>NC_068937.1:30039827-30772724 GCF_016801865.2 Culex pipiens pallens | reverse complement strand
TTTTTTTTTTTTTCTTCATAAAATTATTTTTATTAGGTCCTTTTCGGTACTGGGACCTGGTTAGGACCGAGTTGGCTTTTGTAATTACATTTGACTTAATAATTACAGAGGATCTTGTGTGTAAATGTTAGTGGGAGGGGAGCCGATTACCCGCGGCCTACTCGGGGTTAGTAGGGAAGGGATTGATGTTAAAGACAAGGCGTGGGAAGGGAAGGGGGATTGTGTAGGGGTTGGTTGGCTCTGCTGGCCTTTGCGTTTTGTCCTCAGCCGCAACTCGGTGTCCAGCTGCTGGGGCGATCTTGCTTTGCTTCCGGTGCAACCAGAAACGACGGCTTTGTGCGAAGGCGAGTTATACTAACTAGAGGAAAACTAACTGAAGGGAAACTAACTGGAAGAAAACTAAATAGATATTTTGGAATCTGAGAGGAACTGATAGATAGGATAGAGAACATCAAGGTCTAGTTGAGACAGCGCGTATCGCATCGGGATTTCTGGTGGTCTTCCTCGGGCCCTGAGGGTATCTTTCAACTTAATTCTGTGAGCCTGGTGATCTGGACACGCCCATACGAGATGGTCGATGTCCTGATAACCCTGCCCACAGTCGCAAAGGTTCGTATCACTCATGTTGATACGGTAAAGATGAGCCTTGGACGAGTAATGGTTCGACATAAGGCGGGACATCGTTCTGATGAATCCACGCGTCAAGTCCATTCCCTTGAACCAGGCTTTTCTTTGCACCTTAGGTCGTATGGAATACATCCAACGTCCCTTGGTGTCGCCGTCCCATTGTGTTTGCCAATCCAGAAGCGCACGCTGCCTCGGAAAACCGTAGCATTCTTGTAGGCTAATTGGCCTTTCAAAAATGTCTCCACTCTCAGCACCCTTCTTGGCGAGCAAGTCCGCTTTTTCATTACCCGGAATCGAGCAATGAGCGCGGACCCACACCACCGTGATGTTGAAGGACTGAGCCGCCAGGTTGTTTAAAGTCTTACGTATTTCCGTGAGGAAAAACGTAGACTCCCTGGTCGGCTTCAGAGACCGGATAGCCTCAACAGAGCTAAAGCTATCGGTGAAGATGAAGTAGTGGTCAGGTGGCATGGTCTCGATGATTCGCAGTGCGCAGTAAACCGCGGCTAACTCTGCGACGTAAACCGAACTCGGGTCCTTCAGCTTAAAGAACAGCTGATAAGATTCATGATAAACACCGAAGCCCGTACAGCCGTCAAGCTTGGAGCCATCGGTGAAGAATCTGTTGTTTGGAGGAACATGGTTGTACTTTGATGCGAAGATCGACGGTACAACTCCCCGCAGAAGATGGTTTGGGATACCGCGAGTATCGGATTTCATGGACGTGTCGAAGCCAATCAGGGTGCTGCTGGTTAACGCAGGCGTGCGCTGTACCGTTGTGCTCGGGCTCCACTCCCACGATGACATAAAGTCATAATATAGAAGCATGCGCCGAGACTCAACGTGAAGGTTCAGCAACGTTTCAAAGTTGTCAATTACCAGTTTATTCCTGTAATCACACCGGATCAGGAACCGGTAAGACAGTTCGTAGTAACGAGTTCGCAGAGGCAACACTCCCGCCAAGACCTCGAGGGTCATGTTGTGAGTTGAGTGCATGCATCCCAAGACAATGCGAAGACATCGGTACTGTATCCGCTGGAGAACCAACAAGCGTGATTTCGCAGCTGATTGGAAGCAGAAACTGCCATATTCCAGCACCGAGAGTATCGTTGTCTTGTACAGTCGAAGCAGGTCAGAAGGATGAGCACCCCACCGGTTGCCAGAGACGCTGCGCAGAAAATTAGTTCTTTGCAGGCACTTTTGCTTCAGGTAGTTGATGTGCTTCCCCCATGTTCCCTTTTGATCGAAGATGGTACCCATGTACATGAAGTGGTCCGACTGCTCGATAGTCTTTCCCGAGAGAGAAAGATTGAGCTGTGCCGGTTCATGCTTCCCCGTAAAAACGACCAGTTCCGTCTTCGCCGGAGAGAATTCAATACCCTTTTCAACTGCCCAATGGGCCAAGTTGTTCAGGGTATCTTGCAAGGGTTCTAGCAGATCGACTTCCTTCTTGGCAGCGATTGAAACCACTGCGTCATCTGCGTACTGTATAAGGGTGCAGTCTCCGGTCAAGCAATCATCGATGTCGCTGACGTAGAAGTTATACATGGATGGACTAAGGCGTGAGCCTTGTGCCAAACCCATGTAACTTATCCGGGTGATTGCCAGATCACCTTGCACAAAGTGCATGTGTTTTTCAGACAACAGGTTGATGAGGAAGTTGCACATCGTCGGATTGAGACCGCTCCGCCGCAGCTTTACTCCCAACACATCGATGGAGACTGAATCAAATGCACCCTTGATGTCTAGGAAGACAGAAGCCATTTGCTGTTTCTTACCACGGGCTATGTCGATCCCTGTGGCCAGCAAGGCTAGACAGTCGCTTGTTCCCTTGCCTCTCCGGAAGCCATACTGCGTGTCTGACAGCAAGTGCTCTCGTTCCATCCATGGTTCGAGGCGGTCGAGGATCATCTTCTCCAGCAACTTGCTGGCCCACACCATTGTTGTTGTGAGCTTAAAGGGCGCTACCAGCATTGACTAAAGTTGGATTGATTGATGGAGGAGGTTTTTGGATTGTAAGCCGAACATTGTATTGATGTAAGCCCCCGGGGATTTCCATTCTTTGGAATGCTTTTTGATGTCAACGAAAGTGGTTTGGATTGAGAAGGAGTGTTGAATGTCCTGTGAAATGTTTTCACTTATTGTTACTGGAAATCGGATCACGCACTGGACTCACAATTCAAAAAAATCACCGTTTTGAATCTCTTTAAAGTCCTTGTAGATAGAATGAAGACACTCTTGCTAGAGAGATGCTAACGCGCTTCCGTGCCTACCGGAACAAGGCAGAACAATTCCAATCTCCCAGTGAGCTGAAGTTGAAGTACATCTACAACGTTATTCGATGTCAAAAGACAACTACAATCAGTTATTTAGTTCATCTTTTCTATTTGTACCACTTTTTTTTAGCATGTTTGGAAGGTTTTGGTTTGTGGTTTTTCCTTGCTCAATCCATTTTTGGAATATCACACATTACATTCAAATGAGTTGAAGTACCGAAGTTAGAACTTAATGATGAATGAATTGAATTGAATTATAGGAAGCTGCACATATATCTACTCAGTTTCTTGTTCAATCAAAATATTTTCCATATATCCATAGCTGATTATCAAAAATCACATTTAGCTTCAAAAATAAAATTGTAGGATATTTACGAATTAAATTTTTGAATTTATTAGGAAATTCAAAATTACTTGCCAAAATGAAGTACTTTCATCACGCCATTCTTTTAAAAAAAGTATTCCAAAACCGTTATATCAAATACTTCAATTGCGTTCATTACAATTTCGTAAACCGAATTTGCTTAAAAAATAAAGACAGAAAATAAAGTTGTATAAATGTGACAAGTGCTGAGAAAATATAGTTTTGCAACGGGTTGCATAACATTTTTTTTGCAAAAAAACATCATTCAAATCGATATTTAAATCGAAAGTCCATGAGTTCAGTGAATTCACCATTGAAATCTAAGTTATATAGCGAAGTATTACTTTTCGATACAAGTGCTTTAAAGTTCAACTTTTTAGCACCTACACAGCTAAAAAAGTAGTAATCCAGCTGCGTGTAAACAGCCTGGGTGTAAAATAAATATTGCATTATTTTATGCAATTTTATGTGATTTTACACCCTGTAATATGTAGCCCATCAGTATGGGAAACCTACTTGACCGAAATGTCAAGCTCATATATGCATTTATCCTTAAAGCTTTTCATCGGTCTGATGGCCGAGTGGGCTAAAGCGCCAGTCCTTACTGTTGGTGCTGGGTTTGAATCCCGTCGGTTGCAACTTTTTTTTTGTGTTTGCAAAAATTGTACATGCAGTGTGTAATATTAAGTGTTTATTTTGACGAAGGTGATGTGCATGCTTTTGCATGCGATTTTACAATCGGATTTTTTGCTGTGTATTTCAGTGGGGAAAAGTAACTACTGTACTGTTCATCGAAATTTTACAAAAAATCTAAATATGATTTTAAACGTGGTAAAATGCAGCATGAATTGATTATTTTTTTGTAAATTGTATTTATTTTTTCATTAAAATTTCAAAGTTTCTGAATAAAATATTAGAACGCCCAGTGATTTTTCCGGTCAATTTTGCAACAGAAGGGCGACAACATTTTTGAAAAGATATTTGCATCGGCCTTACATATAATAAATAATTTACCTTATCATGAATTTATAAAGTTGGTTGTTCCAATTATGTTAAATTCCGGCCATTTTAAATATTGTCAAATGATTACTTTTTTTTGCAAATTCTCTTCTATCTTTGAAACAAAAAGTGAACAACAATTGTAAACTATTAAGAAAACATTGATTAACGTTCATGTTTACCAAGGTTGTTAATCGATAAAGTTATCGCCGATAATATTATCGTCTGACGATAACGATAATGGTTATCGTTCTCGTTATTTCGTGAATTCTATCGGCGATAATCTTATCACCGATAATGGACGATAACTCATTTTTAAAATCTTTCTATATTAATTAATTAAACCATATCATGTTAAATTTTTAATGCTTTCACTAAGAATATTTTTTTTTAAATCTCGTAAGTTTCAATGTATAAATATGCACTCAAATTTTTCGAAAATACTCATATTTTCATAAAAAGCATTTGCAATTTCAATTCGTTTGATGAGAATTTTCGAAAAAAATACGGTATTTTTGGAAAAATTTTGCAATTTTACTAACAAAAACTAATAAATTGAAAAAGCAAACAAAATCATAACAAAATTTGAAAATTTGAGTATTTTCAAAATATACGGTATTTTATATTTACAAAAAAAACTTAAATAAAGTGAAAAAGAATACAAAATTTCGCTTCGCATAATTTAAAAATTTCAATACATGTTTTCGAAAAAATACGGTGATTTGTGAAAATTTTTGTATTTTGCAAAAAACACTTATAAAGTGAAAAAGCATTTACAATTTTGCATAGTTAATTTTTTTCTATTTTTTTTATTTATTTTTTTTGTTTTAATTTTTTTATACCCATATTGCAAATTATGAAAATTTTTGTACTTTCGAAAAACACGGTATTTTGTGAATATTTTAGTATTTTCCAAAACAAACTCTCTTAATGTGAAAAAGAAAACCAAATTTCGCTTCGTTTGATACCCAAACTGCTCATTTAAAAAAGAATAGTATTTTTTAAAAAATACGGTGTTTTGTAAAAAAATTAGTTTTTAACAAAAAAAAAGTCGAATAAAGAGAAAAAGCATACACGATTTCGCTTCGTTTGATATCCATATTACAAACTATGAAAATTAGTGTATTTTCGGAAAAATATAGAATTCTGTAAAGAACTTTGAGTACGTTTTTTACATTGAAACTTACTAGATTTAAAAAAATATATTCTTAGTGAAAGTATTGAAAACTTTTAGACATGTTTCAATGTTTTATAATGTTTACAGTTGAACTTGAAAACAGCAAATTTTTTCCGGGAAATCCCGGGAATTCCCGGGACGGGAAATTGGACGCTCTATTTGATACCCATATTGCAAATTATGAAAATTCGAGCATTTTCGGAAAAATATGGAATATGTGAAGAACTTTGAGTACGTATTTTACATTGAAACTTACTAGATTAAAAAAAAATATATTTTTATTGAAAGCATTGAAATTTTTAAGACATTTTTCAATGTTTTATAATGTTTACAGTTGAACTCGAAAACAGGACATTCCCAACCATAATTCCGTTCAAAATCCAGAGAAAAAAATTACGAGTGATTTTTGCCCTCAATCAATGTCAGGTGTTTTCTCAAAGAAAATAATTAAAATTAAAATTATTTCTTGTTCTTAATTGCCGTTTTTAGTTCTGTCGTATTTACAGAAAACGAGTTCAAAATGTGAACTTTGATCGTTTTTCAAAAACGTATCAATAGTAGTTTATGCAACAAAGTGCAAAAAGAGGATTTTTTCAGCACGAGTCGTACATTTATCCAACGAGGTTCACCGAGTTGGATAAATACGTCGAGTGCTGAAAAAATCAAGTTTTGCAACGAGTTCCATACAACATTTTTTGCAATTCCGAAAAACACCCATTGAGTGAAATTTTAAGTCAAATTTTCTAGTATTTTATCAATAAATCGTTTAAATCCAAAAAATGTTGAAAAGTGTTACATTTCGAAACAAGTGCTGAAAAGTTCAACTTTTCAGCACCCATTTCAGTTATTTTGAAAAGTGTTGCTATTCGATTCTTTTATTTTTGGTACAGAAAAGTAGGCTATTTCATCGTTCAAGAATGACAGGAAAAGTAAGTAATTTCACGACGGAATTGCAAAAAATCAATTTTAACACTTGGTTCGTGGTTCCGAATTTCATTAAAGCTAAGTAAGAATTCGTCAATTTGATGGAATGATACCTGACTTGTCAAATATAGGATTATTTTCTCTTGTCACCTTGTTTTCGTTTGATAGTGTGCCTTCAAAAGCTCATTTTTTTTCTAAATAAAACCTTTTTTTCGATTTAATTTTGTTAGAACATGAATTACTTTTTGGTTTACAATTTTATTCAATTTCATGCAATTATTCAACTTTCATCAAACCACAACCCGATCACGATCACTCCCCTCAAATCAATATTGGTAAGTTCGATCGATGCTCCAAAGTATTGGTGTGCCAGCCATGCTCTCACTCTCCGGCAGTTCCGAAAGCCAATGCTCTAGTCCCCGGCACGGCCCCACAAAAGCGTTGTTTATGTTTACGACGGACACACGTTTTTTCTTTCTTCTTTTCTCTCTCCGTGTCTGCAACCCGGCTGCTGCTGCTGGTTTCATGTTGTTGACTTGTTGTTGTTGTTGTTGTTGTTTGACGTGCATTTTTGCTCAGTTTCTCCTCGAGCGGCACGTTTGTTTTTAGCCCCCACGAGAGGGTATCGGACTGTCACTTTGACTTGGGCTTTTGCGAGCTGTCAAACAATTGTTAGGTTATGTCGAAATTAGAGTTCATTACTTGGGTTGTTTTCTTTTTTTTTTTGTGTATGTGTTTGTAAGTGTCTACTGCACATTTGGTGGCATTTTATTTCTGTTTCAAGACACGACTTTTAATGGTTTTGGTACTGCCTCAGAAGGCGCTTTGCGTGTAATAAACCTAACCTATAAAGAAGATTTCGACTACTAACAAGGTGTCACTTTTTATTGACCCTTGGTGTCACAACTGACAGTTCTGTTTGTTTTCGGGCACGGTCTTTAAATTTTACCCAAAATTGGGTTTGCTTTGCAAACGTGTAGTTTGACAGTTCTAACCCAAATGCGTTTTAAATTCAAACAATGAATCGAGCAAGCTCACCACTCAAGAACCTTTACCTGAGTTTGCACCCCCTTTGTCGGGCTCCTTTTTTTCTCCTCTAGTAATGAATCGTGACGGGTTTACCTCCAACTCCCTTCTACCTCCTGCAGCGTCCATTCACCAAATCGTCAATTCTCTGCTCATTGAGGTAGCGATCTCGCAGCATAGAGTGCTTATGATCACTTTGGTGTTGTGTTCTTCGCCCATAGCATCAAAATTGTTCTTTTCCAGCACCGAAAAACGAGTAATTTTCCTCATCCTGCGTCTTAACCACTTTTGTTTTGAGCCGATGGACTCGTGTGCTCAATTGGATTTGGTTTGGTGTGTTGAACGGAAAGGCTCAACTGCCAGTTTAACACGGTTGTGGAAGTTTAGTCAAATTTGAGTTCAAAACGCTTTTGGTGAACACTCAAAATCAGAAGTATCCCTCAAAAGGGTACTTTCAATCCTCAAAAAGGATACTTTCTATCCTTTTCATAAGTTTACCCGGCGTCACCCTTTTAAAAGGGTATGTCAAAATCAGTACATTTTCGATACCATGTTAAAGGGTGACGACGGGTGAACTTGAAAAAAGGATACTTTTTACTTTGAGTGAAGTCTGCGCAAGCGTTTAAGTGAAGCAGAAAAGTTGAACTGTCACTTTTGCACGCTGCCTTCAGCTTACTCAATTTTAAGTTTAATGCTCTTTTGCTGCATGGGCTCAGAAGAATTATTGCCTACAAAATTCAAATAAGCCTTGCCAACAATCGAGGTTCTTCCGTGTTCTTTCGCGGGAATCGGCTCCAAACAGATCTCAAGAACTAACCCAACGCACATTACCGTACTCACGATCTTCGACCCCGGGCCAGCAAGCCGACCAAAACACACTTTCCGATTGGTTCTTCCTCTTTGCTGTTTTGATTCTACACTTCACGTCTTCACATCGATCTTCTTCTTTGCATCCCAGCTCAACACTTGAAAAAGCAGGGAATCAACCAGGAGGAAAACGCTTATTTACCCAAAACCTGATGTAATTTACAAGTTACGTACGTTCAAGCGTGGAGTTGGGGGCTTGTAAAACTTACAGGTTTGGCGTGTGTTTGATGACGCGTTACAAACTGGTTTTTCCAGCCTCCCGGCAATGGAATGATGAAGGTGCGGGATCTCTGGTTGTATAGTGGATCACAACGCACGTGAGTGAGTTTGTTTTTTCTTGTTGTGTGTTTGACGTTTGGGGAGTTGGAAAACGAAGCATAACAAAGCGAAAACACTTTATGACTTATTTCGCGGAAGTTGTTGTCGATTGGAGAGGCAACGCGTGTTTCGCTTTTGTCATTGTGAAGAAGGCTTTATTTTTGAGGTTAATGTGCGTTTGATAAGTTTTACTTGTCTCTAGAAAAATTCATGCAGCAAATTTGATAGAGTAGTTTATGCAACAAGTTGCAAAAAGAAAAAAATTACAGTCGTATTAGTCGTACATTTATCCAAGGAGGTTTACCGAGTTGGATGAATACGACGAGTGCTGAAAAATCAAGTTTTGCAACGACTTGCTTACAACATTTTTTGGAACTCCGAAAAACGCTTCTTGAATGTGTTTAGTTAATTCACCGTTCAAAACAAAACAATATTGAAAAATGTTTCTTTTCGATACCAGATCAGCACTCCGTTCAGTGCTAAAAAGTAGAACTTTTCAGCACTGGTATTGAAAGGTATAAATATCTCATTCTGTTAGTTTTAGTAGAAAAAAGTAGGCCGTTCCGTCGCTCGAAAATGACAGGAAAAAGTACACAGCAAATAACGTAGTAATCCAGCTGCGTGTAAAAGGCCTGGGTGTAAAATAAGGTTTGCATTATTTTATGAAATTCTGTGTAATATTACACCCTAAAATATGTAGCCCATCAGTATGGGAAACCTACTTGACCGAAATGTCAAGCTCACATATACGTTTATCCTTTCCATATTTCATCGGTCTGATGGCCGAGCGGGCTAAGGCGCCAGTGTTTACTAGAGGGGCTGGGTTTGAGTCCCGTCGGTTGCATTTTTTTATGTTTTTACAAAAAATGTACATGCAGCGTGTAATATTAAGTGTTTATTTTGACGAAGGTGATGTGCATGCTTTTGCATGCGATTTTACCATCGGATTTTTTGCTGTGTAAGTAGTTTCACGACGGAATTGCAAAAAATGATTTTTTTTCAGCACAAGGCGTTCACTTATCCAACGAGGCTCTACCTAAAAATGCTGAAAACCAGCCCCCTGGCACCAGTGTAACTGTCTAGCACGTTTGACAGTCACCAAAACCTTGAAGAGTACACGCAATGGTATATGTGAAGAGCCCACCATCAACAAAGCTTTGGATGAAGTAGTATTGGTGTCTTGTGATTATTTACATGAAAATAAGGAAATGGCGAGCGCGAAAAAGTTTAACCAAAAATAACATTTTTGTGTTAATTTATTACGAAATTCGGTTTAAGTGGTCACGCGAGTGGACCTGTTTATCTTGGGCAGATTTCCGGATATTTATCGTGTGTGTATGAGGCCGGAATCCGAGGAGCTCTAGAAACGGCAGGATGAGCAGCCGGAGAAGCAGAAGTAATTTTACCTCTTCCAGTAAGCTGCTCTGATGCGTGGAGTAAGTAAAGAACCTTCCACAAAGGCAAAAGAAGGAACAACCAATTTAAAGGAAAAATCCGAATTGACCGAGAAAATCTGGGACCGGGGATCGAAAATGTCTTGCAATCGCGGAAGGAACATTCTTCAAGGAGTCCTGGACATGCGGCAAGTGTAACACGTGAAAAAGTAAATAATTTAAGAAACGTCTGAGCACTTTGTTTATTTTTCTAAATCTGACAGTAGACACCTTCGTTTTCTTCTTTGTTTGCTTGATGTTCGTCATTGAACTCAAGTAAATCGAACTCAGGTAAACTCACAATCCAAAACAGTGTCAAAAAATATGATGATACAAGTACTAAAAAGTTAAACTTTTTACCGCTCAAAAGAGTGCAATTTTTGTTATTGAGCAATTCTCTGAGATTTTTTTTTGCATTTTTAAGCCTGGCTGCAACTTTTAGGGTCCCTTTCCTATGCACAAAGCAGCTATTTTTCATCATCAGCTTGTCCATTATTCTCCATACAAGTTTGACAGCTGCCCATACAAAAATGGTATAGACAAATTTAAAATCTGTACATTGTGAAGGAATTTTTGAATCGATTTGGTGCCTTCTGCAAAAATGTTGATGTGTATGGGAACTACACCAAAAAGTTTAAACAGGGATTTTTTTGCTCATTTTTAAATTCGCTTTTTGTAATAAAATAATTTTCAAAGCGTTGAGGCTGGAAACATCACAAAATGTTTAAAGGGTGATTATTGTTATGCTTTCGTCAAAAATTTTCATTTTTTTTGAGAACTCACTATTTTTTGTCTAATTGTGGCGCATTTACTGATCTTTGATCCAAACATACAAGATTTAAAAAAAAAGTTTTTTAAATTAAAAATAAAATATTTAAAAAAATATGGTTTGGGTCATACGAAAATGCTGAAATTGTTACGACCCAATCTCACTCTCCTGCCCCAATTTCACCCCTGATGACGATACATTTTGGATCCGGATCTCACTTATCTGCATGGAAACTATGTCCAGAGCTATAATCAAACTTATGGTTGGATAAGTTATATCAAGACCTCCCAAACGAGTCAAATAGTTCGAAGGTCTTGCAACTGGTTTAATGTACACAGTAAAACATAATGTAAATTTGGAAGCTGTAATTTTGGAAGGTTGAATAAAACCTCTTTTATGATGTTATTTTACCTCAATTTAGACTGAAAAAGTGACATTACACCAGAAAAGTGGTAAAATTACACATTTCCAGAGGTAAAATTACACCTTTTTCTGACATAAAAGATGTACGTACCCCTTCCCAGATGTAATATTACCATTATTTTTTTTCTGTGTATATTGAAAGAATTCAAGATAAATTATTTTGGTTTAAAATTAATAATCAAAAAATGTTCGGCGATCAGGGTTGTTAAAATATCAAAATATCAGCTCTCAGCAACTACAATTACAGAGAAACCTCTTTTTACGCGGTGGCGTTACGCTTTTTGTTTCGTCGATTGCTCTTAAACTACACAATATTTTTGCAAGCTTCAAAAAGCATTTTGTAGAACTGAACAAAACCTACAAATTGATCTTAAAAGATTGCAAAAATGTTTCGTCGTTCCAGAGAAATCTACGAAATAAAAAGCGTAACGCCACCGCGTAAAAAGAGGTTTCATTGTATCCCGCCTGAATTTTCATGCCTCAAATACAACTGCTCTTCTCTCCTCATTGAAACTCTCAGCGCCGAACATAGCCGAACACGTTTTCGTGTTTACCCACTCGCGATTCTCTCTCATTCTCGCTTCCACGATCATCCTACCGCAACAGCGTCTAACCACAAAAGCCGCCACAAAACCAATTTTGCAAACGCAGTTTAATGGGACGTTATGCGTGGTCGGCTCCTAATCGCCATCTCGCGTTCTCTCATTGCAGTTTTAGGAGAGATTGAGAGACTCAGCGCTGAGAGCGTCGAGGAAAAGGGAAGGAGTGATAGAGAGAGAATGACATCGCTGGGAATCACGAGACACAAGAAGAGATCTCACAAGCTATGTTGACGGCCGCTATACTCTCGGATATTTTTGGTGCAGAGATAATCTATTGATAGCTTTTATATCACTCTTTTGCAACACTGTCGGCCATCCATTATTTCCAAAAAATGGGGTCCTAAAGCCGTTGTTAATTGTGATGCACAACGATTTCTGATTTCTGATCACTTTTTTTTTATTTTAGCAAATAAAAAACTTGATGAGACAACTTTTTTTTATGAATCATCTATGGTCCCCGGAACGAGCTGTCAAGTAGGGGAGCGCTCTTTTATTAAGCAACGCAGTAGGGGGGAGAGAGGGGTCGATGGCTGTGTTACGCTCCATACAAAAATTTTAAAATTTGTATGAAAATTTTATTACGAGGGAGTTCAAAAATACATTTTTTACGTTACGTAATACAAGAACACTCCCTAGGTGGGCTTCGATCTAAAAAATCGCCAAAAATCAATTTTCAACCATTTTTGGATCTTTAAAAAGCATTGCAAAGGAAAGCTCTTGAAATTAAAAAAATAGGGTTTGAAGTTTGACTTGTTTTATGTAACTTTGCCAATGTTTTTAAAAATGTAATTTTGGTAGAGACTTAAGCTGTGTTTTTTTACTAACATTACCTATATTTTAAGTAAAAGAAATATGCAGTATTTTTTGTAGTGTCCCAGACTATGTCTCTACGTATTTTTTACAATTTATGTGATAATGGTGCCATTCTGTAGCAGAAAATGAGAAAAACAAGCAAAAAATTGAAAAAGTGACTGTTAAAACATGAAAAAAATAGAAAGGCAAAATGTAATGATATAAGGTGGTAGAATATGCCAAAAACTACCAAAAAGAAACATAAACTGAACAAGATAAATGCAAATTAAAATACTAAAATGAAACAAGAAAAAAAATAAAACAAGAGAAGTAAAGTTTTTCGTAGAACAAAAGTTGCCTCCCAAACAAGGGAAAAATAAAAAAAAATCGAAAAAAATTGGGCATTAGAGGGTTAATTTTAGGACCCAATTAAAGGTTGAAAGTCCCTGTTCTAGTTATGCTGAGATACATTAGATGTAATGTTTGATCAAAACACCGCGGTGCTCTGTCATAATCAAAAATTAACAAATCAAATTTTCACTCGTGAATAAATCAATTAGAGGAAAACACGCTGGATGCACGTCAATTTCGCATAACTCAACTCATCTTCAATCTGCCATGATGCGTTCATCACACAACACGAAAAATGAATAGAAAATTCTTCTTGAAGCAGACTGAAGGGTTCGTCAAAAGCTCGGAAATCCGCTCCTCCGTGAGCAGATGCCACATGTTTTGCGTGCTGATGCAGGCTTCCCAGCGCTCCAAGAGGGAATTTTTAATTACATCTGCTTCATTCCCGTTAAATTAGATTACAGCGTGCGCTTCACTTTTAATTTATCTCTCTGAAAACAAGAGGCAAGAGGCTTCAACCTTGAGTATACGACCTTCTTTCAGAACGCTGCAAAAGCCCTTGGGAAACGTGTACGGTCAGAAGGTCGTGTGTCCTACTTGAGTAAAAGCTTCCGGGGTGTAAACCTTTCAAAAAGGTGTGAAATGTTTCCTCTTTGTGAGTAAACCTTCTTCACCGTGTTGACAGCTGTTGCGGCGACAGTGATGCCAGATTTATTCGTTCCCTGCGCAGATCTCGCCATACTTCCCGGTGGGATGGTCTCGGGCGCAGTTGTCATTATAAATTCAAATTATGCAGATTTTTTACCTACCTTCACGACAGTCTAACAAACCGCTGACATTAGAGGTGTTGCCAGTTACAGAACTCATTAAAAACTAGAAAGTATAAAAGGGAGTGGGATATGGGACCGTGCACACCAGACTTGTTTTCGTTGCGACCACGTGGTCGTCTCAGGGTTTGGAATGCAAATCCCACGTGTTGAAGAATTGAATCGTTACTTGACGTGAAGATTAAATCTCAGAAATTTCTTGCATCTTAAGAAGGCATTCCTGGCTAAATTTGGCTACAACTCGCACGAGGGGGAGAAAATTTCTGGAATTTTTCGTGAGATTTTTGTTTCTTGAAAACGACCTTGCCAGAGTTGAGCAGATACTTGCGTTGGTGGAGTGCCGGCTTTCGCGTGCGACAGTCAACCTCGTAATACATCTTCATTCTAGTCTTCATTCGTATTTGGACGGATGGCAAAATGTTTTGTCTCTTTCCGTAAAGAATATCTAAACATTGTATATTTGTATTTTTGTATTTTTGTATTTTTGTATTTTTGTATTTTTGTATTTTTGTATTTTTGTATTTTTGTATTTTTGTATTTTTGTATTTTTGTATTTTTGTATTTTTGTATTTTTGTATTTTTGTATTTTTGTATTTTTGTATTTTTGTATTTTTGTATTTTTGTATTTTTGTATTTTTGTATTTTGTATTTTTGTATTTTTGTATTTTTGTATTTTTGTATTTTTGTATTTTTGTATTTTTGTATTTTTGTATTTTTGTATTTTTGTATTTTTGTATTTTTGTATTTTTGTATTTTTGTATTTTTGTATTTTTGTATTTTTGTATTTTTGTATTTTTGTATTTTTGTATTTTTGTATTTTTGTATTTTTGTATTTTTGTATTTTTGTATTTTTGTATTTTTGTATTTTTGTATTTTTGTATTTTTGTATTTTTGTATTTTTGTATTTTTGTATTTTTGTATTTTTGTATTTTTGTATTTTTGTATTTTTGTATTTTTGTATTTTTGTATTTTTGTATTTTTGTATTTTTTTATTATTGTATTTTTGTATTTTTGTATTTTTCAAAAGCCAACCTTCACTACCTGCCATTACTTTCAACTCAGACCCTGTTCTAATAGCCATAACCTCAAACAAAAAAATAATGGTTTCACCTTCCTCAAACACATGTTTACCTGAAACCCCTTTCACTAATCGTCTCCATTTGCAAGACCCCCCCCCCTCCCCTTCTCCCCTCTCTAACAAACCTTCTAATCGCCTAGGGTTTCGCACCAATTACCAACCAATTAGCCATCATCGCCGGAGAGAGAAAGGAAAACCGCCCAAGAAGCGACGGCCGGTCATCATTTGCACTTGTCCAAGGTCTGTTTTCCTGCGGAAAATTGCATCCATCCGCCGTCGATTCCATGCAGGGGGGAGGGGGGCGCTTCAAGTTCAACTTTCACAAGCCCATTTATCGGCTGCTTCTCCACCACTACGATGTTGATATTGGTTTGCAAAGACAACGCCAAAGATGACGCTCTGATGATGATGGTCAATCAATGTCATTGCTGCGCGTGTGACTTGGCGACTTGGCGACTTGAGTGGTCGACGTCGCCGGTCAAGCGGTGCGCAAGTTCAATAGCTCAAGTTCGCGGACTCGCTGGTGCTTCGAGACGCCGGGTTGGATCTTCTTCGGAAGCTAATGAGGCCCTGGTGAACCGTAAAGCCCGAGCGAGGCTAAATCGAGATCTGAGAGGTTGAAAAGTGCGTGACAGTGAAATCGATTCAGAAACAACAATACAGAAAAGAAGATCTCGCTGTCTCACCGTACATCACCATCAAGGTGACGATTTTGGACAAGTTCGCGCTGGGGTTTTGTACCGTAATCCAACTTGAGCAATTGTGAAGGTTCAATGTTGGCGGCTGCTTCATCAGCTCCGTTATACATCGCTAGCGCACTGTGTCACTCGATTTTTGTGCGCCATAAATCTAGAAGTGTGTCAATACGCTGAAAATAGCTGTAAACCTTACAAGTACTTGAAATTGAAATTTTATTTGAAATTGATACTTATACATCGCTAAAGTGACATGTTTTGCATTGTTTTGTTATGCAGCGCTAGAACAACATCTCACATGAAATTATGACTTTATAATTCAAAAAAAGAGAAACTATGGCGTCAAAATTTACGCATTTTATGCACACACCAAAATGACACGCATAATGAACCCCACCAAAAAAAACCATTCATAATTTGTGGGTCCGTGCTTACATGATACCGGTGTCGAGACGCACACACAACGCCGCCGAGAGCACACATATAAATTAATTAAAAATCAACATCATATTAAAAGCGGATCTTCCCCCCTTCCCCTATGCGTTTTGATGAAAAGTGAGATGGAAATGAAGGAAAGATATGAGGCGCGCGCTCGCTTCTCTTTTGGCGGTTTGAATTTAGACACTTTCGCCATATTTTTTTGTTTATGGTTTTTACTAATCATCACGTGAGTGCGGCTTGGTGGGATGTCAGATGGCTGGCGCTTTAAGGGTTAGGGTGGTTACCAAGAGAAATTCTTTTTTTGTTTTATTTTTCAATTGTAATTGCAATCTATTCAGTTATTGTCAGTTTCCTCAAAATTGACTCTTTTTTCAATTCTACTTGCTGCCTTCATGTTTGCTACCAATTCAAATAACAGGTTTCATAAATTATCAGCAAAACCAAGAAACCACCTTGCAATATGCTAACTAGCCAACACATCTGTTTGCTACCAGCTACCAAAATCGTTACCAACAACTGAATTGCTACCAATTTTCAGAGTCTCACATTCCCATAAAACGATCCCCTCTTGGTGCTACCAACAAACCTCACAAGGTCAAAAACTCGATGAAACTTAATAATCGCAAATTGCTACCAATATTTTTTAATATCTCTATATGTTACTCTTACAAAAATGATTTCACTTTGAAATCACAATTATACTACATAAAAATCTCTGGTTGTATCTTATAATTAATCGCTAATAAATAGATTAATTTATAACTGATACTAAACATTTACATATCATAAGCTAATTTGCTATCAAATGGTTGTTATTTTGCTCCCTTAATTAGCTACCAATTCACCAATCCAAAAATCATTGCGCACTGAAGCTGCCTGCAACAACAAAAAACATTAGCGTTATTAATTGTTTATCATCAACTGAATTGTTATATAATTGTTATCATACATCCCAAATGATCATGAAGTGGTCACCTTGAAGTGCTACCAACATGCTTAACGTCTCCTTGAAATTCGAAACTAAACTATAAATTCCCGAACCCTGCTACCAACATATTTGATGACATCTTTAAGCAAACTCAGTCATTATAGCTTGATACCAACTGAACTTTGGAACCAATCGACTGAACCAATTGATTATCTCAATCCGCTACCAACATGTTCAAGAGTGTCCTTACTTGCTTACTCCTAATAATTGTCGATACGATAGTTACATTTATATACTGCTACCAAATATTTTTTGAGTTAATTTGTTAGGCTATTTTTTGTTACCAATTCAATCTTCAAAGTTTAAAATGGTTACCAATCGTTTGATATCATTTGACTTGCTACCATCTGCTAATGAGCTTTGAGCGTATATCTAGAGTTTTTTTTTTGAAAAGGTCCTAGTAACTTTCATATGTTTTCATGACCTTTAGAAAAACTCTAGATATCAATTCGCTACCAATATTTTAAAAGATTTTTTAAATATCTTCCAATGTGTAACCATAGTCGCTTGATTTGATTTTTTCCTTTTTAATAGACTGTTGATATCTTGATGTGCTACCAATAAACTTGCGATCGTCAGAGTTGCCTTAAGTAATATTTTTTTAATCCGAATTTCTTACTCTACAGCAAAGCTGGGGACATTCACCTACCTCTTGATTTGCAACCAAATTAATTTCAGACTCAGGCTTACCACTCAGCTACCAAATTCTCATATGGTTAGCATTTACTGCTGATAGCCTGCTACCAATAGTACTTATGTTTGCCTTAAACACTATGGCTTGCTACCAACTGAATTTTTAATGTCTATAATCGTTACCGATTTCAAACCAACTGATTTGCTGCCATTTTGGCTCAAAAAATCTTGATCTGCTACCAACACTGTTTGCTAACTTTAGCTACAATTTTTTGTCGGTAGCGAAATTCACATTCTGCTAATAAAATATTTCCGAATTATGTTGTTAATAAGATGTTGCTACCAATTGAATCTCAAAGGTTTCAAACAGTCATTGTTTGCTATCATCTGACATCCTACCAAATGTTATTGAGTATTTTTTTTATCAGAAATCAGTGATAATCTTTATTTAGCATAAATATGCTTAAGAATTTTTTGAATACCAACCAAAATTGTAAATTGCTACCAATTTTAAACTTTTGCCGCTTGACTCTATAAAGATCAAAATGGTAACTAATTGATTTGTTTAATTTTTTATAGACTTCAATATCGATACTTGTGTGCTCAATCTTTATCTGCTACCAATAAACTTGCTATCTTCAGGGTCGGCTACCAATTTATATTTGGACGTCGCAGCTGATAAGCAAACCGCATTAGTATTAAATGTGCTTTCCAGATTGCTACCAATTTCGTTTATGGCTTCTTATGGGTCTGCTACCAAGCAAGTTACCATTCTGTTACCAATCGACTTTATCATGTTGTTTTTTAAAGCGAATGCTCCAGGTTTCTACTGATAACTTTTCAAATTCTAGCAATTTAGGCGCCGAAGGACACCTTGCTACCAATAAGTTGGCCGGATTTTGTAACCCTCAAAATCTTCAATATTAACAAATTTTGAATATCGTCATACCAGCAGGCTAGGTGTAAAAAGCAGTTCATTATCCAAGACATGTTATTACCTGCAACTGCTCGAGGTGCTCAATCTTTGTCTGCTACCAACAAACTTGTGATCATCAGTGTCAGCTACGAGTTTATATTTCCAAGTCGCAGCTTATAAGCAAATCTCATTTTACTTACCAAATTTGCTTTTGTGGATTACTATCGATTAAAATTTGGGCTTCACATGAGTCTGCTACCAATGTGAATTTAATCATTCTGCTACCAATCGACCTTTTCTTGTTTTTTTTTTTTTTAAATTGATTGTTCCAATTTTTTACCGATTGCTTTTCAAATTCTGATATGATGTTGTAGGTTCGGAAGGAATATCCAATAATTACAATATATAAATTTTATATGCGACAGCTAAGCATTTATAAACAGTGTAGACTACCAATAGATCAATCTTCTTGTTACCAATATTATTTTACTATGACTTAGTGGCTCCCAATAGAAGAATGTTAACTTAGTTTTATCTTTTGCTACCAATTGGCTACCAATGTTCTATCAAATAATTTGGTTAATTTTCAGAAAAAAATAAGCATGTTCGAAAACATTGCATTTTAGCTTGAATACTAGACAGACCATTTTCGGTAGTTTCTTTTAAAGCTAGTGTGCTACCAAGCTCTCCTCTGGCTACCAAATAAACTTTAGACCAGGCTTAGATGATATCAGCAATCAGATATTAATTTTTATAAAACTAACATAATGGTAACGAAATCTGTCTAATTTGCTACCAATATGGAACTACTTAGTTTTATCCATGTTCTATATTTGCTACCAATTAGTTACCAACACTATTTTAAATTATTAGATATGTTTTCAATAAAGTTGAAGTGTTTTCTTCAAACTAGAATGAAAGTTCATCTTGGTTACCAACAAAATAATAAATGTGCTACCAACAATTTACGATTTATTTTCGTAGGACATCCCTAACCGCTCGCTCCAACCAAGCTCACTGATTAATTGCGGATGCCTTTTCGCTGGGCGCGTGTGTGTGTGTTCGCCACCTGAGTTATCAAATTTTCGTATTTTAATTAAGGGACGAATCTATCCAGCAGAAGATGCCTTATCGCGTCTCGAGCAGGTAGCAGCTGATGTGCCTACCTCCGTCTTGGGTTTAAATTAATTTCATCTCAGCAGATATGCAGCAACCTCTTCGAGGTTACGTAACAGAGTTCGTCTTTACGACTTTGTTCGATGTGTTGGTAAGGGCTCAATGAGCTATATTCGCTATTTAGCCCAGCAAATCGCTCACTGAATCGTTTATTGCCCTCCCTCAACTTAATCGACGTGCAAGCTTGTTTCACACCGTTAAAAAGTTAGGCAAATAAAACAAAACAGCACTCGGAGTGAACTTCAAGAATTTCTCACCCTTCCATTGGAGTGGGCATGCACAGGCAAACATTTGTGGCACTTTAAGGCACCCCCAAATGGGAAAACCAACAGGCAATTCAGCAATTTCAAAAGTTTACCGGTTTGAACGCTGCTTTAATTCTGTTTTTCTTTGCTCAATTTCAGTTCGGTTTTTGTTTTTCCCTCATATATTTTAAGGCTTTTTTGATCTTTTAATTACGGCCAATTCAGCTTGCGCGATACGCCACAAACAATCTGGCACCGACGTTTTTTTCTTGTTTTCGAAAAAAAACGGTTGTTGCTCCCTCTTTAGTGAAGCCCTCTTCTAATTTGAGAAATAAAAATTCAGAAAAAAAGCTTACGCTTAAGCCGAAGCCCCAAAGAGAAGGAAATTGAACAGCCCTGCGGGCACGGAGGCAAAACCGTGCGCGCGTGTATTAATTACCGGCGAGCGTAAATTTGCTGCAACCAGGAAGCCCGGGGTGGAAAGTTTGCACAGTTTTCCAAGCGCACACGAAACAAGGAAAATGCGTTCCATATTGCACACGGCGTTGGAACGTGAAAAGTCATTTGTACGGCGCGAATCGGCGATTTCCTTGCTTGGACGCGAGAGAAGAGGTTTTGCGCCATGGGCACACGGAGGGAAGTTGCTTCCTGGCTGAAGTTTTGCGCGGGGGGTTGTTGTTACTGCTGAAACTAGTGGCATAAAGACGGAGTCACTACAGTGGAAACACAGTGGGAATTGCTAATTTGACCAAGTTTTGATCAGTTCAAGTCTACGTTGATTTTCAGAGAGTATGATTGTTTTTTTTTTAACGGTGCACATCAACCAGAGCTTTTGAACCCAGATTTTTTACAGACATTTTAGTATCTTCAAAATTACGGGTAGAGATTTCGTTGTGAAAAAAGTTAAATTTTTTTTAAGCATTACATTTTTTATCGGGAGTACATTTTTTTTAAATTTTTGTGTACCAAATCAGCTTTGTTAAAAAAAACAAAGAATTTAATTTTTGTATATTTTCGATTTACATAAAATTTTGTGTACACTTTTTCTCTGACCAAAAAAGGAATTTTGCATCATCAGTTCATGCTGAAATCGTTTCAAAATTTTTAAATTAATTCTGATATTTAAAATGGTTGAACCATTTTTTTCGACCATATCAAAGGTTTATTAGAAAACTATGAAAATATTTGTAAAGTAAAGTATTTGTTTTTATTTATTATTTTCTAAGTAAAATAGTAGTTTATGCAACAAGTTGCAAAAAGAGGATTTTTTCAGCACGAGTCGTACATTTATCCAACGAGGTTCACCGAGTTGGATAAATACGAAGAGTGCTGAAAAAATCAAGTTTTGTAGAAAGTAGAACTTTTCAGCATTTATTTTGAAAAGTGTTGCTATTCGATTCTGTTATTTTTGGTACAGAAAAGTAGGCTATTTCATCGTTCAAGAATGACAGGAAAAGTAAGTAGTTTCACGACGGAATTGCAAAAACAAACTTTTCAGCACTTCTATCAAAAAGTAATACTTTTCAATATTGGTTTATTGAGAATGGTGAACTGACTCAACACAAGTACATTTGCCTTAAAATTCATTTCAAATGGTGTTTTCATGGTACAGTCCAGACTCGATTATCCGAAGCCTCGATTATCCGAAGTTCGATTATCCGAAGGATTGTATAACACTTCGGATAAACTAATCACGAACAAAACAATTTTTTCGTATATTTTATTTTCTAATTTTAACATCAAATTCGAGTTCTGCGACCCCATTTAAGTAAAATTTTTATGGTTGATTGCATATTAAACAAAAAAATGCATTTTTTCAATATTTTAACACCGCCATTTTGGCCGCCATCTTGGATTAAAATATTCTTAATCACTTCAGAGTAGTTTAGGGGTCATTCTTAAGCTCAACAATCATAAATAAGACAACGAAATTTTTTTTCTCGTGGTTCGATTATCCGAAGTGAAATTTTGCCAAGGCCTTCGGATAATCGAGTCTGGACTGTATTGCAAAATAAATATATGCAGTTGCAAAATTTAATATTTTCAGCACTCGTCGTAATTATCGAACTCGGTAAACATCGTTGTACAACTCGTGCTGAAAAATCATCTTTTTGCAATTTGTTGCAAAAACTGCTATTTCAGAGATGATCGAGCTTGGTCATGACAGTTAAAAAAAAGTAACGTTATCAACAAAAAACATTTTTTAGTGGATATAACTAAAAAAAACATAAAAAAATGTTGTTTTGCGCAATTTTTTTTTTGTAAAATTAAAAAAATGGTTAATTTTTTCCAAGTGCAACTTTTTTTTGAAAGTCCTAAGCAGTATCTACCACTTTGCCGAAGACATAAAATCAATAAGAAATTCCGTTCTCAAGAGAGCAATTCTCTACGAAATCGGTCTTTTTTTTTTAATTTTAAATTTTGTATTTTTTAATCAGGCTGAAACTTTTTTGGTGCCTTTGCATCATTAGTTCGTTCCTATAATTTTCCATACAAATTTAACAGCTGTCCATACAAAAATGATGTATGAAAATTAAAAAAAATCTGTACCTTTTGAAGGAATTTTTTGATCGATTTGGTGTCTTCGGCAAAGTTGTAGGTATGGATACGGATTACACTGAAAAAATATGATACAAGGTAAAAAAAAAATTTGGTGATTTTTAATTTCACTTATTGTCACTAAAACTTGATTTGCATAAATAAGTGCACATGTTTGCCCATCTTGGAAAAAAATATTTTTAAATAGCTGAGAAAATTCTCTATATTTTGCTTTTTTGAACATTCTTGATACGACCCTAAGTTGCTGAGATATTGCCATGCAAAGTTTTAAAAACAGGAAAATTGATGTTTTCTTAGTCTCACCCAAACAACCCGCCATTTTCTAATGTCGATATCTCAGCAACTAATGGTCCGATTTACAATGTTAAAATTTGAAACATTCGTGAAATTTTCCGATCTTTTCGAAAACAATATTTTCAAAAATTTTAAATCAAGACTAACATTTCAAAAGGGCCAAACATTCAATATTATGTCCTTTTGAAATGTTAGTTTTGATTTAAATTTTTTGAAAATATTGTTTTCGAAAAGATCGGAAAATTTCACGAATGTTTCAAATTTTAACATTGTAAATAGGACCATTAGTTGCTGAGATATCGACATTAGAAAATGGCGGGTTGTTTGGGTGAGACTAAGAAAACATCAATTTTCCTGTTTTTAAACCTTTGTATGGCAATATCTCAGCAACTAAGCTGCCCCTGTTCGCATAAATGTTCCATATGCAAAAACAGCACGCTGAGGAAAACGCATTTGAAGTTTGCCCCACACATAAGGCTACGTGTCAAGTTTTCGCGAAAAAAAATGGATTTCCTCCTGATTTCTAGAACAAAGTACTGGATGTCATAGGCTTTTCTGAAAGAGCACACAATTTTGAACCAAACTGCATCAATAACTCAAAAACGATGAAAATGCATATGGGACATTTATGCGATCAGGGGCAGTAAAGGTCGTATCAACAAAGTTGAAAAAAGCAAAATATAGAGAATTTTCTCAGCTATTTAAAAATGTTTTTTCAAAGGTGAGTAAACATGTGCACTTATTTAAAAAAAATGAAAAACTGCGATTATTTTCAAAAAAAGTTACCTAAAAATGGCTTTTACTTGAAAACGGTGCATTAAATCAAAATTACACAACAGTACTTTTTGATTGCAAATTCGATTTTACATTGAAAAATGAAGTTGAAAAATTTTCGCGACCAATACAGTGGACTCTCTCGTTGTCGATATTGAAGGGACCGTTGAGAGCGGGAGTTATCAAATTATAGAACAAAAAATCAAAGCAATCTTCTTGAAGGGACTGAAAAATTTATTGACAGCTGGAGCAATATTGATATCGAGAAGATCGACAGCCAGAGAGTCGACTGTAGTTCGATTTAAAAAAAAATAGTATTGATTCAAAAATTCATAGCGCGGTCAAAGATTTTTTGCACAGTATGGAAATTTCTGAAAAGTTGGCATTAAAACATTAAACATTAAAAATAGGGTTTTTTTTTTGCAAATCAAGTTTTAGTGACAAAAAGTGAAATAAAAAATCACCAATTTTTTTTACCGTGTATCATATTTTTTCAGTGTAGACCAGGCCTGCTCAACCTTTTCGGCTCAATTTTCACATTTTTGATCGTCAAAATTACAATTGTTCATTTTTTCATGGTTTCTTTGATGGAATCGGTTCTCAGATGACCAGTGAACATAACTTTGATAAAAGTTTGAAAAAATATGTTTGCAGGTTGTTTTTATGTAAGTTTTAAGTGAAAAATTGGTCCGGCCCGCGGGCCGGATGGATTTTTGACGTAAAATGTAGATAAAAACGACTTGTATAAATATTTTTTCAAACTTTTGGAAAAGTTATTTTCACTGGTCATCTGAGAACCGATTCCATCAAAGAAACCATGAAAAAATGAAAAATTGTAATTTTGACGATCAAAAATGTGAAAATTGAGCCGAAAAGGTTGGGCAAGCCTGGTGTAGACCTTATCCATAGCTACAACTTTTCCGAAGACACCAAATCGATCAGAAAATTCCTTCAAAAGATACATATTTTGAATTGTCACATATCATTTTTGTATGGACAGCTGCCAAATTTGTATGGAAAATTATATGGGCAAACTAATGATGCAAAATTGCTTCTTTGGGCATACCGAAGGCACCAAAAAAGTTTCAGTCGGGTTGAAAAATACAAAAAATAAAATTAAAGAACAAAGACCGATTCCGTAGACAACTGCTAAAAAGCTGAAATTTCAGGGATCAAATCCTGATCGGTCACTTTAAAATTTGGACACTGGTATTGAACTTAGAATATGAACAAAAAACGACTTAAATCAGGTGGGATTCGAACTCGAACCTTTACATTTGTAGTCTGGGCCGCTAACTCGTCGGCCACCTGTAATTTTCACGTAAAGTGGAATTTGATATTCTAAGTCTTATAAATACAAATTCATGAGAATTTATTTAAAATGCTGTAATTTACACCTGAATTTTTCTATGCTAAATTTTAACAAACTTCACCGCTGACCACTTTCCCCGTATCTTCACTACCCTTGGTCTGCTCAAACAAATCGCGAAAGTTCGAGGACGTTGTGCATCGTCGTCATCGCCGGACTATCTAATCGTATATGCACAACACGCAGCCGTTTTCGCCGACTCGCGTCCAGCTGTCTGCTGCTGATGATGATACCATCCTATCCTCTTAACTACGCAAAACAACACAACACAACACACGCTCTTGTCCGCCGAACAGGACATGGCGGCGCTTTTTGCAACCCTCACGCGCTCAGGACTGGGCCCTTTTTTGTTTGAAGTTTTCGCAGTTCCCTGCAAAATGAATTTTATTTCCAAGAGTTTTTAATTTTACAAATAAAAGTTTAATTTTGCGAAAAATATATTGTTTTTTATTTATTTTAAATCTTTTTGTAACAAAAAAATAAATATTTTTAGATTTATAATTTCGAAATTTATAATTTCCCAGAGAATCTCCCAGATGGTACTTGTCGGCCGTTGTGTTAACACCGCACTCGAGAAGTCCGTTCGTCCATGTCTGGGCTGGGGCTCCAGCTGACGATGAGGATCGCCACGATGTTGATGATGATGTTTAGTGCGGAAGTAAACGTTGCGTTGGGCTCTCTTCTGCACCGATGTTGTTGGTGATGTTTGCGCATCGGTTACACGTGCGCCTGGAAAGTGCGACCAGAGTGGCGGCGAGTTTGTTGCGAGCTTTCACGTGCATTTTATGTCAGGATTTGAAGTTTGATTGAATTAGTTATTTGAACTTGTTTAAAACTGAAACGAATAGCTACTTATTTCTAATATTTGAGACGTTTCGCTCTAAGATGCAAGTCTTCAAAAGGGTTCGTGAAACCTACCATTGTTCTCAAATTAGGCTCATTTTATAAATCGCTTCTCAAAAAAATGTCAACCTTTTCGCAACGTCCCCTCCGATTATCCAACCCAACTAGCCTTGGCCGCAAGCCGAACTCATCCATCGTTGAAGGTCACAACAACAGCAACGCAGCAAGTCTGTGTGACACCTCCTAGGAGAACAATGTCTTCCGGTTTTGTGGCCGAATCCAATCCGCGTGCGCTATGCCGCCTGCCGGAATAAATTGGTTCCAAATGATGGGGCTGGGCACGGTTGGCTGGTTTGCCCCAGCAGCACAACCCGCAACTCACGCGAAGGTCAACGCGTTGCGAGGTGGCAAACCCCTTCGAAATGTGTACTCCTCTTGAGGTATCCCTACACGGTTAAAAGTTAGCTAGATTACTGAAGTTCATATCAATCTTATAGGGATCGTCCATGAACCATGTTATTGTCTTAGTTTTTTGTAATCCCAGTCTCCACACAAATTAAAATCCATAGAAAAGAGCTATGCAAATATTAAAAAATCTGTATCTGGAGAAGGAATTTTCTGATCGATTTGGTGTCTTCGGAAAGCTCGTAGACTATAATTAAGACTATTTGAAAATATATGCACATTGAAAATTGCCATTTCAAAATCTTTTTTATTACGAATAAGGCCATTGCAATATAATTTCCAGTTTTTGTTTCTTCTTCCCTCTCCCCTTCAAAACTTCAAAAAAAAGGGCAAACAAATTATTGACTAAAATTGCCAACTTCTTGTAAAATCTGTCGCAAACTATTCAGAATACATTGCAAAATGCTTATTTATGTTTTTTTAAAACAAATTAAGACTTTTTACTCCTTTTACAAAATTAGATTTTTGGCATCACAGACGGAAAAGTTGAAGAAAAAAAAATAAAAAAAATATTGATATTTTGCAATTTGTTATGGTAGCATAACTATAATGATATATAAAGCATATTGTGATACATTTAGCTTAAACTTTTGAAAATCAAATTTGAAATTTACAAAACTTTAAATTAAATTTATTATTAGCCTAATCAATTTGGACAATCTTTACACCCTTCGATTCATTTCTTTGATTTTTGAGTGGACAAAAAGTGCAACAAAAAATTTGCTTTTGAGCACTTTTTAGTTAAGGGAGCGTTCTTTTATTACGTAACGCAGTACGCGCTCCATACAAAATTTGTATGGACATTTTGTTACGAGGGGGAGGGGGTCTAAAAATCCGATTTTTTGCGTTACTTAATAAAAGAACGCTCCCTAAAAAATGGGATTTAGCAAAGTATCGAAAATTCAAAAAAAAATTGAAATCAAAAACAATTTTGTAATTTTTTGATAAAATGCACCGTTTTCGTGATAAATCCAAAATTTTCAGAAAAAAAAAAACATATTTTTTATGATGTCTATGCTCGGCTATCTCTGCCAACAAGAGATTTTAAAAACTGATAAAATTCTACACAATTTTATTTTTGAACATTGTTGGTCTGGCCTTCGGTTGCTGAGATGTGGGCTTGAAAAATGTAATTAAAACAAGTAAAAATAAGTTTTTGTAGGTGCCACCCATTCGGTGAAATTTTCTTAATTTTTTCGAGGAAATATTTTTTAGATCTTTCAAATCACGACTCACATTCCAAAAGGACTTAAAACGATGTTTTGGCCTTTTAGAATGCAAGTAGTAATTGAAAAAAATCATACAATATGTAATGAAAATTTTGAAACGAGGTTCACATTTTAACATTAAAATCGGATCAATATTTTCATAGATATCGATTGATAATTGAGGGCCAAATGGAAAATTGGAAATGAACTTCGAAGAAATGGGCTTAAATGGACACCATTTTAAAACTCAAAAAAAAGAACTGCAAATTTCAATATGAAAATAGTTTAAACTCGAAAAACGGTACATACAAATAAAATCCCAAAAGTACTTTTTAATTCCAAGTTCAATTTCAAATAAAAAAAATGTTGGAATGTTTATCCTTTGTACAAGTCAAACAATGAAAAAAATCCAAGGAGCCTATGTTTTTCGTGAGCCTTCCTTTCTGAAAAGTTCCAATCTGTTCCAATCGTCATAACCCACAACTTTGACCAACACATCAAATCGATCAGAAAATTGCATAGCTATTTGCTATGAACAGTAGGGCGTCCCAAAAAAAAAAATGAAAAGTGGTTAAAATCTTGGTGCTCACCACAAGAATGATAAATTAGGATGGACGGAAAGGGACCATCCATAAACCACGTGGACACTTTAGGGGGGTATGGCGATTGTCCACGCTCCATACAAAAAAGATTTTTTTGTATGGACAGTTTTCCACGAAGGGGGGGGGGGGGGGGGTTGAGATTACCTAAAAAGTGTCCACGTGGTTTGTGGATGGTCCCAAACAAAAAAAAAACCTTTAAGAGGGTTTACAACTCGCGCGCTGATCTTGAATGAAAAACGTAAAAAAAAACACATACTAAAATCATTCAAATAAAATCGCTTGGGGCTTCAAGTTATTGTTTTATGTCCCCTGAATAAATTCCTGTCCTGACATAGTCCATAAAAGCTTGTGTTTGGGCATGTCAGGGATGCAAAATGGCTTATTTGTACCTAAAAAAATTGATAGCCAAAGTTCCATTCAAATAAAAAAAAAATACAGATTTTTTTTTGCAAAATGCTCCTACGAGTGCATCAAACCCTATTCAATCAAATTGAAGCTTTACGATCCAAAATATGATTTTTTGTGATTTGATTTTCCTTAGATTAATAATCGAATCTTAATTTTTTTTATTCGATTATCCAAAGTTATTTTTTTGCGAGAATTTTGAATAATCGAGACTAGACTGTACTGAGAAAACAAATATGAAAACAAAACGCAAAACGAAAGAATTAGAATCTTTCGAAGAACAAACAAAAAATCAACGGGAAAATATTGGGATTGATTTTCGGAAGAATTTTCAATTTCAGTTCAAGTTTAATGCAACACCCCGCTACTCTGATTTTAGCTATTTTCTGCTTAATTTGTGTTTCTATAATTTTCTAGTAACTTTTTCTGTGTTTTGCCTTTTTCAAACTTTTTTGCTCTAGAATCATATTATTAGGTAAAACTAGATACATCTGCGATTAAAAATATTTTGGGACATAAAAAATACCGCATTCTTATTTGTTGAAATTATTGATAAATCATCAAAACCTTTTTAAAAAAATCATTCGAATGCTTTTCCAAAACCAGTCATTTGAGGAAAAATATGTTTTTGCTAATTTTCAGACTCAAACCCAGAGCAGAGGTGAAGAGGGTTAAGGGGGGCAGAAATGTACAAACAAAGCATCAAATTATAAGCAATTTTCTCTCCTCAAATTGTGAGGTGTCAATGCTCAAGTTTATTTTTAAATTGAAATTAAAGCCATTTTTTGTTATAAGTTAAATTAGTTGAAACAATTCAAATTTAAGTGTCATACAATTCAATGTTTTGTTCGAGTAATTCACCAACATTAATTTAAAAGAATTCAAAAGCGAATTTTGCACACCCATTATTTCAAGAAGGTGCCCACAATAATGACGGTTGATCGCCTTAAGGGGTAGCTCAAGGTGGTTGCACGCTCGAAAGGGACACGCTCCGCTAGGTTTTAGTTAAAGTAGTTGTGTTGTAAAACAAGACCGCGCTACCGGTTTTTGTTTCGGTAACAACAACACTTTCAATTGGTGAAGAGTCTAGGTTGGTTAGCCTGCTTGGGGAAAATTTTGCGCCAATTTAGTTAAGGGCTTTGCTGATTTAGGGTTTTTCTTGCCAACTTCAACTCATAAAAGCTTGAAAAGGATAAATAACATGAAATACTCAGTACTTAATGGTTCAATCACAACACTTTTACGTAAATTATCCAAATTTGAATGCTGTAACCGCATCAATTATAAAACAACAATTGCCCGCTAAACAATGCAATGGCTCCGAAAAACAAAAAACGCAAATCGCCCCCAAATTAATCAATAAAGCTAACCTCAAATCCAAACATTACCGTACGGCCTCGAAAGAATGACCCCCGTTTCGGCCAGCTGACTCCACTCCAACATGCCAACACCGGCTTGTGGGTATGAAGTGAAGAGATCCATTAATTACCCATCCACCCCAACAACTGCCCCCGCTTCTTTTCTTCATTCTGAGTGGCGGCCACCGCGACGGCACTGCTGACCCACATTCGGGGCTGGAGAAAAAAAAACTCCATTCAGAAACGATTTTCTCTCGCCAGAAGTGCGCGCAGAGATAACAGAAGCCACAATTTCAACGGTTCACTCCCCTATCGATTGAAACAAAGCACAGTTTCTCTTCTCTTAGACTCAGCCACCCACCCACCATCGACCACTATGAATAAAATCATCGGCTTCTTCTTCTTCTTCTGCGGCGTCAATGGCCTGCACAATGGTTGGTTGAGGGGTCCATCGCCGGTGAGGTATTTGATGAGTTAATATGCATTGTTGTGCACGTGGGGTGGTTGTGAAGGGGAAGAAAGTTGGTTTGGACGCCTCAAGATTTTTGATTCTTCAGCAGGTCGACTTAATGACAGATTTTTGGAGTTGAACGATCACTTAGCAAATAATCAGCAAGTCTTTTTTGTATAGAAACACTAAAAAATTACAGTGCCATTCGAAGCCATTGCCGAAAAATAGCCCTAAAACTATTAGATATTAATTTGATGTTCAAGATATTAAAAAAAAATAAAAAAAATAAAGAAAGCGAAAAAATTATAATGATGATCGAAACTTCGATTAATCGAGTCTGGGCTGTTTGTGTTTTGAAGTAGGGCGTCCAATTTTCCCGGGTATTAAATTTCCCGGGAAACGGGAAAATATTTTTGGAATTCCGGAAATTCCCAGAATCCCGGGAAATTTTTGAAACAGTCATAAAATCAATGTTTTCATTATATTTGCTATGTTTTTCAAGCTTATAGTTAAAAAAAAATGAAAATGTTTTTTTTGTTCTTTGTTGTGCTTAGTATTCTAAATAAACTACCGTTTTTCATCCAATGTGATTCAAATTAAACAAGTTTTTAATAAAAATACCTTTATATTTTTTTTATATTATTATAACTTTATATTAAGAGATCGAAAAATTTCTTTGAAAATGTGTAAAAAAAACAAGAAGTGACAACAAATAAAATTATAACAGTCAATTTTAGATATGGTTTGAATTTCTTGTTTTATTTAAAATATATTTATCTTTAAGTTAGATACAGGAGATTTTAGAGCAATAAATTTGAATTATTTTGTTCTGTTCCTGTTTCAACCGAAGTCATTCAAAACATTATCAAAAAAAATGGCTTAAATAACTGTCTTAATTCGTTACATTTTTCTTGATTTGCCCCAGATGGCGGTGTGTTATGAAAAATAATTTAATATGATTTTTTTCATATTTAAAATTGTAAATAAACGTAAATATTATACCCAGATTTTTAAAATATAAAAAATCGAAAATATTTTTTAAGCCGCATAAATGCATTTGCGGATCTGTAAACTGAAATTCAAACAATTAAAAAAATAGGTAGGTAAGCCAAATTAACGCTTATATATGCAGAATAAAAATGTTAATGTCTTAAAATTCTTATCGAATATTAATTATTTAACTGTTCATCTATTTCCAGAACTAAATCTTAATTTCCAGACCAAAATTTGTTTTTTTTTTTCAATTTTGGGAATTCCCGGGACAAATTATTTTAAAAAAATCCCGGGATCCGAGAATTCTCGGTTTTGGAAAAATCTCGGGAATTTTGTCCCGGGAATTCCCAGGATGGATGAACTATGATAATGACAAAAAATTGCAAAAAAAAAAGCAACAGGAAAGCATGAAACAAACATGTTTTATGAGGATATGAATTTTTGAATGCATCTATAATTTTTCAAATACTCAATAATTTAAAGAAAAACCTGTTTTGAAGCTAAATCGAATTTGAAATCGAAGATTCGTAAGAATACTTTATATTTTTTGTTTAAATGCACCATTTATAAGTTAATGTAATTTGACGGTAAATTTCAGTATATCATATTTTGTTGTTGAAAATAAGGTTTTGATAAAATAATAAAATCACTACAACTATCATGTTTGAGTATTTTGAGAATTTGAGAAATCGAGAAAAATTAAATTTTCTTAGTGCTTTCAGAAAACCTAAATTATTAATCTGACGATATATCGGAAAATGTTTGTTACATGCTAAATTATGATTTTTTTGTAAAATTTTAAAATCTTCCGAATACAAATCAAACCCGATCCTAACATTTCAAAAGAGATATAAAACATAAATCTTTGCCCTGTGAAATGTTGGGTTGTCCGATATTCAAATGGCCCTAATTTGAACACGGAGCATTTAGAAAAAAAAAATTATAATTTTATTGGAAATGTTAATTTTTACATTTCTTAAATTTAAAAAAAAAATACACTCGTAGGTCACAAGCTAAGGGTTTATTATGAAACTCTTACAAAAAAATCGTATAATTTCGCAAAGTTTTATTTAAATATTGAAAATTGGACAAACAGTTTCCAAGTAATTCATCTTAAATCCTTTTAATTACAATGCAACTAGGGGAACAGCATCTAATTCATTCGTACCTCTAATGTTGCCATATCAGCACTTTGACATTCGATTGTAGCGCATTAAAAGTGATTTAAACTGAAATCAAGTGAATAATAGCTTATTATGAAGTGAGCAAGCAAGTTTATATATATAGTTTCTTAAAATAAGTTGTTTGAATAGAGAAAATCAGCTAATTGGATGAAGTTAGGAGCGAGTGCTCAACCTGCCAAACATACGAGAATTTCCCCTAATTGTCCAATTTTCAAATCCAAAAATGAAAATAGAATAGGTTCAACTATTTAAAGAAGAATTGTTTGAGCTATTTCAATAAATTATTTATAAAAATAGACTTTTTGGAAACTGTATAAAACGATCAACGGTTCCCTAACTCATAACTCAAATTAACCCTTGAATGACTGTTATTTGAAACAACCCTTATTAAGGGTTAAGAATTTTGAAAAAAAAATAGCAAAAAAATGCACGTCACCTCTGTAAGAAATGTCACGCTTGTATAGTTTTTCTGACACCCAACAAATATTGAAACCGACTGGATTCAAACCCAGCATACACTGAGTGGACTGGCGCCTTAGCCCGCACGGCCATCGGGCCAATGAGGAGTTGAAGGTTTCAGTTAAGTAGGTTTCCCATACTGCTACATACTTCTGGATGTAATATTACACAGAATTTCATAAAATAATGCAAAAAATATTTTAATCGCAGTTCGTTTTTTCGCTGTGTACAAATTTAATATAAAAAAAACATGATGTTTCAAAACTTTTTATCTGTACTTTACAGCGCTCAGATAAATGCTTAAAAAGTACTTTTTTTGCATTCCGTCGTGAAACTACTTACTTTTCCTGTCATTCTTGAACGACAAAATAGCCTAGTTTTCTGTACCAAAATTGACAGAATCGACATTTTTTGATTTAAATGATTTATTGACAAAATACATGAAAATTTGACTTGAAATTTTCACTCAATGGGTGTTTTTCGGAATTGAAAAAAATGTTGTATGGAACTCGTTGCAAAACTTGATCTTTTCAGCACTCGTCGTATTTATCCAACTCGGTGAACCTCGTTGGATAAATGTACGACTCGTGCTGAAAAAAATCTCTTTTTGCAACTTGTTGCATGAACAACTATTTTGCAATTCCGTCGTGAAACTGCTTTTCCTGTCATTCTTAAACGACGAAACAGCCTACTTTTCTCTATTAAAAAAAAATTGCAGAGTTGAACAGAAACACTTTTCAAATCAAATAGGTGCTTAATAGTTTGTTTTTTCAGCACTTGTTTTGAAAAGTAACACTCTTCAACATTGTTCTAAATTAAACTTGATTTTATCAGCACTCACCGTATTTATCTAACTCGATGAACCTCGCTGAATAAATGTACGAACTTCTTTTTGCAACTTGTTGCATAAACTACTAATTCAGTACTTTTTTGGCGAACTCTTCTTTTGCAAAAAAAAGTTGCATTTTAACTCATAATGCGTTAAAACATAAAAGTTATGATATGTTTTTAAATTGTGAAAAAAAAACATTTCAAAAAACTTCATCAATATTTTCAAATTTGTTGAAGACAGGATTTTTTTTGCTCGACAAGATGATTTTTATGTTACAAAATAAAAAATGCGGATCGAATACGAAAAGAATGGCTTAGAATCCAGTTAAATCTGATAGAATTGTTTTTTTTTATTCTTGCTTCAAAGTCGGTTTAAATAAAATAAATGCTGAAAACACAGCGACTTTTAAAGTTTCTCTGGAAAAAAAGAAAAAAAAACAAAAAACTAACGCAAATATTTTCATACAAAAATAATTTAATAATTACTCCAATAGCGAGTACGCAAATCTTCAGAAAAAAGTCATTATTTTTTCTCACAAGTTTTAATTTTACGAAGCCATCTATATAATGGTTGAAGAACCACCCCACCCAATCCAAGACAAACTGTATCGCTTCGCCGAGGAGCACGCAGCTACTCGTGGTGGCTTCTTCATTCGGCTTTCCACTCTCTAGTGGAAGTCAGCTCTTAAATCAGCTGAGCCTCCACACTGTGCATTGATCGTTGGGGTTGGCGTCCAAGATTGCCTTCAATTACTGTTTGCCCCAAGAGAGAAGTGACGACGATGAGCTGTGCCTTTTTAGCTACTCGAGAGTGATGGCCAATTGGATGGTGGTAGGTTCATTTTTTGCTACCGTCCGGATCATGGACGGTTTGTTTAGGTTAGTCGAACCCCCTGATTGATGCTCGTCAATCAATTCAGTAGTCACAGTGAGAAGGTGCAATTTTGGAGATTGGGTGGATCATCTTGGGATTAAGTTACGACGAGATGGGCTAGAATGATGGTTGATTGCCGCTTCGGAACTCGACAGTACCGGGGTTGAATGGTACAATAGCTGCTGACACCAGTCCATGGGACTCAACCTCCCCAGACATTACACGATGCATAATTCGAAATTCCGGTTGTTGACAATTGTCTTCTCTCTATCGGCGCTTGTCTGTTCGGCAGACCGACCTTCTGTCTGCAGTTACAACCAACTTCCGGTCCCGGCAGCAATTTGTGTTCTAATTAAATTCATTCCCTTTGTGTCATTCGAAGGGGCGGTCCCAGTGCCCGAGTTGTAGACCCACTTTTCCCACGTGAAACGTGCGCTCTCGCAAAACGGGGTTTTTGTGTGTATCAACACATCATCCAAGCCGGCGACGAACCACCACCGGGACCCGCAAGCAAAGTAGGTCCTGACAGAGCCCCTTCGGGGCGGAGATGAGCAGGCCTTGCCAGATGAGTTCGTCTACCGGTTTGCTACGATGTGGAAGTGTGTTTGCCCAAAAGGATTCACAAATAAAGATACACACAAGTACATTACATATGTGCACCACATTGTCACTGTCATGCTCTGTTGACCAGCTCTATCAACTCCGACTCCTTCTCGAATTACAATTCCCAAAGCTGTTGAAAATTTGCCGACTCAATGCGATAAATGTGACAAGAGAGCACAACGCCACACAAATTCATGATTAAATTAAATTCCCTGTCTCCATGCAGGAGTCACAATCTCCCCCCGGAAAGCCGGGTAAGGACGCCGCACAATATTGCACAAGGACGACCCCGTTGGCCCTACAAGTTTATGGGCGACCCCGGGTCCCAGAACGGACTTTTCCCCCGGCAATAACTTTACTCGGTAAGGTCTCAACCTCCCCCTTTGGGGAGCTACCACGCTATCCAAATAGCGAGATTATTGTTTACATGCTATTACCATCCTTCTGGTAACGACGACGACGGAGCGGTTGGTCCCTCGTAAAGTTTTCAACCCCTTTTTTTGGGGGAAGAAACGGTGTCCCCAAGTGGCATTCCACAAAATGGAGCCAACTAGGAAAAATTCGGATCGCCTACTTTTTCGAGGATGCCTGCATGCACCTCTATCGTGGAGGAGAAAAGAGAAAACCGAGGGGTACTCGAGCCGTCAAAAAATAATTGTTTTAGCATCATCTTTGCGCGGCGAGCGGATTCCGGTTCGTAATTTCGGAGATTTATGAGCCACCTTGACGAGTGCGAGTGCAAATCTGTGTACTTGGGCGAGGAGCAACAAGTGCACTTGTTCGTGTAGCAATAAAAGTGAGTGGAATTTTGCTCAACCATCATTGTTGTAGAGGGGTGTTTATGCTTCTAACCTGAATTTGAAATAGATAAACTCGCGTTAGCTGTCAATGACCGCCGATGAGACGGGAAAGTAATGTGCTCTTTTGATTGAGGTTAAATGTTTGCGTTCAAAACAGTCAAATATCTAAAATTTAGACCTTCAATCGACTTTATTGTTATTGATCTTCCATTTCTCAATAATACTGCATCTATCGGTGGTTCTTCAGTTCCTTCAAACAACATACTTCGATTAGTTGGTTCTATATCATGATTCCCCCCTTGCCTTGAAGGTCCCTTCGATGAGAGAGATAGTCGACTGTCCTATAATACTCTTCTTTCCTTGCTATTCTCTCTAACTCGAAGAATCTTTTTCTCGATTGTCTCTGGGTTGTATTTCTTCCAAAAATGCCCTCATTGAAGTGAGTTTGACATTCGTTAGTTTTTGCGCTTGCTGGGATCACTCCCATTTATGGGTTTCAGGATATTATTTATTTATTTTACTTGGGATCTTCAACAATTTAATATGGTTGTTTTTCTTTGAGTCGGTTTCGGTTCTTTTTGGAGAGCCTGAGTCAGAGTTGGAGTGAGAGTTGGAGTTGTTGAAAAAGCTGCCCAACTCGGCAGCCTTGGTAAAAAGTATTGAATATATTATAGGTGGAATTAGAATAAACGGTGTCTCCAAGAGTGGTGAAGAGTCCCAACCTAAAGAATTTTGTATCCCTTCACATTCCAACCCCGTTCTTAGACATGGTCGTATCTGAAAATTTCAGAACACATTAGAAAGATAATATTTGAGTTGTTAGATTGCACAGTGGCCAAAAACGGGTGAAAAAACGGATCTTTTGATGCCGTCAGTTTCTGCCTATCAAAAGTATATTTTTTTAATGTACGAGAAATCGATTGGTGACATTTTCATTGGCGGCAAATGACAACAATGGCCCATTTTGCCCCAGTTACCCCATTTTATGAGTTTTTCGTCAATATCTTTAATTGCTGTTGTTTTATCCCTTTGAAAGTACCGTAAAACGGGGTGACTTTGATAGCCGGGGTGACTTTGATAGGTTTGCGATTTTTCCGCAAATTGGGTCCTAAAATGAAGCTTAGATTGCTGATATTATTGTTTACAGCGATAAAGCTTATTTTTCTGAGTACAATGACCCTTTGTACGACCACAAAGAGTTTAAAATGGATTTTTAAATCAATTTTGAAAAATTAACCTCGCGGTCCTTCTTGACAGAAAAGCTCCTACTTGACAGCTCGTTCCAAGGGGACCATAGTTGATCCATCGAAAAAATGTTGTATTGTCAAAAAAAAAATTTGCATTAAAATGAAAAAAAAGTGATCAGAAATGGTTTTTAATCGTGTTTTTTACCGTTGTACATAAAAATTGACATAGGGCTTTAGTACCCAATTGAAGAGAACAATTAAAATACGTACGGAATGGTTTAGATTCATACTGACCGTGGTAGAGAAGTGTTCAAAGTATCTCAAGAAGAACTTTTCATAAAATTTGGAAAGTTTAAAAAGTTAGTTAACTATAGTTAAGAAAATGTTGATGAAAGTCATTATTTTAAACTTCTCAAAGTGTCATGATTTTCTCAATAAACATGATTTTGAATCGGAAAACGGAATGCATTTTCGGATTCTTTGGACAATTTTCCACTAAGAGAAGGTTAAAAAAGTTTGTAAATAATAAATAATATGTGTTTTTGAAACACAATTAAAAAAATCTCCAAATTTATAGGCAATTTCAGTTGAACAAATTTCATGTGAAATGTGAAAACTTGTGATTCGTGCTTCGAATTCAGTATAAAATGCAACATAAATCGATAATTTTAAAAACAAAACCAGCTTTAACAAATTTCAGGCAAAATTCCGACTTTTTAACAATTTTACCTAAAATTTATATGTATTTTATTAAAAAGCTTATATACTTAGTTAACCTAATATAAACATTGATTATCAGATACTTAGGTAATGGTACATTTAAAGTAAAAATAAAGTTTGAACATCTTAAATATGATTTTAACAAGAAAAAACTATGACTATCAAAGTCACCCCGGAATTTAAACTAAGAATTTTTAACGTAACTATTTTTCTAAACACTATTGAAAAAACTTATTTTCCTAAATAGTGCATGGACTTTGTGTGGCCTACCCCAGTACATGTTTTAAAAATAATAATCTTGAGAAAAACCTTACCTGTTGGAAAATATTCCAAAACAAATTGAAATCCTATCAAAGTCACCCCGGTTTACGGTATATTATTTTATGTAAAAAATAGCAAATTAGGCCATTGTCGTCATTTGCCGCCAATGAAATATCACAAATCGATTCCTCTCGGTTTTCTACAAAAAATAACATACTTTAAAACTTTACGAAACTACAGCAATTCAAGATATTAAAGAAAAACACATAAAAAGGGGGTAAATGGGGCAAAATGGGCCCTTTCCGTCATTAAATTATACTTTCGATAGGCAGAAACTGACGGCATCAAAATAACCGTTTTATCACCCGTTTTTGCCCATTTGGTGGATTGGTTTGTTTCGTGTAATTTGTAAAATGTATGTTTGGTGTCCATCTTGGGCCGTGTTAATGAGTAAAATTTCCTCAGTTTAAATTTTAAATTGGGTCAAACGTTGTTTTTCATTTTCGAAAGCATTGAAAAAATATTATTTGATTGTTGTTTTTATCAAAATTTTATGAGATTTAAAAAAATGTTTTTTAAAATAAAAACAAAATCTTCTGGCATAAGGAGCGGCCGTGGCTGACTGGTCACGGTGTTCGCTTTGTAAGCGAATGGTCCTGGGTTCGAATCCCATCTGCTCCCAACGAGAAAGTATAGGAAATATAAAACTTGAAACTCTGAACATGAACGAAAAATCAAAGTCGCTCGAGTCGGAGTTCGATCCCCCGTCCTTTGGATTGGTAAGCAAAAATGCTAACCACTATGCCTTCGCGACTTGGTGAGCTATGACTGGAATTAGTAATACTGTTTCTATCAACTATATACGCGCTGGGTCCTTGTCCATTTGACAAGGGTTCGGAAGTTCTAAATAACGTTTGAATCCGATTGGTCCAAACGTTCTTCAGGGCGGGGCTTGTCGATAAAGCTGAAGTACCTCGCGCTCGGCTAGCCAGCGTAGAAATGGGTCACCGAAGCTCGGCAGAACTAACACCTTCCAAATGCCTATGCGAGTTATTTGCATGTATAGAATGTAGATCTAAAAATACATGGAAACAACTCAATTTGTAAGAAGCGACCGCGTGGTCCCGTTTGGTTGGTTGCACACACACACACACACACACACACACACACACACACACACACAAAACAAAATCTTCTGGTATTTTTTTTTCAAATTTAAAACACACTTGGAGAAATTTTCTTCATAATGCTTAGGAATTCTCAGAAAAAATATAGTTACACTCTAAAAAAAACCCGTTTTTTTGTTCAATTCTTCATACAAAAACATAAATTGCCCAAAATAACCATTTTTAAAAATCTCATTTAAAGATTTTTTTAAATTACAAAAATGGCGTCTAGGGCGTCGCAAGGCGCGACGCATATCTTTTTTGCCGGGACCGATTTTTCGAAAAAAATGCCAAACTTTGAAGGCCTGTACCGAGCTCCAGATTGCTCCAAATTTCAATGTTATTTATACCAAAAGATGCGCAAGGATCTGGCCTACACGCCAATGATGTTGAAAATAAACGCTTCAGTGGCCAAAATGCCTCAAAAAGTGACATTTTTGAAAAAATCTTTTTTTACGGGTTAAATCCCATTTAAAATTCAAATGCAAAGCGCCAGCTCCTGTTACGTCCAATCAAGCTCATATTTTGGATTTGGGCTTAGTATGCCCACCGGAACAAACCCTTGAATGCCCTCCAAAAAGTCATTTTTGTTACACTCTAGTGTAGTAGTCAGGATGTTGGTTGTTGTTGAGAGACAACCTCTGAAAGGAAAATTTTAGTTGTTCTGCAAGTATGCATTCAATGTTCAATGTAAAAAAATGAAACTGTTGTAAATTTGCCGTTCGTTAAAAAAATAATAAAATCAAAATTTGTAAAATATCTATTTTTTTCGAAAAAAATATTTTAAAAAAATTAATCAAGCTACAAAAAAATGTAAGTGGCTATAACTTAGATACGGTGCAGGTTATTAGATTTTGTGAAAAGAACTTTTCGATGAAAAAATTGATTTTAAACCTGAAAATATAGTTTTTTGACTATATTTTCAGATTTAAAATCAAATTTGTCATAAAATCTAATATTGTACACCATTTCTATGTTATAGAAAGTTAATTTTTTTTTTGTAACTTGATCCATTCTTAAAAATATTTTTTTTCGAAAAAAAAATTGATTTTTTTTTGACAAATTTTTGAATAACTTTTTGAAATTAAGATTTTTTTGAAGAACCGGCAACACTGCCAAATATATTTTAACCAACTTGTGTCTTAGCTTTAATATGCCATTTTGTTGTCATCTAAAAATTATCCATAAAGAATATTATTTATTTTTTATTTGTAAGGAAATTCCCCCTTTTTCTCGAGTTTAGGTGTTAATAAAGAATTAATTTTTTTGCAGAATCATTTTTTTTTTTTGTCTGAAAAGTTCTTAGTCATACATTGACAAATACACCAAATTGGTCAAAAAATTCGTTCTCAAAAAACATATTTTAGAATATTAAATGAGTCTTTTTGTATGGCCAGCTGCCTGTATGCAGACTTGCAGCTAATGATGCAAAATGTCATGTCTTTGGTCATAGTGGTCAATCTTTCAGAGTTTGATCCAAATCAAAAATACAAGAAATAATCGTTGTCCAAAGCGTCAGAGAATTGCTTCCGGGGATGCAAATACATAAAATGAACAGTTAAGGTTTTATTTCTTTTGCAAACATAACTTTTAGTTTGAAGATTCTACGATTCTGTGACTTGTTCTATAGTATAATTAGTTAAACATGTTAGACATTTTTGAGTTATTGCAAGTTCCAGATTTGCTTAGAGAAGATACTTTTTAATTTTGTTCGTATTTATTCGATCATTATTTGATTTATTGTTTATTTGATATGGTTATTTAAGTTTTTCTTTGTTCTAACAAATATTTTTTGTATCATTTTCAAAATGGGTTTTCAAACAACTTTTTAAGCTGCCTTTTAAAATATTTGCAATTTTTCATGTTTAGAAAAACTAACTCTCGTTTAACTAGGAATTCTATTCTCTTTAATTATTTAATTTCGAAGAAACAAATATTTTACAAGGTGACAAAATGACCAAAGCCATAAATTTGTCAATTTCAAAAATTTCGTTTGCCCTTTGAATTTCTCAGAGGAAATGCTTATCCTTATCGATTCAAAACTAAATTTTAAGAAAATGTCTGTGCTTGCTGAACCAATTTTATCCGGATTTGTTCCATTCGGTCCAGGGCCGTGCACAGGATTTTCGAAAGGGGAGGGTTTTCTCGAAAGGGGCGCATGGGGTGCTTGTTTAGATTGCGAAAGGGCGCTAACAGTCAATCTTTAAACTCAATAAATAATACTTTGGTATATTTTACATATATTTTGCTGGTTCGAATCCCGCGGCGGACGCTCTAAAATTCTAAGTGTAATTATGGGTATCCGGCGCCGTCGCTCTGTGCCTTACTCAAACAGGGCGGCGAAGTCCTTGTAGTTAAAAGGAAGACAGTGGTTGGTCTAGTACCGGCCGACAGATATAAAGTCAACTTCGTTTTTATATATTTTACATTGGTGCAACAGGAGACTACACTTTTTGAATTGGTGCTGCAAATCGTGTTGAATAGCACCATGAAGGGGGGGCGTTAATTCGGAGTTTGAGCGAATTTGAGATTTTTGCGCAAATGAGAGTTTTGGCGTAAATCGGAAGAGGCATGGGCCGTTCACTTGTGGAGCGTAAAACGGGGTTTTAGTGAAGAAGTGTAGCGGTAATTGCTCAAAACAAGTTTTCATAAGTTTTTTTTTTTAAATATTAAGAGTAGTTCTCAACGATTTCGCAAATTTTTTTCACGATTTTTAGCTTTTCATTTTTTTGATTTGGATGAAACTTTGCTATGCACCATGCATTCCATATGTCAATAGAAGCACAATTGCATAATTCGTTTTTCTATACAAATGTCCATACAATTCTGGGGCCGGTCATATTATTCATCTGGTTTAGGAGATATGATTTTTTTGAAGAAAAAAAACGTAAAAGTGGACAAAAATTGTTGAAGCAATTTTGTTAACAAAATGTACCGTTTTCAGGTTAAAGCTAATTTTAGGACTGCATTTTCAATTTATTTTGGTTTCTTTTCAAGAAAATTTTGTACAATTTTCTCTCTGAAACTTTCAAATCGAGCAATTTGTTTCTGAGATACACAATCTCAAAGAAATCAAATCGATGAACTTGATTTTTTCTAAGAGTTAACCCTTTGCTGCCCAATTTTTTTTCGATTTTTTTTTAATTTTTCCCTTGACATTTTGAGCAACTTTTGTTCTACGAAAAAGTTTACGTCTCTTGTTTTTTGTTGTTTTTGTTTCATTTATAGTTTTAATATTTGCATTTATCTTGTTTAGTTGATATTTGTTTTTGGTAGTATTTGGCCTATTCTAGCACCTAATTTGTCATGTTTTTACAGCCAATTTTTCATATTTTTTTTGTATGTTTTTAATTTTTTTACTCTAGAACAAACCATTATCATTTAAATTGTTAAAAAATGCTTAGAGGTATAGTCTGAAACAATAGAAAAAAAAGTACAGAAAATATTAGTGAAAAACACAGCCAAGAAAAATTTACATTGGTAAAGTCAAATAAAACAAGTCACACGTTCAACCCTAAAAAAAAACAAATTTTAAGAGTTCACCTTTCCAATGCTTTTTAAAGGTCGAAAATTGGTAAAAAAAAAGATTTTTGGCTAATTATTAGATCGAACCCCGCCTAGAGGTGGGGTTGGGTTGTAGCTGGATAAACTGAAAGTGTTCAACTGATCATAACTCGGAAACTACTGGTTTTCAATCGACTTTTCTTTGCATTCCCTATGTCAAAAGAAGCAATTTTGCATCATTTGTTTTTTCATGCAAGTCTCCATACAATTTTGAGGGCTGGAATGGGTATGTAAACGTATGAAATTTTGTATCTTTGGACGGAATTTTCTAAAAATCTGAAAAATTAGATAAGAAACTTAATTTTTGGGTTAAACATTTGTAACAGATTTTTTGAGTATAAAAAATTAAAAAAGATAATTTTGAATATATTTCTATCGATTCCTTGACTTTTCTGAAGAAACGTCCTAGAAAATCGATAAAAAGTAACAAAGTTGCTACAGGAAACAAAGATATATTTCGATTTACCCCAGAAAATGTTCCGAAAAGGCACCTCTCTCATAAACAAAATTTAAAAAATGATAAAATAATTAACATATTAAAAAAAATACTATCAACGCCTGAATAGCACCATAGAAATGATGAAAATATTTTGAAAATTAGATTTCAAAGAAAGTTTCACAACACGTAAAAAAAATAATCAAAAAAAAGTTAGCTTAAGCAACATAAAAATGATAAAAAGTTGCGCCTTGTGATGAAATATTTTTTTTAAATATAACAATTTGACTACCTTTTTGAAAATAAAATTTCACTAGAGGTGGCCTCATGACAAAATAAAAAAAATGAAAAAAGTAGAGCAACATAAAAAAAGATCAAAGATAAATATTTTAAAAATAAGATTTTACCAGCGGCGTTTTGTTGATAAAATTATTTGACTATCGGCGCTCCTCAAGCTATAAAGACTATTCAAAATTAGTCAAACAAAGTTTGCCAACCGGCGCAAAAAGTTGTTGTAGCTAGAACGCTAAACAGAATTTTTATTTTTTTATGTTACCGTACGCCAAACTTTGTTTTGCTCTTATTAAACAGTCTTTATGTTGCTAGAGGGGCGTCGATAGTCAAACTTTTTTTTGTTGAATGTTTTAATTTTGTCATAATAGCGGTTCCAGTAAAATCTTATGTTTAAAATATTTTTATCATTTTTAAGCTGATTTGGGCACTGATTATTCAACTTTTTTTTCAATATTTTTACCAATTTTTTTCCCCACTCATAAGGGCGCCTCCAGTAAAACTTACATATTGAGAATTTACATAAAAATGTTTACGTCATAGGGGCGCCCCCATTCCATTTTCCATATCGAGAATTTGCATGATTTTTTTAAGTCGTAGGGGCGCCTCAAATCAAAATGTTCATATCGAGAATTTGCATGATTTTTTTTTAGTCATAAGGGCGCCTCCAGTCAAATTTTCATAAAAAATTTGTATGATTTTTTAAAAGTCGTAGTGGCGCCTCCAATTAAATTTTCATAATTTTCATAAAAAAGTTTTAGTCATAGGGGCGCCTCCAGTCAATTTTCATAATAAGAAATTGTATGATTTTTTTAAAGTCGTAGTCACGCATCCATTAAATTTTTCATAGCGAAAATCATCATGATTCATGATGAAGTCGTAGGGGCGCCTTCTGTCAAATTTTTGGTATTGAAGATTTGTTCTAAAAAATTTAAGTCACAAGTTGAATTTTCATAATAAGAATTTGTATGATTTTTTTTAAGTCATAAGGGCGCCTCAGTCCAAGTTGCCATATCGAGAATATGCCTTTAAAGTCGTAGAGGCGTCTTCAGTCATATTTTTTACATTAACATTATTTTTTTTAAATACATATTTAAAAAAAATAATTCATAGGGGTGCTTCCAGTCAATTTTTCATATCCAAAATTTGCATGATATTTTTAAGTCGTAGGGGCGCCTCCAGTCAAATTTTTAATGTTGAGAATATGTTAAAAAAAAAATTAGGTCGTAGTGGCGCCTCCAGTTAAATTTTCGTATTGAGAATTTTCATAAAAATGTTTCATTCATAATTATCATAGGTCACATTTTCATAAAAAGAATTTGTATGATTTTTTTTGAGTCAAAAGAGAGCCTCCATTCATTTTTTCATATCGAAAGTTGGCCTGATTTTTTTAAGTCGTTAGGGCGTCTCCAGTCAAAATTTTATATTGAGAATTTGAATTGGAAAAAATTAAATCGTAGGGGCGCCTCCAGTAAAATTTTCATAATTTTCATAAAAAAAATTTAGTCATAGGGGCGTCTCCAGTAAAATTTTTCATATCGAGAATGTATGAATTTTTTGAAGTCGTAGGGGAGCCTCCATTCAATTTTTTATATCGTGAATTTGCATGATTTTTTTAAGTCGTAGGGGCGCCTCCAATTCAATTTTCATATCAAGAATTTTCATAAAAATGTTTTTGTCATAGAGGCGCCTACAACCAAATTTTAATATCGAGAATTTTCATGTTTTTTTCAAGTCATAAGGGCGCCTCCAGTCATTTTTTAAAATATAATTAATATATTTTTTTAATGTCGTAGGGGCGCCTCCATTCAATATTTCATATGGAGAATTTGCATGATATTTTTAAGTTAAAAGGGACCTCCAGTCAAGTTTCTATATTGTGAACTTTTATTTAAAAAAAATTAAGTCGTAGGCCTCCAGTTAAATTTTCATGATTTTCATAAAAATGTTTAAGTCAAAGGGACGCCTCCAGTCAAATTTTTCATATCGAGAATTTGCATGATTTTTTAAGTCATAAGGGCGCCTCCAGTCAAATTTTCATAATAAAATTTGTATGATTTTTTTAAAGTCGTAGTGGAGCCTCCAATCAATTTTTCATTTCGAGAATTTGCATGATTTTGTTAGGTCGTAGGGGCGCCTTCAATTCAATTTTCATATCGAGAATTTTCATAAAAATGTTTAAGTCATAGGGCGCCTCCAGTCATTTTTTCATAATAAGAAATTGTATGATTTTTTCAAAGTCGTAGGGACGCATTCATTAAATTTTTCATAGCGAAAATTTTCATGATATTTTAAGTCGCCTCCTGTCAAATTTTCAATATTGAGAATTTGTTTAAAAAAATTAAGTCGTAGGGGCGGCACCAAATAAATTTTCATAATAAGAATTTGTATGATTTTTTTAAGTCATAAGGGCGCCTCAATCCAAGTTGCCATATCGAGCATATGCTTTTAAAGTCGTAGGGGCGTCTTCAGTCATATTTTTACATTGGGAATTTGTATATAAAAAAAATAATTCATAGGGGCGCTTTCAGTCAATTTTTCATATCAAGAATTCGCATGATTTTTTTAATTCTAAGGTGCGCCTCCAGTCAAATCTTTAATGTTGAGAATATGTTTAAAAAAATTAGGTCGTAGGGGCGCCTCCAGTTAAATTTTCATATTGAGAATTTTCATAAAAATGTTTCATTCATAGTCATAGGTCAAATTTTCAATATAAGAATTGGTATGATTTTTTTAAGTCATAAGAGCGCCTCTAGTCAAATTTTCATTATAAAATTTGTATGTTTTTTTAAGTCGTAGGGGCGCCTCTAGTCAAATTTTTATATGGCATATTCGTACTGAAAAAAATTAAGTCTTAGGGGCGCCTCCAATTAAATTTTCATAATTTTCATGAAAAGGTTTTAGTCATAGGGGCGCCTGCAGTCAAATTTTTCATATCGATAATTTGCAAGATTTTTTTAAGTCATAAGGGTGCCTCCAGTCTAATTTTCATAACAAAATTTGTATGATTTTTTAAAGTCGTATGGGCGCCTATATTTAATTTTTCAAATCGAGAATTTGCATGATTTTTTTAAGTCGTAAGGGCGCTTCCAGTAATTTTTTTTATATTGCATATTCGTATTGAAAAAAAATAAGTCTTAGGGTCGCCTCCAGTTAAATTTTCATAATTTTCATAAAAATGTTTTAGTCATAGGGGCGCCTTCAGTCAAATTTTTTACATATCGAGAATTTGCATGATTTTTTTAAGTAATAAGGGCGCCTCCAGTCAAATTTTCATAACAAAATTTGTATGATTTTTTTTACAGTCGTAGGGGCGCCTACAGTCAAATTTTTATATTGCATATTCGTATTGAAAGAAATTAAGTCTAAGGGGCGCGTTCAGTTAAATTTTCATAAAAATGTGGTAGTCATAGGGGCGCCTCCAGTCAATTTTTTTATATCGAGAATTTTCATGGTTTTTTCAAGTCATAAGGGCGCCTCCAGTCAATTATAATAAAATTAATATGATTTTTTTAAAGTCGTAGGGGCGCCTCCATTCAATATTTCATTTCGAGAATTTGCATGATTTTTTTAAGACGTAGGGGCGCCTCCAGTCATATTTTTATATTGCATATTCGTATTGAAAATAATTAAGTCTAAGGGACGCGTCCAGTTAAACTTTCATAAAAATGTGGTAGTCATAGGGGCGCCTCCAGTCAAATTTTTTATATCGAGAATTTTCATGTTTTTTCAAGTCATAAGGGCGCCTCCAGTCAATTTTTATAAAAAAGTTAATATGATTTTTTTTAAGTCGTAGGGGCGCCTCCATTCAATATTTCATTTCGAGAATTTGCATGATTTTTTTAAGACGTAGAGGCGCCTCCAGTCAAATTTTTATATTGCATATTCGTACTGAAAAAAATTAAGTCTTAGGGGCGCCTCCAATTAAATTTTCATAATTTTCATGAAAAGGTTTTAGTCATAGGGGCGCCTGCAGTCAAATTTTTCATATCGATAATTTGCAAGATTTTTTTAAGTCATAAGGGTGCCTCCAGTCAAATTTTCATAACAAAATTTGTATGATTTTTTAAAGTCGTATGGGCGCCTATATTTAATTTTTCATATCGAGAATTTGCATGATTTTTTTAAGTCGTAAGGGCGCTTCCAGTCAATTTTTTATATTGCATATTCGTATTGAAAAAAAATAAGTCTTAGGGTCGCCTCCAGTTAAATTTTCATAATTTTCATAAAAATGTTTTAGTCATAGGGGCGCCTTCAGTCAAATTTTTTACATATCGAGAATTTGCATGATTTTTTTAAGTAATAAGGGCGCCTCCAGTCAAATTTTCATAACAAAATTTGTATGATTTTTTTTACAGTCGTAGGGGCGCCTACAGTCAAATTTTTATATTGCATATTCGTATTGAAAGAAATTAAGTCTAAGGGGCGCGTTCAGTTAAATTTTCATAAAAATGTGGTAGTCATAGGGGCGCCTCCAGTCAATTTTTTTATATCGAGAATTTTCATGGTTTTTTCAAGTCATAAGGGCGCCTCCAGTCAATTATAATAAAATTAATATGATTTTTTTAAAGTCGTAGGGGCGCCTCCATTCAATATTTCATTTCGAGAATTTGCATGATTTTTTTAAGACGTAGGGGCGCCTCCAGTCATATTTTTATATTGCATATTCGTATTGAAAATAATTAAGTCTAAGGGACGCGTCCAGTTAAACTTTCATAAAAATGTGGTAGTCATAGGGGCGCCTCAAGTCAATTTTTTTATATCGAGAATTTTCATGTTTTTTCAAGTTATAAGGGCGCCTTCAGTCAATTTTTATAAAAAAAGTTAATATGATTTTTTTTAAGTCGTAGGGGCGCCTCCATTCAAATTTTTTATATCGAGAATTTTTATGTTTTTTTCAAGTCATAAGGGCGCCTCCAGTCAATTTTTATAAAAAAAAATAATATGATTTGTTTTAAGTCGTAGGGGCGCCTCCATTCAATATTTCATTTCGAGAATTTGCATGATTTTTTTAAGACGTAGGGGCGCCTCCAGTCAAATTTTTATATTGCATATTCGTATTGAAAATAATTAAGTCTAAGGGGCGCGTCTAGTTAAATTTTCATAAAAATGTTTTAGTCATAGGGGCGCCTCCAGTCAAATTTTTCATATCGATTTGAAAAAAAAATCTCTTTGGCATTTTAGCAACATAGCTAAAAAAAAATCGGCCCTTCGGGCCGAGGGGCGCATGGGGTGTAACTAACTTAATTTGCCAGGGGGGGGGGGGTTAAACCCCTAAAACCCCCCCCTTGTACACGGCCCTGATTCGGTCCAATTCCGAGTCCTATAGTTTGGTTTGGAAAATCATCAAGTTAAATAAAGTTGTTAAAGAGTTAAGTAAACAATGCATTTAAACCGATACCAAAAATCGTGGTTTTCAACATAACCTCAAAATGTTGGGGTCTTAATTTAAAATCAGGATGAAATGGTTGCATATTTAAAAATCACCGAAATAGCATTTTTTTGTAACATGAGGCAATAACGTTATTTTTGTTTTTACCATTTCAGATAAAACCATTAAAATGTGCAATAAAATGGACCGAATGAAATAAAAAGCTGACACCATCAAAAAATTATCAGGTAAGCAATCGTCAGTTTTGTCACCGTGATTCATTTTAAAGCTCTTTTTTACATTGTGAAAAGTTTAGCTTAAAAAAGAAATTTAAATTCATCCAGTATTCACACTCTGTCACCACCGTCAAAACTTCGTCTACCTGGAAATTTATAATTTGCCACATTTTCCCCGACACAAAGTTTTGCTGCCGAGCATCACCTCTATCAACTTTGACGTCGTTTCGGATGTATGTGAAGTGCCAAAAAATGGCGACGCTGGATTCAAACTTCAGTGTTTCAAGCCCAGTTTTCACCGTCACACACTCAGCTCAGCTGACGACTGGAGAAAAGTTGCTTTACCATGCAGATTGAAAAGGTTAATGAAAACATATCCCAGAGTCGGCTTTCCGGCGTGGAGTGAAAACTTTCCGCAAATTTAAAACTACCTTGAATCCATATCCATATTTATTAGCTGGGGCAATTAATGCCTCAACTTCCAGCGGGAATCGATCTGCTCTGATAATTACAACGCCATAGTTGAGGCCGTTGGTCACGTATCGTGCCGAAAAACCAAAACCGCTCAAAACGCCAAACTGTAACGGCCACAAATTAGCACCTGTTTCGATGGCCACAGCAGCGAGGCCCCTGAAACGCCTCGAGGCCCCACAACAATGGGCAGAGATTCGTGAGAGATCAAGCTGGGGACCTACCACGTGACTGGATGTTTGAGAAATGGCACTCTGAAAATTTTCAAATAATGTTTAAGATTTTTGCCAAATCAAATTAACTAAATTGAATTTTAATTTATTTGAAAAAAATGTTTGAAAAATCTGCAAGTTTTTTTTTCACAGTGTAAGATGCTAATCTGCAGCTAATTTAATTGAGGCGATCATCATCCTAGTGCCTAACGCGTAAAAGATGCTGATGCCATCTCACGATAAAAAGAAAGCAAGCGTAAAATGGCGTGACGACGTTTTTTAAAAATGCTTTTCATTGCCTTGTTTTGAAGCTTTTGGAGCTTTGAAATTTGCCCTGGAGCTCGTTTGCTAGAAGAGCAGTTCTCTACGGAATCGGTCTTTTTTCTTTAATTTTATTTTTTGTATTTTTTAATCCGGCTGAAACTTTTTTGGTGCCTTCGGTATGCCCAAAGAAGCCATTTTGCATCATTAGTTTGTCCATATAATTTTCCATACAAATTTGGCAGCTGTCCATACAAAAATGATATGTGAAAATTCAAAAATCTGTATCTTTTGAAGGAATTTTTTGATCGATTTGGTGTCTTCGGCAAAGTTGTAGGTATGGATATGGACTACAATGAAAAAAAATGATACACGGTAAAAAAAATTTTGGTGATTTTTAATTTAACTTTTTGTCACTAAAATTTGATTTGCAAAAAAACACTATTTTTAATTTTTTTTATTTTTTGATATGTTTTAGAGGACATAAAATGCCAACTTTTCAGAAATTTCCAGAATGGGCAAAAAATCTTTGACCGAGTTATGATTTTTTGAATCAATACAGATTTTTTCAATAAATCGAAATATTGGTCGCAAAAATTTTTCAACTTCATTTTTCGATGTAAAATCGAATTTGCAATCAAAAAGTACTTTAGTGAATTTTTGATAAAGTGCACCGTTTTCAAGTTATAACCATTTTTAGGTAACTTTTTTGAAAATAGTCTCAGTTTTTCATTTTTTAAAATTAGTGCCCATGTTTGCTCACCTCTGAAAAAAATATTTTTGAAATGCTGAGAAAATTCTCTATATTTTGCTTTATTGAACTTTGTTGATACGACCCATAGTTGCTGAGATATTGCCATGCAAAGGCTAAAAAACAGGAAAATTGATGTTTTCTAAGTCTCACCCAAACAACCCGCCATTTTCTAATGTCGATATCTCAGCAACTATAAATCCGATTTACAATGTTAAAACATGAAACATTCGTGAAATTTTCCGATCTTTTCGAAAAAAATATTTTCAAAAATTTAAAATCAAGACTTACATTTCAAATGGGCGTAATATTGAATGTTAGGCCCGTTTGAAATGTTAGTCTTGATTTAAAATTTTTGAAAATATTTTTTTTTAAAAGATCGGAAAATTTCACGAATGTTTCATGTTTTGACATTGTAAATCGGATTTATAGTTGCTGAGATATCGACATTAGAAAATGGCGGGTTGTTTGGGTGAGACTTAGAAAACATCAATTTTCCTGTTTTTTAGCCTTTGCATGGCAATATCTCAGCAACTATGGGTCGTATCAACAAAGTTCAATAAAGCAAAATATAGAGAATTTTCTCAGCTTTTCAAAAATATTTTTTTCAGAGGTGGGCAAATATGGGCACTAATTTAAAAAAATGAAAAACTGAGACTATTTTCAAAAAAGTTTCCTAAAAATTGTTATAACTTGAAAACGGTGCACTTTATCAAAAATTCACTTAAGTACTTTTTGATTGCAAATTCGATTTTACATCGAAAAATGAAGTTGAAAAATTTTTGCGACCAATATTTCGATTTATTGAAAAAATCTGTATTGATTCAAAAAATCATAACTCGGTCAAAGATTTTTTGCCCATTCTGGAAATTTCTGAAAAGTTGGCATTTTATGTCCTCTAAAACATATCAAAAAATAAAAAAAATTAAAAATAGTGTTTTTTTGTAAATCAAATTTTAGTGTTAAAAAGTTAAATAAAAAAATCACCAAATTTTTTTTACCGTGTATTATTTTTTTCCAGTGTAGTCCATATCCATACCTACAACTTTGCCGAAGACACCAAATCGATCAAAAAATTCCTTCAAAAGATACAGATTTTTGAATTTTCACATATCATTTTTGTATGGACAGCTGCCAAATTTGTATGGAAAATTATATGGACAAACTAATGATGCAAAATGGCTTCTTTGGGCATACCGAAGGCACCAAAAAAGTTTCAGCCGGATTAAAAAATACAAAAAAAATCGAATGACCGAAATCTCAGAGAATTGCTCAGAAGCTTCTTTGTTTTATTTTTTGTGTGATTGTCATGTAAAATATTTAAAGTACAGCAATTTTGAAAGAATTTCTTGCAAAAAGCACTTCACGTCCACATGAAGTTTCCACTCCATAAACCACACACCAATCTGTCCAACATCGGCATCATCTAGATATAGAGAGAAAGGGAGACGAAGAAGTTGCAGCAGCAGTAAACGAGCTGACAACTTCCCAACCCTCGCATTCCAACCCGAGCAGACGGAAATAACTTGGGAATGACATTTTTTGCTTGAATATCCTAGAACAATAACAATTTATGTTATTTATAACAAGAATTTTTATTCGTCGTTATTGGATTTTTATTGTTTTGCCATCTCAATAACAAACACTGTTAAAATAACAGAAAGTGTTATGGAATCTTCTTGAAAAATCAATTTTTGCATAAGGATTTAATAACATTTTATGTTATCATAACATAAATGGTTCTTGGTCCGATATTGGGTGAAAGCCAAAACAACTTGGGAATAACATTTTTTGTTATGGAAGAATACCTCCAACTGTTATTGGGATGATCGGATAAGTTGTTAAAATAACAAAAAATAATAACAAAGATTTGTTCGAAGAATAACTAAAAATGATATTAGTCTGTTATAACAATAACAATCCAATAACAAAAAATTCATAACGAATAATAACAAATCTTGTTATAGATAACATTAAATGTTATTGGGTTAGTATTTTCAAATATCAAAAAATGTTATTCCCAAGTTATTTCCGTCTGCTCGGGAACGAAAAATGTTAGTTGTTTTGGCTTCCAAATTAAATCAGACTAATAACAAATTTTGTTATGATAACATAAACTGCGACTCTTCTAACTCTTCCCGGGCAGAAGGTTATAACAAAATTCATGCCATTTCAATAACAAATACTGTTAAAATAATAGAAAATGTTATGGATTCATATTGAAAAATCAACTTTTGCATAAGTGTTGAATAACAGTTTATGTTATCATAACAATAATTGGTATTAGTTTGATATTGGTTGAAAGCCAAAACAACTTTGGAATAACATTTTTTGTTATGGAAGAATACCTTCAACTGTTATTGGGATGATCGGATTAGTTGTTAAAATAACAAAAAATAATAACAAAGATTATTTCGAAGAATAACTTTAAATGTTATTAGTCTTTAATTACAATAACAATCCAATAACAAAAAAATCATAATGACGAATAACAAATCTTGTTATAAATAACATCAAATGTTATTGGCCTAGTATTCTCAAATATCAAAAAAATATAAGTTATTTCCGTCTGCTCGGGTTATGCAAAAATGGATTTTTCAAGAAGATTCCACAACACTTTCTGTTATTTTAACAGTATTTGTTATTGAAATGGTATGAATTTTGTTATTACCGTCTGCCCGGGAAGCCAAGGACCCGGGACAGGAGAATCGCATTAAGTGATTCCGGACACGTGTTTTTGCTTGCCGGGTGGTTGTATCTTGTATTTGCGATTTACAGATTTCCCCCCGGTGTTCTTGTTCGGATGGTTGGTTAGAAGTCGGAAAGGAGAAGAAGGGTAGCAAAACTTCACGTGTGCACCCGTGGCGACACGTGGACCTCTGTTAAGTGCTGCAGCAGGTATTGGGGAGAAACGATTGATGTTCAACAATCCTTCTGCTTGCCTTCGCCGGGATTCACTCGGAACATGTGTTTTGCGAAGAATGCCTGCGCGAAAGTGTGGGAAATGCAAGGAATGTCCACGTGTTACGGTTTGATTGTTGAAGAATGGAGGAGGCAAACTTGGAATGAAGGCAGATAAAGTTTAAAACATGTCTGAACAAGGCTTGTATTGATTTGTTGTAACCTTCTGTTCTTATATTTTTGTTTTCGTGTTTTTTTCTGTTCTTCTATTTTTCTATTCTTCAGTTCTTCATTTCTTTCGATTTGATGTTTTTCTTTTCTTCTTTTCTTCTATGTTCTTTTTTCGATGTCCATGTTCTTCTGTTCTTCTGTTCTTCTGTTCTTCTGTTCTTCTGTTCTTCTGTTCTTCTCTTTTTCTGTGCTTCTGTTCTATTTTTTGTTATCTGTTGTTTTTTCCCTTTCTTGTCGGTTTCTTCTCTATGTTATAACTTATTTCCCACTTCATTTTTCATTTACATAATGAAGTTGTCTCTCTATTTTTATCACTGAGTGCTTGAAAGATGACTTTCATAATTTCTCCACTCCACAGCACAGCTTCAGTCTGTCTGTCTGCTCTTCGTCTGAAAGTGATACAATTCCGCCCATTTCTCCAATTTCACTTCCACATATCTCCGGCGAGTGTGTCTTCGTCCAACCCGCGCATCGTTTGACTCTTCCCCTTAGAGAAGTAGGTAATCACAATCAAACGGGCAAAACAAAAGCAAAAGTTCGAAAGGAGGAAAAAAACGTGAAGAAAACAAAGTAATTAAAAATTTAAAACCATATGCGATCGAAAGTGAAAACACAAATGAGCAACTGACACACACACACCCAGCCAGACATGTGAGGTTCACAATTAATTCATTTGTTTTTCACCAATTTCTCGCCAAGCCACGCCACTTCGTTTGTGCACAGGTGAGCAAAGTGTCATATTTCCCGCTCTCTGTTACGACGGAGGGGGGCGCTTTCTGCTTCGGTTGTAATCTGAGCAAGACCTGCGCTTTGAGACGTAATATTTTTGCTGATTTTCTTTCAAAGCAGGTTGGATTGCCACTTTTTTAATGTTTGCTTCCTGCACTATAAATTTCATTAATTAACTCATTTAACGCGATGGAGTTTGAGTTTGGGTTCTTTGGAGGATTTTAATATTTGTTGAGAGTGAAATTGATATGGTTTTGATGTTTTAGTTTGTGTAAGAGTTTGAGAATTTTGAATGAAATCTGTTAAAGCTAAGGTTAGTCTTATATATCTTAATTAAAGGAATGTTCTTCTAAGTTGTCTCTAATTTGGCAAATTTGAATTTTATAAAAAAGTGTTTCTTCTCAAAAAATCATACAAAAAAGCAAATAAAAAAATTAAAAATCAAAAATTAATTGAAAGAAATCTAATAATCTAATAATATTTATTTTCATTTGCATTAAAAAAAGCTTCTTTATTTTCAAATTAAATTTGATTCTCTTAGTTAGTTTTTTATTTCAGACCAAGATATCTTGCCTAAAAATTTCCTTGAAACTTTTAAGAGAAACAAAGAAATTTGAACCACAAAAATGGTGAATTTAAAAATTGTTACTAAGATTTATTTAGTTTTTAAATTTAAAACGAACAAATATTTTGCTTATTTATATGCGGATAAATTACTAAGGGACCATCCATAAACCACGTGGACACTTTAGGGGGGGGGGCGGGGGGTTGATACAAAAAAGATTACTTTTGTATGGAAATTGTCCACGATGGGGGGCGGGGGTTTAGATATCCAAAAAAGTGTCCACGTGGTTAATGGATGGCCCCTAACTTACAGAATGTTTTAAACGTAAACGTAGATTTTTATTTTAGTTTTTTGGGGCTATTCATCAACCATGTGGACACTTTTTTGAAATCTCCTTGCTATCCTGTGCAATTAAAATTACATGAAAAATTTCACAAAAATACGTATTTTTCTTATATTTCTAACATGCAGTTTTTTCTCGAAAAAAAATCTCAAGATCATTGTTTTTGCAATAGGGTTTCAAATGATCGGGATTTTTTTTTAAATTTCGGAAGCAATAACTCTTTTTTGAAAACACTCAAATTTTCACAAGACTACGTATTTTCGAAAAAATACTCAAAATTTCAGTTTTTACAATATGAGTATAAAATGATCAGGACTTTTTCATACATTTCGCAAGTAATTTTTTTTTTTAAATTCACAAAATTTTAAATACATTTCGAAAGTCATAACCTTATGTAAAAAACTGAAATTTTGAGTATTTTTCAAAAATACGTAGTTTTGTGAAAATTAATTAGTAGGTATTTTCAAAAATTTCTTTCAAAACATTCGAAATGTATGAAAAAATCCCGATCATTTGATACACATTATGAAAATATAAAAATATTCAAAAATATAAAAAATTAAATAACAAGCCATTGTCTCAACATTTGGATGCAACAAAGTTTTTTAAAGTGCATTTTACACCTTCCTATTTGTTTGCAATCATTTGTTTTCAAAATATCCAAGTATTGAAGAGATTTTTTGTTGGTTATTGAAATGGCATGAATTTTGTTATTACCGTCTGTCCGGGGTGTTTTGCCTTTCTTACTAAAGAAAGGTATAGGTTTTACTTTAAGCCAGGACGTCATTTCCATCTTCGTAAATATGTCGATTCAGCATGAATTTTTAATCGGAAAAATCGTCAAAAATTCACACTGCATCGATTTTCGACGCTCTATCGGTTCACCTTGACAGAACTCGTCTATCTCACACCCTCGAATTTTGAGAAAATAAATTCCGTGGAGGTCGAGTAATGTTCGTATGTGGTAAAATTTTGCAAAATTTTGTGTCGCGCCGTTCTCAGCTCCCATATATCCGATTTCGATTCTTCTAAATGCAGATGAAAGCTAGTGTGCTGAACCTGGGCGAGTTGCCGCGCAAATTTCGAAATATCCAAGTGTTTTTAGATGCGGCCAGACTTTTCAACAAAATACACAGTTTTCAAATGAAAATATGGTCAAATTTTTTCATTTTCATATCTTTTATTTATCTCAAAAATTGCATTTTTCGAGCCCTACAACCTTCAAAATTTTCATCCAGATTCATAATATGGTTCTGAAGTTAGAGCCGTTTGATTGACCTACCATAAAAAAAAATCCCTAAAAAAAGGTAAAAGCCCACCTGGTGACCTTCGCCAACATTTTTCATTTCTGATTTTATACGAAATTTCTTGCTACATTCATAGTACAGACCATGAGTGAGCATCTGAAACAAATTCGACATCGATCGGCAATCCCGATCAATTTTTAAGAACGATTTTCTTTTTGCCTTTCTTACTAAAGAAAGGTATAGGTTTTACTTTAAGGCAGGACGTCATTTCCATCTTCGTAAATATGTCGATTCAGCATCAATTTCAATCGGAAAAATCGTCAAAAAATCACACTGCATCGATTTTCGACGCTTCGTCGCTAAGTCGACAAGTTGTCAAGTTGAGCTTCGAATACTGGCTCGAGAATGCTGGCGCATATATTTTGGCTCGACTTATACTCATTTTGTAGTAACTTGTTTACCGATGTTTCCTTCAAAATTTAAGATATCGTAGCTTTTCGGTTTCTTTTGCCCTGTCCGTTGTTACATAACTGTCCAATGTTTATGCAAAAACCTATGTGATATAGGAAATTCATCCGGCTACAATCATTTTGTTTCCCGTGCGCTCCTAAAATCGCCTAAATGTAGACTTCATTTTTTCGTGATTTCGTAAGTTTATTTAACAGGGTTCATTGGATTCCAATAGGAGCTTTCTAAGCTTTTCATCGTTTATTTCGTTTTCAAAGTGTTCAATGCTGGCGACTCCAATGGCTTTCTTCCTAAGGTTCTCGCGATTGAGTGTGTAGTGGTGCGGTTGTTAAAAATAGCTTACTCTGAGTCTGTCACTTTCGTAGAAGCTGAATGGCTAGCTTCCCTGCACCGTGCGGCACACGCGGTTCACTTGAACCTCGGTTTTGCTTGTCTTGGTGCGCTGGTACGATGAACCAAAACACCAACACAGTCACACAAAAGGGCTCGTACCGAAACTAGAAAACCAAAACCGCGGTGTGCGTTGTTGGGAAGCTTGCTATGATCGCGTTTGTCATAATCGCTTGTTTGATTAGAAACGTACAAACATATTGTACGATTAAAAATATTCTTTTGGTGAAAATTGCGTTTTAAATTTCTTTTGGAAATTATATCATTAATAATACTCATAATATCATCATAATACTTTGCTTTCATCATAAGACTTTCTTTTGAGCTGACGTTATAAATGAACAAAGTCGATGTTATTCATTGAAAGAAGTTCTACCATTGTTATATTCTTTAGTAAGAAAGGCTCTTTCTCACCCAGGTGGGATTAAATCGGGTTTTTAATTAAAAAGAAACATTTTAAGAGCGAGTCCACGAACAGGGCATACCCCTTTGTATGGGACGTCGTTTGGACCTCACCAATCTGCCTGAAATTTTCAGGGGTTGCTTGTACATATAAAACTAGCATCTCGCCAAATATGAGCACTCTAGGTCAACGGGAAGTGGGGCAAATAGGGACGCAAAGTTTGAAGGTTCAAAAACGTCAAAAATCTTAAAAAGGCTATAACTTTGACTAAACTAAATTTAACTTCAAAATTCAAAATGCATCTGAAAGGGCTTAGAAAATGCAGCATAATTTTCAAACTTAAATAAAAAAGTGTTCCATCCTGATATCAACTCGGTTCAACCTGCAGCTTGTAGGGGACATCTGGGACTACCATCTGAGACTGAGAACGCTTTGGGTAAGGCAGTTTAACATATTAAATAGACACTTTTACTTTTAGTGAATTTTTTGGTTGTAAATTTTTGCTTGGGGGACCCCTTAGATCCCATTTTCTGGTGATAATTTTATCATATTCGTGTTTCTGAGACAATTTCACAATAGAAACATGCATACAAATGTTTATTTTCATCCATTTTTACCCTTTAAAAAATGAAAATTAAAAAAATTCTTCGATTCACATTTATTGAAAATCAAGTTCGTTTCCAAGGATACTAGATGACACCAGAAAAAAGCAGCTTCTTTTTTTTAAAGTAACTTTTCATGTTTAATAAATCTGGAAAAAAATCAAAAATATGTATAAATGATGAATAAATTATGTTGAAAGAATGCAAAATGGTTTTAGTTTGAACACTTTTTTTCAAAGAATTTTTCATGATTTTAATAAATTTTACAAATACATATTTAATTTTTTGGAAATAATTAATTCTTAAAAATTTGCTTGCGTTCAGACCGTAATATCATCAAACTTTTAAAGTGACTAATCTTTGATTACTGAAAATTTTTTTTCAATAATAATAATATTTAAAATACCGATTTGATGGCGTACATGAAATTTCGATAAACAACAACTTTTTTTCTCATTTCAAAAAAAATCATAAATTGTGTTCAAACTGCTGTCATTTCCCGTTATAGAACTTTAATCTGCCGAGAAACACGACGTTTTATGTTTAATTTCATGTACTTTTCGAATCTGCAAAACCCAGCGAGTTATTTTTTGCATTTTGAGATCTTCCATAAACCTCGTGACAACCTTAATTGTATGCAGCGTGGGTTTTTTCCAGACCCCCTCAAAAAGCCTTGTGGTATATGGATGATCCTCTAGAACAAAAGTTATTTTTTTAAACATTTAGATATCGCGAGTGGAGAAATGAGGTTTGATTAAAATGATAAAAACTAATTTTTCACAAAATTTAAACTTTATAAGGCTACTTCACAGCAACCAGCAATCCGAAGTCAAGAAATGATAATTGTAGAAAACGTTTTCAGCCTTTAAGTTAAAAAAGGGAGCTTTTCTCTCAAGAAAACTTTTTAAAAATGAAAAAAATAGAACACATTGCGAAATAATTTCCTTTAATTTTGTAGTTTAATTTGACAAAAAAATCCTAAAATCTTTTTTCTCAAAAAAAAATTGTTGCCAGATTTTGCACCACCGTTAACCCAAGTGCAAAAGAAATCGTTTTTAGTCCCCTCACAATTATCCACTTTCACAAATTATACAAATAAGATTTCATTCAGAAAACACTGTCTGTGCTATAGATTTTTTTTATCAGTTTACATCATTCTAAACAATTTGTCTCTTAGTTCGTTAGTTTGGAAGTTCAGGTATTAGAGAGTTAGCAAGGACTAGTTGTCATTTACTTAAAATAAAACTCATTTACTGTGTAGATATTGTTTAAAAACTATTTATTTGCACTTTTAACCATCTTTTACAAACAATTTATATAAATGCTTAACTAAGTAACACAATGACCGGATAATCCATCAAACTTTGAAGCAACTCGCCACAAACTTTGCCTTCTGTTCAACGCAGAAAATATCGCTCTCTTCATCGTCTAAAAAGCAAGCCATTTATCATATTTGCAACCAGTTCTTCCCCTCTTCTGCGCCACACTTTCCCCATAAAAGTCCATCTAACTTTGCTCAAACACAAACAACGCACACCCCCCTTTTTTGCATACGGAATACTCCCTCCTACTGTTCCCAGCTCAGCTGCCCGGCTCAAGATTAAGTTCACAACTGTCAATCACTGACCCCTGACGACACTGCTCTTGCTCCTCTCCTCCTCCTTGGTGCCGATTCTGCCAGTACCGAACCCACTCTTGCTCCTCCTCCCCATCGGTGGTAATCATCGTCGACGAACTTCTCGGAAACTCATCACTTTCGATTATTGTTTTAGCATCCCCCTTGGTTGGTGGTGGCGGTGGTTCCGGAGGGGGTGTGAATTCGATTTGTTGACCTTGTGGCATCGATTCCCCCCGGGGGTCGCTGGAAAGTCCAACTTTGTGAGGAAATTGGCCCGGAATCGTCGGTGGTAAAGTTTGATGAGTTTCTGCGGGGAAGAAAATCGGTTTATAAGAACACAATTTGTTAGCCGTTAACGAAACTTGCCCGCTTTCTTGGAGGGAAATTCTTGCTCGTTTCTGGTGGTGAACAGTCGTCCAAAGCTGAGGATTAGTTCGTCCAACATTTGATTTGAAGTCACTGGCTTGGGCGGTTGGTCCGAATTGTGTTCGCCAACCACCTCCGGCGGAACATCCCCCCTGACGGGATCCTCCAACAAGTACTTGTTCTTTTTGGCTTCCTCCTCGATAAATGTCTTCACTTCGTGCCGAAAGTAATCGTTTATGAGTCGCCACACCCCGGCACTGTACCCGATCACAATGCCCACGAAAAAGAAACTTCGCAACGCTATCAACAACATGTTTCTGCACTTTATTCACTTAACAAACTGTGTTCCTTAAAACTCATCCTCCCCATCCTCCCCAAAGTACGACATCAGCATTTCGTACGACTTCTTCATCTGTGGCCAGGCCACCGTCAGGAACATCACGATCGAGTTCGCCACCACAAACAGCTTCAGCATTTCCGAACCTGAAAGCAAAAAAACAAAACATGTTAATATCCCCGCACCCAACAAACCCTGTTCGGTTTCGCGTTACCTTGCGAGGAGCGCAAATATTCGGCAAAGCCCGAGTTCTGGTCCTCGTCGCCGGTGGCGTTGGTTTGAGCGGAAGTGTTGACGGCAGCGGCTGCCTCGTTACCGGCAGGGGCTTTCTTGAAGGATTTGCCCCGGGAGCCGCCGGCAGCGGGCGACTTTTTATTGCCACCGGAAGGCATGGTGGGGCATCCGATTGGTGGTTGTAGGTGGAAGAAGTAATCTTGGACACTGGAAGAAAGATGGGAGAAAAAAATAAAAACTAATGAAATTTAAAAAAAAGGTTTTTTTTAAATTTAACTCTATTATAGTAAACATTTGAATATTTAGAATTTTGAAAATATCAAATTTACATTCATGTATCATTTTGAAAATTCCGGATACGTTCTTAAGCTTAAAAGTATATCATATTTAAACCCAACTCTAGGAAACTTGCCCGAAAATAGTGTCTCAAATCGCCTTAAATTCGAAAGCGCTCGACTATTATTTAACAGTTTGAAAATTGATTTTTTTTAACGTGAAAAATCACTAAGACTATAGATAACTTTGAAATTTGAAATCAGTTTCATCTGTTCAGCAATAGAAACTAACAATTATTTGAAAAATTTAAGAAATTGAAAATTGAAAAAGCTTGTTTTTTATAATAAATAAATAAATAAATAATTAAAAAATAAAAATAATTGATATACAACATTAATTTCTTTTGCTTTAGTTTAGACCCAATATTTACAAGTTTAGAATTTAGAAGTATTTTTTTGTTAAATGTGTGATCAAAAAGGTATTTTTCATAATCGTTTAAAGTTTTCATTAAAATTATCCCTTTTTTAACATTTGAAGATATCTTTATACGATGAAATTTATCAGCGATAAACGACGAGTAAAATGATCAAATTTTAATATTTTGCAATATAAGTTTTAAACGAAACAAAAATGTACATATATTTTTTTCTACATTTGAAGTTTAAGTTCAAAATACATAGTTATTTAAAAATAATTTTCCGGTTATAATTCAAAAAATTTGCGGCGTTTTAGCCAATATTGCGCAAATTATGGAAATTTGAGTACCAAAAAAACTTTTTTTTCAGATAAATTGTGAGTATTTTCAGTTCAAACTCTAACGTAGTGAAAATCTATACAACATATCTCACCGTTTGGTACCCATATTGCAAATAAGGCAGGTTCAAATTTTATTAAAGTTTTGTTCACTCCCACAATTCAACAATCTTTTGATTTTTTGTGAATTTTCGATGAACAAAACCGCAGGGACAAACTTTGAAAAATATTTGCATCGGCCTTTTGAAAATTTGAGTATTTGTAAAAGAATACACAATTTTTTGAACATTTGAATACCTAACAGAAAAAGCTCTAACGTAGTGAAAATTTATACAAAATTTGGAGTAATTTGCAGTGTTGTAAATGAGTGTTAGAAAAAAAAAACTATCATTTGATGATTCCTGCACCGAAATATCAGAAGGTATAGCGACCGTTACTATTGCTTGTAAGTTCTCTTCTTTGATCTCGTGATTGCCAGCATGAGCATCCTCTTTCTATCACTGATTCTCTTTTTCTCGTTCATTAACACTCGCTGAAGATTCTTTTGTTTTCTCAAAATAAACCACAATAAAATAACACGAGAGGGGGGTTGGGAACGGACCACGGATTATGCTTCGTTTCACTGCGATGGAAAATTTAATTTTGTAGCGGCATTTGTGGCTACACTCCGTCGAGGGGGGACGATCGTGAATGCGGGAAGGAGAGAGAAAAAGAGAATGTCTCTCGGGATTGTGTAATCACGGGATAGAGACCGACATTTTTTTTTTTGCTTGGAATTTCACAAAGGAAAGAAAGGGTGAAAATTGGGAGATAAAATTTAAAGTTTGAGTATTTTCGAAAAAAGAAAATACGTTCATTTTTAAATTTCTTGAATGTTTCTACTTTTAAATATGCTATGCTTTTAAAAAAATAGAAAAAAAAAGCTTTCAAGATCGGCAAGATTTTGTTTCAATATTTGATCTTGTTTCAATAATTTGTTTGTTTATCTTAATTTTTGTATATAAGTTTGATTTGAAATTTTAGCAGTATTTTGACGAATATGAGCAATTCTCTGGGAAATCGGGCGATTTCGATCATTTTTTTTATTTTTGGTATTTTTTTATTTGGCTTAAACTTTGTGGGGACCATCATTAATGAAGCCGTTTTGTGTCATTAGTTCACCCATACAAATCTCCATACAATTTTGGCAGCTGTTCATACAATAATGGTAAGTAAATATTCGAAAATCTGTGACTTTTCAAGGAGTTTTTTGATTGATTGGTGTCTTCGGCAAAATTGTAGGTATTGATGAGGACTTTTCAGAAAAAATATGTACACGTAAACAAAATTTGATGAGTTATGATTTCTTTTTCAATTGTGATTTTTGTAATAAATTGAAATCTTGTACTGAAAATTTGTGGACCTTTATTTTTTTAAATATGGGATCGAAATTGCAATCGAAAAGCACATTACTTTTTTTTTAATAACTGCATCGTTTTCAAAACATAGCCATTCAAAGTTAAATTTTGTCTGAAAAATTCCGGTTTTTTGACTCTTTTAAAATAGTCCATTTCTGTTTTTTTTTACGAAAAGTTCAGGAAATATCCTACAATTTTGTCTAAGAAACATTTAAGACCACTGATTGTTGAGATACAGCGAAAAAAAGAAATGAAACAGGAAAATTTAATTTTTAAGTCTTTCCCAAACAACCCTCCATCTTTTCGAAAACTATATTTTGAATTTTTTTGAATCAAGACTAGCATTTCAAAAGGGATAAACATTAAATATTACACCCTTTTGAAATGTTAGTATTGATTAACCCTCTATAGGCCAAATTTTTTGTTCGAATATTTTTTATTTTTCCCGTGTTCAGGAGGTCATTTTGAGCAACTTTTGTTCTACGAAAACCTATAAACTTCTCCTATGTTTTACTTGTTTCATTTTTAGAATTTTAATTTGCATTTATCTTGTTTAGTTTATGTTTGTTTTTGGTAGTATTTGGCATATTCTACAACCTCCTACCATTACATTTTGCCCATCTGATTTTTTTATGTTTTTACAGTCAGTTTTTAATTTTTTTGCTCATTTTTCACATGTTCTGCTATAAAATGGCACCATTATTATTTAAATTGTAACAAAATGCGTAGAGGCATAGTCTGAGACACTACAAAAATAACTGCATACTTCTTTTTACATAAAATAAAGGAAATGTAGTAAAAGTAAAAAACAGCCAAAGTTGACCCCTAAAAAAAATATTTTTTTTAATTATTGGAAAAATCACCTGAAACAAGTAAAACCAAAAATTGGTTAAAAAATGGATTTTTGGCAGTTTTTAAAATTGAAGCCCGCCTAAAGGCTGGGTTGGGTTCTAGAGGGTTAAAATAATTTAAACTATTTTAAAAAGTAAAAAAAAAAAAACAGAATTTATTGGACAAAATTTAGCTTTGAAAACGGTGCACTTAATCAAAAAATGGTAGAGTATTTTTCGATTTTGAATTCGATTCAAAATAAAAAATTAGGTCAACAAATTTTAAGCCCAAGATTTCATTTTTTTACAAAAATCAAGTTCATTTTGGTCCATACTTCTGAATGGCTTAAAAGATGCGGGTTTTTTCCCCTAAAAATATATATAAAAATTTCAAAAATTAAAAATATGGATTTTGGGAAATTGATTTTTTATGAAAAAAAGTTAATAAAAAAATCAAAAAATTTTTCCGTGTACCTATTTTTTTTTTTGGATAGTCCTCATCAATACTTACTAAAAAAAACCATTAAGATTTTTTTTTACAAAAGGTTCAAATTTTTGAATATTTACGTGCCATTTTTGTATGCTGCCAGTAAAAAAAATCTTGATTCTTTAGGTAGTCACAAATAACTCGTCAGGGTTAACTCGGATCGTTTTGAGGTCTTGGACAAATTTGTTTGTAATAAAATGTTACATATGAATCTCACACTTGGCTATGCTGCCACAAATTTTACGCCACTTTTTTGGCGGAATTTTGAAAATTGCTTCAATTTGTTTTTTTTTTCAATTATATTTTTTTCAGGCGAAACCTTAAAAAATGTTTTTACAATTCCGTCGTGAAACTACTTGTTTTTCCTGTCATTCTTGACGATGAAAAGGCCTACTTTTCTGTACCAAAAATAACAAAATCGAATAGTAACACTTTTCAAAATAAATGCTGAAAAGTTCTACTTTTCAGCACTGAAATGGATGCTGAAAAGTTGAACTTTTCAGCACTTGTTTCGAAAAGTAATACTTTTCAGCATTTTTTTTTATTTAAACGATTAATTGACAAAATACATGAACATTTTACTAATAATTCCACTCAATGGGTGTTTTTCGAAATTGCAAAAAAATGTTGTATGGAACTCGTTGCAAAACTTGTTTTTTTCAACACTCCTCGTATTTATCCAACTCGGTGGACCTCGTTGGATAAATGTACGACTCGCACTGAAAAAATCTTCTTTTTGCAACTTGTTGCATAAACTACTATTTGATTTTTTTCTAATCCTTTTTTTTTTGTTTTTTTTTTCTAATTTCAACACTGCTTTCCACGTCCCAATTTCTTTTCCCAGAATCCGGAGAAATGATTCATTTTAGCCAAGGGAGATGCGTACGTGTTGTTTTGGTTAGTTTGTCCCTCATTTCCTCCTTCGCCCTTGCTAGCTCGCTACTAGACGTTACAAACCAAAACGGCAAAACCGCACACACGTGACATGTCCGAAAATAGGTACCGTAAATTCACCCTACCACCCACAGTGTGCAAAATCTAATCAATCAGCACATCCTCCGGAAATGGAACATGACCAACCCGTAGGTGTGTTTGTAGGGCTATTTCGGGGACTTCCGAGGATTACGACTGCAGCAGCTGCTGTGGTTTTATTAGAGTTGTGTTGGGCGGAGAAAGCCAGTCATTACGTGCGTAAATCGGGACAAATATTTTTCGGGGATTTGTATTTGTGATGAGATTTTTCGGACCTATTTTTGTTGTGATTTTGGCACTAATTTGATTTTTTTCTTTTTATTTACAGGTAAGGTGAAAACAATAATTTTTGAGGTAATTTTGTTCAGTAATTAAATGTATTTCTTTCGTTTTTCTACTTTTCTGATTTTCTGTCCTTCTGTTCTTCTGTTCTTCTGTTCTTCTGATTTCTTGTTTTTTCTGTTATAATTTTATCTGTTTCGTTTGAGACTCAGTCGATTTAATCTCTCAACCAAATAAATCTTTCTTAATCTCTCTTCCTTCCCCTCCATCAATCTATTTCACCCGTGACCTGTTGCATCCAATAAAACCTTCATCTTGAGGAGACGCGCCTGCAACAAGTCAGCCTTCAGCCTGACATTGACGAGGGACTACGACGCCCCCCTCCCGTCACCCCCGACATGACTTGACCTTCCGGGACCTGACTTCTACTTTTCAGCTCCCACTCTTTTCAACTACTTCGAGCGCAGGTGTCCTCCTTGGCAAATTTTCCGCGCCAATTGCGTCAATCCGAAGCTCCCCCTCCAAGTAAACGCAAATTTAATTAGGGTTCAAATTTGGGGCGCGGACTCCGGTCTCTTCATTGCCAAGTGTACTCGAACATTTCGCAAAGTCGCTCGCCGCCGCCGAGAAACCTTTCAAATTTCAAAAACAGAACCATGAAGCAATAAATCATGACTGGCGGTGGTCAATTCTTCTTCACTTTTACCAGCTTTTTTTTTTTTGTTTGTGGTGTTGTGTGCTTTCACGCTCGAGTTCCTTCGGAATCGAAGTGGCGTTGAATGCGCTCTACAAACCTTGATTTGACCATCAGGTGGTTGGTGATTTTTTTTGGATCAGGTGGTTGTCATTCTTGAAGCTTTGAAGGATAATTTTGTGGAAGATTGCAAATCCATTAGACTTTGATAATTCAATTCTGATGCCAGCATTACTTTCCCATAATTTCGCTGCCTGCCAGCGGGTTGGGAAATCTGGTTTTCCAGAGGTTTATTGGCAATAATTTTTGTTTTAGAAGAGCTATTATTTTTCAGAGAATTGTTACGATTATGTCTGAGAAATGTTGGTAGGCATTTTTTACAATTCCGTATTATTTTATTGCTGATGGTTATCATTTCAGATAATTTGCACCCAAATTTTTAAATAACTTCAATTATTTTATTGATTGAAAGACATTGTCATTGTCATTGACATTGTCTTGATGTTAAACATAGCAAGAGTGCTTTGAGCAAAAATCGGGTAAATTTGCTATACATATTTTTGAAAACATCTTCAAACGAGAAAAATATTCTAACAAAATCATTTGTTTTTCTATATTCCAAATTTCGTTCAAATTGCTCCAAACAGACCAACAACAGTGTTCAAATTAACATTCAAAAAGAAATTATAAGGAAATATAGAATTCCTAAAATACGTATCTTTATATTTTGGATTTTTTTTTCTTGGTTTTCCAAAGTAAATAATTAATTTTCGAAAAATGTGTTTTTAGCCCTTTCAAAAAGTTATTTTTCACTTCAAAATTTCTAAATAAATTTAATGAAAAAGCAGAAAATTATTTTTTATATGTTTGAGAGGACATCAAATGCCAACTTTTCAAAATTATGAAATCTTTGACCGAGTTATGAATTTTTGAATCAATACTGCTTTAAAAAAATCGAAATATTTGTCGCAAAGATTCAAATAATACGTAATATTGAGTGTTTGGCCCTTTTGAAATGTAAGTCTTGATGTAAAACTTTTGCATGGCAATATCTCAGCAACTAAGGGTCGTATCAACAAAGTTCAAAAAAGCAAAATACAGAGAATTTTCTCAGCTCTTCAAAACAAAATTTCAAGAGTGGGCAAACATGGTCACTAATTTAAAAAAAATAACTACTGCTATTTTCAAAATAGTTACCTTAAAATTACTATAACTTAAAAACGGTGCACCTTATCAAAATTTCACTGAAGTTCTTTTTGATTGAAAATTCGATTTTGCATCGAAAAATTCAGTTGAAATTTTTTTCGACCATTATTTCGATTTTTGAAAAATAAAAATTGGATTGATTCAAAAAACATAACTCGGTCAAAGATTTTTTGCCCATTCTGGAAATTTCTGAAAAGTTGGCATTTGATGTCCCCTAAAACATATAAGAAAACGAAAAAAAAAAAATAAAAATTGTGTTTTTTTTGCAAATCAAGTTTAAGTGACAAAAAGTGAAATAAAAATCACCAAAAAAAATTTAACCGTGTATCATTTTTTTCAATGCAGTCCATATACATACCTACAACTTTGCCGAAGATACCATATTGATCAGAAAATTCCTTCAAGAGATACAGATTTTTGCATTTTCAGATATCATTTTTGTATGGACAGCTGCCAAATTTGTATGGAAAATTATATGAACGAACTAATGATGCAAAATGGCTTCTTCGGGCATACCGAAGGCACCATAAAAGTTTCAGCCGGATTAAAAAATACAAAAATTAAAATTAAAGAAAAAAGACCGATTCCGTAGAGAACTGCTCATAGAGCTTATGGAGACATTGGCTATAATCCTATGAAAAATCATCCAAACTTCAAAAAGTTTCAGCGTTTTGGAATCGGGATGATGTCAGCTATCCATCGCTGTTATTAAAACATGAAATTTTTTACTAAAATACGTATTTTTCCTGTATTTTGAAATTGCAATGTTTCTCAAAAAATACTCAAAATTATTGCTATTGCAATGTGGGTATTAAATGATCGGGATTTTCCATACATTTTTTATTTAATAAAAAAAATGAAAATATTCATGATTTTCACAAAACTACGTAGTTTTGAAAAATACTCAAAATTTCAGTTTTTAGTTTTTAAATAATCAGTATTTTTCATACATTTCGAAAGTAACAGCAACATTATTTGAAAACACTCAAAAATATCACAAAACTACGTATTTTCGAAATAATACTTAAAATTTCAGTTTTTTACAATATCGGTATCAAACTATCGGGGGTTTTTCATACATTTTGAAAGTTATATTTTTTTCAAATACTCATGATTTTCATAAAACTACGTAATTTCGAAAAAAAAAACTCAGAATTTCATTTTTTAACAATATGGGTATCAATTGATCGGAATTTTGAAGTCATTACTTTTTTTTTCAAATTATTCAAAAAAATACAAAACTACGTATTTTCGAAAAATTACTCCAAATTTCAGTTATTTTTACAATTTGGGTATCAATGATCGGAACTTTTTCATACATTACACTTTTTCATACAAGTCATTACATTTTTTTAAATTACTCAAAATTTTCACAAAACTATTTTTTTTCGAAAAAAACAGTTTTTACAATAAAGGTATTTCAAAAATTTATGTTATAACTTTAGAAATGAATAACAAAAACCCGATCATTTGATACCCGTATTGTACAAACCTGACATTTTTAGATTTTATTTATGAAAAAACGTAGATTTGTTATAATTTTGATTATTTCCAAAAAAATGTGTTGTAACCATCGAAATGTATGAAAAATCCCGATTATTTGACACCCATATTGAAAAAAACTGAAATTTTGAATATTTTTTTCAAAAACACGTATTTTTGTGTCAATTTTGAGTATTTAGGGTTATGATTTTCAAAATGTATGAAAAATTCCTGATCTTTTGATTCCCATATTGTAAAAATCAGAAATTTGAAGTATTTTCTTCGAAAAAAAATTACCGTATTTTCCATATGTGAAAATTTGAATATAATACACAACAAACTAAAATAAATATTAAAATACACACAAAATTTCGCTTGCTTTGATACCCATATTGCGAATGATATAAAATTATTACAGACCAGACTCGATTATCTGAAGATTCGATTATCCAAAGTTCGATTATCCGAAGGTTTGTATGGTAGGTACTTCGGATAATCGAATCACGAAATAAAATTTTGATCGTATTTTTTTCATTTTCATGTTTTTAACATAAAAATCGAGTTCTGTGACCCCATTTAGACAAATTTGAATTATTGATTGCCTATTAAAAATATTATTTTTTTTCATTTTTACACCACCGCCACTAAAACCGTTTAAGCGTAGTTTTTAGGCTAAACTATGAAAAATAAGACAGCGAAAAAAAATGTTTTTTCGTGATTCGATTAACCAAAGTGAAATTTTGCCAAGGCCTATTTGATCGATTCTGGAGTCACTATTTTATCAAGAATTAATATCTCCGGGCGGTATCAGATTTTGCACCATATGCCTTCTCAAGATAAAAATTCGTAATTTGGGTTTTTTTTGTGCAGATAGTTATTCTAATTCCTAAGAATTTCTGCAAATTAAAATATGATGTTCAATTGAACCCGGAATAGGTTTTCTCATTTAACTTTAAAATTTACGTTTCCTAAAAAAAACAAATATTACTTTTAAATAAATCTCGGTTTTGTACAATGCTGTTCCGAAATTCTAATATTTGAAACAAAAGTCAACAAAAATCACAATTTGACAGCCACTACTGCTATCTGCTATCAGAAATCACGTTCCACCAAGAATCCTTTCGACGCATTTTGCCGTTTAAAGTTGCTTCCACAAACGTGCCCCATAAAAAACATCCCAAAACCACACCAAAAAGCAGAACGTTTAATTTGGATGGTTTTGAATTCTGCCCAGAACATCCCCCGTCATTTTCCTCCCTCTCCCCCGCACAGAACGACCACTCTGAGGGGAGGGATTCATTCATAATAAACATAATTATGATAATGATCGTTTCCTCTCCTCCCTCTGCACTCTCATTCTACCTCGCTCGCTCTAGAGTTCGGAGTGATTTCGCTCTCTTTAATCCCCCATGAAACGAAACGGTGAGCTTTAAAGCTCCTCTGTTCAGAAGCTGCGTCGGAGAGGTGTGGGTGGAGGGGGAGAGTTATATTATTTTAAACACTTTTCGAGCGATTTTTAAGCGTCGGCTTTTTTTTTCTTCTCTCTTCTTATTATATATTTGCGGTGAAGTATTAATTAACGGCTTCCTCTCGGCAGTGAAAATTGAGTTGAGCTTTTATTTACTCGTTTTTTCGTGTTTTTTTTCGGTTGTTCCGCCGAGCAGTTAATGCAATAAAATGATGGGTCGAACGGCGAGGAGAGCCTTTTAAAATTCAATAACGCACGAAAATGGGTTATGGAGCGGTGCATTTTTTGCTCAAATTTCTTCTTTTTTTTTTTGGAAACGAACGAATGTCAGAAATAAATCAGTTAAGAAGGCTCTTCGAGTGGGCTTCGGAAAAGGTGGATAATTGGAGCAGATTGAAAGGGGTTTTGGATTTTTTTTGAACGGTAAAATCAAGATTTTTTTTTTATAGTTAAGATAGAATTTTTCAGACTCTTCTTGAAATTGTTTCCGAATTACGCAATCCAACTCGCAAAAGTGCAATAAAATCACATTTCCCAAACTTTTTCACCACAAATTTCGACCTGTAAAGCTGTCCCACCCGCGTTCGAAAAACTTTATCTGCCCTGGGGCCAAATTAATTTTCACTTTGTTCTGTGTCGCGTGCACTTTCACCATTTTGTTAAAAGTGGCCCCCCAAAATCGGGGCGAATAGTTTTCCATTGCTTTCCCTCCCTGGTGTCTGACCAGATGACGATGAAAACTCCAGTTCCAGCTTATTAAAAACTTTTGTTCAACTCTCGCTCTGCGACGGGGGTTGGTCGAATGGGGGGAGGTCCCTTTCATTGGCCATTCGCTTATCGCGCCAAGTTGTGGACCCCCCCTCCCTCTTGGGCAAGTTGTCACATTTTCGCACCGATTTTCGCACAAATACCACATTTTTGGGGTTGCAGCCGCAGACCGGCTCCCAGATGGCTCTCTTATCACAATTTTGCACAAGTTGGGGTTGTAATGAGGGTGGTGTTTTGTGCATCTTGAGGGGTGGTGAGGATGGGGAAAAAGGGAGAGGCTCTTGGCCCTGCGGGCAGGGAACACAAACCACGGTGGTGTGAATGTCCTTTGAATGTTGTAGCTTACCGAAATGCTTCAGGATAAGTTAATGTTTAATTTGTTTGTTAAATAACATTATTTATTTTATTGAATTTACATTCAAATTGTTTTTAAAATGACAAATCCTAACAATTGATAAGCAAACTCATGGAGCAGCATAATGAAATCCACTGAGAAACGATTATAATCTTTTCCATATTTATTTTTCCCATTCTCAGAACAGTATCAATAATATCTCTACAGTGTTCCCAGATAATCTTTAATGTGCATATACAGCAGTTCCCCACAAAAAAAAAGTTCTCCGATCGAGCTCAAACTTTTTCTTTGGGCTCCTTCAAGGGCTCCTTGGCCGAATTAATTAAACCAGTTTTTTTTTGTTATTGGCCGTAGATCACTTACGCCGTATTAGGGTGATCCAAAAAATTGCAATTTTCGTCAATTTTCACATAAACCACATTTTTCAAAAAATCATAATTTCGCGCCATTTCAACCGATTTGAAAGGTGATTGATAAGGCTTTAGGAGAAAAATAGTTTGGAGTTTCAAAAAATCTAGCCTTATATTAGAAAGATAGTATGAAAACTTGAAATGCGGTTTTGGAGGTCTCGAGACCAAAGAGCTTATACCAGAAAATATTTTTATCGGATTTCTCGAACAATTTTACAAAAAATATGTCAAAATGGTGAAGATTTGAACATGGTTCAAAAGTGGATGTTGAATGAAATTTTATCTGCTTGTCAGAAATTCTACTCCATATTAGACCTGTATAATTATTGAAAATTTGGTTTATCCAAGCTATGAGAATTTTTATCGCAGCCACTTTTAAATTGTTACAAAGGTTTAAATTATGATTTAAACTCAATTTTTGATTCAACAGTTCACATGAATAAAACAAATTGAAAATTAGTATTCCTTTTTAAATTTTAATTTCTGATTTAAAACATAATAAAAATATTGTGAACCAAATATTGAAACAAGCAAATACTATTGTACAAAAAATGCGTTTTTCGTGTTATAAAATGTATTTAAAAAAAATAAGGTTGATACAATATTACTTAAAGTTTTATTTCCTCGGCTCTAGTCAAGGTCAGAGCATATTTTTTTTTTATAGAAAGAATTTCAAGCCCATTTCTTTTTTTTTTCCTTTTTTTGTCATTGATTTTATGAACAAAAATAGTAGTTTATGCAACAAGTTGCAAAAAGAAGATTTTTTCAGCACGAGTCGTACATTTATCGAGGTTCACCGAGTTGGATAAATAGGAAGAGTGCTGAAAAAATCAAGTTTTGCAACGAGTTCCATAAAACATTTTTTGCAATTCCGAAAAACATCCATTAAGTGCAATTTTAAGTCAAATTTTCATGTATTTTGTCAATAAATCGTTTAAATCAAAAAAAAAATGCTGAAAAATGTTACTTTTCGAAACAAGTGCTGAAAAGTTCAACTTTTCAGCACCCATTTCAGTGCTGAAAAGTAGAACTTTTTAGCATTTCTTTTGAAAAGTGTTGCTATTCGATTCTGTTATTTTTGGTACAGAAAAGTAGTCTATTTCGTCGTTCAAGAATGACAGGAAAAGTAAGTAGTTTCACGACGGAATTGCGATATGTATTTTAAAAAATGAGGCTGATGCAATATTATTTAAAGTTTCATTTCCTCGGCTCTAGTCAAGGTCAAAAGCATAAATTTTTTTTATTAAAAACTATTTCAAGCCCATTTCTTTTTTTTCTTTTTTTTTTGTCATTGATTTTAAGAACAAAAAAAAACATTTATCCTAAAGTTTTAAGCTTTTCTTCCAATTGTGATTCCACTATACAAAATAAAAAATCAAAAAGTCTAAAAGTGCCCTATTTCGGTAGAGAAACGTTATGCAATGTAGTTTAAATAGTTTTCTTTCAATTGTACAAGTTTTCCAAGTGAAAAGGTTTCAACAAAGTTTAAGTCAATTAAAAAAATACCAAAAAAATATCTATGGCTCAAACTCCGGAGTGTTAATTGTATTCTTTTGAATGCATTCGAAAGTAAATTTTCTGAATTGGAAAGTAAATGGAATTAAAATGATAATTCTTAGCCAATTTTTTCAAAAGGGTTTAAAAAGTGTGTAAATAGAAGGATTTTAAAAATGGCGGTAATATTCACCCCCGGGGCAAAATGCACCCCTTGCTTTTCTCGGTATTTGGAAGAATTTTCCGGGGAAAATATCATGGAAATTGGAAGCTTAAAATTGCTAAACCATGCTGGAAAAATTTGAGCATCGCAGTATAAAAACAGCTTAAGTTATTTGCAAAACTTCAAAATCTTGTGTTTTCATCTAATTTTCATTGAACTTTTATTATGATTTTTGGACAATATAAAAAGCATTTATTGATATTGTAAGTGTTAAGGTTAATAGTTTTTGCCATAATCTTCATTATTCTGTAGATAGATGAGTCCAAAAACATCAAAAAATGCATTTTTAATTATTTTTTTTGCAAAAAGCGTGATCGGGGCAAAATGCACCGCTGTGAAGCTCCTATGTAAACACAGCAGTGACATCTAGTGGTGACAAGTGAAAACTGCTTTTACCCGATGCATTTTGCCTCATGTTGTGGGGCATTTTGCCCCGTTGTTGTAGTGCATTTTGCCCCGCATGGTTGTTTTAAATGAATCAAAAATGTTTTTAGAAATTTGATATTTTCGAACAATTTTGAGGATTTTTTAAGATTTTTTTTTACATGGATTAAGAAGAATAATAGTTGTTTTAGAACATCGAAAAAATATTTCTAATTTACATCAGGCCGTTGCAAATTTTATATCAAGTTAAATTCCTTTAAAAATAAAAAAAAGTTACCAAAGAAACCATTTTGAGTAATTTATTCTTCCTATGGCTAGTGATTTTTCACGGCAAAAAAAAAAATTAAAATATGCGGCATGCCAATTTCAAAGCTATTGAATTTCAAGGCAATTTCACGGTTTTCTGAAATCTGCTAAAAATTAAAGCAAAAATGTGTAATGTATGAATAATTGATTACAGGAATGTTACTGAAAAAGTTAGCAGTTTTTAAAAAGACAAAAAAATATCCCCCTGACTTCAAAAATCACGTTCAAAAATGTACCTCCATTTTGTGAAATTTTGCAGAATTTTCATCAGCAGATTTAACGAACCAACCTGTTTTAACAGAGATTTTAGAAATTTAATTTGCTAAATTATCTTCAAGATGAGGAATATAAATACTTCATTTATGACCAAAATATTCATATTTTTATACTTTTGTTTTATGCTATTTTTTCATCGTTTTTTTAATATTGAAAAAAAAAATAGCTACAACTGTTCTGTATTTTCTTGCATTTCAGTTTTGAATAACGTTCTTTCACGTTTTTTTTAATTGGGTAATAAAAACATGTAGCATGCTTTAAACTTTCTTTTCATTAAATTATTTCTTTTCATTAAATTATGTGCATTAAGTAAAACATTGTAATAAACAATTACTTCAAAAATGAGTTCCAAAATTACTGATAAAACTCTTGTGGATTGTAAGAATTAAAAAAAATTCAACACGCTGAAGAGCGATTTGGCAATCAATTATTTCGGCAATTCGCAGTTTTTTCCAAATTTCACGACCAAGGGCAAATTTCACGGATTACGTGGCTTCCGTGAAATCGCGAAAAATCACTAGCCCTGGTTCTTCCATACAGGTTTGACAGCTAAATCTAAATATTCAAAAATCTGTATCATGAGAACGGAATTTCTGATCAAATTGGTTTCTCCAGCAAAATATAGGCTATAGGATATAGGCAAAGGACAATTTAAGAAAAAAATACTGGGTCAGCAAAAACAACTTTTTTGATCAGAGGAACTATTATTTTGCAGTGTTGTCTTTTTTTTTTGTTGATCATGACTTTTGGAAATAATTTCAAACATGGTCAAAAGAATATCTGATTCAAATTTAATTTAAAAGTATTAAACAAAATTTTTAATAAAATTGTGCTTATTTTTCGATTTTTCCTGAGCCCATAAAGTTTTTTGGTAATTTTCATCTGCCGATATCACAGCACCTATTAATCGGGTTTCAATGGCATGAAATTATAATTTTATGAAATTTTCTAATTACCAAAATTATAAACTTATGACTAATAGTTGAAAAAAGCGTTTTTCGATTTTGTGAAAAATTACAATCAATACTTTCATATTGATTTTTTCCATCACTGAACAAAAGCCGAACTTACTACAAAATCACAACATTTAAAATTCCCTTTGGCACTAACCAACATCAAAACCCCACCCCCAAACTCACCAATCTTATCCGTTTGATTCCCTCTAGCTAGACCAAAAACAAAAAAAAGAACCAACTAACACGACAATCTGTCCAGTTTTGAGCAGGTTCACTTCATCAAACCGAGCGCAGCCGTTATCCTGCTTCTTCTCGTCTTCCCCAGCTTTTGCAACAGATGTCACTCTTGATTCACTTCAACCAAACTGGCAAAAAAATCTGTCTGGCGAGCCCCAGCCCAGGACACACACTTTTCACCCCCACGACGGTCACCGATGGTACTGCGGGTACCCCGGGACAGGTTTAGTTCAGTTCTACAATTGCATCACCCCCCGCTCACTTTTGGTTGAGGGGGTGGGAAAGCGGAATTGTTTTAGGAGGGTGGGGGGAAGCCACCCAAGTGTCTACGACAAGAAAATTCTTTGAGGAAATTGTTTTTCAAAATTTTGAAATTAAGTCATAATATTTGAGACAAATCTATGAGAACTTTAAACACAAGAGATTCTTTTAATTGATTTTATCTCAAATTGAAAAAAAGCTTTCTGAACCTAAACTTACATAACTTATGATCTACAAGCAAAATTCTGTGGCAGTGTTGCCAGATTTACAGAATATGTAAATAGTATTTAAATTAAGAAAATTAATACAACATTACATGATCAAAAAATCATCAATTTCCACAAAGATTTTCCTCCAATTTCACTCCAGCTAACTGAAAAACTGAACTGGAGCAGGTCACGTGATGGCTTGAACCCCTCACTACCTCTCTCTTTCTAGTTTTTTTTTCGTACTATTTTGGAGTGTCACCTTTTCGTGTTCTTCTTCCCTTCTCGCTCCCCCAGTGTGCACGTCGGGATTCTAATCCTCTTACGTAATGGGATTACATGCACGTTAGTCACAGAGGCTAGTTACGGTGGCAGCACACCACCACTCCTTACAACGTATGTTGATTTGGTCTGGCTTTTGGAGGCGATTGGGGGAGGGGTCGGGTTTAGTTTCACCTCTGTTAATAGGTTTTCTAGAGTCAGGTGGTCGACACACGTCGTTGGCTTTAATCGATTTGGAGAAGGGACATTGATTTTAAAGTCCTTCAATTGCGAATGTTCTTGATTAGTGCTTAGTTTTTATCTTTTAATAAAAATAAAATTCAAAACTCTACAAACTATAATTTAATCAAGCTGGTACATTAATTAATATTATATTATTAAAAATTAAATAGCTTCAAAAATTTATATTGTATATTCAGAGTAAAATTTTAGCTGAAATATTTTTTTTTCTAAAATATGAATCGGTTTATATTTATTTCATTAACTAACTTCAACTTATTTATAAATTTTCATGGAGATCGGTGTAAACAAACATAAAATATCTAGAGCTTTTTTTTTAAAAAAGCTCCTATAAGCTTTTGGACCTAATAAAAAAAACTCTAGATTATTGCTTATCATCTTTAACCCATTTTTTATATTTAATTTTTTTCTTTCTTTCAATAAACATATATTTTATTCCTTAAATTATATAAATTGGTTTACGATATGCTGAAAGCAAGGTTCTTCTCAAAGAAAATATTATTCCCACGCAACCATTCTTTCTTAAATCTTTCAAAATGAGTCTAAATTATACCACTAAACGTGTCTAACTTGCTCAGATTTTTTTTTATAATTGTCTTTATTTATCTAGGCCCAAAAAAAAAATAATTTAGCGTAGTCTACACTTCCTTAGTAAATTTGACAAGTTAAAATTTCAAACCATGCAATTTTTTTGGAAAGATTCCTAGCATTTGATTTTAATTTAATTAATAACTGTTTTAATAATGAATTACCTGTTCTGCTTCAAGGAATTACATTCGCAATTCAGAGATTTAGAGAACATTTCAACTGAATCAGTTAATAAGCCTTTGCAGGGAGGGGACAAATTTCTAATTTTAGATTTAGCAAGCTGAGTGCTCTTTTTGGGAAAATACATTTTGAGTAAAAAAATCCTAGGCCTATGGCAAATGATGTTTGGTTTAAATGATTCGTTATGCTCGATATCTTTTTTCCAATTTGTGATAAAAGATATCAAAATCTTTGAAACTCAAAATTCTTTAAAACTTTAATTCGATTAATCTGAATAGAAATAGAAATACTTTTTTAATTTGATCACACATTTTTTTATCGATAGAAATTAAAATTGTTTCAAACAATTTCAAAATATTTTTTTTTTTTTCAGAAAAGATCATAAAATTTCACAAATGTTATATTTTTCAACATTGAAAATTGGAGCATTAGTTGCTGGGGTATTAACAGTAGAAAATGTTGGAATGTTTGGATGAGTCTCAACAAAACTTCAATTTTCAGCAACTAAAAGTCCAATCTTCAATTTATCTTATTGGAAAATTTGTTGAAGAAATCGAAAAATTGTTTTTTTCTTTCAGTCAAAATTTAACTTAAAGGGGCTATATCTTGAAGACGGTGCACTTTATAAAAATCTGTAGAGTACTTTTGGATTGCAAACTGAATTTTACATTACAAATTTAAGTCAAAATGTTTGTTTTACATAAATTTTCTATTTTTTCCCAAAAAACCCCTTTTTTCTAAAAATCATAACTCGGCGATAACATTTTTGTCCAAACTACTCTATAGCTCAAAAGTTGCGGTTTTTTATTCCCTATTCGTACCAAAACATACAAAATCGTTTGGCTGAGCCAAATAGTTTTAAAATTTTCGATATCATTTTAAGCATAATTGGGTTTATTCAAAAATCTTTAGAATTTTTGAAAATTTTCTATATGAGTAATTCTCGCTGAAAGTGGACCACTATTTACACAAGGTGCTCAAAAATCAAAAGCAATGTACTTTTCCAATAGCCCCCACCAAGTTATGAATGAAACCATGTTTGGTTGGTTGAATTTGTCCTCACCTCGGCGCCACAAAGCTAAAACATTTTTTTAAATTGGTAATTTTTTGACTTAGACGCGTCTACAAAATTGCTCATAACTTTGCAAAACTTCAACGAACCCTTGATGTTTAGGGGTGTTTTGGAAAGGAAATGAGCAGAGCTTTCGAATGCACTTGTCAGAAAAATACCGTTCCATACATTTTTTAGCCACAAAACACCAATGTATTTTTAAAAGTCATTTTTGAAGGCCGGCGCCCCGCTTTATCGAAGAACTGACAAATCCATTCGAAAGCTGAGACGATTTCACATAAAGGACCAATAAATCTAAGGTGTATGTTCCTCCTATCTTTTTTAATCTTATTTTGATTCTGCGAGCGCAGCGCTCCGTTCGCATTTCGGGTGCCCAAAATGTTGCAATTTGCTTGCCTCATTTTAAGGTTTTGTCAAAAAATATAGGTGGTCACTTTTTAAATGATAGTTTATTGTCCAAGGATCAAAATGCACTTTCGATAATTGACCAATATTTATATTTTTGGGTTCTTCCAGGCAATTTAATGTCGAAAAATTGTTAAATTTTTAATTTTTTTTTGTAAAATGCTCACCTACAATTGGGTGGACTTTTTTTCAGTAGAACTAATGAATGTAGCATGTAGGAAATTTCAACACGAACATTTTTATCTGAAAGAAAACGTAATTTCGATACTCCAGTGCCAAGATATTTGAGTTTTAGTGCGAAAAAAAGTGCCAATTTTACAAATTTCTCGGAATTAACAAGCACGGCCTATTATTTACATGCGGCATATGTTTTGGAGGCCAGAGTATGGTTTCTTATAGTTATTTTGGTCGCTGAATTCGGATCTGGAATCAAATTTCAGATAAACAGTTAAATTTGGAGCCACGCGGTAATATGCTGTAATTTTAATTGCTAGTGAATTCGGTCATATGTCATCTTTCGCTCACCTTTAATTGATATTTTACTCACGGATTTTTTTTATGGAGTTTATAAGTTTTTTTTCAACTTCTGATTGTTTTGAGAGGCCTCGTAACGCGGTGGTTAGCGGCTTCGGCTGCCGATCCCTATGTGGCTATGGGGAATACACGCAAATAATATTTTAGCGTGACTAAAATATCACTGTTCACTGTTTAACTGAAATTTGATTCCAGATCCGAATTCAGCGACCAAAATCACTATAAGAAACCATACTCTGGCCTCCAAAACATATGCTGCATGTAAATAATAGGCCGTGCTTGTTAATTCCGAGAAATTTGTAAAATTGGCACTTGTTTTCGCACTAAAACTCAAATATCTTGGCACTGGAGTATCGAAATTACGTTTTCTTTCAGATAAAAATGTTCGTGTTGAAATTTCCTACATGCTACATTCATTAGTTCTACTGAAAAAAAGTCCACCCAATTGTAGGTGAGCATTTTACAAAAAAAAAAAATAAAAAAAAAAATTAAACGATTTTTCGACATTAAATTGGGTACTAAAGCCCTATGTAAATTTTTATGTACAACGGTAAAAAACACGATAAAAAATCATTTCTAATCACTTTTTTTCATTTTAATGCAAAAAAAAATATTGACGAGACAACATTTTTTGATGGATCAACTATGGTCCCCTTGAAACGAGCTGTCAAGTAGGAGCTTTTCTGTCAAGAAGGACCGCGAGGTTAATTTTTCAAAATTTATTTAAAAATCCATTTTAAACTCTTTGTGGTCGTACAAAGGGTCATTGTACTCAGAAAAATAAGCTTTATCGCTGTAAACAATAATATCAGCAATCTAAGCTTCATTTTAGGACCCAATTGCCTGGAAGAACCCAAAAATATAAATATTGGTCAATTATCGAAAGTGCATTTCTTGAGTTTTTTTTTGATTAGGTCCTATAAACATATGAAAGACAATAGTTTATTGGTCCTTTTAAAAAAAAAACTCTGGATTTTGATTCTTGGACAATAAACTATCATTTAAAAAGTGACCACCTATATTTTTTGACAAAACCTTAAAATGAGGCAAGCAAATTGCAACATTTTGGGCACCCGAAATGCGAACGGAGCGCTGCGCTCGCAGAATCAAAATAAGATTAAAAAAGATAGGAGGAACATACACCTTAGATTTATTGGTCCTTTATGTGAAATCGTCTCAGCTTTCGAATGGATTTGTCAGTTCTTCGATAAAGCGGGGCGCCGGCCTTCAAAAATGACTTTTAAAAATACATTGGTGTTTTGTGGCTAAAAAATGTATGGAACGGTATTTTTCTGACAAGTTCATTCGAAAGCTCTGCTCATTTCCTTTCCAAAACACCCCTAAACATCAAGGGTTCGTTGAAGTTTTGCAAAGTTATGAGCAATTTTGTAGACGCGTCTAAGTCAAAAAATTACCAATTTAAAAAAATGTTTTAGCTTTGTGGCGCCGAGGTGAGGCCAAATTTAACCAACCAAACATGGGTTCATTCATAACTTGGTGGGGGCTATTGGAAAAGTACATTGCTTTTGATTTTTGAGCACCTTGTGTAAATAGTGGTCCACTTTCAGCGAGAATTACTCATATACAGTATTGCAAAAGTTTTTTTTTTTCGCTAAAATTGTTGTTTTTTCAAATCTTACAATTTTGTGAAACTAATGGTTGCCAAGCAACTGAACTATTGTAAATGCATTTTAAAACACTTTTTCATTCAAATGATGAGACTATGGCTTGTTATTTGAATTTTTACGTTTATTATTGTTATTTTTTTTTGCTTTTTTCAGCTGCCAAAATTATATGCAGACTTGTATGGGTGAACCAATAACACAAAATGGCTTCTTTGGAAATGGTCATACACAGCTAAAAAAGAAGTTATCCAGCTGCGTGTAAAAGTGCTGGGTGTAAAATAAATACTGCATTATTTTATGCAATTTTATGTAATTTTACGCCCTGAAATATGTAGCCCATCAGTATGGGAAACCTACTTGACCGAAATGTCAAGCTCATGCGTTTATCCTTAAAGCTTTTCAACGGTCTGATGGCCGAGTGGGCTAAGGTGCCAGTCCTTACTGTTGGTGCTGGGTTTGAATCCCGCCGGTTGCAACTTTTTTTTGATTGTAGAAAAAATTGACATGCAGTGTGTTTATTTTGACGAAGGTGATGTGCATGCTTTTGCATGCAATTTTACCATCGGATTTTTTGCTGTGTAGAAAAGTCCCCTGCAATGTTTGAGCCAAAAAAAATACAAAAAATAAAAAATGGCTTTCGACCTTTTGTACACACAGTAGAATAAAGCTTAATTTTAAGTGGTTCCAACCTCTTTATCATGTAATTATACCTAAATTTATTTGTTAAAAGTAAAACTTTAATCCACAGTCCCTGATGTAAAATAAAACATTTTTATAATCGCTCATTCGACTGTTAACAAACTTAAAACATTACAATTTATGTTTCGACAGATTTTCTGTCATTTTCCTTTAGAAATATGTAAATTTACATCATTTTATGAGTAATTGGACACATTTATCATGAACTGAGATGTAATAATAATAAAATTTATTATTTAATAAGAGGTAACATTGAATCATAAAAATGTTCAACCTTTGAACTTTGAAGGTGCACGTAAAATATAAAATATTTACTCTTATTTAGAGGTTATTTTAAACATTTTCGTGACACAAAATGTGTCTACATTCTCAAATGTTTTTAAATGTGTCGCATCTTGAAGAAAAAAAAAACAAAGTTCTCGAAGAACTTCCTAACGATTTATTATAAGAGGAAGAGTTCAAATCATTATTTTACCCCCAACGCGTTGCAACGTCTGACAAATTAATTAGACGAAATTTCTAAGCCGTCCAATTAGTGCCTCACAATGAGCTAAAGCGGCGCAATCCATTCATAGAAAACAAACAACATTGCAACGCCGTCGGCCGTCGGTATGGTATCCCGTCGATACCGATCATTATACGCAGAGGTGATGTTTACAGATTTTCCCGGAAAATGAGTAACTCTAATTGAATAGACACACACCTTCACCAGTTGTCGGTACATCGGACATGACCATATTGAACAACTACGGGAAGAATGCCTATTTTGAACAGTAGTTTTCGTTTTTTGGCAATATTTCATCTGGGATTTGTTGAGAACCCGTCAAAAATAAAAGTAAAATTTACATTTTTTTCATGTAATGTTACATTTTCCATTAAAAAAAAGTTTAAATAACACTGTCAAATTTTGCACTTTACAAATTTACACTTTTTCAACTGAAAAAAAAATTATTTGGAAATCCTCAGAAACTATTATTCTGGGTTCAGTGAAATTCATATCAAAATATGTAAATTTACATAATTTTTGATGCAATATCATTTTTTTCTATCGCAAAATCTGTGATCATTCCCCGAAGTAACATTACCATGACTTTGTTTTACTGTGTATGCAAATAAAATTTATAGTTGACATTGTGTTCATTTCTAACAATTCAATTAAGTGTATAATTGTAATTAGGATGTAGATCCCTGCAAAAAGATGAAACTAGGTACTCTTCCCCTGATTCTCTAATGATAACAACAACATTTTGAAGGGAAGATAATTCTGCTTTTCGCGCACTGTAAAATAAAGCAAATTTTCATCAATGTGTAACTCTACTTATTGCTGATAAATTCAAGTAAAATTACATCAAATATATGTAACATTCAACTTTCTTTCTTTTAACCTTTCAGAATTAATCTTTTTTCACTGTCTAGCTTCCGTACCGTTCTGGTATCATTAAAATCAAGATAATTATAACGCAATGTTGAACAAAGCCACCAGCATTCGCTAATGGGGTGTCCTGGAAACTTTTCAGGAAGAAAAACAGAATCACATCAAGGACTTGGCTATCGCAAAATCCGACAGGTAACTTGTTGCTCAAACCCATTTTTTGATGGCTTTTTTTGCACTCGTGATGGGAAAATAACATTTGATTGAAAGTTATGATGGATGCTTGGCTGGGCAAGGTAAAAAAAAATGAACGGGAAAACACTCTCAATTTCCATAATCACATGACACACATGCCGTTCGTCGTCGTATTCCGGAAATCGATTTCCTTTTTCGCAATATCGGAACGACGAACCCGGCTGATGGTGCAAGCTGGCGGGAAGATGGATTTGAACACGGGTATGTTAGCCCGTTTAGCCGTTAGGGAAGAGCTAACAGTAGGGGACGAAATCTAGAATGTTCTTTTTTTTTTTAAAAAAAAAAGGGCCTTTTCAAATAAAACTCTAGAAATGTATTGATTTTGAAAAAAAAATTTAGCCACTTCACCAAATTTACAGCACTCGTTTCAAGAATTTCCATGAATCTCACTAAAGTGGTGATATGTCATGGAAGGGTTGCCAGATTTGCAGAAGTTTCAGTTAATCGGTAAGGCTTTTGAAAAACGAGCCATCAATCCTACAGAGAAATCATTTTGGAAGTAATTTGAAAATTTATGTTCTCATAACATTCGGCAGAGTTGCCAGTTTTTTTTTTCTTTGAAAAATATTTAAACTTTTACACAATTTTTTTTCACTTTTTCAATTTAAACTAAATAAATAAAATCTGACTTGATTTTGACAAGACTTTCATTAACCGCTGAGCAACACTGTACCCTCCAAAGCATCTAGTCAAACTCTCATAAGGGAAGGAAACGAAAATGATGGAATTTCTAGGTTCCATTTCGAACTACGACCGCCCCTCTTTCAGCCAGCAATGTTTCAAACCATCTCGAGTTTCGCCTAGTTTAAATATGTTACTCCACTAGCAGCTATCTATCCAGCATAACTCTTTCACTGCAGCATGACGGGACTGCTTCTTGGTTACAAACTCCGGGATCCTCAGCCTTGCCAGATTTGCTTTTCAGAAGGCAGTGCTCCCATTTTTCTTGTTTTTTTTTTGAAAAAAAAATCTTGAATAAATAAAAAAACTGCATTTTTTTTTCTTTGAATCTATTTGGTAAAAAAATAATCAAATTACCATTTTTTAGTGTGTACCCAGAGGAAGGAATGCACTCTGCCAGTGCAGGCACATTCTGGACCAAGATTGAATGTACTTTCCCTTTCCCACCCTTCACTTCCTTACGAGTTCAGAACATGCATGCCCTTGCTGGGAAATTCCGCTAAAAACATTCAACTTGTCGTAAGAGTGAAGTAAACAGCAGTGTTGCCATCCCTTTAAAGCTTCCTAATCCGGCAAACCAGCTGCTGCGCTGGCCACACTTTACTGTCGGGGATTTTGTTTAAAGAAAACACAACTTCTTAGAATCGGAAGCTTAGCTCCCCTTTTCCCTCCACTTTCCATTCAACTGGTCAAGAATCTTCTAGAGGCGGATTTGCCCACCCCCCCCTCGTCGGAGGAAAGCAGCTTTAGAAGGTATGAAAGACAAGAATCGACCCGAGGAGGATAATCCGTTTCGATTAAAGCGGGTCAGGCTGGTGTTTGAAAAGGTTGGCTGAGGATCGAAGGAGTGCTCTGGTTTGTTATGGCATTGTTTATGTTACATCATTAGTGATAGTGTAACAACGACGGATTACACCAGCTTAGAGATGAAATAAAAAACGTTGTGTGTATAGCACAAGAAGAATCCATTGATACAATGATCCTTGCATTGATAGGCAAGGTGATATCTAAAGATAGTCTTGCTGTCCCACGTGAATGTTTTGTCATCTTTTTAGTTATTTGAACTTAGAACCACCATTTGTCATAAAGTTTTGAGAGAAATAAAATTGGTTCTTTGTTCAAATGATTCCAATAAAAAAATTAAATATTATTTAACCCTGATGGGACCCAAAAATCAAAATTTTCAAAACTAGCATATAATTTTCGTATGGTCATAAGAATCATTTTCCCATAATTAACCTTATATTTTTTTTGAAAATTCAGGCCTGAAAGAGTTAAGGAAGCGTTACGACTCGAGTCACGAGTTCTCAAAATGTTTTTTCATTCAAATGTGGAAACTATGGCTTTCTAATTGTTTTTTTTTTTTTTAAATCGGCCTAGTTTAAATTAAACCCAAAATTAAACGATACAGTTCATACACGGAGAAAAAAGAGTTCCCAAAATCGTGAACAAGCGTTCATGAAAATGGGAACCACGAACAAAGTGTTCAAATTTCATGGTACGTTTTTCAAAATCGTACCATGGGATTTGAACACTTTGTTCGAGGTTCCCATTTTCATGAACGCTTGTTCACGATTTTGGGAACTCTTTTTTCTCCGTGTACTCAATTATCTAAAGCCCCTTCCTAATTTTTTTGTCGAATAATCGAAGCATGCTGGAAGCAATAGCTGGAGCATGCAATCCATGATGGCGACAAACATGGCGGAGATGGTAATGAACTACTCGAATTCAACTAATTTCTGGTCGCTTAACTTGAATTTAATATTAACGGTGCACATCAATCAGAGCTTTTGCACCAAGATTTTTGTTACAGATATTTTAGTATTTTCGAAACTATGGGAATTATCGATATATTTTTTTTTATTCATCCCCAAAGTACTGTCTACTAAGTGATTTACAACAAAATTTGCCTATTTTACAATCAAATTGTTGCAGGATTGAGTCCGTAAGTTTGTCAATTTTGGAACAAGAAAGCAACAACTTCTTGGTTGCTTTTTAAAAGATGTAATCCATGTATTTCAAAAAATATATATATATATATGTATATATTAAGAAGTCTGTATCTTGAGAACGGATTTTCTGATCGATTTTGTGTCTTCGGAAAAGTTGTAGGTTTGCTTAAAAAAATTCAAAAAAATTAGTAGCACTCAAAAATTTATCCCGTTTTTTTGGACTTTTTACACACAAAATTAAATTGGGCTGCATAACAATTTTTAAAAAAAAATCTTTATAGTTAAAGTTTTTGTTTTTGATGTCAAAGTTCTGTTAGCAGTGTTGCCAATTTTCCGAAAAAATCATATTTTTTTATAAACGTTGAAAAAAGTCGATTTTTTAAACTTATTTTTTGTTAGTTGATAATTTGCAAACGAAAAGTATTTTACTACTTTTTGCTGATAACTTTACCTTTTCTCACCTGTAGAAGTTGTGGCCAAGCTGAAAGACATTGAAGTTTGGACCAAGGGTTGCTGAGATACAGATTCTTTAAGAAAAAAAAAATCACTAACATAGCGTCAAATTTTTAAAGATGTTAACTAGGGTTAGTGAAATTTCACGATTTCGCGGACAGCGTGAAATCCACGAAATTTGGATTTTTCCGCGAAATCCCGTGAAATTTTATGTTTGTGTGAAAATGTAACGATTTTTCTGAAAATAATTCATCAAACTCAAATAGGAATAAAAATAATCTTATGAACTACTGAAGAATTAAGCGCGTGAATACCCTGGTTAAATTACTAATAAAGGGTTAGTGATTTTTGACGGTTTTGTGGACGGCGTGAAATTCGTGAATTTGTCAATTTTCTTAAATCATTTTTTTTAAATAACAACTTAATAAATATTTCATCCAAAAAGACTATTTCATAAAATTTTATTAGTTTTCAATTAAAAAGCTTGAATATATATGTATGTTAAGTTGATATAAACAATTTGAAGAAATGTTCAGATTTTTGAGTATTTTTAGATACTAACTAAGTTTTGTAATATTATCATTCGCTGTGTTAAAATTATTACTGCTTTTTTATTTGAAAGGTTTAGCTTTGAATGAAGAGCAATTCCAGCCCAAAACAGGAATTTTTCAGGTACTTTTTTCTCGACCCTCTCCGATTTCAATGAAACTTTGTAGACATGTTATCCTACGCTTATATAAGCCATTTTTATGTATATGGAGCCAGTTCCACACGATAATGACATTTGAGAAGGGCGTAAGTGTTTTAAATATTTTTGTAATTCGGAATATAAATATTTCTGTATCTCGAAGCCGTTGCATCGTATCAAAAAGTGGTCAAAGACAAACTTGTAGGAAATTTGACGGGCTTTTTGATAAAAATACATTCAAAGAAAAAAACACTCAACTTTTATGAGATTTTTTGATTATTAAGTTTAAAAGTCAAATTTGAGGGGGAGCCCACGATTTTTTTTCGTTCAAAATTTTTGTGAGGATAGCCTAAGATGTTACAAAAAGACTCACGAAAAATGCAGGATGGAGCATCTCACCTAAAAAAATACAAAAATCATTTACTGAAACTGTTTTTTTGAAAAGTGCTCTAAACGTCAAAATTTTCAAAAACCGAATACGGGAATCGATTCTCCAGACAATTTTACATAAAAGTCTCCATATTGACTACTGTCCTAAGTCCAATCCTTGTGAAGTTACAGCGGTTTTAAAAATAAAAATGTTGAAAAAATAGGTTTTTTGATGGTTTTTGGCAATTTCTATATGACAGACTTGATTTTTCAGTCTCGTAAATATTTTTACCGGAAAGCTCGTCCAATTTCCCATAAGTTTGTCTTTGACCACATTTCAATTGGTTGTATGAGCTTACAGATATAAGCTAATTACATTGCTCATAACTGAAAACATCATATTTTTTCAGTGTAGTATAGTAACCTGGATAGTAAATTAGCTTATATCTGTAAGCCCATACATCCAATTGAAATGTGGTCAAAGACAAACTTATGGGAAATTGGACGAGCTTTTCAGTAAAAATATTTACGAGACTGAAAAATCAAGTCTGTCATATAGAAATTGCCAAAAACCATCAAAAAACCTATTTTTTCAACATTTTTATTTTTAAAACCGCTGTAACTTCACAAGGATTGGACTTAGGACAGTAGTCAATATGGAGACTTTTATGTAAAATTGTCTGGAGAATCGATTCCCGTATTCGGTTTTTGAAAATTTTGACGTTTAGAGCACTTTTCAAAAAAACAGTTTCAGTAAATGATTTTTGTATTTTTTTAGGTGAGATGCTCCATCCTGCATTTTTCGTGAGTCTTTTTGTAACATCTTAGGCTATCCTCACAAAAATTTTGAACGAAAAAAAATCGTGGGCTCCCCCTCAAATTTGACTTTTAAACTTAAAAATCAAAAAATCTCATAAAAGTTGAGTGTTTTTTTCTTTGAGTGTATTTTTATCAAAAAGCCCGTCAAATTTCCTACAAGTTTGTCTTTGACCACTTTTTGATACGATGCAACGGCTTCGAGATACAGAAATATTTATATTCCGAATTACAAAAATATTTAAAACACTTACGCCCTTCTCAAATGTCATTATCGTGTGGAACTGGCTCCATATACATAAAAATGGCTTATATAAGCGTAGGATAACATGTCTACAAAGTTTCATTGAAATCGGAGAGGGTCGGGTACAACCGATTCCCTATTTGGCATGGAATTGCTCTGAAGTTAAAAGAATCAAGCTTTGTTTTATTCCAAATAAAATGAAGAGTATTTTTTATCTTTGGAATCACATTTTAAAAACATCATTTTTTTTTTTGGGCCTTTTTAATTTTAACGACATTTGTTTGTTTGGGTACATGATTCCGTGAAAGTTAAAAATATACTACTTTTTTGTTTTCTTTTCTCATTTAGAATAAAAATTTCGATTTTTAATTAAATTATATTTGCAAATTGATTAAAAATTTAGTTTTTGAAAAGTAAGCTAAAACCCTTCAAAATATGTTCAATGGGCTAAATGTCGCAGAAAATTCATATTTTACTCATATTGACTGGACAAGATTGTTAAATCTTGCTTTGATATGAAAAAAATAGCTTTATATTAAAAGAGCAGTTCAGTAAATGAGAATACGCGTGGCCTACTTTTTGTTTCAAAATATATGGAATTTTGTTGAAAATCAGGAGAATTTTTTTTTAATGCGACACAAAAAAAATCCTGATTTTCAAAAAAAAAATAGTGACGATTTTTTTAGTTTATTGAAGAATAATATATAATGAAGCATAAAGAATGGTTTCTTGGATTTAAACAAAGGTTTTTCAGAGTTATTTTAACATTTTTTTAAGTTCCGCGAAATTTGCGTGAAATTTTGTGTTTTGAAATTGAGGTTCCCGTGAAATCTGCAATTTTCGAGCGTGAAAAATCACTAAGCCTAATGATAACTCAGCAAACATATGTCCGATTTTCAATGTCAGTAAATGAAATTTTTGTTAAGTTTTCGATCTCTTTAATAAAATCTCTAATAATAAATATTTTCTAAATTTTCAGGTGAAAATAAGGCATGCTGGAAAATATTTTTTTTTAAAAGTTGGCTAGAAATTATAATTTTTTAAGTTCTCCTATTTTCGAAATATTTTGTTGATACGTATAAGGATAAAATATCTGTAGAATTATTACTTTAAAGAAAAACCTTAAGTAATGAACAGAAGATAACGTAGTGATGTTTTTTTTTTTTTTTTCAATATTCTGATGAATTTATAAAAGTGGCATAATACCTCATCAATTTTAATCTTTCAAAATAATATGATGTCTTGTCTTTAACATCAATCCCTTCCCTACTAACCCCGAGTAGGCCGCGGGTAATCGGCTCCCCTCCCACTAACATTTACACACAAGATCCTCTGTAATTATTAAGTTTTTTGTAATTACAAAAGCCGACTCGGTCCTAACCAGGTCCCAGTACCGAAAAGGACCTAATAAAAATAATTTTATGAAAAAAAAAAAAAAATAATATGGAAAGATTAAAAGCTAGTAATGCTTAATGCTTTCATTAATTAATCAACTGCAAAAATCATACCCGCCTCACAACCCAATCACAACCCCTCTATACTCAAAGTTAACTTTATCCACTAATCGAGTTTATATCTCTCTTTAACTTTTTCAGGTAGGTAAGCGAAACCGTTTTTAACTTTATATTGATGCTGCTGTGTGGATTTTCCATCTCGTTAACACGAAGGTTAAGGTAAGTGAGATGGCCATCATCATCACAATCCAAGATGGGAAGAAAAAAGTGAGGAAAAAAATCAAGGTTCAAAAAAAGAAAATAATTTGCTCATGGAAGCATTGCGAATTATCAAAAGCTGCTTGGAAATATTTGTTTTATGTTTCGTCAATCGGTGATCCAAAAATCAGTTTTCTTTGAACGCCATTATACATTTGTTTTTGTTTTGAAGTGTTTTCACTATTTTGTTGCTGCCAAAAATATACTTTGCTAATAAAATCAATAAAATGTTTTGAATACTATCTATAAGAATCAAAAATTTACAATTTTCAAATAATTCCTCCCATTTCAAAATTCCACTCACGTTCCACTGCTAACGGCAATCGAGACGATTAGCATAGTGTACCAAAACCTTAAAAGGCCAAACAGAGGGATAGAAAGATCAAACAAATTTCCCCGAGCAGATACAGCGCGCAGAAGGTAAGCCCTGTCTGTAGTCTGGTTTGCTTGCTGCTTGTCGTTAGCATAGTGTTTAGCTCTCCGGTTGGTGGGAAAATTTTATCCTTCCAGCTCACGTGGCTGTGTGTGCACGTGCAAAGGAAAATGCTTCCAAATGGTCTATGATTTTGCGTGGCTTACTGATGGGACGGTATCGATATGCTTGCGGGAGGGGAAATCCTTTTCAGGAGGAGAAAGGGTTTCGGTGAATGTTTGGAAAATGTGGAATTTGTTTTCCTTTAAGCTGTGACTGGTTTTGTGCCGATTTGCGGCCGGAATATTTTAGATTGAGGTACTTTTGGATAGAACGATTTTGATTTGCATATTTTGCAATTTGAAAATTGTACTGAAATAGCTTGATTTTTTTTCAAAATTTCTGTTGTTTTTTGGTCTTGCTAATTTTAAACAAAACTCATCAAAAATGGCAAAAAAAGCAACATAATTTCCACCTCAAAAAATCGTTTGCCTCACATCAGTGAAGCTCCCCTCCGTCTTTATTATTATTATCGTTATGAAACCGAAACCCGGCAATTGTGTGTGTGTGTTTGGCCACTCTCATTACCGTTGAAGCATTGCGCATTACGACCATTAAAAGGGGCCCCAAATCGGCCACTTCAGCCACCAACCATCGGTAAAGAGAACTCATCAGAGGCACACTATTCGCGTCATGTCATGGCTCACGAAAAACGAGGGTGGTTTCGATGGAAATTGTTTTTCCTCCCTGCCCACCTCAAAAAAAAAAAGTGAAGAGAAGTTGGGGAAAAAAGCTTTGAAAGCACGCGAAGCTGACTGTGAAAAGTGCGAAAGTTAAGTTGTTGTTAAGGGTTTGTCGGACAAATCGGCTGAAATGTTGGTGGATTTTTTTTGGTTTGCCCACCAGATTTTGAGCGTGAGATTGGTACATTGAACTGAAAGAAAGATAATGATTATTAGTTCTCTAGAATCCAGAATGTTGTTTAATTTAACTAAAAGTATGGGTTGATATTACACAGCTTTTTTTCAACAATCGATTGTTGATTTTGTAAACCCGAAATTGCTAACCGCCAGTAACTAAAAAAATAGTTGGAATAGCCATTTTTGTTGGTGAAACGGCCGAAAAAACAAGAATATTTTTTTAACTAATATTTTTTGTTATCAGCTGAACTTTTTTTTAACTGTAATAAAAAAAAGATGTTTTATTTATTTTGTTCATTGTGTTCATTTTGTTCATTTTGTTCATTTTGTTCATTTTGTGCATTTTATTCATTTTGTTCATTTTGTTCATTTTGTTCATTTTGTTCATTTTGTTCATTTTGTTCATTTTGTTCATTTTGTTCATTTTGTTCATTTTGTTCATTTTGTTCATTTTGTTCATTTTGTTCATTTTGTTCATTTTGTTCATTTTGTTCATTTTGTTCATTTTGTTCATTTTGTTCATTTTGTTCATTTTGTTCATTTTGTTCATTTTGTTCATTTTGTTCATTTTGTTCATTTTGTTCATTTTGTTCATTTTGTTCATTTTGTTCATTTTGTTCATTTTGTTCATTTTGTTCATTTTGTTCATTTTGTTCATTTTGTTCATTTTGTTCATTTTGTTCATTTTGTTCATTTTGTTCATTTTGCTCATTTTGTTCATTTTGCTCATTTTGTTAATTTTTTTATTTATATTTTCCATTTTTAATATTTTTTTTTATTTTTATTTTTATTTTTAATTTTTTTTATTTTTTTTTTTATTGTTTACTTTTTTTAATGATTAACTTTTTTTTAATTTTTTAATTTTTTATAAATTTTGTTCTTTTTCATTATTTTTGTTTTATTTTTTTTTAATTTTTTTAATGTTAACTGTTTTTATATTTTTTTTTCTTTTTTTTTCGTTTTAATAATTTTGGTAATTTTAACCATTTGAGTCAATTTGGTTATTTTAGTAATTTTTATAATTTTGGTCAATTTATTAATTTTGGTTATTTCTGTTATTTTGCATGTTACAAAGAATACAATAACTCATGCAAATTATTTACTTAAAAACTTACTAAATTAGTTTTAAAAGCAGCTTATTATTAAAGAATATAGAACTCAAAGAATTTGTTTTAACTGCCTTTAAAGTTACCATATCAGCACTTTGACGTTCAATTACAGCTCATAGAAAGTGTCAACTGAAATCGAGTGATATTTAGGAAGTAAGCAAGTCAGTTTCTATTAAGGCTTCATCCATAAAGTACGTCACGCTAAAATCAGCCAAAATTTACCCCCCCTCCCCCCCTTTGTCACGCTTTTTCTATACTTATAACATGCAATGTCACACTTGCTCAGACCCCCCCTCCCCCCCTAGAGCGTGACATACTTTATGGATGACGCCTTATATCGTATCGTCAATGAAAATCAACTAATTGGATGTAGGGGAACTATACCCTTTTTCAGCCTATTTCTATTATCGGCCTATCAGCACTTTGTTCATGAATTACGGCTTTCAAAAAGTGTTTTTGACTGTTCCAAAGTTATAAATAGCTCGAATTAAAGTGAGCAAGCAACTCTCCATTGTTGAAATATCTGTAAATGTTGATTTAATAGCGGAAAACGGCAAAGTGATGAGAATTGGTCGAACGGCTTAGAGTGATTAAAATGGGTATATTTCCCCTAGTTGGGAGCGAGTGCCAAACCTGCCAAACATACGAGAATTTCCCCTATTTCTATTATCTTGTCGAATTCTTGAAACTGTTTACTTTTCCAAAAATCAACTTGAAACTAAGTCCACTGATTGATATTGCACTGATTCGCCGTCCTCTACGGAATAACAAATTCTGTTCCTACTTCACCCAAACCAAAACACCATCGCCAACTGACGTTTTACTCGACATTTTGTCTCCTCTCCTCTGGAGGCGCCTCTCTTCATCGACTCCGACAGCAAAGCTCCCTCTCTCAGCAACCCCAAACCGCACAAAACGAGAGAGAGCTCACGCAAAACTTCTCGCACTCTCTCACCATTTCGCACAACAACAACGTTCAACAGCGCGTTTTCGCCGGCTTGCTTTGCTTTTTTCGAGCGGTGTCGACGACTAGCAGCAACCCGATCAACAATCAACAACCTTTTTCAACTCTGTGCACTTTCCGGCGTCGTCGCCGTCGTCAGGATGCAGCATCCTTCGATTCCAAAGGACCAGCCGACAGGAGTCAGTTTCGCGGAGACCACCGGACTGGTATGACGTGACGCAGCGCGCCCGCTTTCAAGCTTTCTCACGCGACAGGAGCTTTCTTCGCTGGCTTTCCGTTAAGCTTGGTTCGTTTTGCGAATTCGCGCGCGCCTGAAAAAAAAACTCGGTTTGCGTCGGGAATCGAACCGCGGATCGCGCGCTTGACGCGCTTTTGGGAGGGGGTTTTGTGTGTAAGTGATTTCTGTGTGCGAAGGGAAAGAGCGCAACAGGGTGGCGAAAAGTAACGTTCGGAAGAGTTCTTGTTGGTGAAGTGAGGAAAAATGGGTGGTTTTGGGAGAAGTGACGACACGACACGCTGAACTAAGCGGATTTTCCAACCGAGGGGAGAACAAGGACGACGCGTCAACTGAAACAGACGGTGTGGAGAAGAGAGACCCGGGGAATCCTGCTGAGTTTGTTAGTTTTTCCACTGCTGGAATCTGTTCCGACGATAGGCGCCGTGGAGAGGAGTGGGGGAGGGGTGGATTGTGATGTATTGTGTGTTTGAAGTATGAAGTAGATGTCTGGGAGGCACACTGGAGTTTAACGAAGGGATGGGAAAAGTGAGGAATTGATGGGGCATTTTTGAGTTTTGTGAAAGAAAAGAAAACACCAACATTGGCAACAAATCTTTAAAATGAACAATCATTAAAACAGAAAACATATTTAGTGTTAAAACTTAAAATCGTTGCTTAATCAAAAATACAACTAAAATTACTTATTTTAAGTTTGTGTTTTTTCTACTTAAAGATCACGATTAACATTGAATTTGCATCAGTTACCTTTAAAATGTAAAAAATTAACCAAAAGCGTCATAAAAGGAAACGAATGCAATCAAATTAGTGAAAAAACTGATTTCTATTTTTCCAATTCATATTATAATAAATCATTTAATAATAATTTTTTTCTAGTCTTTAATTTATATCAAACATTATATTTTAAATTGAAAAAAAAAATCCTTTTCACTTCGACCAGAGAAGTTGTCTTCATTTTCCGAAATTGTTTTGAACGGACACAATCCCGGAACAATTTTATTTTAAAATTGATCGAATTGTGTTTTAAATCCATTTATAGACAATATTTCAGGAGATGATTTCTAGAGTTTCCTTCAAGACCTAAAACTTTTGAAACACAATAGTTTATAGGACCAATAATCATTGATTTCGTACTTTTCAAGTTACCCAAATGTTTGCAACCAAAATCTAGGTGCATCAGACTCAGGTAATGAGCACTGTTAAATTGTTTAAAACGTGTTTGGTAAAGCTTATTTCAATTGGGATTTTTCACAATTTCAGAAATAAACAGATTCAAAAACATTCAAGAAAAAAATCAAATGGAATTGAAAATGTTGCCTCAGTTTTTAAATAATCATAACTACTAATCCAAACTTATATCTTCACTAAAGCTACTGTTGTTTAGCTTCTACCAAATCGGTAAAATTTTCAAAATTTTCAATTACCAAAAACACATGCAGCCTTATAATGTTTTTTTATTATCAATTTCTAACAATTTTGAAATATTAATGACTAGGAATGTTTTTCAGAAATAATAATTTGAAAAAAATAAAATGATCTTAGAAATTGTACTAATTAAAAAATTAACACATAAATGAATATTTTTTGACTGTTTGAAAAAGTGTTGCATTTTATTTTGAAAAATGAAGGCCGTTGCACATATTTTTTGAAGTTTATGACTCTCGACTCTGACCAAAGTCAGGGGGTGGGGGGAGGGGAGGGAGGGGCAAACAAAATAAAAAAAGTATAACAATTGAAATTACGAGCCATGGTTTCAACATTTTAATTAGAAAAAGTGTTTTAAAATGCCTTATACACCTATTCAGTTGTTTTGCAATCATTATCTTCCAAAATATCTAAGCATTGACGAAAATTTATTTTTTTGCGAAAAAAAAATAGTTTTTGCGATATATTTTGAATTCAGCCCAAACATGCTTAATATTGACTCCTATTTTCGTTAAAAAAAAAAAGTTTTTTGAAAAAAAAAATGTTTTTTTTACCCCCAATTTTTTGGGCCAATTTTGAAGGAGGGGGGGGGTCGACACTAACTTTGAAAAATATTTGCCACGGCCTAAGGTTAATTACTTATTTTCACTGGAATTATCCGTAAATAGCTATTAATAATTTAATAGAATTTATAGTAATTAATTTAAAAACCTAAAATTATTACTAAATAATCAGAAAATATCAAATTAATCAGTAATGATTTGTCAGTATTAAGCCTTGCTAAAAACCCTTGATAATACATGAAATGTTGTAAATGAAAGAACAATAAATAGATTAATATATTCACTTAAAATTTTTCTTAAAAACCAACAGCAAAAAATTGCATCACAAGGAAGCAAAAATATCATATTTGTTAAAAAAAAAGAATCTTAACAAAATCTCGACTTTTTTTGATAAGGTCCTACAGACATATGAAAGACAATATTTTATAGGACCTTTTCAAAAAAAACTCTGGAAATATTCCTAAAAAAAAATCAAATCAAATTTTAAAATTAATTTTCTATGTTTTGATGCATTAAGTTTCTCAAATTTAGGGATTTTTTACTCATGTCATCCACACAAAAAAGTATTCATTAAAAATATTGTTAAATTATTAATATACTACCAAAAAGAAAACATTGAAATTACATTTTAAACAGTTTGAAATAGACTACCTACGTTTTGTTTTACGATGATTCTGAATTTTAAATTTCTCTTTGTTTGTTGGAAAAATAACAGTAGGGTGAAATATACTTGAAAAATGCAGTTACTTTAATCCTTTTGATCCTTCAGGGCACTATAAAGCGAATAATTCATAAATAATAAATAAATAAAAAAAGAAAAAAACGAACAGTTTTGTGAGTTGTATGGATTAATTACAAATTTGCAACTAATGGTCCAAATTTCAATGCTGAAAAATGTTTTTTTTTTATTTTAAATATAAATTTTAATAAATTTTTCCTGGAATAAAGCCTAACATTTCAAAAGGGTCAAACATTCAATATTAAGCAAATTTTGCAACCAATGGTCCAATTTTCATTGCTGAAAACTGTTTTATTCGAATTTGTTTGATCTTTTCGAAAAACTATTTTGATTTTTTTTTGGTTGCACAGCAACGAAGGAAGTTGTTGTCTTATTATTCCAAAATTGTCAAACTTACGGACCCAATCCTGCAAAAACGGAATTGTAAAATTAGTCAAATTTTGTTGTAAATTACTTTGTGGACAGTACATTAGGGAATGAATCAGGGGTCTGTGACAAAAATCTGGGTTTAAAAACTCTGGTTGATGTGCACCGTTAAGACTAACATTTCAAAAGGGCCCAACATTCAATTTGCAACTAATGGTCCAATTTTCTATGCTGAAAAATGTTTTTTTTTATTTTTTTGATCTTTTCAAAAAAAAATGTTTTGATTTTTTTTTTAAATTGAGACTAATATTTCAAAAGGGCCAAACAATCAATATTAAACAATTTGCAATCAATTGTCTAATTTTAAATGCAAAAAAATGTTTTTTGAAAGTTTTTAATCTTTTCGAAAAAAAATATTTTGATTTTTTTTTGGAATTAAGACATGAGCAATTCTCTACGAAATAGGTATTTTTTCTTCAATTTTAATTTTTGTATTTTTTAATCCGACTGAAACTTTTTTGGTGCCTTCGGTATGCCCAAAGAAGCCATTTTGCATCATTAGTTTGTCCATATAATTTTCCATACAAATTTGGCAGCTGTCCATACAAAAATGATGTATGAAAATTCAAAAATCTGTATCTTTTGAAGGAATTTTTTGATCGATTTGGTGTCTTCGGCAAAGTTGTAGGTATGGATACGGACTACACTGGAAAAAAATGATACACGGTAAAAAAAAATTGGTGATTTTTTTATTTAACTTTTTATCACTAAAACTTGATTTGCAAAAAAACACTATTTTTAATTTTTTTTATTTTTTGATATGTTTTAGAGGACATAAAATGCCAACTTTTCAGAAATTTTCAGGTTGTGCAAAAAATCATTGACCGAGTTATGATTTTTTTAATCAATACTGATTTTTTCAAAAAATCGAAATTTTGGTCGCAAAAATTTTTCAACTTTATTTTTCGATGTAAAATTGAATTTGCAATCAAAAAGTACTTCAGTGAAATTTTGATAAAGTGCACCGTTTTCAAGTTATAGCCATTTTTATGTAACTTTTTTCGAAATAGTCGCAGTTTTTCATTTTTTAAAATTAGTGCACATGTTTGCCCACTTTTGAAAACAATATTTTTGAAAAGCTGAGAAAATTCTCTATATTTTACTTCTTCGGACTTCGTTGATACGACCTTTAGTTGCTGAGATATTGCAATGCAAAGGTTTAAAAACAGGAAAATTGATGTTTTCTAAGTCTCACCCAAACAGCCCACCATTTTTCAATGCCGATATCCCAGCAACTAATGGTCCGATTTTCAATGTCAAAAAATGAAACATTTTCAAATCAAGACTAACATGTTAAAAGGGCGTAATATTGAAATGTTAGTCTTGATTTGAAAATTTTGAAAATATTGTTTTCGAAAAGATCGGAAAATTTCACAAATGTTTCATATTTTGACATTGAAAATCGGACCATTAGTTGCTGAGATATCGACATTGAAAAATGGTGGGCTGTTTGGGTGAGACTTAGAAAACATAAATTTTCCTGTTTTTAAACCTTTGCATTGCAATATCTCAGCAACTAAAGGTCGTATCAACAAAGTCCGAAGAAGCAAAATATAGAAAATTTTCTCAGCTTTTCAAAAATATTTTTTTCAAAAGTGGGCAAACATGTGCACTAATTTAAAAAAATGAAAAACTGCGACTATTTTCAAAAAAGTCACCTAAAAATGGATTTAACTTGAAAACGGTGCACTTTATCAAAATTTCACTCATGTACTTTTTGATTGCAAATTCAATTTTACATCGAAAAATAAAGTTGAAAAATTTTTGCGACCAAAATTTAGATTTTTTGAAAAAATCAGTATTGATTAAAAAATTCATAACTCGGTCAATGATTTTTTGCACAACCTGGAAATTTTTGAAAAGTTGGCATTTTATGTTCTCTAAAACATATCAAAAAATAAAAAAATTAAAAATAGTGTTTTTTTGCAAATCAAGTTTTAGTGATAAAAAGTTAAATAAAAAAATCACCAAATTTTTTTTACCGTGTATCATTTTTTTCCAGTGTAGTCCGTATCCATACCTACAACTTTGCCGAAGACACCAAATCGATCAAAAAATTCCTTCAAAAGAGACAGATTTTTGCATGGACAGCTGCCAAATTTGTATGGAAAATTATATGGACAAACTAATGATGCAAAATGGCTTTTTTGGGCATACCGAAGGCACCAAAAAAGTTTCAGTTGGATTAAAAAATACAAAAAAAAATCGAATGACCGAAATCCTAGAGAAGTGCTCACATTTTAAAAGGGCCAAACATTCAATATAAGGCCCATTTGAGATGTTAGTCTTGTTTCCATCCTTTTAAAAAAAATCAAAGAGATCATAATTTTTTGTTTGTATTCTAGCAACATTCAATGTTTCACAGGCAATTTTATTGTAAATTTTCGAAGATTTTTTTCTAAAGAATGATCATTGGACACTATTTTAAAAAATCAAACTGAAAATAATAATATTTTTTTCCAAAAGACAAAATAGGAAAAATGTTTTTCCATTCTACTCTGTGGCTCAAAAGTATGGATTTTTTATCCCCTGAAAATTATAAAAAATTCAAAAATTTAAAACTATGGATTTTAGATTGAATTTTTATTTAAAAAAAATAATAAAAAATCGGATTTTTATCGCGTACCTATATTTTTCTGATTAGTCAATATCTACAACTTTGCCGAATGCCCAAATCGATTAGAAATTTCCTTTAAAAGTAACAGAAAAACAGAGTAAAAAAAATATGGAGACTTGTATGGGTAAACCAATGACACAAAAAGGGTTTCTTTGGCTTTAAAAAAAATATACTCAAAATTCATTCCCTGTTTTGGTTTTGCTCAAAATCAAATTAAGATGTTTAATGGGGGTAGGCGTGGCTGAATGGTTACGCTGTTCGCTTCGTAAGCGGAAGGTTCTGGGTTCGATTCCCATCTGCCCCTATCGAGAAATTATGGAAAGAAGGAATAATTCTGAACACTTGAATATGAACGAACAAATCATTAGCTCGCGGCGGGGTTCGATCCCCCGTCCTTTGGGTCAGCAGACAAAAATGCTAACCACCAGACCATCGAGGCTTAGTTGTCTAGAAGGATTAAGAATGCTATAAGAATCCAAGAAACTTGATTGGAATCTTTGTGAACCTAAGAAGAATGCAAGTTGAATTCAAGGACACTGGTTGCATAATTGTTAGGCGAATATTGAACTTTCAACACGACCAGAATTCACCACAAAAAGCTTGGTGAACCGAATTGGAAAGCTTCCAAAAATGAATCCAAGAACATACGAAGAATTAAGGACTATAAATAGATTTGACCGGCCGCATCACTTACCACGGTGAATCCTGGCTCCACACCCATCTTACTAACACCCTCAAACCTCACGTGATACTTTGTCGAAGACGCAGCTGATTTAGCGGTCTTCATCACTCAAGTATCGGACTAAAATTCCTATCCACTTCCCCCGTGTCTTACCACTGGTCGTGGCCGGCGCTGTGATTGGCTAGCATGATAGGGACATTTGAAAGTTGCGAAGTGGTGATGATTGGTTCCTACTCTTCATCTGTGGTCCATGGAGCAATTCTTGGAGGTCCTGGTCAATAACAGAGTAGCAACTACGGGTAGACACCAATGCTATGCTATGCTATGCTAAATCAAATTAAGATGTTTAATTTTTTAGATTTATCTGTTTTTGTTTCATCTAAAGCATTCAACAAATTTATTTTTTTAATGAATAATTGATTTAATGAATGTTTTTCCTCGAAAATTTAAAAGTAATCAAATTTGACAAATGGGTATACCTAATCCTCATCTCACCAAGAAAATTGTATAAAATCATTTTGAACTTACTGAATAAGCCTCTTAAATCCACCTTCACGTAATACATTTCGAATCAATTTCTTAGCAAGTGTCGTAGATATTTTTTGTCACTCGAATTACTCGGAATTGGCTTGACTAATTTTATCCAAAACAGTGTCATTCGATCAGTCTTGAGATGAAGTCTTTTTTGAAAATCATTTAGTTCGAAAAAGTACTTCAATAGTTACGTTAAAATGTAATTTTTGGGGATGCAAAAAAGGGTAGATTTTCAAAAAAAAACTCAACATTTTCCATAGCCTACATCTTGACTTTCAGTCTCTAGTGGATTAATTTGGAAACTAATTATCACAAAGCTTTCTTAATAAGCTTTTGGAATACATTCAGGCGCATTCAAACAAATTCTCCATCGGTAAGCTTTTGCTTTTTTATTTTCAAAATTTTGAAGCAAATTGTGCCACAAAATACTTTATAGATTATTACAGTAGTTTGCAAAATATCTGAAAATTTCCGCCGATCTTCAATGAAATTTCAAAAATATGTATGAATCAACAATTCCCATTTCTCACACTTTCCCCACCACTACGCAATTTCCAGTAGTTCCCTTTACTACCCGCGGCAAACTACAACCGGCGTTCCTTCCAGAGCACTCCCCGGAGGGAAATCAAAAATTTATCACCTGTGAGTGGGGTTTGTTGGTGCGCGCGCTCCGGAAAAAGAGCTGCTGCACCAGCTTCTAGATCAAGGGGGGTGAAAATAGTGTTTCCGATCTTTTTTTCCTCCTCACATAAATAAGATACCGAGACCAGTAGAACCCAAATCCGACAATCCGGCGGATCAACACTCGGGGGCAGATTTATAAATTGCGAAACGGGATCCCGCTCTCCTTTTCTAGTTTGGTGAAACACAGAAAAAACAACGTGTGTTGTTCCGCGATTCAATTTGGGAACAGTGAGCAGTGAGGAGGGGGTCTTGCGAGGGTAGGGAAGGATGCCATAAATAAATGATGTCCCGGTTTTGGGAAAAGGTTGAAGGCTATCGAGGGCGTCCTCGGATCGACCGGTAATGGAGAGTGAAACCGAGTTGTTTTTGGGACGATGGGGAACATGTGTGGGAACAAGGAGGGGGGTCATGTGAGATTACGAGGATGTTAACAATTCAACGTTTTCGGGAAGGATGAAGGATCAGTGTAATTTTGGACGAGCAAGTGAAAAAAGGAAAACGTAGTGGAGTCGAGAGATAAGACATGATGAAATTATGTCAGAGTTATTTATAACTTATATACTAGTGACTGTTGACAGACTTGACTGAAGACTGATTCTGTACTTACCGATTCACAGCTGATGCAGCAACACTTAAACCTAAACACTTTGTACTTACCGAAATCCAGTAGATCGTTTGCTTTGAATTCTCTATTTTATGAAGTACGGTTTGAAGTCCGTAATTGAGGTGTTATTTGATCAAATGCTTTTTTGCGATTTTCAGTTGATCATCATTTCAGGACTCAGATAAGGTTCGATTTGAAGTCCGTAATTGAAGTCTTATGCACCGAAACTATCTTATTGCCTACTTGCAGGCGTTTAAAGCTTAGTTCAATCTGAAAAATCATTGTTTTTGTTTTTCAAAAAAGAGTTTAGCTGAATTTACAGTCTTGTTGCCTACTTGAAGGCGATTTCGTTCAAACTGCATTGCTTTGAATCCCATAACTTCTGCTTCGAGGAGCTCTTTTCGAGACAAACAGCTTCAAAACCAGCTCTTAAATGCATTGATTTAAATCGGCTCCTGTCATAACCATAATCGAATGAAAATCTGGAAAAGCTTTTTCCCACGCTCAAACTGGCCGCCACCAAACGGTTGGTTGGTTCGTAAATTGGCAACAGATTTTTCGCACCCAACCAGTGTGCAGTTTACCCTGCAAGTTATTACTGGGTGAGATCAGAGGGCAAAACATGCGAAATTTTTGGGGCGAACATGTTGCCGGCTGCAGTTGGCAGAAGAATTATGGGGTGTTTGCTGGTTATGATTTTGCTGTAAATTTTCGAATTTATGTTGCTGAACTTTTGAGAGAAAGCTGTAAATTGAACTCTAGATTGGATTCACCAAAGCAAGACATTCTGATTAAGCAGGATAAACATTTGCCCAAAATCAAGCCATCTCACGCTTTTCGATTTGTTTCGAGTGGAAAACCGCACCACCCCCTGAAAGTAGGCAGAATGATTTTCCAAACAAATCCCCCGCCCGAAACCAACGCGCTGTGTTTTGCTAATTGATTTTTCCGGGCCAAACGGCGGGATGTTTCATTACTCTTCCCTTCGGGGCAACCACTTGAAGGATGGGGGGAGAATTTATGCTTCATCAGCGCGCATATCAGTGATCTCTGACAAGGGCTTTCTAATTAAAGCACAAAAGTTTGGCTAGAACAACACGGCTTTGTGTTGGATCTGATTAAAAAGTGACTGTTGACAGAGTTGACTTATTACTTACCGATTTTTGGCTTATTTCAGCATTCTGGATCACTTAAACTAACACTTTGTACTTACCGATTTTGCTGGAACTTCATTTGCTTCAACAGCCTCTATCACTTATCTTTACCTTGAAGTCCGTAATAGAAGCATTAAGTTCAAAACACTTTGTACTTACCGAACACCAATTTATCATACCGCCCAAAGTTTGCTAAAGCCAACTTTAGCTTGAAGTCCGTGATTGAAACCTAATTCTCACGAAATCACCGTTCAAGCCTGGTTGCCTACTTGTAGGCGTTTACTGCTCAACTTTTAAGTTACTGTCCCGAACTCCGTCGAGCTCACCCAACGTAACTTTATCTTTTATCAATCATTCAACGCTGTGAACCATGATGATGTGGACCCCCCCCCACCCCCCCTCGCTTTTCTCCCAAAATTGATTCAATTTGGCTAAACTTGTCTGTTGTTTCTCACTTCTTTACCCTCCGCTGTACATCGTCCACCGCAGCTGCCTCGACTTGATTGATTATCGACCTCGGCTGGGGTGGTGCTCCCCCCCCCCCCCAGACACCAAAGAGATGGATAGCCTGTCAATTCCCCTTCCCGCAAAAAGAAAAAGTTTCCAAGCAAAAGAGCTTCCCAAAGATTACACCGATTTTCACGTAATTCCACACATCAGTTCATGAACTAACGTCAAGTGGCGGTGGTGGAAAAACTTTTTTCCTCTCTCACACCGCAAACTTAATCAAAACTCAACACCCTCTGCGGGGGTCGAACGTGGTGTTTACTGACGCAACCTGCCGCGAAATTTATCACCTCCCCCCCGCTGACGCAGCAATGGGGATGATTGTGTTTGACAATTTGGCTGTGTGAGGTGAGAGGGAAATGGGGGGGGGGTCGCAGGTCACACATACAGACACGCGCAACGTCCAGAGTGAGTGGTAGAATTAAATGCCAACAGTGAAACGGAGAGTGGTTCAAATTTGCCTGGTTGGTGTGGTGGGGTCCTAAGCAAATAAAAGGGTTAGGGTTGGCAGAAAGAGTTCAGTCCTATTTTTGGTAACTGTAATTGTTGATGGAATTTGCTGAAGACTGTTTCGATTCTTACCAACTTTGACTGCCTTCGGCATTCAGCAAAACTCGAACTAAACACATGGTACTTACCGAATTTTAGTTAATTTTTTAGTCCTTTTTTGCCTTCCTCACCTTACTGAGGAAAGGCTATAAAATCACTCGAAAAATGAACTTCTTAATTCGACCTCGTAGACCTACCTTCACGTATACCTATCGACTCAGAATCAAATTCTGAGCAAATGTCTGTGTGTGTGTGTGTGTGTGTAGGGATGTGGGTCTGTGCACCAAAAAATATGCACTCGATTATCTCGACACTGGCTTAACCGATTTGGACCGTTTTGGTCTCATTCGATTTGTCTTGGGGTCCCATAAGTCCCTATTGAAAATTATGAAGTTTAGTAAAGTACTTCAAAAGTTATGCTAAAAAAACGATTTTGACTAAAGTCCGGAAGATTGTAAAAAGGGTGGTTTTTGTAAGAAAACACGTCTGATCATACATTTTTAGAAAGGTATTTGAAAGACCTTTCTAATGAGCCCAAAACATTGAAGATCTGATAACCCTATCAAAAGTTATGAGCACTTAAGTGTCATTTGTACACATTTCAGAGGCCGGATCTCAAATATTTTTATGAAAAAGTTGTCCGGATCTATCATGCTACCCATCGTTGGATAGGTAATCAAAAGACCTTTCCAACAAGCCCAAAACATTGAAGATCTGATAGCCCTATCAAAAGTTATGAGCACTTAAGTGTCATTTGTACACATTTCAGAGGCCGGATCTCAAATATTTTTATGAAAAAGTTGTCCGGATCTATCATGCTACCCATCGTTGGATAGGTAATCAAAAGACCTTTCCAACAAGCCCAAAACATTGAAGATCTGATAGCCCTATCAAAAGTTATGAGCACTTAAGTGTCATTTGTACACATTTTAGAGGCCGGATCTCATATATTTTGATAAAAAACGTTGTCCGGATCTATCATACGACACATCGTTAGATGGGTAATCAAAAGACCTTTCTAACAAATTCAAAACATTGAAGATCTGACAACCCTATCAAATGTTATAAGCACTTAAGTGTTATTTATACACATTTTAGAGGCCGGATCTCAAATATTTTGATTAAAACGTTGGCCGGATCTACCATGCGACCTATCGTTGGATGGGTAATCAAAACACCTTTCGAACGAGTCCAAAGCATTAAAGATCTGATAACCCTATCCAAAGTTATAAGCACTTAAGTGTTATTTATACATATTTTAGAGGCCGGATATCAGATATTTTGATGAAAACGTTGGCCGTATCTATAATGTGACCTATCGTTGGATGGATAATAAAAAAACCTTTCTAACGAGTCCAAAACATTGAAGATCTGACAACCCTTTCAAAAGTTATAATCACTTAAGTGTTTTTTATGCACCTTTCAGAGGCCGGATCTCAGATATTTTGATGAAAACGTTGGCCAGATCTGTCATGCGTCCTTTCGTTGGATGGGTAATCAAAACACCTTTCTAACGAGTTTAAAAGAATTCTGATCTGACAACCCTATCTAAAGTTATAAGCACTTAAGTGTTAAGTTAACACTCATCGGAGGCCGTATATCAGACATCGGGATCAAAATATTTTTCGAATCTATCTTGCGACCAATCGAAAAGATTGAACATCTGACAACACTATCAAAAGTAATGAGCACTTAAGTGTTAATTCAACACTCATCCGAGACCTTTCTGACATTGGGATCAAAATATTGTACGGATCTACCATGCAACCCATCATTGGATGAGTAATGATAAGACCTTTCCAAGCCGCCTATAAGTTTTAAAATCTGATATTTAACCCTATCAAAAGTTAAGAGTACTAAGTGTTAATTTAACACTCATCCCACATTGGACTCCCAAATCGTGAGTTCGAATCCCGGGGTGGATGGTAGCTTAGGTGTAAAAAGAGGTATTAATTAATTGCCTCACGATTTCATGCCTTCGGACACCAAGTTTCTAGTAGGAATCGCCAAAGTAATGCTTTTTTTAAGTATCAGATATTTATTTCGAACTTGGAATTTCATAGCTTTATTTAATTTATGTTTTCATTTCTATACATAATATAACTTATTTTAACTCACTTCTTTTCACTCAATAAAATTAATCTACAAACACTTTTTTCACAACAAACTTTTTCCTGCGTTCTCATAATTTACCATTTTTTGCTCTGCGGGTGTGAACCCGTTCTTCGGTTTCTGGCATGTTGGCCACCACCTACCAGAGCACGTCCAGCAGACTCATCATGTTCAGTGCTCCGACAGCTAATCCAGCAGCACGCCACACCGGTTCGCAAATCCTTGGCCGGAATGCTGCACGAGTGCGTCCGCTTCGTTCAGCCCTTGTCGGCGAGTGCTCTGTGCACGAACTGGCCACTGCCGTCGTCCAGGATCTGGTCGTGTATCGCTGTCTGGATGTCCACGGGATGACTCACAGATTAGCTGGCCGTGTTTAACCAGCGTAACCTCACCTGGTCTGTTGGCGCGAGACTTCCGCTGCAACGGTTGAACCACTTTTTGGTATTTTTTTTTCACCACACAGTGGCAGCTACGAGGTCGACGAGGCGATCGGATCTACGTGCTCGTCAAGAAGCTACCCGAAACGAGGCGGTCAAGGAGCGGCAAGCGTTTTGCTGGCATATTGAATACCACCTTCCAGGGCACGTCCAGCAGTTCGTTTAGTTCAACCGGATGTGTTCAAAATAGGTGCTCATAGGCTGGGCGCATAAAATAATAATAATCTGTGCCGAAGAGAATAAAAACAACAAACGATTAGAACCGAAGGCAAATTAGGAGTTAGCACAGAGAGAGTGCAGGAAAGGGCATTTTGTTGGGAAAAGCAGAATTGTATCTCTGCCAACTTACCTTTTGAAGTTTCCAGACTCGAGTATAGCTTCCGTTGTTGATTCCTACAAGATAATGATATAAATATTTTCCACCTTCGCGCACAGAGAGAACCAATTGTCAAATTGACATTGAGAATAAATCATCGCACTCAGGCTGAGCACAGCCCTACTTTTTTGCGATTATAATGATAGTTTATTCGGTTAAACGAGGTTGTCCTTAAATGTTTCTGCAGAGTAATTGACCAGTCACAAAATATACAGCAATAGGGTCCTAAAGCCCTATGTCAAATGGGTCCTAAAATTTGATTGTTTACAACCGCCGGGATCGGTGGTGTAGGGGTAAGCGTGGTTGCATCTCACTCAGTCGGCCTGGGTTCGATCCCAGACGGTCCCGGTGGCATTTTTCGAGACGAGATTTGTCTGATCACGCCTTCCGTCGGATGGGGAACTAAATGTTGGCCCCGGTCTAACCCAGGTTAGGTCGTTAGCCTCAGTCCAGGAGTAGGAGTCGTCTTCACGGTGGAGTCACTGGTAGGCAGTTGGACTCACAATCCAAAGGTCGTCAGTTCAAATCCCGGGGTGGGTGTAAAAGAGGTTTGCCTTCGGACACCAAGTTTCGAGTAGGGATCTCGCAATCGAGAACGCCAAGGGAATGCTGTAGGGCGATCATTTAATTTGATTATTTTTAATGTTGACAACGATAAAGCTTATTTTTCTGAGTACAATATTGTACGGTCAGTTCCTTAATGGACTCGGTCAATGCAAAAGACCGTACACTGAAATAAAAAAATAGTACCCAATTCCTTTATTCTAGGAATCTACTTATGAATCGCACAAATTTGGACTGAAATGTTAGTGAATGGCCTTCTTTAGGTCTCAAATAAGCTGTTCACATTCGGGTAGTAATGCGAGGTCTCCCGAACGTGGAACCGGATTACATCAAGGAGCTGCTCAAGACGGAACATCAGCTGGACGTCTTGGCAGTACACGCCATCAGGCGGAAGCAGCAGCTTCCCGCCATCGATGAGACGCCTTTCATCGTGCTCTTCCCCAAGGGGCACACCAGTCTGAAGGAGTTGAGTAGCAAGGTAAAGAAAGTGGGACCAGTCGTCGTCCGGTGGGTGGCCTACCGGAACAAAGAACCGCACGTGACCCAGTGCAAGAACTGCTTGCAGTTCGGTCACGGAACCACAATTGCCATCTCAAGCCCAGGTGCAGCAGCTGTGGGGGTCCCCACAACACAGAAAAGTGCAAAGCAGAAGAAACGCAAGCCAAGAAGTGTGTCAACTGTTCTGGATCCCACGAGGGTCTGGACCGCAGCTGTCCCAAACGTGCGCAGTTCATCCAGTCGAGGCAGCAGGCGTCCAAGCCGAAGCCGCCAGCATGGAAGAAGGACAAACAGACTCCTGCAGGAGCCGTGTTTACCGCGGCGGATTTTCCTCCGCTACCTGGAGCAGTACCGGAAGATAAACATCCTCGTCCCGCAGGAAGAAGTCAAGGAAATACTGGCGCCGACGCCGGTGCAACCCCGAAGGAGCAACAAGGTGAACGGATGCTGTACAGCGAGTCGGAGCTGTGGGCCATTTACCGAGAATACAGAGTTCGCTTGAGGCAGTGCAAGACACCCGAGGAACAGATTGACGTGATCGCACACTTGCTGACACATGGCACGAGAAAATGATCATCTGATTCAGTTACGTTTTTTTTTTTTTTTAATTATTTATTATTTGTTGTATTTTTGATCCTCGGTCCTAACCTGGTCGTAGCACCTAAAAGGACCTAATAAAAATAAGTTGTGAAGAAAAAAAAAAAAAAAGCTGTTCACATCAAAACAATCGATAGTTTATATAAAAATTTGCTAGAATTTAAGGAAATCGAAACCATAAATTTCTGCTTTGCCTTCCCGGTGCTTCGAACGCCTATGAAATATTTCAAGTGAAATGTTTCGCATTTTTGGTAAACTTATAATTTTATTGTATTTAATTGTTTTGACATTAACTACAGCGTTCAAACAAACTTTAAATGAAAGTTGATGTTGGAAATCATCAAATGACACAGTTTTGACATTCATATTGCGAACCTATATCCAAATAATTGATAAAACAAGATGAAGTGTCCGGGTTTCGAAGCGTCCGGGAATTCGAATCATGACGTTAGTTGATCCATCGTGAAAAGCTGTCTTGTCATGATTCTGAAATTTATTTATTTTTTGCGTTAAAATAAAAACGTTACTTAATCCACCTTTAGGTGGTTGGTGCCTTCCTCTCATTTAAAGTGATTCCAAACCCCCTAAAGTGTCCACATGTTTATGGATCTCCCCTAACGTTCGCAGCACCAAAGAAGTCCTATTAAAAATAAGTGATGAGTAAAAAAAACAGACTACCTACAGACTTTTTGTCAAGATTATACAGACACGGCCTTTGAGGAAAATTGCATCCCTCTACACGGCTTTTTCGTGGCGATCAGACCCGACCAGTTGAGGTTATGTGAATTCAGACCATTTTTTAAACTGCTTGTAATTTAAGATAGGTAAGTCAGATCTTGAAAATTCTTACTCCACCTAAAAGGTCTTCTCATATGCTTTCTAAAAATATATAACATGTGAGGGTTTCATGGAAAAACCACTATTTTGCCTTCCTCACCTTACTGAGGAAAGGCTATAAAATCACTCGAAAAATGAACTTCTCAATTAAACCTCCTAGACCCACCTTCATGTATACCTATCGACTCAGAATCAAATTCTGAGCAAATGTCTGTGTGTGTGGTGGGATGTTGATCAAAAAATTGTCACTCGATTATCTCGAGACTGGCTGAACCGATTTTGTCCGTTTTGGCTTCATTCGATCCGTCTTGGGGTCCCATAAGTCGCTATTAAAAATTATGCAGTTTAGTTAAGTACTTCAAAAGTTATGCTAAAAAAACGATTTTGACTAAAGTTCGGAAGATTGTAAAAAGGGTGGTTTTTGTAAGAAAACCCGTCATGTTATACATTTTCAGAAAGGTATTTGAAAGACCTTTCCAACGCGTCCAAAACATTGAAGATCTGACAACCCTATCAAAAGTTATAAGCACTTAAGTGTTATTTATGCAATTTTTTGGAGGCCGGATCTCAGATATGTTGATGAAAACGTTGTCCGGATCTCTCATGTGACCTATCGTTGGATAGGTAATCAAAAGACCTTTCCAACGCGTCCAAAACATTGAAGATCTGACAACCCTATCAAAAGTTATAAGCACTTAAGTGTTATTTATGCACTTTTTGGAGGCCGGATCTCAGATATTTTGATGAAAACGTTGTCCGGATCTCTCATGCGACCTATCGTTGGATTGGTAATCAAAAGACCTTTCCAACGCGCCCAAAACATTGAAGATCTGACAACCCTATCAAAAGTTATAAGCAATTAACTGTTATTTACGCATTTTTGGGAGGCTGGATCTTAGATATTTTGATGAAAACGTTGTCCGGATCTCTCATGCGACCTATCGTTGGATTGGTAATCAAAAGACCTTTCCAACGCGTCCAAAACAATGAAGATCTGACAACCCTATCAAATGTACTTAAGTGCCCTGCAATATGAAGATCTGACTACCCAATCTATGAATGAATGAATATGAATAATGAGTCAAATTGATAAAATACTAAAAAACACCGCCCTTTTGTGTCTATTTTGGATAGCACCCTTTAAATTTGAGGAAGGCACCAACCACCTAAGGGTGGATTAAGTAACGTTTTTAAGTTCAAGTTGAAGTCCGTGATTGAAAGTCAATTTTCTTCTGATTTGAATGTCAAGAAAAATGTTATTTGTACTTTATTTGAACCAGCTAAGTCAAAAAGAATGAATAACTTATACTTTTAGTACTACTTGATACTTCTTACTTTACGTCTGATAATCCTTTTAGTTTTACAATTGTTACTTATCTTGGTACTCCTGTTAGTACTCCTATTAATACTTCTCTTGGTATTATCTCTTGGTACTCCTGTTTGTACTTCCCTTGATACTTCCTTTGAAACAATTTTTGGTACTCCAGTTGGTACTCCTTATAGTACTTTTCTTGGGACTTCTATTGGTACCACGGTAGACCAAAATCGAAACCGCATCCTTATGTAAAATATATACTCCTACCACTTCTGGTTTTACTTATGGACACATGGTAGACATTTTGGTACTCTTCTTATTAGGCTCCTTAGTACTCCTCTTGGTACTTTTTATAGAGTTCCTCTTGATGCTCCGTCTTGATGCTTCTCCTGGTACTCCCCTTGATACTCTTCTTGATACACTTTTTGAAATGCCTCTTGGTACCCCAGTTAGTACTCCTCTTGATTCTTTAGCTCTCCTATTGGTACGCCTGGTTAAAAAAAAGTTCAGTTTTGAGTTCGAAATTTACCCCGCATCTTGATGTAAATAACTAACATTTACTATTGGTACTTCTTCCCGTTTTATTCTTGGTACTCCACTTAGTGCTCCTCTTGGTACCCCCTCTTGGTACTTTGGGCCCGAATAACTTTCGAGTTAAGTGGTCCTTAAACGCAAATAAATAAATTTAATCCCCTTGGTACTCCTCTTGAAACTCCTGTTGGTACTTCCTCTTGGTACACCTGGTAGACAAAAAGTGCAATAAGAAGTTTGGACTTGAAACCGCATCCTTATGTAGAATACTCACACTTGCTGTTGGTACTACTCCTGGTTTGTACTTGTGATAATCTTCCGACCCCTTCAGATTAGACTGGCTCTGTTGTTGTTCACCACCCTAATCTCTGTTCCACTCCTCACTTAACAGGTGCCCACTTTTCGCTTCGATTACACACATTGACATTGGTGTCAGGGCCGTTCTTAGGTACCACAGTACACAGAAAAAAATAATGTAAATTTGGAAGCTTTAATTTTGGAAGATTGAATATTACCTCTATTATGATGTAATATTACCTCAATTTAGACTGAAAAAGTGACATTACACCAGAAAAGTGGTAAAATTACACATTTCCAGAGGTAAAATTACACCTTTTTTCTGACATAAAAGATGTACCCCTTCCCAGATGTAATATCACCATGATTTTTTTTTCTTTGTAGGTACCAATTTTGGTACTCCTCTTGCTGCTCTTCAAAGAATTCCTCTATGTTTCTTTGGATACTCTTTTTGGTACAATTTCGTTTTGTATACTACTTTCGCTCTAGGTACTCCTTTTGGTACTTTTCCTTATCAATTCTCTACCAAAACCGGAAATGGATTTTATTTGTATTTTTTGATTTGGCTCAAACTTTATGGGGGCCTTCCCTATGACCAAAGAAGCTATTTTGTGTCATTGGTTCACCCATACAAGTCTCCATACAATTTTGGCAGCTGTCCATACAAAAATGGTACGTAAATATTCGAATATCTGTAACTTTTGAATGAATTTTCTGATCAATTTGGTGTCTTCAGCAAAGTTGTAGGTATTGTTGAGGACTATTGAAAAAAATAGGTACACGGAAAAAAAATTTGCCGATTTTTTAATTAACATTTTTTTCACAAAAACTCAATTTCCCAAAATACGTATTTTTTTTTATTTTCGAGATTTTTTGATATGTTTTAGGGGACAAAAACCCGCAACTTTTGAGCCATAGAGAAACATGGTCAAAAAATCTGCCGCCGAGTTATGAATTTTTGAAAAAATAGTGATTTTTTGGAAAAAATCGAAATTTCATGCAAAAACAAATTTGACGTAATTTTTTAATGTAAAATTGAATTTCCAATCGAAAAGTACTTTACAGATTTTTTGATAAAAGGCTCTGTTTTCAAGATATAGCCACCGAAAGTTTGATTTTAGCGAAATATTTGCAGTTTTTCGATTTTTAAAAATAGTGACCATGAGTGACCATTTCTAAAAATATATTTTTTTTGAAAAGTTCAGAAAATTTGCTATAAAATTGTCTAAGAGACATTGAAGATTGGACCTCTGGTTGCTGAGATACAGCGGCTTAAACAAAAAGAAACACGAAAATTGAAGTTTTTTTAAGTCTCACCCAAACATCCCACTATTTTCTGATGTCGATATCTCAGCAACTAATGGTCGATGTTAAAACATGAAACATTCGTGAAATTTGCCGATCTTTTCGAAAAAAGTATTTTGAATTTTTTTAAATCAAGACTAACATTTTAAATGGGCGTAATATTCAATGTTCGGCCCTTTTAAAATGTTAGTCTTGATTTAAAAAATTGGTACTATTCGTGATATTCTTCCTATTACTCTTCTTGGTACTCTTATTAGTAAACTTTCAGGTACCCTTTCTGATAGTTTTTTTGTTACTATTTACTATTTTTGGTACTTTTACATTTCTCCACTTGGTATTGTTTTTTGTACTGCTTTTTAAACTCCTCTTATTTGTTTGTTATTGACAATACTTTGGCTCTTCTTGGTACTGTTATTCGCAGGCGTTTTGAGACCCCTCACAGTTAATATTTTAGGTACTTTTTTTAAACTTTTATTGGTACTCTTCTTGGTACTCTCATTGTACTCTTCTTCGTACCTCTTATTGGTACTCTTATTAGTTTGTCTTGCTAACCCATTTGTTACTCCTCGTGGAACTCTTTTTGGTACTCTCATTGGTACTTATAATGCTTCTCCTCTTGGTACCTCTTATTGGTACTCTTCAATATTACTTTTTTTCGTTACACTCCTATTGGCATTCTTCTTGGTACCGTAATTATTACCCTTATTGTTGCCATTTTTGGTAATCTTGATGGTACTATGTTTGGTACCTGTTATTGGTACGCATTTTGGCACGCTAATTGTTTTCAATGGCACTCTTGTAGATATTTTTCTTAGTGCTCTAATAAGTACTCTTATTGGTAACAGTTTTAGTAATCTTGATGGTACTCTTCTTGGTACCTTTTTTGGTACTCATTTTGGCACTTTAATTGGTATTCTTCCATGGTACTCTTTTAAGAACTCTCATTGGAATTCTTCTTAGTACTCTTATTGGTACTATTTTTGGCTGACTCTTATTATGATATCTTCTTGGTACTTATATTGCCTCTCTTCTGATTCTGATACCTCTTATTGGTTCCTCTCCATGGCACTGTTTTTAAAACTCCTATTTACAGTATTCTTGGTACCGTAATCAGTACTCTTATTGTTTATATTTTTGGTATCTGTTATTGGTACTCATTTTGGCATTCTACTTGTCTTCCATTGTACTTTTGTTGGTACTATTTTTATAACTCGTATTGATATTTTTCTTGGTACTCTAATAAGTACTCTTATTGGTACCCTATTTGAGTATCTTCGAGGTACTCTTCTTGGTACTTTTTTGATATTCATTTTGGTACTCTAATTGATATTTTTCCGTAGTGCCCTTTTCTTAATTGATGGTGCTCTTCTTGGTACCTTTTATTGGTACCCTTTTTGGCACTCAAATTGGTACGCCTCATTGGTACTCTTTTAAGTACTCTTTTGAGCACTCTTATCGGTATTCCTATTGATAATCTTTTGGGTACTTTTCTTGGTACTTATATTGGTACTCTTATGTAATTACCTGCTAGGTACTTCTCTTGGGGGTCCTCCTTATGCTTCTCTTGATAATCATCTTGGTACTCATGGTACAATCGGTAGACTTAAAGTTTGAAGTCCGTAACCAAAACCTCATAATTATGTAAAGAAATTTCATAAAAAATTGCGAACGTTTCCAATCAATTGAATTCAAATTCAAATCAATTTAATTTAACGAAAATTTTAAAATTTCTCAAAATCTAAAGTACGTCACCCTAGCAACTTTAAGAGACACCCAGTCGACACTGTGTACCGGGGTGAAAATCTCCAATTCCTGGAAGGACCAGTGAACACATTTCTGCGAAGGGACGTTGTGCGTAAATTTGGAGCAGATTTGTAACCTGTGTGCGAAAAAAAAGTACATTACCAGATGTGTGGGTGAAAGTGGAAGGGTTCTCGGGATTCCTCCGGGTGGAAACAAGTCCAACAAGGTCGGATTCCTGGAAAGGTTGTTTAGCCTGATAAGAGTCAGATTCAACACGTGATGGCAGTGTGATGGATGGGTCAATTTAAATTTTGAAGGGGTGTTTAATCTGTATCAGTTTCAGTTTTTCCAGACTACATTTCAAAGATTCTCGTAATTTTCGCACTTAGCAAAAGTACTCCATCACCAGTGATTGCATCGAAAATCATGCCATCCTGTTGCTTTCAATTCTGATTCGCAAACAGGAGGGGAAAAAAACCTTCCAGCAAATCACTGCGAAATGGCTCGAACTGGCTCGTTTTTTCATCATTCCACCCACGTCGAAAACAGTTGCAAACCCGGCAGGAATCAATCTGGGCGTAAAATTGCAACGAGCAACTTCCTGACGATTTGTGAAGGGAGGGAAAAAAATCAGTATCGTTGGAAAAAAAGTGTTGCCAGATTGAGTAGTTTTGAGTGGAAATTTTTCAGAAGGGCACTTTAGAAATCAGTGTGGCTTGTAAATTGCCGAAATAGTAGTTTATGCAACAAGTTGCAAAAAGAGGATTTTTTCAGCACGAGTCGTACATTTATCCAACGAGGTTCACCGAGTTGGATAAATACGACGAGTGCTGAAAAAATCAAGTTTTGCAACGAGTTCCATAAAACATTTTTTGCAATTTCGAAAAACACCCATTGAGTGAAATTTTAAGTCGAATTTTCATGTATTTTGTCAATAAATCGTTTAAATCAAAAAAATGTTGAAAAGTGTTACTTTTCGAAACAAGTGCTGAAAAGTTCAACTTTTCAGCACCCATTTCAGTGCTGAAAAGTAGAACTTTTCAGCATTTATTTTGAAAAGTGTTGCTATTCGATTCTGTTATTTTTGGTACAGAAAAGTAGGCTATTTCGTCGTTCAAGAATGACAGGAAAAGTAAGTAATTTCACGACGGAATTTCAAAAAAGCGTTTTTTGATATTTTCTGAAATAAAAAAAAATCTGTTTCAAAAATCTCTGGGTGCACTTCAAGATCAGCAGTGCATAAATTAACACCCCCCGTTTTTTCACTTCAATTCTGCAGCAGTAGTCGTTCCTCCTGCATCGGGTTTTATCAGCCATGGTTGGTTGAATCTGCAGTCGGAAATGACGATTTTGCAAATTTAGTCGGCGTGAAAAACGTGGAGTTCCTTTGCCAAGAGTTTTTAGAGGATAGATGGTGGCGGTGGCCTTAATTGAAATGCTCCTGCAATGGTGGGATGATTTACAGTACTGAATAATGAAAATATGTCAGATTTTTGTCAAATTTTACAAAGCTTTGATAAAATCTTAGTAGAAAAAAAATTGAAAGATTTGGCAACACTGCCTGAAGTTAAGAAAACTTAAAATCTGGCAACCCTGGCTTTCATCAAACTTTGCAAGGTTATTTTAAATTTCAATACTAAGAGTAAAGATTGTTTTTTTAATAAAAATTACTCAAAAATTGGAAATTTTTACTATCTGGCAACCCTGTCTTGAGATGTCACCACTTAAGCCTAATTGGAGAAAATTTGCAAGTTTGTAATTTTTGATGAAAATAACACTATCGATTGAACACCAAACGATTTATCACCATTATTTAAACGAAAAAAAAGTGTTAATGTTTATGTAACAGACATGACCACTATGACAAAGAACATTCTTAGAATAGAATAAAAAAAAGTTCTTTATAGAGAAATTCAGTTTGCACGATTCAATTATCTTCTCTCTAAATATTTCTTTAGATTGCAAAAAGACGAAACTTTTCCACCCCCAACTGACTTTGACTTTAATTCATTCCTGCCCCATTCATCTTGGCAAGCTTCTTGATGAACAACTCCTTCTCCACTGCACAGCAGCAGTAGCAGAATATCCTCCGGGAACGGCTCGGAACAAACAGAACATCGCCCCGAGAAGCACGTCGTCCAAGTCTTACTGCTGAACGCATTGTTTGCCCAATGGCCTGGCCTGTCCCGTTCAGGGACACGCCATATGGTTCCGTCTTCAAGTTAGTCTTTCGAATCCTGGCTAGGGCCAAGAAATGTGAAATATTTATGAGGACTTCAACTCTTCAAAATGCTTTAAAAATGCTGTGTTTCAAGATTCAACTCTGCGAAAGTCTACGACGATTTGCCTGCGGCAATCTGGTGTCGATTTCGGCTTGAAAAGTGTGATTCGCTGTACCGCAAAGAGAGGGGGAAGCGCTATCGTTGAAATCGAACGAAATCCTTTCAAAAATTTACACCTTCTTCGTCGAATTGACGAAAAAAAAGCTCCTTATTGAACCCTTTTTCGGGCGAGAACATCGAAATGCTTTCGATACTTGGCGCACACCGGAAGTCTGCATTTTTTCCGCCACCACTAGGGGTGGATGGCATTCCGAAAGGTTTTCCTGGAGAAATCCTGAAGGGAGCAGGGGGTAAAAAGAAATCCCAAAGTGATATCAAACCTAAAGTCCCGACGAAAAGGTGAACGAGTGAAATCAATTGTGGACTTTTTTTGCGCTTTTTTAAAGCGATTTTGCAATCCTTGGTTTTGGACGGAAAGTTGAAAATTTTATGACCCGATTCTTTGAAAATGTGAAAAAATGTCGAATGGAGTCACAAACAGTCGTATTGGCAACCCGGCGTGTTGCTAAAATTACTGTTTTTAACAAATCAAATCCACAAATTCGTACTATTCTGTACTGCGGATACTTGAAAAAAAGCGAGCTTCATAATGGTTCCTCCTTGAAGGCCGTTCTTCCGGTACCGCGGATTCAACGAAACCGATTGAACACTTGTCAAACGGAGATGGCGATATAAATGTTTGGACTGGAAACATTTATCTTGAAGGGATTTTTAAGGTGAACTGTTATTAATCCTCAAATTCTTCGAATTAATACGTGCTACAAATACACGTTTTAACAATTTGTCAACTTCTAGGCGTCATCCACAGTAGCGTGCCCAGCTCCTCGAGGAAGGTGGGGCAATTATATGGACGTTTAGAAAATTTCGTCGTTTATGGACGCCCCCTGACTAAAATTAGAACAAATTTCTGAGGATGGTAAGGCAGTTGCCCCATGTTGCCCCACCCTGTGCACGCTAGTGGTCATCCATAAAGTATGTCACGCAAAAATCGGCCAAAATTAACCCCCTCTCCCCCCTATGTCACACAAAGTTGAACCTTCCCCTCAAAAAGTACGTCACATTTTGCCAGACCCCCCCCCCCTTGTTTTCGATGGGATTTTTTATAGTTTTTATATCTTTAAACTCTCATAATTTTGGTATTTTTGGCAATTTTAATATGAAAAAAATAAGTTAAATTATTCTAATTATTCATTTTTTAGAATAAACATTGCTATATAAAAAAATGTATCTTTTAAAAATTAGAAGACCTGGTATATTCAAGTATTAAAAAATCTTGAAAACTGTTTTTCACAGCTTTGTATCTAATAAGTTCAAACCATTTATTAGTTTTCTTATGAACACCCTGCTTCCAATTCAAAGCATTTATTTTCATCAAGCAAGAATTTGCAAAATATTGAAGTTCCAGCTGAAAAAAAATGTGACTATATAATAAATTATAATGTGATACCTACTTCTAAATAATAGTAAGCAAACAATTTTAGAAAAGAGGATTTAATTTAATTGTGTACATTTCAAATTAATATTATGCAATCATAAAAAAAAACCTAGCGTGACGTAACAATCTTGCAAACCCCCCACCCTCCTCCCCCCTTCGTCACATCATGTCACACCTTCGGTAACCCCCCATCCCCCCCTAAAAGCGTTCGTACTTTATGGATGACGCCTATTTGCTCTACAGTTTTCTGTCTACATATCTAAATTTTGAATTTTTCTTAATAAAATCTTATTGAATCGACCTGACTTTTTTTATTTTGTATCCATTTTTTAATCTCTTCGAATCTGCTTAACCCTTTCAGGCCTGAATTTTGAATTACATTTTTTTTCTCTTTTAAATGATGTGAAAATGACCATATGGACCATACAACAAATATAGGCCAATAAAAAATGTGATTTTTAACCTTAGTTTTGGCATTCCTGTCATTTAAAAAATATATTCTTTGATTCTTCAGAATTTCTTTGATTTTTTTCACATCTTTGGATTATAAGATTTTTTTCGAAAACTTTTCAAATATGAAATCTTAAAAAAATTCCATGCATCTATTTAATTATTTTGAGCTCTCTTTTAAACTTCATTAATTTATTTCTTTTCTTTTTCAGCTGCTTGATTTTTTTATTATTGCTTGCAATGTTTTGAGTTTTCAAAGTTAAAATTTTTTGAAATCTTTTTGAAACGTTTTCGCATTTAACTATTCGAATTTTTGAAAGGGGAAACCTGAATCTATGAGTTTTAGGCATCCAACTCTTTTTAAGTAAAAAATGTATGCAAATTTGTGATGCTTTTATTATAGAAAGATAAAATAAAACTAAACTAATTTGAACCAGTGGAAACACTGAATAATAATTACAAAAGCCAAAATATATTTTTATTCTTTAAAAATAAAAACTAACATCAGAAAATGTTCAATGTCAGAATATTTATTTGAACAGACATGTTAATATTTGAAAGATTTGATTTGTTTATAAGAACATCAAATTCAACCATGAATCTATTCAAAAAAAAAAAAATAATGCTCCTCTTCGAAAAAGTTGAGCAAAGGCTAATAAGGCCGTTGCATATATTTTTTGAAGTTTATGTCCTTCGACTCTGACCAAAGTCGAAGGGGGAGCGTGGGGGACGTTGACAGCGAAGATAACCATTCATTTTTTTAATTCTACCAGTTCTCATTCATAGAAAAAAAAATGTTCAAAAAGTCGAGAAATGTTTTTGAAGTCAGCTGCCGGTGAAAAATTTAGAAAAATTCTCAGAAATATTACAAAAATAGGAAATAATTATCATTTTTATCTAGAGAATGTAACAAAATCTCTGCTGAATTTTTCAAAGGCTCTGGTTTTATCAATCTTTTAAATACTTTAAAAAAAGCTAAATGCAGTTAATTTTTTGTGTAACAATTTGAATCTTTTAGAACTCGTCCATCTTTTTGATTTGCTTTAACAAATTTCTTTAAATCTCTGTTGAACTCTTTACACAATGTGCAATTTTGTGTAACCTTCTGAAAATAGTTATTCTTTGGCATCTTCGAAAAATCTCTTTGACTCTTTTAAATTTTGAAGTCTCTGGTTAATTAAGTTAAGTTATGATTATATTTTGTTATTTAACAAGTTATGTGTTTCTTTAGTTTTGTTAACTCTTAGAATTAATTTGGAGTTTCTTTAATCTTAATTTTTTTACATTAACCCTCTTCTTTTTTATTTCATTCAATTTGTTTCGTTGTTTATGAGGTAATCATTACGAAAAACGAAACTTACTTACGTGTGTAAAAAACATTCATCTGAACCCTCTAATTCCCATTTTTTTTCGAAGTTATTTATTTGTCCCGTCTTTTTGTGCAACTTTCGGTCTACGAAAAACTAAATTTTTCTTGTTTCGTTTTAAGTATTTCATTTGTATTTATCTTGTCTCGTTTTTGTTTTAATATTCAAAACAATGCAATGGCAAAGTCACATAAAACAAGTAAAACTTTCTACCCTCAAATGTTTTCAAAATTTTATGAGTTCTTCTTTACAATGCTTTTTAATTGGTTGAACAATGTTTAAAAAAAAAAAAATCTGTTGCAAATATTTTTTGAAGTTTATGTCCCTCGGCTCTGACCAAAGTCGAGGGGGAGCAAAAAAATAAAAATATATAACAATTGAAATTACAAGCCTAGGTTTCAACATTTGGATGAAAAAAGTGTTTTAAAATGCATTTTACAGACGTACAGTTGCTTTCCAATCATTAGTTAAGAAAATATCGAGGTATTGACGGAATTTCGTTTTTCGCAAAAAAAAAAACTTTTCGTGGGACTGCACATTGGTATTTCATGAAAATTTAAAATGTTTTCAAAGGAGTTCAAACATGCTAAATATGATTGTAAACGCGGGAAATGCATTTTAACTGGTTTTCAGTTGATTAAACTTTAATTTTCTTTGAAATTTTGAAGTTTTTCGAAAAAATATTTTTTTTGCCCCCTGATTATTCAGACCAACTTTGAAGGGCGGGGGGGGGGCGACATAAACTTTGAAAAATATTTGCAAAGGCCTTAATTAGTTTGAAGATTGACTTTTACTGAATTTATCAATTGAACCTCTTATTATTGCAGAAATAATGATTTTTTTAAAATACATTTTTAGAATTTCTTTGTTTCTTGTTATCTAAAGAAATTCTAAATATTCAATGAATTTGTGTTAAGACAAACCATAAACTATATATAATTGTGAGAAGTATATTTGCCAACACCAAACTAATCTCACGACTCACGTATTTCCTTCTTGGAATCGCAAATATTGACAGCTCCAAAACACAACGCCACGTGCTTTCGAAAATTGTCTCAGAATTAAACAACGAATCTGCCTAGTTTCCCACCACAGTGTGTGTGTGAATTTGCGTAAACAGATTTGCCCCGGGAGCTGTGTTTGCCATCCCCGAAGCCAAAAGTTGGGGTTATCCCGCACAGATCGAGCAAACTATAAGCGATTTGTTTGCTCGATTTTCCATATCATGAACCGGTAATCGATTTGTCGTTTTCCATTCAAAGGGGAGGTGGTGGGGGGAAGGGTGGAATTTCAATGGAATTGTTACACTGTCAAAATTAAACTTTTAAGAATATGATTTTGATCTTAGGTAATTTCGATTCTATCAGAATCAGAAGTTGCAACCCTGAAAAAGATTCACAGTTGAAACGAAACGTAACAAAATTTAGTGGCAAAACTTTGTTCAATCCAAAAATTTAAGAAAAAAAAATCAAAATTTCACCAGTGCAAGTCAACAGATGTTGTTTTGCTCCCTCCATAGAGACCTCCGACATCAATTACAGCAACCGATATTATCAAAATAAGGGGGAGGGGGTGAGGGAGAGTGGAGAAAGTGCGAGTAAGGATTCATATTATTAAATATTTGAGCTTCGTGATGGCAATGGCAAATGATGCGAAAGCTGTGAGTTTGTGTGTCTTTGAGAAATCTCTGCTTTCTGAAGGCAGAAAAGCAGAAGACAGTTCGTGCAAATATTGTGAAATTGATGGCTGGAATTTGCTCTTGTTATTGATAGGATCGAGCAATTTCTAATAGCTTTTGAAGAGAACGTGTTCGTTATGAAGAGACATACTGTACTGCTTTAATTTAAATTTCGATTTTCAATTTGCTTTAAATTTCAATTTTTTAAGTGACAATCTGTATCGACCACTGGAAGTCGATTCCCTTCCTCGTCAAGTCTTTTCCCAGAAAATCAGAACGTGACATATATTCATCCCGGCACATCCTTTATTTGTACCCTTCTTTCCAACCCACCACCCTCCAGCGGAGAAAAGAGGAGAGGCTAATAACATTATTGCAAAGACTCAATCGAGACATATTTTATTACAGCAGCCTTCCGCAAAAAACCCCGCTCTTCAAGAACTTCGTCTTCCGATAGCAACGGAACTGCCGGTCTCTTTCAAGTCCAAAGGACAAAGATGAACCAGTGGTCCTTGTCTGAACCTCCCCGCACCCTCAAACCATTGCCAGAAGTGTTGAAAAGAGGATGATTATCGGTCGCCATAAACATTGAAGGATGTCGCCTGCCCCTAAAGTTATCCCTTGGTCACTGGGGTTGGGTGATTTTTTGGTTTGTATCGATGTGATTTATGGACTGGGGAGGTTGCAAGGATCAACGATTCGATTATAACCGACTCAGTGAAGCGGTTATGTCGAAGGTTTGAGGATATATGAGGTTCAGACAGAACTGGAAGAAGCAAAAAGGGTTAGATCACTTAAATTCAGAATGATTTTTAAAAATTTATTAAGTTAAATGCATTTTTTTCCAAATATAATTGACAGAGTTGCCAAATCTTCAAAATTTTCAAAATGTGTCACGTTTTTTATGGATGGCCCAACATTCAAAACTGGTAAAAATATGTCAAATTTTATTTTTCTCCATTTTTCAAAATCAGTTCTTGATATTCCACCGGAACGAAAGGTTCCAACTTTATTCCAACCAACTAAGCTCTGTTGCTAAAGAAGGTATTAGTCTATGACAAACAAACAAAAAAAAACTAAATTTGTTGACTGCTTTTGTTTGCAGAAACGTCAACCTGAATACATTTTGCTTTGTTTGCGTTTGTTTTCTTGTTTGACATATTCTAATACCTCCTTGAAAATATATTTGAGCTTACGTCACATTTGAGTAAAACTGAAAAGAAAATATAAAAGCAATAAATAAATAAATATCAAATATTTTGTTTGTGTTGATTAAATAGTCCGAAAAATTTAATGCTATAAATGTGACGCTTTTGCCTTAAAATCACTGTTTTAGTGACAAAGTGACGTAAACACCATTTTATCTAAAATATAAAATAAATGTTCATTAAATCGTTTAAGGTAAAATTATTTTTTTTGTTGATTTTGGAATTAAAATACAAGATTTACGTACTTGACTTTTTTGCTTTACAGTTAAGTGACGTAAACGCCAAATAAAATTTAAATGATTTTAAATTTGCTTCGAAATGTATTTGCAAGAGTTATTATCACTTAAAATTGATGAAAATGCAAATAACTTAGACAGGCTAAGGGGCCATCCATAAACCATGTGGACATATTTTTTTTTTAAAATTTAGATTGATTTTTATTTGGAAAAGTCTCAATTTTCCTTTTTTTACCAACAACAAACAGTCAATTATGAAGGTCTTCTCAGATCAAACTTAAAATTGATACGGATCACCATCAATATCGTAAACCTTCGGGAGGTGGTCGGAGCAAAAAGCAACACTCTTGATGTATGAGCCCATTTCGTCCTTCTCACACAATCAACCTTTTCCCCACGGGGAAAAAGAGGAAAAAACTGAAAATCGACACTGGTAAAAGTTAACTTTATCACGATTCCGCCCACAGACAAACACATACATTGAAAAAAAAAATGCTCTGGGGTTTTCCCTTTGAAAGTGCGACACTGCTTCTCATAGTCTTTTTCTTCTTCTTGGGAAGGAAGGTTGCAACAATGCGACGAAAATATGATTGTTTAGGATGGTGAAAATTGGAAGGCAACCCTCGGCCTGAAGGGAAGGGGAGAAAGAAACGCTTCGCATGTTTTTTTTTTCGATCTGAGGGCTTACGATGGAAGGGAACCTACCCTTAATGATCGAAATCCTTGAAAAATCAAGAAATTTGAATCATAAAAATATGAAATTTACACTGAATAAAACATAATTCGAAAGATTGAAAATTAAGGAGTAGAATATTATCTCCTTTTCCATGTAATTTAACTTGGATAAAAATTATGTAAATTTGCTTGAATTAAAAATTAGTAAAAAAAATAATAGTAAAATATTATCAACCTTTCGATGTAATTTTACATGAATGTATATGGAAGAAAAACAATTACATGTAAAAATGTGTAAATTTACACATTCTTTGACGTAATATTACAGTTTTTTGCCTTCCGAAGATGCTTCTTCTAAATTTCCTGATTTTTAAGGGAAGGATTGACTAAAGCTTTACAAAAACATTTGAAATTTCTGTCCAGTTGAGGGTTAACGACCTCCCCTCTCTCGAGGTATTGATTGGCGATAACTTTCCAATGACGTTGCTGCCGCCGGGTGACGAAAGACTTGACTGTGAAAGGTTGTAAATTGACGGGATCTGAACGAGCACTGTGTGTTGATACATGCATAAACTTTTTATGTGGCAAGCGAGTTAAAAAAATCAATGTTAACCACTTTTCGCGGAAAATCAATTTGTTTTCGATTTTGCTGTGGAAAAAAAAGTGTCATCTCGTGGTTTGAAATTATGTTTGCCAATGTGTTTTGACTGGTTTTTTTTTTTGTTGGAAAAAGAAGCATTCAAAAAAAATACAATTTCAGTAAAAATCAATCAAACTTTTGATAACAATTTTCACAACTCACTTTTACAAACAGAAAACAATGTATAGATTTACTTCTTTTTATGTAATTTTATTAGAATTGCTGTGTAAACAAATATTTCATCAGATTTTGATGTTTTATAACTAACGAGTAAACTGTGAATTGAACATTTGAAGGTGTAACTTTCCTGAATTGATGTGTGTTAAAAGAAAAGAAAAATAATCAGATTTTTCTGATGTTAAATTACAATCGTGGAAACGACGAGTGAACATTAAACGTTCAAATTTTTATGGTGTAAATTTTCCTTTTTTAATATATCTTTACCTGCAATATTATTTAAAGTATTAAATAAAATAGAACAGAATAACAATTTAACAAGATTAAAATGTTAAATTACAAACTTGAAAAGTTTAAAATTTATTTTTACTGCTTTTAAATGTAATTTAGCGGAATTGCTGCGTGTAAAATAATCAATTACAAAAAAAAAACTTTTTCACTAGATTCTGATATTAAATTAATGATTTGAACGATTGAAGAAGTAAATTTACCTATTTTTAATGTAATTTTACATGATTGCTATTTGAAAATTGAATAACAATGAAAAACATGAACATTTTACACGATTCTGGTGTAAAATTACAAACTTGTAATTTCACATCAGAAACTAAGTAAAACTACATTAGCAAGGTAAAATATTCGCCTCATTCTACGTAATCTTACTTTTTACAAATTAATTCACCATGAAACATTTCAAAACAATAATTTAACGTCACACAAGTCAACCCCAACCCAAAGTCTCCCCCGCCCTCTCTTCACATCGTTTGACAACCAGCAGTGACGTTCCGTTTTTCCTAGAAGAAATCCCACCTGGCACCTGGCAAATGTCACCGCGCTGTTTTGTTGGTTTTCCCGCCATCGGCCAAAATCGATGGCAGAAGGTGGAGAAATGTCACGAGACACAATGCGAGGGACCCTTCTCGTATGTGGATGCCGGAGAATTGGGGAAGCTCCGTCAATAACAATAAAGAAGGCAATGTTTTACTTGTTTGGTGAAGCGTTTTTCTTTTTGTATTGGTTTTTTTTTTGGGAAGTGTAGCATTTGTTTGCTGTAGTGTAGGATGAAAAGGCTTTTTCAAAAGAAAGTTGAAGATTCTGCCGGTTGAAGGTGTAGTTTGAAAGTTCGTCGTGTCGGGCAGCTCCCAGTGCCATGTCGGCCAAATTGTCGGAGTGACTGCTTATAGGGGGATAAAACGTAAACAAATCTTTCTACAGATCGGTGAATAATTCCAGTTAACAGTGTGACAAATAATGACAAGAGCAGCTGTAATTGTTCATGTGTTCAAGCCAACGTACCACCAGCTGTGGCAATTCCAACAGTAGTTAGTGCAAATAACCAAGGAAAATCGTCTCAAAGAGTGTAGTGATGACCCCGACCCCGCAGCATCGTCTGCAACCGCCGCCACCACCTTCTCTGCTCCGAAACCGGTGAACTGGGGAACTCTCGTCGAACCGCCCTGCCACCAGCAACCCTGAATCCCGTGTGGACGCTCCGGAACGTCGGGGGCCTCCCATTGCCAGTGGTGGTGCCCCACCCGCAAGCTATGCAGTTGATGACGCTGAACTCGCTACTCATGTTCGACATAGTGTTTATCTTTTTCCTCTTTTTGGTCGGAGTGACCTGCCTGGTGTACTACCTGCCCCCGCCGGCACTTGGGTCGTTCCGGAAGGGTACGGGAGCAGCTTGTAGTGCAGCCACTAGCGCCAGCGCCGTCGGGCCAACGAACTATTCCTGCGGGACCACAACGACCTGCACCGGCGAAACGGTGCGCTTCCGGCGGTACAGCGTCGGATCGCTGCTCAGTGCGAACGAGCTGACGGTGGGCAATCACCGCTTTCACAATCCGGTGCTAGCCGGCGCGGGTAGTGTCGTGGGCGTCACCGGCGACGGTGGTGACCTGCTCGTGACCGACTGCGAACTCGAAGAGATACTAAGTCTGAGGGGGGAGTCACCGGTGCTGGTCGCTCCGCCGGGGTTCTGTGCCTGCTGTGCCGAACAGCAACAACAACAACAGCTACATCTCGAGCAGCACCTGGTCGAGAACCCGCTGCTGCTGGAGGCGCCCGTGCCGCAGCCGACGGCCGCCATCGCCGGCGTGGACTACGTGCAGATCGAGATCGAGCGGACCGCGGTGGACCCGGCGCCACCGTGCTGCTACGTCCGCGCCAAGGACGCCGACATTAAGGAGTGCCACGGCCCGATCCATGATGTGTAGAGGTGAGTACGCAGCCAGGTTGAGTTCTGTTGGCTGTGATATCACTCAAAAAATGTGTTTCATTTAAAATCTTTATTTTCAATTACATGAATACATTGACAAGTACGCAGCCACAATGTACTGCGTGCCGTTTTAGAAAATGGCTGCGTACTTGTAATAAACTATACTTCAAATGTTATCTTCTACTTTCTTTTATTGATTTTACATCCAGTACGCAACAACACAAATTTCCGTACGCTGCGTCCCCTCAAACCACAAACGGATACACCACCACCTTCCGCATCCTCTTCCGAACCTTCCCAACCGCAATCTCCCCGCCGCAGCAGACGGCGGCAAGGGCGCAGCCCAGGGCCAGCACAAAGTACGCACCCTGAAAGTGGCTCAACCGCAGCGGGACCACCTGCGCCACGTGGTCCTCGACCTGTCGCGTTGCGTTCCGGGTGTGGGCCAGGAAGATTCGCGTCACCGCCGCCAGGTAGCCGGCCTCGATGAGGGATCTGGCGAATTTGGGGCGGTTAGAACTGATTAGATTAGGAGATAATGGAAGCGAGACTTGCCGGATCTTCTTGTTGATGTGGTCTCTGAGCGGGAGTCCCTTCTGCATGACGATCTGGATGAAGCTCTTGGCGACGATCTCGTCCAGCGTGAAGACGGAGGCCGGTTCGGTTTGGTGGGCGGCCGCGTAGCGGAGGTACATGCTGGTTGAGGAGAATTCAAATTAAAAAAAAATAAAAAATCTAATCTTTCCAAATCTAAACATTTTTAACATCAAAACATTCTATCAAAAAATTCTTTCAAATCTCAAAATTTTCAAAATTTCAAAACTTTTCAAAATTCTTGCAATGCTTAAAATTCTCAAAATTCTTAAGTTTAATTTTTTTTTAAGTTCTACAAAAAATCAAAATTCTAAACTTTTTTAAATTTCTAAATCCTCCAAATTCTCAAAACATTTAAAATTTTCAAAATCCTAAAAAATCAAAAGTTCACACAATTTACAAAATTCTCTAAATTCAAAGAATTATCAAAATTCAAAGAATTCTCAAAATTCCAAATATTTAAAATTTTCAAATTTCTATAAAATTTCAAAATTCTTAAAGTATTCAAAATTTTCAATTTTTTTTAAATTCTCCGAATTCTCAAAACATTCAAAATTTACAAAATGCACAAAATTCTTAAAATTCTCAATATACACAAAATAATAAAAAAATCAAGCACTCTAATAAATCTCAAAATTCTAAAAATTTCTAAAATTCTCAACATTTTCAAGATTTTCAAAACTCTATAAAATAACCAAATTCTCAACATTTTTGTAATTCTCAAAATTTTCCACATTCTCAAAACATTCAAAATTTTCAAAATTCACAAATTTTTCAAATTCTAAAAAACTCTAATAATTCTCAGATTAAATATCTGTATATAATTCTAAAAAATAAACATATTCTCATTATTCTCAAATTATATATAACTGCCAGCGTCCTGTCTGGATCTATCCACCATCACATAAATTTAATTCTATTTTCACACATATGAGTTACCTTTTAAAACGGCAACATTTCTAAATTCTTGTGGCTTTGCTGAATAAAAAACACAAAAAAAAAGGTTTGAAAAAAAACTGTTGTCGCGATCTTCAATTCTGTCTCTCCTCTTTCTGTCCTAGGTTAGTTTAATATTTCTCGCCGCTAATTGCCAATATAAGCAAATAATTATTCTCAAAATAAAAAAAAAATTAAAATTGTCAAAATTTAAATATTTTCTAAATATTTCATATCTAAACATTTTAAATATTAAAACATTCTATCAAAAAATTCTTTCAAATCTCAAAATTTTCAAAACTTCAAAACTTTTCAGAATTTTCAAAATTCTTGCAATTTTCAAAATTCTCGAAATACTCAAAATTATAAAAAAATTCAAAATCGCAAAAAATTCTAAAAATTTAAAAAAACACATAAGTTTTAAAATTTTCTAAATTCTACAAAAAATCAAAATTCTAAACTTTTTTTAAATTTCAAAATACTCCAAATTCTTAAAACATTTAAAATTTTCAAAATCCAAAAAAATCTAAAAGTTCACACAATTTACTAAATTCTCAATATTCGAAGAATTCTAAAAATACCATATATTTAAAATTTTCTAAATTCTATAAAATTTCACAATTCATAAATTATTCAAAATTCTCAAAACATTTTAAATTCTCAAAATTCTCAAAACAATAAAAATTTACAAAATGCACAAAATTCTTCAAATTCTCAATATACACAAAATTATAAAAAAAATAACAAAAATGACTCAAAATTTCTAAAATTCTCAACACTTTCAAAATTTTCAAAACTCAAAAAAAAATTCTAAATTCCCAAAATTCTCTACATTTTTGTTATTCTCAAAATTTTTCGCATTCTCAAAACATTCAAAATTTACAAAATTCTCAAAAATACTCAAGATTATAACAATTTCAAAAACTTCAATAATTCCCACAATTTTCAAAATTCTAAAAAATAGACACATTCTCATAATTCTCAAAATCCTAAAAGAAAATTTAACTGTCAAAATTCTATTTTTTTTTAAATTCCCAAATTTCTCAAAATTCCTAAAATACTCAAAATTTACAAATTTCTCAAAATACACAAAATTATAAAAATTCAAAAAACTCTAAAAATTTCTAAAATTACAGGATTAAAAAAATTCTCAACATTCCAATTTTTTAAATTTTCCAAATTGTAAAAAATAAATTTTATTTTTTTTGAAAATTAAAAAAAAAATTAAGTTTTCCAATGTCTCAAAACATTCAAAATTTCCAAAATTCTGAAAAATCTCAAAATTCAAAAAATCTCAATATACACAAAATTATAAAAAAAATCATACACTCTCAATTCTTCTCTTTAAATTCAAAAATTTCTAAAGTTCTCAACATTTTCAAAATCCTTAAAAATTTCAATATTTACAAAAGTCCCCAAATTTTCAAAATGTTCATAATTCTCAAAGTTTTCCAGATTCTCAAAATTCACAAAATTCTCAAAATACTCCGGATGATAAAAATTTCAATAACTGTAATTCTCAAAATTCTCTCAATTTCTCTATTGTATATTATATAATTTTATATAATTCTAAAATATTTTTTTTTTATTTTCGAAATTCTAAATAATTTAAAAATTCCCAAAATTCTCATCATTCTCAAAATTTTTCAAATTCTCAAACATGCAGTATTTTTAAAATTCTAAAATTTCACAACACTGAAACAAATAATATCAAAAATGACAGAAATGACAAAATTGACAAAATTGACAAAATTTATTAAATTTACTAAATTGACAAAATTGACAAATTTTACAAAATTTACAAAATTTACAAAATTTACAAAATTTACAAAATTTACAAAATTGACAAAATTGACAAAATTGACAAAATTGACCAAATTGTAAAAAAAAAATCAAAATTGACAAAATTGACAAAATTGTCAAAAATTACAAAATATAAAAGTTAATAAAAATACAAAAAATACAATAATTACAATAATTACAAAAATAAAAAAATACAAAAAATTGATATTTCGTTTATGAATTCATGAATTTTGTTCATGAAACCATGAATACTGTTCACGAAATTATTCATAGTTTGTTATTAAAGACAGATTGGAACAATTCCGTCATTAAAAACGGATTCATGAATATATGTTCACAATTTCGTGAATATGATTCATTAAACCATGATAATTTAAAGCAAAATTAGTAATTTTGATATTCATGAAACGAAATTCATGATTTCATGAACAATTTTTAGCTTTTTCAATCTTTGACTCGTTCAATTCACCCACTTTCAAACGTGACCTTCAACTCACCGATTCCCGATGGTGGCAAAGGGTCTCGCCCCACCAACCATGGCCAGGCAGGTCTCGGAAGTGCACTCCAACCTTCGCTGCAGAATCCGCTCGGCAGAGCCGTTCAGTCGCTCGAGGTGAATCTGGGGACGACGATGATGACCATCACCACGGGTGACAACGGGGTGGAACGAAACACGAAGCTAGTTAGTTTGCGCAAGTGGCAATATACATGAGAGCGATCGTTACATGGTTAAGGGGTGACGAGGGAAAGGTGGTTGGAATTTTCATCATTTTTTTGTGTTTGCTTCTGAGTGGGGAAAAGTGCCGCTGCAGGATGAAAAACTTTTCTATTATCCTTGTTGGGTTTTTTTCTTTTTTTTTCTAGCTGCTTTGACGTCAGGAACATTGCTTCTTTTTTGCTTGTCTTCATGCAAAGAGTATCGAGTTTCGATGCAGGCGATGGGGGGGAAAAAAGTTCCGATCCGTTCCTTTCGGGGGTTTATTCAGGGCATGATGAATTAGAAAGTTGAAACATTTTTTTCGCTCAAGTTCCCTCCTTTTTTTGCCAAAGTGAAAAAACTTGTAGCACCAAAGCGGAAATTTTTGCGCAACTTTGCAAAGCGTCCCCCCGGTACTTACGGCAAAGTTGGCCGGAAAACCGATGACCATGCCCGAATCGAGCAGCTCGGCGACGGTGGAAATCTGATGGCCGTCGAGTGGCCGCTTCAGGATGTCAATCATCTTCGACTGGTAGAAAATGGCCACGTGCACGCAGAAGACGCTCCACAGCCAGAAGTATGCCCTGGAAATTCACAACAAACGCAAAATTTTATAAATTTACAAAATTTTGAACAATAAACTTCAAAAAATTAGAAGGAGTCCCAGTTGGACTTGTTCTTTTCATCGTTTGAGTCCCATTAGGACTTGCTCTTTTTAACATTCTGAGTCTCAGTCTGACTCATTCTTTTTTACATTGGGAGTCCCAGTCGGACATGATCTTTTCAACATTGTGAGTCCCAGTCGGACTTGCTCTTTTTAACATTCTTAGTCCCAGTCGGACTTACTCTTTTTAACATTGTGATTCCCAATCGGACTTGTTCTTTTTTACATTGGAAATCCCAGTCCCAGTCGGACTTGTTCTTTTCAACATTATGAGTCCCAGTCGGACCTGCTCTTTTTTACATTAGGAGTCCCAGTCGGACTTGTTCTTTTCAATAACATTGTGATTCCCAATCGGACTTGCTCTTTTTTACAATGGAAATCCCAGTCGGACTCGCTCTATTCAACATTGTGAGTCCCAGTCGGACTTGCTCTTTTCAACCAGGGAGAAACCTTTCCGCGCAAAAAGACAACTCACAATAAATTGCTTAATTAATTTAGTTCACGATACTGCCTCCAAGGGGGCAGGCAAGACCCGAGGTGCAAACTTTTCCGACTTATCCCTTTTTGTCGGCCACACGAAGCCCCGTGACAGCAACAGACAAAGTGCTCTTTCTTTTTTTTTTTGTCCTGACAGTGTGTCTCTTGGTGAGAAATAATTACTCCGGTAAGTCCGGGTGACAGAAATGGCGCTAAAAAGGCGTTGCGAAAATGGGGTTTTTCCCTTGGTTGTAATTTTCCTGACAGCTTGTGGCATGTTTGGTTGGCTTGATTTGACAGGTGCTGGGCTGGAAATTTGTAGGTTAGAACATTCTTTACAACTTTTTCGAAAATATAATTAAAAATTACCCAATTTTGGGTAGTTTAATTTTGACATGTTCCGAAATCTTCCGCTTTAAATTTAATTAAATTACTTTAAAAGTAATTAATCACCGATGCCGCCCCCACGCTTGTCAATCAGTTCATTCACAACTAATGAGCCGTGTCCGCTCAACCTTCCGAACGCAAAATTAATCTCTGAACTGAAATAAACCGGATCCGGCCCGAAAAAAATGTAAACAAATGATTTCGATTACCGGAAGCGCAGAGGTTAAAGTGTAGGCCAACAGAACCAAACCAAACCAACCGGCGAACATTGTTGACTCGCGCGATTGAGGAACCTGTGAGAAGGAAAGTGAAATCAGGAATAACATTTTGAGTCCCATTCGGACTTGTTCTTTTTATCATTGTGAGTCCCAGTCGGATTTGCGAGAGAGAGAGAGAGACCTGAAGTATCTTGACGCGTCGTGCTAGTGGCCGAAGAAAAAGTCAAAGTAGTTATGTCACAGACATAACCGGAATGGCGTAGACTACGTAAAGTTTTGATATGTGGACACAGAGTTTTCCATTTCTTAATTTTGATGAATTAGCTAGACACTTGAAATACATTAACGGAATAAGATCGTGAATGCGAGATGGACCCCCCGACACCTAGTAAATTCAATCGGACCGTGTACGTACCGGTTGTTGAAACGGAATTTATATACGATTCGAATTGACTTTTACTAGAAAGAGATGGCAAATCTAATGCGAACAAAACCGCAGCTACCATGTAAACATACTTTGAATGTGTTGATAAATCTTTGACTAGACAACATCGAATGGAGGAAGGAAAGAGAAGAACGAAAAACGATTTTTTCGCGAACCGAATGAATGTTTAGTAGCAGAATGAGGGGGAGGGAGAGGGGTTGGGGGCGAGAGCAGCCTCAGAAAGCTGTGCAATCCGTCACCCCCGAAGTCAATCGTGTCAATTCAATTAGAGGGAAGGAAGATATAAGCGTTTGACGGATGACGCAGTATTCCAGGGCCTTCGGCCCGGGTTTTTTTTAGGAGATGGGGGCGAGGGCAGCCTCAGAAAGCTGTGCAGTCCGTCGCCCCCGAAAACCAAAATGTGTTCCTAAAAATTTAAACTGTAATCATTCAATGCGCTTCTTCGCCCCGGGTGGGACGAGGGACGGGGAGTGAGGCAACTCTGAAGAGTTGGGAAGTTTAACAACTAGAATTGGGAAGTTTCACAACCACGGCTTGACCCACAAGAGGCAACTTTTCGGCGAGAAGGCAGCAGGCGCGCGCCTCAATTGGTTGCTGCATTGTCCCGGGTGGGACGATCCAAACGGTCCGGCCATCGAGAGGCAACTGGCTGACGGTGACGACGAGAAGGCGATGCGCGCTTCTTTTCCAGTTGTGGTCCCTCTCTCTCCTGCTGCTGCTCTGGGCTGAGCTTTCCTGCTGCTGCTGCTCTGGGCTGAGCTTTCCTGCTGCTGCTGCTGCTGCCGGTCCGACGTCTGAGACGTGAATGATAGAAAGGGCTGAGCGCGCGTTCTTATATATGATTTCGGTCCGCTACTTCCCCTCCTTTTTCGCGACCGACACTCGGTCGCGTTGCTCGGGTGATTTTCCCCTCAAAATAGGTACTTGACATTCCCGTCCGTGAGTGGGAAGCGCTCATTTTGCTTGCAAAATCTCTGCATTTTGAAAACATTTTAAAACATTGAATTGTTTCAATAGTAAAACTATTTTGCCAACAATGAAAGTTTTATAGCAAATTGCTGGATAATTTTCGAATCGAATGGAACATAAATCGTGTCGATTCGATTAGAGGGAAGGAAGATATAAGCGTTTGACGGATGACGCAGTATTCCAGGGCCTTCGGCCCGGGTTTTTTGGAATGGCACCCCAGTACCTTCGACAAAGACGTAAGTCTACGTCAAAAATCCGTTTTCAAGTGAAAAATAACTCGATTTTGCTTTAAAATTGCACGTATCGATTCGTTTTTAATGGTGCAATTCGAGGAACATGAAGTGTCGCGATTTATCAGTGACTTAGTGTTGATTATTTGGTTTCAAAATCGATGACCTGTTTTTGCCGGAGGCCGGCCATATTGGACTTAAGCATTTTGATGCTGTGCGAAAAGAGAGTGAGAGAGAGTGAAAAGAATCGAGCCGATTACACCGCAGTTGCACCGTTTTTTTCTGTTCATGGGACGAATTTATGTGTGTGTTTCCCGGTTTGCTTTGGCTAACACAGAGCAGTTCTGGTAAGAATTTGAAACATGCTAGTTGTGAAGAAAGCTGAGCAACATGCAGCATCGTCAAGCCTTTCGTCGTGGTCGTAGTAGTTGTGACGTAGATTGTAAGTGAGCTGCAGCAGGGCAGAGCGGCTTAGACGTCGCTGCCAGAGAAGAGCCACAACATAAATGAGCGTGAGAGAGAATTCGCTAAGTGTGGAAGTTGACGAGCGGCGTAATGGTATTTGTGAGCGAATACTGACAGCTGCTCTCGCGGAGTCCGCGGAGTTCACCAGCTTGACTTTGACAGTCGATCTTTGAAATGAACCTTGCAAGATGCAGAGAGGGTCAAAGGGCATCACACTTGAGGTAAGCTCTTTCTGTTTTCAGGTAAGTGTGAGCGCACACTCAACTGTAAATATTAAAAGGTATGTTGGCATTGTATTTATTTATTTTATTTTTTTAATCTGATTTGATCTGATTCTAAGCATTACTTTCTTGCTCTATACTGTCTAAGAAATTTTCCTAGAATGTTTAATTGTATTTATAATTTATACTCATCTATGTTTACCTACCCACAGTGAGCGAGTTGTGGCGCTATAACCACGGCAAAAAGGGCTAGGGCATCTGTGGAAATACAATGTCCCATCCTCGAGGGTCCCGGGGCACCAAAACTTCTTAGCGTGGTGCTCCCAACGATTCATTGCTTTAATAACCAGGAACGTGAGCGGGGGATCCCCACGTTTCTTCCTCCCCTGTAGATTCATTAAATGTTTTGTTGTTTGAACATTCGTGCTCAAACGCAATACATTTTAACGAATCATCTTTGCGGTTAACTTTACGCAGTTGGCCTGGCCGCTTCGACGTTTGTGATGTTTCAATGCATTCTAATGCAATGGCGCACTGCAAATGTTGATAATGACAAGAAGATGCTAGGCGTCAATCAACCTAAGGCATTCTCCAGGATGCCCTCGAAAGACTGGCTGCGATAGGGTTAGATTAGATTAGATTAGATTAGATTGTGAGTCCCAGTCGGATTTGCTCTTTTCAACATTGAAATTCCAATCGGACTTGCTCTTTTTAACATTCTGAGTCTCAGTCGGACTTGCTCTTTTTATCATTTTGAATTTTCGGACTTGTTCTTTTTGACATTGGGAGTCCCAGTCGGACTTGCTCTTTTTATCATTTTGAGTCTCAGTTGGACTTACTCTTTTTATCATGTTGAGTCTCATTCGGACTTGTTCTTTTTGACATTGGGAGTCCCAGTCGAACTTGCTCCTTTTAACATTGTGAGTCCCAGTCGAACTTGCTTTTTTATCATTTTGAGTCTCAGTCGGACTTGCTCTTTTTTACCATTTTGAGTCTCAGTAGGACTTGTTCTTTTTTACATGTTGAGTATCATTCGGACTTGTTCTTTTTGAAATTGGGAGTCCCAGTCGGACTTGCTTTTTTTGACTATTTTGAGTCCCAGTTGGACTTGCTCTTTTTATCATTTTGAGTCTCAGTCGGACTTGTTCTTTTTAACATTTTGAGTATCATTCGGACTTGTTCTTTTTAACATTGGGAGTCCCAGTCGGACTTGCTCTTTTTTACCATTTTGAGTCTCAGTCGGACTTATTCTTCTCAACGTTGGGAGTCCCAGTCGGACTGGCTCTTTTTAACATTGTGAGTCCCAGTCGAACTTGCTCTTTTTTACCATTTTGAGTATCATTCGGACTTAGCATAGCATAGCATAGCATAACGAGTATCATTCGGACTTGTTCTTTTAATATTTTTTAGTAATTTTAAGTTTTTTAATGCTCGCAATCTCGCACGCAAGTTTCTCCCACTTCTTTCCTACAAACTCCCTAGTACAGAGGGCCTTCAACTACCCACGGGCAAACTCGCATTAATTTGTGTTTTCAATTAAGACTACACCGCGCGTTTTTTCCCGCCTCCCACTCTCTCTCCTACCGTCACCCGATTCCGCTCACCTGTTCTAGGTCGGTGACAAACAGTGACAAAGCCACGAGCCTGCGGCGCATCCTGAAAAAAAAAATTTTTCCCAGCGGTGGCCACGTGGGATTTGGTGGGAGTGGAAAATGCGGTGGGTTGGAGAAGTTTCTAATTTTTAGAAATTTCTTGATTTTTGAGTATTTCAAAATTTAATAGAAATTCAGCCATTTGAAGTGATAATATTTTTATTTATTTTATATTGATCGTATTTCAACTGTCAAGGTTAACCTCAAAACTGAAACGAGCAATATAAGAGTGTAATTCTAGACTTTCTTTGAATTGGTCCTATAAACATATGGAAGAAAATAGTTTATAGTTCCTTTAAAAAAAAACTCTAATTTTTTTTAAAGATACGCCCTTAGCAAGTGATGTGACCATTTTAGAAAATACTGACTACTAACTATAGACTACTGACTACTGAACACTGACTACCGACTACTGACTTTGGCTCTGACTCTGACTCCTGACTCCTGATTACTGACTTCTGACTCCTGACTACTGACTTCTGACTACTGATTTCTAACTACTGACTCCTGACTACTTTTGACTACTGATTCCTTACTACTTACTAATAACTAACAGCTGAATCTGACTCCTGACTACTGATTGCTGACTCCCGATTCTACTGCTGATTACTGACTACTGTTTCTTTTCTTGACTGCTGACTTCTGATAATTTACTACTGACTTCAGATTTCTGACTTATGACTCTTCCCGAGCAGACGGAAATAATTTGGGAATAACATTTTTTGATATTTTAAAATATTAGCCCAATAACATTTTATGTTATTTAAAACAAGATTTGTTATTCTTCGTTATGATTTTTTGATTATTGGATTGTTATCGTAATAACAGACTAATAACATTTTTAGTTATTCTTCGAAAAAATCTTTTTATTATTTTTTGTTATTTTAACAACTAATCCGAACATCCCAAAAACAGTTGGAGTTATTCATTTATAGCAAAAAATCCCGGCCAGACGGTAATAACTAAATTCATGCCAGTTCAATAACGAATATTGTTAAAATAACAGAAACTGTTATGGAATATTCCTGAAAAATAATTTTTTGTATAAGGGTTTAATAACAGTTTATGTTATCATACCAAAAATTGTTATTGGTTGGATATTGGTTGAAGGCCAAAACAACTTAGGAATAACATTTTTTGTTATGGAATAATACCTCAAACTGTTATTGGGATGATCGGATTAGTTTATAAAATAACAAAAAATAATAAAAAGATTTGTTCGAAGAATAACTAAAAATGTTATTAGTCTGTTATTACGATAACAATCCAATAACAAAAAAATCATAACGACGAATAACAAATCTTGTAATAAATAACATAAAATGTTATTGGGCTAATATTTTCAAATATCAAAAAATGTTATTCCCAAGTTATTTCCGTCTGCTCGGGATGTTATTCCCAAGTTGTTTTGGCTATCAACCAATATCAGACAAATAACAAATTTTGTTATGATAACATAAACTGTTATTAAACCCTTATCAATTTAATTTTTTTTTAAACACACCGTGCCGAGGAATTCCCTGGCGCTCGTCGACGACGAGTTTTGTTCGACATTTTAATTAAATTCTGGGCTTGCTTTAATTTCACGTGTGCCATTTGGGTTTTCCCCGTTGAACACTGGTTGGGATGTTGTTCCCGGGCAGACGGTAATAACTAAATTCATGCCATTTCAATAACAAATACTGTTAAAATAACAGAAAGTTTTATGGAATCTTCTTGAAAATCTATTTTTGAATAAGAGTTTAATGACAGTTTATGTTATCATAACAACATTTGTTACTGGTCTGATATTGGTTGAAAGCCAAAACAACTTTGGAATAACATTTTTTGTTATGGAAGACTACCGCCAACTGTTTAAGAGATGATCGGATTAGTTGTTAAAATAACAAAAAATAATAACAAAAAATTGTTCGAAGAATAACTAAAAGTGTTATAAGTCTGTTATTATAATAACAATCCAATAATAAAAAATCATAACGACCAATAACAAAACGTGTTATAAATAACAAAAAATGTTATTGGCCTAGTATTTTCAAATATCAAAAAATGTTATTCCCAAGTTATTTCCGTCTGCTCGGGTTGTTCTCGTATTTTTTTCCTCCAAGCTTATGTTTTACATTCCATGTTGTTGACATTTCTGTTTTTGGTTTCGGTTTCTGATTTTGTTTGCCTCAAACATTCGTGTTTTAAATTTACAATGTTTGCGCTCAAATTCAGTTAAAATGATGTTTTAATCAATGTTGAAAGCAATACCTTGCAGAATTTCAAGCACTTTAAGAGTTGCTCTTCATGTCTCACATTACACGGGCGTTACCGGTTGGTAACCTCTACCTGAATGACATCCGCACTTGTTCGCGGCTCATTGAGCATTACGGCGGTGACTTACCGGCAGACGGTGCTGCGGGGAATCCACGGCAGTGACATGGCAAGCATGACGCCCACGCAGTCCAGGGAGGACCGGACGGGGTCGGGCTGTTCCACCAGGGTTAGGATCGTCTCGTACAGGACGATGAACAGGACGGTGGTCGCGATGAGCAGCAGCCAGACGAGGGGGCTGGAAGATTGAAGTGAGAGGGATTCTAATGATTTTTCTTTTTCTTCTCTTTTTGCAGGTAAATTATGGTGATTTTCATGGAAAACTGAAGAGCAGAAAGGTTTGTGTGAAAAGTATTAAGTATTCTAGGTATTCTACAAATATAAAAGTTGTCTTTAAATTCAAGAATTTAATAATTAAATTCAATAATCAACTCCACAACTCAACAACATGACAACCTAACATTTCAACAACCTAACAATTCAATAACTTCAACAACATCAACAACCTCAATAACCTCAACAACCTCAATAACCTCAACAACCTCAACAACCTCAACTACCTCAATAACCTCAATAATCTCAACAACCTCAACAGCTTAAACCACCTCTATAACCTCAATAAACTCAACAACCTCAACAACCTCAATAACCTCAAAAACCTCAATAACCTCAATAACCTCAACAACCTCAACAGCTTCAACAACCTCAACAGCTTCAATAACCTCAACAACCTCATCAGCCTCAACTACCTCAATAACCTGAATAACCTCAACAATCGCAATAACTTCATCAGCCTCAATAACCTCAACAACCTCAATAACCTCAACAACCTCATCAGCCTCAACTACCGCAACTACCTCAATAACCTCAATGACCTCAACAACCTCAACAGCCTTATTGAGTTGTTGATTTGTTTAGTTGTTGATTTGTTAATTTGACTTCAATGACCTCAACAGCCTCAAGAACCTCAACAATCTCAACAATCTCAACAACCTCAACAACCTCAATAACCTCAACAATCTCAACAACCTCAAAAACTTCAAAAACCTCAGCAACCTCAACAATCTCAACAACCTCAACAACCTCAATAACCTCCATAACTTCAACAACCTCAACAACCTCATCAGCCTCAACAATCTCAACAACAGCAATAACCTCAACAATCTCAACAATCTCAACAATCTCAACAACCTCAATAGCGTCAACAGCCTCAACAACCACAACAACCTCAATAACCTCTACATCCTCATCAGCCTCAACAACCTTAATAACCTCAATAACCTCAATAACCTCACAAACCTCGATATTGCGGTTGTTTGGGAAGTTGAGAGTGTTGAGGTTGTTAAAATTGTTGAGTATTTTGGGTTATGTTGTTTGGTTGGGTTGTACAGTTAGTTGCAGTTGTTAAGGAGTGTGTTGAGTTTTATGAGGTTGTTGAGGTTATAGAGGTTGTTGAGGTTGTTGAGGTTGTTGAGGTTGTTGAGGTTGTTGAGGTTGTTGAGGTTGTTGAGGTTGTTGAGGTTGTTGAGATTTTTGAGGTTATTGAGGTTGTTGAGGTTATTGAGGTTATTGAGGTTTTTGAGGTTATTGAGGTTGTTGAGGTTATTGAGGCTGTTGAGATTGTTAAGATTATTAGGTTAGTTGAGGTTATTGAGGTTGTTGAGGTTTGTGAGGTTGTTCAGGTTGTTGAGGTTGTCGAAGTTGTTGAGGCTATTGAGGTTGTTGGGATTATTGAGGTTGTCGAGGTTTCTGAGGTTGTTGAGGTTATAGAGTTTGTTGGGGTTGATAAGGAAGTTGAGATCATTGAGGTTGTTAAGGTCATTGAATTTTACAACTCGACAACTCATCAACCGCACCAACAATTTATCTAAGTACTTTTCCAACGAATCTTCGCGACCAACAATTGATGGATTGCTTTACCATTACGTGACAGCACAGATCTTCCCAGATATCCTTTATTACTTCCCCCCACTGAATGTAATCCAACTTCCGACGCAGATCGGGCCCTACTCCAATACCGAGATAATTCCTGCTTAGACATGTGTGCGAAATATATCATTTGACGTATCCCCTCCATTACTCACGCGACGGCCTCCCATACTATCCGGAAGCCGACCAGAAGGGATAAGTAGTTCCGGATGCTCATCGTCCTGCTCCTCCTCATCATCATCGCCGTCATCATCATTGTGTAATGTTTTATCGTCCGCTTCCTTCCTCGAGGACGCGCGTCTTTTGTTCAACTTTTCGACGGAAGTTGCGTTGCCTACATTCAGGGGGCGTCAACCCAGAGTTGGGGACAAAAAAGGCTTCAAGGGAGGAGGACGGGTTAGGTCATTAATTAAATTAATTTATGATGCCCCCATATCAGTGCTGGGGCAGCAGCTGAGCTATCGTGTGTGTGTGTAACCTCACAATGATTGTGCTCTATTAGACGGAGGGTTTTACAAACGATGAAGGATCGTCCGGATCTGGCACGTTTCCAATATGCCAATTTTCAGACAAAACTCCACCGGTCCTATTATGAGGTTTAATCTCCATTTCAATATTCATAAAGAGAGAGAGAGAGAGACAACCTTCGTGTTGGCACGTGTTTATGGAGTCATCGTCTGTAATGGCGACGACGAGCTAAATTTAGATCGTCTTTCGAATTGCCAATAGTCGGCGGAGGAATGCTAACGATTCTGGAATCAATTTGCCCACCACCCCCTCTTGCTTACCTCAAGTCATGTGATTGTTTTCGTCGAATGTCTCAACCCCGGAAGGCATACCAATTTGCATTGCTTTCCTATTTGGCCTTTCCGTCACACGGTATCATCCGACAGGTCAGACTCTACAGCCTTTGTCAGGTTGTGAATTTATCAATCAAATGGTGAGAACCATTCATTGTGGTGTGCAGACTGAGAAATATCGATTTGTTGAGGTCATGAGCTAATGAGTTCATGAGTTGTTCTGTTGCAATCTGATAAGTTGTTGAGGTTATTCAGATAGATTAGGTCATTCAGGTCATTTAGGTTGTTGAGCTTGTTGGAGTTATTTAGGTTGTTGAGATTCCTGATTTTGTTGAGCTTGTTGGAGTTATTCACGTTGTCGAGGTTATTCAGGTTATTGAAATTATTGAGTTTTTCAAATAGTTTAGGTCATTGAGGTCATTTAGGTTGTGGAACTAGTTGGAGTTATTTAAGTTGTTAAGTCCATTAAGTTTGCTGAGGTTATTTAGCTTGTTGGAGCAGTTGAAAATTTAAAGGTTGTTTAGGTTATTGAGGTCATTGGGGTCATTTAGGTAGCTGAGGTTATTGATTTTGTTGCGGTTGTTGAGGTCATTGTCATTTAGTTCATGAGTTTTTTGCAAGTTTGTTAACGTAAAATTATCGAAGCTCGATAACGATAACGATAGTTCTATCGGGACGTTAACGATAATCTACCGTTATCATCATTTCGATAATTCAATCGGCGATGATCTTATCGCCCATAATGAACGATAACTCATTTTTCAATTCTTTCTAAATTCAACTTTATTCAACCATATAATGTTAAATTTTCAATGCTTTCACCAGGAATATATGTTTTGAAAACGTTGTAAGTTTGAAAGTCCGACAAAATTGTTAACAAAATATCATATTTTTTTCGAAAGTACTTAAATTTTCATAATTTGCAATATAAATAATTTTATATGCATTTTCACTTTACAGGAGTTTTTTTTTGGAAAATACTAAAATTTTCACAAAATACTGTATTTTTCCAAAAGCACTCAAACGAAGCGAAATTTGGTATGCATTTTCACTTCATTATAGTTCTTTTTTTTTGTTTTTTTTTTTTTGTTGAAATACTTTGATTTTCACAAAATACCGATTATTTTAGAACATACTTAAAATATGGAAATGGGTATCAAAATATTGCTAATTTTGAAAATTAGAGTTTATTCGAAAAAATACGATATTTGTGAAACTTTTGGTATTTTCCAAAAATAAACTTTAACCCTAGGCCTAGGCCTGAATTTTCAAAAAAATATTTTTTTAGTTAATTATGGGAAAATGATCCTGAGGACCATACGAAAATTACAGGCTACTTTAGAAAATTTTGATTTTTGAGTCATATTACACATTTTGAAAATTTGTACATATTGCAAATTTTACAAATAATTAAAAAATTTAAAATTGGAGAACTTTCGAAAAAAATACTGTTTTCTGTGAAAATTTTATTATTTAAAAAAAGAAAACTTCAATGAGGTGAAAAAGTGTAAAAAAATTCGCATCGTTGATACTCATATTGCACATCTAAAAAATAGTATTTTCGAAAAAATACGTTATTAAATGAAAGTTTTAGCACTTAAAAAAAATTCAACAAGATGAAAATGCATAGCAAATTTTGCTTCGTTAAGATTATTAATTTTAAGTACTTACGGCATTTTGTGAACAATTTAGAGTATTTTTAAATATTTTTATAGAATATTTAAAGTTTTTAAAATTGGAGAACTTTTGCAAAAAATACGGTTTTTTGTGAAAATTTTCAAAAAAAATTATTATTTCAAAAAAGTACTTCAATGAGGTGAAAAATTGTAAAAAATTTCGCTTCGTTGATACCCATATTGTATTTTCGAAAAAAAACTTTATTTAATGAAAGTTTTAGTACTTAAAAAAAACTACAGCAAGATGAAAATGCATAGAGAATTTTGCTTCATTACAAATTATTAATTTTGAGTACTTACGGCATTTTCTGAACAATTTTGAGTATTTTTAAATATTTTTATATAATATTTAAATTTTTTAAAATTGGAGAACTTTCGAAAAAAATACGGTTTTTTTTTATTATTTTCAAAAAAAAACTTCAATGAGGTGAAACAATGTAGAAAATTTTGCTTCGTTGATACCCATATTGCACATCTAAAAAAATAGTATTTTCGAGAAATAAGTTTTCAAAGAGTTTGTTGAGGAAATTGAGGTCATTGAGGAAATTGAGGTCATTGAGGAAATTGAGGTCATTGAGGAAATTGAGGTCATTGAGGAAATTGAGGTCATAGAAGAAATTGAGGTCATTGAGGAAATTGAGGCCATTGAAGAAATTAAGGTTGTTGAGGTTATTGGGGAAGTTGAGATTGTTAAGGTTTTTGAGGTTATTGAGGTAGTCTAGGTTATTTTGGTTTTTGAGGTTATTAATTTTGCTGCGGTAGTTAAGGTCATTGCATTGAGTTCATGAGTTATTTGTTCAGTTACAAGCTGAAAAGTTGTTGAGCTTTTACAATTATTTAGGTTGTTGAAGTTATTGTGGTTGTTGATCTTGTTAGAGTTATTTATGTTGTTGGAGTTATTTAGGTTATTGAGGTTGTTGACGTTATTGAGGTTTTAAGACAGGTTTGGGCTGTTGTGGTTATTGAGGTTGTTGAGCTTGTTGGATTTATTTAGGTTGTTGAGGTTATTGAGTTTGGTTAGGAAATTTAGGTCATTGAGATTGTTTAAGTTTTTGAGGTTTGTTGATAAGTTGTTAAGGTTATTCAAATAGATTAGGTTGTTGAGGTTATTGAGATTTTTGAGCTTGTTGGAGATATTTAGGTTATTGAAGTTATTGAGTTTGTAGACGTTGTTTAGGAAGTTCAGGTCATTGAGGTTGTTAAGGTTATTGAGGTTGTTGGGGTTGTTGAGATTGTTAAGGTTGTTGAGGTTATTGACGTAGTTTTGGTTGTTGAGGCTATCGATTTTGTTTGGTTTTTGGAGGTTTTTGAGGTAGCTCAGGTTGTTTAGAATGTAGATTTGTTGAATGTTGAGTTGATGAGTTGTTGAAACGGACTTTGCAAAGCAAAGAAAATCCAATTTAAAGTACTATCCTAGTACAAATACCTTATGCTACTCAACGTTACATCATTAAACTGAAAACCCAGTGCAGTTTTCCAACCTAGCAACCGAGACATGCGCCCGGATTCGATTTCACAACCAACCTCAACTAGAGCGCAGAGGGGGGAGGTACTTCTCACTGGTAATAAACGGAAGAGTGTGCTCCTCAGGAACGAAACTTCATTTGCTATAAATTTCACCATCAACCAGTGAGACAATGCACAACGGTCTGCTGCTGGGCAGATAAATGGTGCAGCTCTCGAGTGTCAGTCACAAATTTAAACCCCTCTCGAATCGAGGACACACGTGCGAGCCAGTGTTGCCAGAATCTTCTGAGTCGTTCCGAATCGATCCGGGAAGATTACACATCTCTGGCTTTAAAAGTTGCATCACCACAGCTGCAGAGTGGTGGTTCATCCCCAGAAAATCTCCAATCAGTACGAGGAAATCATCCCACAGAGAGGACTTGAAGAACTAGACATACCTGAAAGCACTGCCGAGATTCCGCCACAGGGGCTGCTTGCCGGCCAACGGAACCACCCACTGGATGACGTCCTGCAGGTACCCGATGCTGTGGTCAAACACGGAGTGCCGCTCGTAGTCCGGGTACAGATTGCCGAAGAAGATGTCCGCTGACGGGTGGGACTGGAGTTTTGGAGTTGAAAGTAGGACTTTTAACAACTAAGCAACTCAGCAACTCAACAACTCAACAACTCAACAACTCAACAACTCAACAACTCAACAACTCAACAACTCAACAACTCAACAACTCAACAACTCAACAACTCAACAACTCAGCAACTCAGCAACTCAGCACTCAGCAACTCAGCAACTCAACAACTCAACAACTCAACAACTTTGTTGATTTGATGATTAGTTTGAGTTGCTGAGTTGTTGAGTTGTTGAGTTGTTGAGTTGTTGAGTTGTTGAGTTGCTGAGTGCTGAGTTGCTGAGTTGCTGAGTTGTTGAGTTGTTGAGTTGTTGAGTTGTTGAGTTGTTGAGTTGTTGAGTTGTTGAGTTGTTGAGTTGTTGAGTTGTTGAGTTGTTGAGTTGTTCAGTTGTTGAGTTGTTGAGTTGTTGAGTTGTTGAGTTGTTGAGTTGTTGAGTTGTTGAGTTGTTGAGTTGTTGAGTTGTTGAGTTGTTGAGTTGTTGAGGTTGTTGAGTTGTTGAGTTGTTGAGTTGTTGAGTTGTTGAGTTGTTGAGTTGTTGAGTTGTTGAGTTGTTGAGTTGTTGAGGTTGTTGAGTTGTTGAGGTTGTTGAGTTGTTGAGTTGTTGAGTTGTTGATTTGTTGATCTGTTGAACCCAACAACCCTACCTGAAACTCCTCGATGACCTTCACCCCGGCCATCCGCCCACTCCGATTCACGTCCAACAGCTCCTCCTCCAGCCTAACGTTCATGAACCGGGCCACGTCCAGCACCAGTTTCTGCTCCATCCCGACCCAGTCGGTCCGGCCCGGATCGGTGACCATCGGGGGCCACACGGCGACCAGGGCCCGCACCGGGCAGCCCCCCAGATCGTGTGGGACCTTGTGGAAAAAGTGCGGATCTTCCGGCGAGATGAGCAGGCCCATGCTGGGATGGAAATCCGCGGGTCGTTTCGTGAGGGCGCTGTTGACGAAGGCGCGCTTGCGGGTCGTGGGTTGTTGAAATTGGGGGTGTCCTGCGGAACGGAGCTCGAAGGTTCCGGTTGGGATGGCGCTTTTCACGGTTGGGATCGAGAAGTTGTGCCACTTTACGCGAGTTGGCGTGAAGAAGGCTTCGTTTGGGTAATGGGAGGAGCAGCTCGTCGAGTTGTCTTCTGAGATGTTCACGGCTCCGTTCAAGTACTGCACGTTGAGTTCACCTTCCACCAAGGAACACCGGTCAATCTGGTCGTAGTTGAAGAAGTTGGTCGCACAAGATGAATACCTCCCATAGGGAAACCAAGTATAAACAAAACACTCCTCCGAGGTCAACCCCACAGGGCAGTACATCAACACCGTATTATGAATGTAGAACCTGCTCCAAAGCAGCTCAAAAACGGCCGCCACCGCCCCACTTCGCTCCCCACATCCCTTCACCTCATCCAAGAACACCACCAAAAACCAACTCCGCGAATCGAACCGCGAGTGATTCTTCAAAAACCCCAACTCCTCCTCCAACTCCGCAATCCCGCGGAAAACCATCACGTAGTGCGTCTCCCGGTTGAACCCGTGACGGAATGACCCGTGGGAATCGGGTTGATGCCGGCGGTCGTCCCAACTGGCCACCATGATGTTGGCCCGGGTCGTGGCTAGCGCGTAGAAGCGGTCCTGAAGAAGGGCGTCATCGCGCAGGATGTACACCAAGTCGCCGCGGTCGATGTTGGCTTCGTACAGGTACTCCAGGCAGAGCAGAGGTAGAGGTGGGGGGTCGCTGGTGGATTGGGGGAGGAACGGAAGCAGGATTGATAGGGAAATGATGGTGCGAAAACGGTGCTTCATGGTTGAAGGAGACTGTTGGAAAAAAGGACAAGTGGGACCTTTTTATATCGGCGATGGAACAAAGAGGAGTTTGAACAAGTGACTTTGCTGATTCTACTGTTGTTACGAGTAGTTTGATGAAGGGAGGTTAAACATCCGTTCTACGAATCATCAAACTGCAACCTTATCGGATCGACTAATCAGAAATTTCACTTTTTAATCATTCAACAAATCATTTTTTCTCAATTTTTTGTCGCGGTAGTTTCTTTCTTGTTTCTTGTTTCCTGTTTCTTGTTTCTTGTTTCTTGTTTCTTGTTTCTTGTTTCTTGTTTCTTGTTTCTTGTTTCTTGTTTCTTGTTTCTTGTTTCTTGTTTCTTGTTTCTTGTTTCTTGTTTCTTGTTTCTTGTTTCTTGTTTCTTGTTTCTTGTTTCTTGTTTCTTGTTTCTTGTTTCTTGTTTCTTGTTTCTTGTTTCTTGTTTCTTGTTTCTTGTTTCTTGTTTCTTGTTTCTTGTTTCTTGTTTCTTGTTTCTTGTTTCTTGTTTCTTGTTTCTTGTTTCTTGTTTCTTGTTTCTTGTTTCTTGTTTCTTGTTTCTTGTTTCTTGTTTCTTGTTTCTTGTTTCTTGTTTCTTGTTTCTTGTTTCTTGTTTCTTGTTTCTTGTTTCTTGTTTCTTGTTTCTTGTTTCTTGTTTCTTGTTTCTTGTTTCTTGTTTCTTGTTTCTTGTTTCTTGTTTCTTGTTTCTTGTTTCTTGTTTCTTGTTTCTTGTTTCTTGTTTCTTGTTTCTTGTTTCTTGTTTCTTGTTTCTTGTTTCTTGTTTCTTGTTTCTTGTTTCTTGTTTCTTGTTTCTTGTTTCTTGTTTCTTGTATTTTTTTTGTATTTCTTGTGTTTCTTTGTATTTCTTGTGTTATTTGTTTATCTTTTGTTTCTTGTGTTTTCTATGTTTCTTATGTCTCTTCTCCCTTGCAATTTTAGTAATTTATTTTTCCAAGCATTGTTGTGTACCGCAAAAGGACTTATTGTATCTTGACTATTCACCAATAAAACAGAATTGAAATTGAAATTATGTCTGTTGTATTTCTTGTATTTCTTGCATTCCTTGTATTTTTTGTGCTTCTTTACTTGTATTTCTTGTATTCCTTGTGTTCCTTGTGTTACTTGTGTTTTTTGTGTTTTTTGTGTTTTTTGTGTTTTTTTGTGTTTCTTTTGTTTCTTGTGTTTCTTATGTTTCTTCTCCCTTGCAATTTTAGTAAGTTTTTTTTGTATTTTTTTCTTACTCTTGGTAACACTTTTATTTAAAGCAATAATTGTTGATGTAACACACAGTTGAAAGGAACTCCAAAACACTGTTGTGTACCGCAAAAGGACTTATTTTATCTTGACTAAAAACAATTGTTTTTGTTTTAAACGTTTATGTTTTTTTGAAATTATGTCTCTTGTATTTCTTGCATTCCTTGTATTTTTTGTGTTTCTTGTATTTCTTGTATTCCTTGTATTCCTTGTGTTGCTTGTGTTTCTTGTGTTCCTTGTGATTTTTGTGTTTTTTTGTGTTTTTTTTATGTTTTTGTGTTTCTTTTGTTTCTAGTGTTTCTTATATTCCTTGTTTTTCCTGTGTTTCTAGTTTTTCTTGAATTTCTTATATATTTTGTATTTCTTGAATTTATTGTGTTTCTTGTATTTCTGGTATTTCTGGTATTTCTGGTATTCCTTGTGTTCCTTTTGTTTCTTGTGTTTCTTGTGTTTCTTGTGTTTCTTGTGTTTCCTTGTGTTCCTTGTGTTTCTTGTGTTTCTTATGTTTCTTGTGTTTCTTTACTTGTTTCTTGTGTTTCTTGTGTTTCTTGTGTTGTTTTGTGTCATTTGTGTTTTATGTCCTTTTTTTGTGTTTTTTGTTTTTTTTGTATTTCTTTTGTTTCTTGTGTTTATTTTCATGTATTTTATGTGTTTCTTTTGTATCTTGCGTTTCTTGTGTTCCTTGTGTTTCTTTTGTATCTTGCGTTTCTTGTGTTCCTTGTGTTTCTTTTGTATCTAGTTTTCTTGTGTTTCTTGTATTTCTGGTATTTCTGGTATTTCTGGTATTTCTTGTTTTTCTTGTGATTCTTGTGTGGCTTGTGTTTTTTGTGATTCTTATATTTAGTTTTTAGTTTTTAGTTTTTAGTTTTTAGTTTTTAGTTTTTAGTTTTTAGTTTTTAGTTTTTAGTTTTTAGTTTTTAGTTTTTAGTTTTTAGTTTTTAGTTTTTTGTTTTTAGTTTTTATTTTTTAGTTTTTAGTTTTTAGTTTTTAGTTTTTAGTTTTTAGTTTTTAGTTTTTAGTTTTTAGTTTTTAGTTTTTAGTTTTTAGTTTTTAGTTTTTAGTTTTTAGTTTTTGTTTTTAGTTTTTAGTTTTTAGTTTTTAGTTTTTAGTTTTTAGTTTTTAGTTTTTGTTTTTTGTTTTTAGTTTTTAGTTTTTAGTTTTTAGTTTTTAGTTTTTAGTTTTTAGTTTTTAGTTTTTAGTTTTTAGTTTTTAGTTTTTAGTTTTTAGTTTTTAGTTTTTTGTTTTTAGTTTTTAGTTTTTAGTTTTTAGTTTTTAGTTTTTAGTTTTTAGTTTTTAGTTTTTAGTTTTTAGTTTTTAGTTTTTAGTTTTTAGTTTTTAGTTTTTAGTTTTTTGTTTTTTGTTTTTAGTTTTTAGTTTTTAGTTTTCAGTTTGAAAAACTAAGTTCAGAGTTATATTGCACTAAACCAGCACTGAATGTTTCAAAATAGTATCACATGTAACCTGTCAGTTTCCACCATCCTTCTAACTGCAGTTACTTGATTAAAAACTTTAATTACCACGTTCTTTACAACCCTACTCTAAGCTTCCTCGCGTACTCCCATTCAAAGAAACTGCTAGTTGCATTCCCGGAATACTTCCTCCGATTATTGCTTCCCAACGAAATGACCAAGTTGGGGGGGTAGAGATGAAAATGGATCCCAATTACAGCCTGAGGTGGATGATAATTGCTGACAATTTTGTTCTCTGCCTTGTTTGGCGAAATGAATTTTCTCCCCCAACTCCCTGCCAAGTAACTTAATCAATGTGCTCTGCACTGCACTCTGGTTCACTCTGGTTGGAACATTTTCAATTTAGTTTTATTGGATCTCGGAATTAGCTGCGGTGCCGGGCGCGTGCTTCGGGTTAAACTACTCTCATAATTAGACTAATTAGGTGGAAAGTGGCAACGGATTTCGTAATAAGAGATCTTAATTTCACCTCTGGTCGAAATTAGAAACGCAAATTTGTATCGGAACTTCAAATTATTGATTTCATGCTGGGAACGGTGCGTAATTGGCGAAATCCAGCGAACCAGCAAATATGGCGGCGGAGGTCCTCCCCAAAAAGTGGAAATCGGACGTCACATCCGGTTCGGAAATGACTCCATCAAAAATGAGTACAGGTTGGATTTGCAATTGGTTGCGCCTATCGCACCAGATTCAATTATGACAGCTTGCTGCACGGAGAGAAGTGGATTTGTAAGTTCTGAGTTTTTTTAATTTTGTTGCTCAGTTAGTCATGGTTCCTTTGAAAACTAACCCGAAAAGTGATTTGCCCTTCATTAACATCTAAATTTGCCTTTTTCGAATCGCAATTCATGAGATCTTTTTTGAAGCTTTATTTTTAAATTTTTTAAAAATCACTTTTCTCCGTGCATTCTCCCGCTTAAATCCTGTCACAGCGATATCAGAGCTGGGCCAATGACTGAACGGAACGTGATACCGGACTAATCCTGGTACCAAGCCCCTCTCCTCCCCCCATCAATTCCCGCAACTTATTCGGAATTGAGTGCATCCGCACGGGTCGGGTATTGATTTTAATACCGGCGCTCTCACACGCACACGCACACACACACACACACACACACACACACACACACACACACACACACACACACACACACACACACACACACACACACACACACACACACACACACACACACACACACACACACACACGTGGCCGTTGATTCCGTGGAAAACATCAATCCCGATCACACAACGACAGGTGGACAGAGTTTGATCCAATTTACGTGGGTTGCAATCGGGATGAGTCATTGGTGAAAACGGAAATGAACTTTTTTTTCGTTTCAGGATTATTTTTTTTTTAATGAATTTTAATTGTTCCTCTTAAATGAGAATTAAGTCAATTGAAAATTAAGCCAAATTATTTCGAATTTATTTTCGATTTTATAAAATTCCCGGAATCAGTGTCCAAGTGAGGCTGATGCACCCAATGTACGGTTGTTTGCACTCGGAGCCGGTTTCCGGTGCAAGAGGGTTACAATGTTTCCACCAGCTGGAACGACATGGAATGTTTCCGAAGAATTCTGCTGGCTATGGTTTGTTTTGACATGGCTGAGGATGATGTTGGTATTTTGAACTACAACAACGAGTATGTTTGGTATTTTTAAGGGAGATTTTACATTGTTTTGATTCCATTTGAGTAGTATTTTTTTAAGTGACTAACCTTCAAATTGATTTGCCTTTGTGGAAAAATTAATGAAAGAAAGTGTATTTAAATGCTACATCGTAATTTGGAAAATTATTTTCAGCGTTACTAGTTGAATGAAATTTTAATTTTGTATTTTTATTTTTTTTATATTTAAAACTTTTATGATGCTTTCGGTATGCCCAAAGAAGCCATTTTGCATCATTAGTTTGTCCATATAATTTCCATTTCCATTTGGCAGCTGTCCATACAAAAATGATGTATGAAAATTCAAAAATGTGTATTTTTTGAAGGAATTTTTTGATCGATTTGGTGTCTTCGGCAAAGTTGTAGGTATGGGAATTTTTTTTTTCAAAAGTGGGTAAACATGTTTACCAATTTTAAATAATAAAAAACTATTTTCAAAAAGTTACCTAAAAATGGCTTTAAATTGAAAACGGTGTACTTTATCAAAATTTCACTGATGTACTTTTTGATTGCAAATTTGATTTTACATCGAAAAATGAAGTTGAAAATTTTTTACGATCTATATTTCGATTATTTTTTTAAATCAGTATTGATTAAAAAAAATCATAACTAACTCAAAGATTTTTTGCACAACCTGGAATTTTCGGAAAAGTTGGCATTTGATGTCACTTAAAACATGTCAAAAAATAAAATATTTAAAATAGTGTTTTTTTGCAAATCAAGTTTTAGAGCGAAAAAATTAAATTAAACATCACAAAAAAATTTAACGTGTATCTTTTTTTCAGTGTAGTCCTTATCCATACCTACAACTTTGCCAAAGACACCAATTCGATCAAAAAATCCTTCAAAAGATACTGTTTTTTGATTTTGAATTGAAAAGAAAATGTTCTTAAATTTCAGATTTGTCTTGCTTTTTTTTGTGTGCTAATGTTCTAAGAAGTCAATAAAAACGTGTTTTTCCGGCGTTGAATGTAATTAAATTTTTTACAAAAAAATAAAAAATAAAATGAATAAAATGTGTCAAATTTTTGCTACAATTAAATTACGCTTTTTTATCGTTGCTAATTCATTTTTTAAAATTGTTTACAATCATTGAAATGTAATGATAATATCATGCAGCTTAATTTGGAATTCAATAAAAAATAAATACTGTATGTATTGTATTATCCAAATGATACATTCAAGTGAATAAAGATTCAAAATGAAAAATCTCTTTTTTAATATGACTGACATGACATTTTTCCATCAATAAGTTTACACATAAAAATTTATTATAAAAATCGAAAAAAACTTAAGCGTATTTACTATCCAGGTTTCTACCACACTGACATTTTTTACTATTTTCAGTTATGAGCAATGTAATTAGGCTTATATCTGTAAGCCCATGCATCAAATTGAAAAGATGTCTGAGGCAAACTCATGGGAAATGGGACGAGCATTCCGGTGAAAATATATTTTCGAGACTGAAAAATCAAGTATGTCATATAGAAATTGCTAAAAAAATCAAAAAACCTACTTTTTCAACATTTTTATTTTTAAAACCGCTGTATCTTCACAAGGATTCGACATAGGACAGTGGTCAATATAACGACTTTTATGTAAAATTGTCTGAGGAATCGATTCCCACTATCGGTTTTTGAACATGTTGACGTTTTGACCACTTTTCAAAAAAACAGTTTTAGTAAATGATTTTTGTATTTTTTCGTGAGTCTTTTGTAACATCTTAGGCTGTTTACAAGTTTGTCTTTGGCCACTTTTTGATACGATGCAACGACTTCGTGATATAGTATTTTTTTAATTACAAAATACAAAAATATTTAAGTAAGTTACGGCCTTCTCAAATGATATTTTCGAGTACAATTGGCTCCATATACACAAAAATTGCTAGGATATCATCGTGCTTGCCATTTCATTAGGACACATAACTTTTGTAGACAAGAGTGTTTCCCTTTCACACCTTATGTAAACTGTCATTTGAGTGAAAGGGATACACTATTGTTTACAAAAGTTATGTGCCCTTTTGAAATGTTAGGCTCCACATGTCTAAAAAGTTTCAATGAAATCGGAGAGAGTCGGGTACAAAATTACCAGAAAAAAAATCCTTTTTTGAGCTGGAATTGCTCTGCTCACTATATTTTGCACTAAACACAACCTACATAGCACATAAAAAACTGTAGACTGGAGCGTTTGGAACGGTACGTCCACGCATCCTTCCTCCGCTGTAGATTTTGTAAAATGTGATCCGTTCTCAGAATCCTTTCTGCGGTAAACACAACGCAGTGGGGCTGGCTGTTGTTTTTTAGGGCGTAATCCAACCCTAAGACTTTACAGCATAAGATTAGATAGAACAAAAATCAAACTTTCTCAGCAACATTGCAGGTGAATTTACATTACTGACATCAACTTCAACAGGGTCGCATAGGAGTTGGCAATTCAAGGAAAACAATTAAAAACTTTTGACATTTGCGAAACAACTCCAAAATGCACGCAACGCTGCATAAATCAATTTACCCGGCTGGTGACAAATTGAAACGGGCAGTTATTACAAACAATGCTGCTGCAAGTGGATATTTTACGACGGAGGCTGTGTGTGTGTGTGCATTGAAAAGAAAATTTACGAGAAAACTTTCCTGTTTCGTTTGTCGACACCACACGCTCACACTCTTGGTCTGCCAGAACGTGAAGCCTTCGGGGGCGATGGGAGGCAATCGGAAATCCGCAATGCCATGCAATTTTCCTCCCTTCCCAGCGTGCTTTTTGGTTCCAGGGGGAAAGTGCATCGTTCAGATGCTTTCAAGGAGAGCAGCTTTCAAAAAGATTGCTCGATTTATAGTTCATAAAGTCGACCGGCTTCCCCTAAAATTCCTCTCATTTCCAAAGCAACTTGCACGCGCCGCAGCACGGCTTACGGAGAATGGAAATATTAATTAAATTATATTTCATTACATTAGTCGTTGCCGTTGAGTTTTCCTGGCGCGTTGGCGTTTCAACTCAGCAAAGAAAGGGCCGTTCTCCAGGTGAGAGAAAGGAGTCAGAACTTGTGGGGTGGGTGGGTTGTAGAAAGCTTATTAAATGCATCGCACACACAATCAGAAAGGGGGTAGATTGTGTGGGAAACTATTGAAATCGAGGTGGTTTCAAAGTTGGTTTTCTTTGTAGGTGCCAGAACGTGCCAGATTTGGCCTTGTTGGTACTGCTGGAATTTTGAAAATGATTCCTGTTTATAGGAAAATAGTCAAAATAATGGCGAACAATTGTCTTTTTTTCATTTGTCCATCAATTATCAGGAATTTTAACTTTGGTGTGAAACCTGCGTACCCGAGCAGACGGAAATAACTTGGGAATAACATTTTTTGATATTGAAAAATACTAGGCCTATAACATTTTATGTTATTTATAACAAAACTTGTTATTTGTCGTTATAAATGTTTAGTTATTGGATTGTTATTGAAATAACAGACTAATAACATTTTTGGTTATTCTTCGAACAAATCTTTGTGATTATTTTTTGTTATTTTAACAACTAATCCGATCACCCCAATAACAGTTGGAGGTATTCTTCCATAACAAAAAATGTTATTCCAAAGTTGTTTTGGCTTTCAACCAATAACGTCATGATTCGAAATCCGGACACTTAGTAGCATATCATTTTTTTATAGCTGGCAAAAAATCATGTAATAAGTTGGAAATGTAGAAATATCATCAGGATGTAGTATAAACAGTCAATTTCAGGAAAATGCATGCAAAATATGCCTTTTCTAACATTTTTTCATAAGAATTTTAAAATTAAGATGACTTGTTGTGCTTCGAATCCCGGACACTGATAAAAGCTGATTCGAAATCCGGACACTTTTGCTTCGAATTCCGGACACTCGATTTTACTTATGAATCGCACAAATTTGGACTGAAATGTTAGTGAATGGCATTCTTTAGGTCTCAAATAAGCTGTTAACATCAAAACAATCGATAGTTTATATAAAAATTTGCTAGAATTTAAGGAAATCGTAACCATAAATTTCTGCTTTGCCTTCCCGGTGCGTCGAACGCCTATGAAATATTTCAAGTGAAATGTTTCGCATTTTTTGTACACTTATAATTTTATTGTATTTAATTGTTTTGGCATTAACTACAGCGTTCAAAAAACTTTAAATGAAAGTTGATGTTGGAATTCATCAAATGACATAGTTTTGACATTCATAATGCGAACTTATATCCAAATAACTGATAAAACAAGATGAAGTGTCCGGGTTTCGAAGCGTCCGGGAATTCGAACCATGACGTTATCAGACCAATACCAAATTTTGTTATGATAACATAAACTGTTATTAAACCCTTATGCAAAAATGGATATTTCAAGAAGATTCCATAACACTTTCTGTTATTTTAACAATATTTGTTATTGAAATGGCATACATTTTGTTATTACCGTCTGCCCGGGTATGCTTCAATTGAGAATTCAAGGGTACAGTTTTTGATTTCAAAAGTTTTCCACCTCATAATGCCTCAAAATCGCCTCCAAAATTGACGCAATTCATGAGCTAGCAATCCTTTGACTGGCAGCCATTAAGGTGTCACACCATCATCTGCCGTTACGACCACCTCCTTCTCTAACCTTTCCCAAGAAGGGTTAAGCTCACAATGACGTCATCGGCTCATAATCGGCCGACTGCCCACTTCCTTACCCTCGCTTCGACATAATTTAATTTTGCCATCATCTTCCCTCAAGTAGAAAGAAGAAGAAGTAACTTTGTGCTCACATTTTCTTCCGTGGAAAAACTTTGACGCAGATTACGGGCGATGAATTTTCTCGCAAGTCGTAAAACGCTCTCTAAAAAGGGGGTGGATTTTCCACGAAGAAAAAAAAATAAAGAAAACTTTGCCCCAGCTAATATCCTCGCGGAGGAGTTTCTTTTCCATTCCTCGCAGGCAGGCCAGGTCGACCATCCGGAAGATGACAATAATGGATTAATGTCATCTAGTTTTTCCAAGGTTTGCTCAAGGTACGAACACGAAAGCAAACAAGTAAGCATTTTCTTTGGCGAAAATCCCCGCGGAGGTGTCATTCCGACGAGAAGGAAAAAAGTGCACTTTTTGTCTAACGAAAGCACGCCATAATGAGATTCGCTCGGCAGTGCTTTTTCCGGGCTTCCTGTTGAAAGTTGCTGTCTTAAAGGTGAGATGATCCCCCGTTTCGTGTGCGCTTTTACGAGGTGATAATGGTGATTGTTTAACGTGATGGCGCTTTTGCCACCCTCGAGGGCGCACCAATTATTGTTATTAGTGCGGACCGTTAAGCGGGGGATGGTGAGAGGAAATTTGACTTTGTGGCTTTGACTGATTTTTATTATTAATATGATTTTATGTTGTGAGAAAATTGCTCTGAAAAAGTATTCAAAAATCAATTTGAATTGTTTTATAGTAAAACGGAATCAGTTTTTTAAAGCATCTTAGAGTTTTAGAGAAAAGTACATTCCAATGAAGCTTATTTCAAAACTGCTTTAAAAAGCAAATCAGAGTACAGTCATGCCTCGGTTTAGCACCGCATATGGGGGATGCCAAACCGAGGCGTGCATAACTGAAGCACATAGCTTATGAGATTTTGGCTATATGGGAGACATTAGCTATCATGCAAACATCAAAAAATTATAGTGTTCTGGAATCCGGATAATGGCAGCTATCCATTGCATTTATAATTACATGAAAATTTTCACAAAAATACGTATTTTTCCTGTATTTTGAAAATGCAGTTTTTTACTCTTAAAAAAAAACTCCTAATTGTTATTGTTATATGGGTATCATATGATCGGGATTTTTTCATATATTTCGAAGGCCATTTCATTTTTTTTAATACTAAAAATTTTCACAAAACTACGTATTTTCGAAAAAGTACTCAAAATTTAAATTTTTGTAATATGGGTATCAAATGATCGGGATTTTTTCATACATTTCTAATGTAATAAAAACATTTTTTGAAAATACACAAAATTTTCACAAAACTACGTATTTTCGAAAAAAAAAACTCAAAATTTATCGGATTGATGGATCAAATGATCGGATTTTTTTTCATCAATTTTCACAAAACAACTTATTTTCGAAAAAATATTCAAAGTTTCAGTTTTTTACAACATGGGTATCAAATGATCGGGAATTTTTCATATCTTTCCAAAGTGGTATTTTTTTTTGAAAATACTCAAAATTTTAACAAAATTACGTATATTTGATGAGAATTTATTTTTTCATACTTTTGTGAAAATTTTGAGTATTTTAAAAACAATTTGTTATAACTTTCGAAATTTATGAAAATATCCTGATCATTTGATACCAATATTGTAAAAAACTGAAATTATCAGTAGTTTTTTTTCTTCAAAAAAACGTAGTTTAGTGAGAAATTTGAGTATTTTCAAAAAAATGTGTTATAACTTTCGAAATGTATGTAATCGGGATGATTGTTTGATATTCATATTGTAAAAAAATGACACTTTGAGTGTTTTTTTTCTTTCGGAAATGCGTAGATTTGTGAATTTTTTTAGTATTTTCAAAATATTGTGTTAGAACTATCGAAATGTATGAAAAAATCCCAATCTACTGATTGATCTATTGATATAGTAAAAAACAGAAATTTTGAGTACTTGTTCGAAAATACGAAGTTTTGTGAAAATTTTAAGTATTTTCAAAAATAACATTCGAAATGTATGAAAAAATTCTTATCGTTTGATATCCATATTGTATAAAAACAGAACTGTTGAGTATTTCTTAAAAAATACGTAGTTTTGTTAAATTTTTGAGTATTTTCAAAAAATGCTGGTATTACATTAGAAATGTATGAAAAAATTCCGATCATTTGATACCCATATTGTGAAAAATTTAAATTTTGAGTTTTTTTTCGAAAATACGTAGTATTGTGATAATTTGAGTATTTCAAAAAAAATTGTTATTATTTTCGAAATGCATGAAAAAATCCCGATCATTTGATTTTTTCGAGAAACATTGCATTTTCAAAATACACAAAATTTTAGTGTAATTATAACTATATATAGTAATAAGTAGTTGACATTATCCCAATTCCAAAACACTATAATTATTTGAAGTTTGGAGGATTTTTCATAGGATTATAGCCAATGTCTCCCATATAGCCAAAATCCCATAAGCTCTGTGCTTCAGTTAAGTTATTCATTTTTTAAAATTAGTACATAGGTTTGCCCAGCCCACTTTTGATAAAAATATTTTTGAAAAGCTGAGAAAATTCTCTATATTGTGCATTCATGAACTTTGTTGATACGATCCATAGTTGCTGAGATGTTGCCATGCAAAGGTTTAAAAGCAGGAAAATTGATGTTTACTAAGTCTCACACAAACAACCCACTATTTTCTAATGTTGATATCTTAGCAACTAATGGTCCGATTTTCAATGTTAAAATTTGAAATATTTGTGGAATTTTCCGATCTTTTCGAAAACAATACTTTCAAAAATTTAAATCAAGACTTACATTTCAAAAGGGCGTAATATTGAATTCTTGGCCCTTGGACAATTTTCTCAGCTTTTCAAAAACATTTTTTTCAAGGTTTGGCATACATAAGCACTTATTTTAAAAAATGAATAAATGTGAATTTTTTAAAAACTTTTCCTAAAATGGCTATAACTTGAAAACGGTGCACTTTATCAAAATTTCACAAAAGTACTTTTTGATTGCAAATTCGATTTTGCATAGAAAAATGAAGTTGAATTTTTTTGCGCCCAATATTTCGCTATTGTTTTTTTAATCTGCATTGATACAAAAAATCATTTTTTGCCCGTTCCGGAAATATCTGAAATGCTGGCATTTGATGTCCCCTAAAACATATCAGAAAATGATTTTTTTTTTGCAAATCAAGTTTTAGTGACAAAAAGTGAAATTAAAAATCACCAAAAAGAATTTTATCGTGTATCATTTTTTTTTCAGTGTTATTCTTATCCATACCTACAACTTTGCCGAAGACACCAAATCGATCAAAAAATCCCTTCAAAAGATACAGATTTTTGAATTTTCATACATCATTTTTGTATGGACAGCTGCCAAATTTGTATGGAAAATTCTATGGACAAACTAATGATGCAAAATGGCTTCTTTGGGCATACTGAAGGCACCAAAAAAGTTTCAGCCGGATTAAAAAACACAAAAAAAATCGAATGACCAAAATCTGAGAGAATTGCGCATTATTGAAAGCATTCTTACTTGGAAAGGTTTGCTTTGGATTCCAGATTTTTAAGTATAAAAACGAAATGCAGTCTCAGTTAAAATTAATGTCATTTATATATGTATTTTTTTTATAAATAATCATGCGGAAAAAATCTGGAAAAAAACTGTATTGAAACCTGCAGAGATTTAGACCACTATCATTTGACAAAGTTTGCTTAAAATTTAGCAAATCGATGCCTCTGTGCTCTCTTATGCTAACTAGATAGGAAAACCAGCAAGCTTAGTACAAGAGAGCACAGAGGCATCGAAAAATTAATCATAATTGTGATTTCCCCTTAGTGGGTAATTTTTAATATAAATTGTTTGGTCAAAGGTTAAAAAGATCAACAGAATTTTTTTCAAGACAAGGTTTCCTTTAAATGCTGGAAAAGTTAATCAAATAATCATGATTACAATTAATAGGACAATTACACTATGCTTGGCTTCAATTCAGTTTTATTTCAATCTAAAAATGTATCAAACCAAGAAGCTTCTCAACGTCTTTTCAAACGAATTTCCGCTGGTTAAGGCTGCACGTGCCCTTGCACCTTTGCTCGGGAGCCGGTTAGTAAATTGAGTTACAAACGTTCAACGCAGTGACATTTTCCCTCCCACAGACGACTGCAGAAGAAAGCCAGCCATCCAGCCTGCACAAATAAGGAAAAGCGTTGAATTGTTCCTTCCGGTGGGGGGTTGAATGAAATTATTACCTGGGAGCTTGCACTTTTGCACTTTTCTTCTTTCTTGTGCCATAAATATCCTGCAAACTTGAGATGAATGGCTTTTGCACGTGGGTTCACGGTGTGAGGTGGGCGTTTTAAATTAGATTTGTTTCGATTTGCTGCAGGAGAGAATTTATTTTCAATTTTATGTGCTCTCACTCGAGGTGTTGCAAAATTGATTTCTTTATTAAAGACAATTTCGCCTTTAATACATTCAATCTGAGCCCGACAATGAATGTCATTTTAATTAATTAGCCTCACATTTCCATCATCTCAGGCCTCCATTGTATCCAAATCCCATTACTTACAAGGAAAATTACCAAAAGCACAAACAACACCTCGTACGACCCAATTATCCCAGCGACAACCCAAGTGGAAGCCTCGACAAATGGTGCGACGGTGCCTTAACATCTTTGCTCATTCCCGACCCGTCATCATCCTCATCAGTGTCAAAATTTGTCCCTCCAACTTCCATTCCCCTCTCTCAAGACCACTTTTGATGATGATTAATTAAGGACTCCTTCTCTTGCTCTGTCTACTTGCAGAATGTATCACACGTCGTCGTCCTCGTCGTCGTCTTCACCACCACTACCATCAGCAACCGCAACAACAACAACAATATCATCAACAAACAATACGACAACAACAACAGGGACAACATATGCTGCCACGTTGCCACGACCCTCCTCCGGTGGCCACCACGGCCTTCGGCATCATCAGCAGCCGCCGCCACAACTCCAGCATCATGTTCTCCACCAGCAGCACCACTACAACGGTGGACCCTCGTACGGCACGCGGACTCAGCCGCCGCCTCAACTTCGGCAGTCCTCGTCCTCCACGTCGCTGGCAACACTGGCCGATGCGCCGCACAGACTGAAGAAGAGCCACAATCAAAACAGCAACAGCAACGCCATCATCAACAACAACAATCCACAGTCGTCGTCGTCGCGGCCAGTCGTGTACCAGTCGAGCTCACAACTACAACCGCAGCCCAAGGCCGGGCCGAGACCCAGTTACGGTGCCTATACGAATAACACTTTACCGCGGGGGCCTTATCTTCAGTATAAGTATAACAATATTAGCAGTATTCCGAGCAGCGACAATAACAATGCCCAGCAACAGCAACAACACGAGCAGCAACACGAGCACCAATCGAAGCAGATCGAGGCACTGCGCAACGAATTCCTAGAGCTGGCGGCCGCCCAACAACATCGGCAGCAACTTCAACAACAATCCGGCAACGGCGTTGCCGCGGACCGCGACTCGCTCCGGAGCACCAAGTCCGGCACGTCAACCGCTTCCTCGACGGCCACGGCGGCCACCGCGATTGTGGGCTCCCTCGGGACCTACCAGCATCATCAACATCAACAACACCACCATCAACCGCAGCAGCATCAACAGTTTCATCAGCAACAAAATCAACAAGGCTGTGCTAGTGTTAGTAATAGTAATAGTGTTCATAGCAATAGCAAGCGGCATCACCACTACAGCAGCAGCAACATCAACGTCAACCATCAACAACAACATTATCAGCTGTCGCAGCAGGCGGCGGCGACGGCGGTGCAGCAGCAGGGAAGTCTGGATCGGCGTGGCGGTGGTGGAGGAGGAGGAGGGAGTGGTCGCAGCGCGACCAGTGGATACTGTTTGAACTACGTGACGCTTGCGGACGTGGTTGCACTGAAGCGGATCAGTCAGCACGAGGGCTGGGCGGTGCTGTGCCAGTCGGTGCAGGCGTTGCAGGATCTGTTTTTGGCGGGTGAGTTGATTGTTGAGTTGTTTACATTTTATGGTTTTGACAGGTCGTCAATGTTGTCACGTGATGGCAGTACATACGTACATTTGAAATTACTCAATTTTCGTCAAAACCGAACCTACTCAGAAAAGAGTAAATGCGTCATCTATCCGATCTGAGTAAAATTCACTCAGAATTCAACGACAATTTAGGTAAATTCAGCCAGATCTAAGTGAAATTTCCTCAAATTTGAGAGATGGCCCATTTACTCATTTTTAAGTAGGTGAAGTGTCCAATATTCTAGTTTTTGCGTTTCGACCTTTTGTCCATTATATCTGTTATCCATTGGACCTTTTGTCCATTTGTTAATTTTGACCATTTGTCCTTTCGGCCATTTGTTCATTTGACGTTTTCTCCATTCGACCATTCGATTTATTCTTGAAAATTTATCAATTCTATAAACATTTTGTGAGTGATGGAAAAAAAATTGTGGATGAGAATCATTGAATGTTCAAAATTCGACTTTTTGGTCTTTCGACCTTTTGTCTATTTAACATTTTGTCTATTTGTTATTTTTTTCATTCGACCATTTTTTAATTCGATATTTTTTTCAAGTCGACCTTTTGTCCATGCGGCCATTTGTTCATTCGACCTTTTCTCCATTCGACCTTTCGATCCATTCTTCAAAAATGATCAATTCTTTAAACATTTTGCGAATGGTGAAAAGAATATTGATGTGGAAATCATGAAATGTCCAAAATTCGACCTTTTGGCCATTCGTAATTTTTTCATTCGACCATTTGGTTATTCGACCTTTTATCGATTCGATCATTTGTCTATTCGACCTTTTCTCCATTTGACCATTTTTTGATTCGACATTTTTTTCTGTTCAACTTTTTATTCATTCGACCTTTTGTCTATTCGGCCTTTTGTTCATTTAAGTTTGTTCTCGAGTATAGATATTCATCTTTTTCAACGTTTTTTTAATAACCTAATTTCCAAGCAGATTGTTTGTACAATGTTTAATTTCTTTTCGGATGAAATAATTTGAATGAAATCTATCAAAGATAAAATCTGGAATAAATTAGAAGAAAATAATAAATACTAAAACAAAACCCAAAAAACACCAAAATATAAATAAATATAAACATAAAAACAAAAACCAGAAAAACCAAATCATCAAATTAATCAAAAAATCAATAGTTATAAAACAACTTAAAAAACAAAAAACCAGAAAACTAATAATCAAAAAAACAAGATCAGAAAACAAAAAAAAAAGAAAACAAAAAATAAATTTAAAAAACATGAAAAATTATAACCAAAAACACAGAAAACCACAAATCCCAAAAGCCAAAATAAAAACAAAATACCAAATTAAAAACTAAGCAACCAAAACCCCTAAAAAAATATAAAAAACAGCATAAAAAAAATCAAATAATCAAAACACCTTGAAACCGAAAATAGAAAAAAACAAATCATCAAATTAACAAAAAAAAAATTGAAACAAAAAAACAACCAAAAAACCACAAAGCAAAAAAAAAAACAAAAGCCAGAAAACTAATAATCCAAAAAACCAAAAAGATGAAGATCAAAACACAAAAAAAAAACAATTATTCAAAAAACCACCAATCCCAAAAGCCAACCAAAAACCCCAAAAAATTTAAAAAAAACAGCAAAATAACAAAAACATAAACAAATAACCAAAAAACCTAGAAACCAAAAATCCAAAAACCGAAAAAAAAAAACAAAAAACAAAAATAAACATACAATACCAAAAAATTAGATAAAATCAACCATCCAAAAACCCAAAAAAAAAAACAAAAAAAACTAAACCCCAAAAAAAAACCCAATAAACAAAAACCAAAAAAAAAACATTAAACCCAAAGATAAGCAAACCAAAAAAGCAAAAAACCTAACAATAATATAACTAAGAACTCAAAATAAAAATAAGAAAAAACAAAGAACAAAACTAAAGCCAAATAACATAATAAAAAAACAAAACAAAACACTAAAAATTAAAAAAAAATTAAATCAATAAACCAAAAAAAACACACAAAATCAAAATCCTACAAAATACACAAAAACACAAAAACCATATAACAATTAAAAAATCTCAAAAAAACACATAAAAAAATAAAAAAAAAGAACAAAAAATCATATAAATAAAAAAACTAAAAATCTAAAAAAACAGCAAAAAAACAAATAACCGAAACACCTAGAAACCAAAAATAGAAAAACCAAATCATCAAAGTAACAAAAAAAATTAAACGTTCAAAAACAACCAAAAAACCACAAAGCCAAAAAAAAACAACAAAAAACCAGAGAACTAATAATCAAAAAAACCAAAAAGATCAAGATCAAAAAACAAAAAAAACAACAACAAAAAAAACAACAACTTAAAAAACAACAACAAAAAAAAACAATTAATCAAAAAACCACCAATCCCAAAAGCCAAAATATCAAATTAAAAACCAAATAACCGAAAACCCAAAAAAAAAATAAACAACAAAATAACAAAAAATAAACAAATAACCAAAAAACCTAGAAACCAAAAATCAAAAAAAAAAACAAAAAAAAACAAAAAATAAACATAAAATCCCAAAAACAAATAGCTCAAAAAAAACAAAAATAAAATAGCATTAAACCCAAAGATAAACAAACCAAAAAAAAACTAACAATAAAATAATCAAAAACTCAAAATAAAAATAAGAAAAAAAAACAAAGAACAAAACTAAAGCCAAATGACAAAAAAAATAAAAACAAAACAAAACAATAAAATTTGAAAAAAATTACAAATCAAGAAACCAAAAAAAAAAACACAAAATCAAAATCCTAATCCTAATATAAACCCAAAAACAAGAAACCACAAAGTTAAAAAAACGAAAAAAAAAACACAAAAACCCATAAAACAAAAAAATCATATAAACAAAAAAACTAAAAATCACAAAAAAAGCAAAAAGGCAAAAATACGATATTAAAATATTTATCTTGAAAACAAAATAACCAGATGTTCCGGATACCGGTTCCCATGCAGTCATTTTTCAGGTACATTTAAAGAGGTCAAGTAACACTTCAAATATCGAAGAATTAGCCAGATATTTACATTACAACTCAGTTTTATTTTCTGCAACAAGCAAGAACCTGCTAAAAATTGTCGATCCGGATGTTCCGAATACCGGTTCCGACGGTTCTCTCTTCCTTAGAAACACTTAAAATGGTCGAGCGGCAATCCAAACATCGTGGAATTTGACTGATGTTTACTCTTCGACTGATTGCAAGTAGCTTTGAAAAGATCCAGTTAAAACATGGCCAATCCGGATGTTCCGGATATCGGTTCCGATAAGGTCATTCCTTAAAACCACTCGAAATGGTCAAGCGACACCTTGAACATCGTGGAATTGGCTAGATATTTAATTTACAACTGATTTTAATTGACCTCGCCAAGTTCCTATCAAAATATGGCCTTCCGTACGGGATTAAGAAACTTCGCAAGATTCCCTCTTTCCTAAACACTTTCCCATGCTAAATTTGAAACCCAAGAGCTGAAACAATCTCAAAAGTAACTTTCACAATTTTCCAGGCTCGAAACTCATTTTCCACAACAAGAAATCCTTTCTTCCTTCCAAACTCTTCTGGCAGCAAAAATCTTCACCCGAATCTTGCGCACCTCTCCTCATCCACGTCGCAAAACTCGTTCTCGGAACGGAAATTTAATTGTCCCTTTTTTCGGCCGCAGAGCGACGAGATAGGGCGGAAAAACTTCCTGTTTCCGACACTTTTCGCCATTCCCGAAGGTGTCAAGTGCGATTGACCTTTTCGCACACCGCACGCGAGCGCCGGGGAAAAATCGTCTTGGGGAAATTAATTTACCTTCATTTTATTCGGGGCTTTAAATTATGGTGGAAATTTGATTTTTTTTCCTTTTCTCGAAAAAAATACTTCAAAGAGTGCAGAATGAGGCACGTCGAAAAAAGCAGGGGAAAAAATGGCAAGAATTTTGCTCACCTTCATGGCAGGGTAATAAAACTCAATGGGATTATTTTCCACCAGCGCAGCGTCTTGTTGTGTGCCGAGCATTCTGGGTGTAATTTTTCGACATAATAACACAACACAAAGAAACCGCGAGGCGAAAGTGAATCCCTGGGAAATTCACGTGGGTGGTTTTTATTTAACTTTCGTTTTTTGGGTTTTAGGGTAAGTTGTCCGTTTTTTGATCAAAGTAATGTTAATTTTAGTTTGTTTCAAATTTGTTCAACCACAATTTCTAGAAGAATTTAAAAAAAATAGCAGAATTTTTTTTTAATTATTTTACAAAATGCAGCCAACAACCCTAAACCACACTGTTGAGGATTCGTGAGAGCTGTGAGGGTTTTGTCACCGACATATACTAAATAGACTTGTTATTGAAAGTTAGAGGGGCGAAAGAAGTATTTTAGCGCGGCGCTGACACTTCTTGTTTGCTCAACCTTAGCCCCCCGGTCCAGAATGGTGTTTTGGGCATCATTTTTCCTAGGGGCTCTCTGAACACTGATGTTGGGAGTCTGCGACACAAAGATGTCTGTCTGTTTGCGGAGGAGATTTTGGGCTAAAAATAACCACTTTCTGGTGAGGTCGTGATGGAACGTGATTTATTTTCAGGTTTACTTAGTTACTGCTGGAATATTTAAGAACAAGGTGATTAATTTTGAATTTGTTTCGCTTTAATTTTCCTGTAAAAGACTGAAACTCTTAAGATAACTTGTAAAAGAGTGACTATGAGGTCCCCAAGTAGCCAACGGTAACCGAGAACAACGGCATGACCGTAGATTGATAGATCTTTAAATTTCATGAAGTTTGATATGTCGCATGATAGAGTTTCTGGCATATTCCGGAAGTGTCATCAGGCGGTCACCGGTCACCGGTTCTGGAGTGACCAAATTTGGTCAGCGAACAACGGCATGACCTCAGATTGTTATATCTTTCAATTTCATGATGTTTGATATGTCGCATGATTGGGTTTTTGGCATATTCTGGAAGTGTCCTTGAGCGGTAACTGGTAATCGGTTCCAGGGAGGCCTGGTAGGGTCAAAGAATATCGGCATGACCATAGGTTGTCATATCTTTCAATTTCATAAAGTTTGATATGTCGCATGACTGGGTTTCTAGCACACGGCATGACCTTAGACTGTAATATCTTTGAAATTCATGAAGTTTGACATGCAATAAGATGATTTTTCAACAGAACAGTCAAGTTGGCAATTTGTTGGTTACCCTGGAACCGGTTCCAGATGAACTAGATGCGGCCAATAGAACTCCAAAGTAGTTTTATGTTTTTGATAAGTTTTATCGATATATTTCAACTTTTGTAAGGATGTTCAAAATCCCGAACCGGTAAGTCTTCTAGCCCTGATTTTCTAAGTCGGTATCGGGAAGGGGACATTTTAAACTTTGGGTAATTCTCTACCAACTCACACGCAATCGGGAAAAGTTGCCCCGACCCCTCTTCGATTTGCGTGAAATTTTGTCCTAAGGGGTAACTTTTGTCCCAGATCACGAATCAGAGGTCCGATTTTTGATTTCTCGTGACGGAGGGGCGGTACGACCCCTTCCATTTTTGAACATGCGAAAAAAGAGGTGTTTTTCAATAATTTGCAGCCTGAAACGGTGATGAGATAGAAATTTGGTGTCAAAGGGACTTTTATGTAAAATTAGACGCCCGATTTGATGGCGTACTCAGAATTCCGAAAAAACGTATTTTTCATCGAAAAAAAACACTTAAAAAAGTTTTAAAAACTCTGCCATTTTCCGTTACTTGACTGTAAAACATTTTGGAACATGTCATTTTAAGGGAAATTTAATGTACTTTTCGAATCTACATTGACCCAGAAGGGTCATTTTTTCATTTAGAACATAGTTTTTCATTTTAGAATTTCATATTTTTTCTAATTTCCAGGGTTATTTTTTAGAGTGTAATAATGTTCTACAAAGTTGTAGAGCAGACAATTACAAAAGTTTTGATTTACAAAAATAAGGGATTTGCTTGTAAACATCACGAGTTATCGCGATTTTACGAAAAAAAAGTTTTGAAAAAGTTCCATTTTGCATTTCTCTTTGTTTCGTCGTCCGTGTCTGTCGTGGATGACGATGATCGGCCATGATCGACGACGACCAACTTTTTCAAAAACATTTTTTGTAAAATCACGATAACTCGTGATGTTTATAAGCAAACCCCTTATGTTTATATATCAAAATTTTTGTAATTGTCTGCTCTACAACTTTGTAGAACATTATTACACTCTAAAAAATAACCCTGCAAAGTTAGAAAAAACACGAAATTTTAAAATGAAAAAAAAATCTAAATGAAAAAATGACCCTTCTGGGTCAATGTAGATTTGAAAAGTACATTAAATTTCCCTTAAAATGACATGTTCCAAAAAAATTTACAGTCGAGTAACGGAAAATGGCAGAGTTTTTAAAACTTTTTTAGTGTTTTTTTCGATGAAAAATACGTTTTTTCGGAATTCTGAGTACGCCATCAAATCGGGCGTCTAATTTTACATAAAAGTCCCTTTGACACCAAATTTCTATCTCATCACCGTTTCAGGCTGCAAATTATTGAAAAACACCTCTTTTTTCGCATGTTCAAAAATGAAAGGGGTCGTACCGCCCCTCCGTTACGAGATATCAAAAAACGGACCTCGGATTCGTGATCAGGGACAAAAGTTACCCCTTAGGACAAAGTTTCACGCAAATCGAAGAGGGGTCGGGGCAACTGCTGTGTGAGTTGGCGGAGAATTACCCCTTTAGTAATAAATATAGTTTGGACATAAACTGGACTTTTGACGACTTTTTTTTTAAATTTGGGGTAGAAACATTCTTAATAACTATTAGACAATTTTTTATGAACGCTCTCTTTGAGGTCTTAAAATTTATTTATGGTTATAATTGCGTTTTCATGCTACACATTTTATGACAGAAAATCTCAATATTTAAGCGTTTTCTAGCTAAAATCAAAGCGATTCCAAAATTCAGAAATGCCGAAAAGAACACCAATGACGTCCTTTTCAATGATTTTTGTACTTATTTTTATTGAACTGTTGAGTTTATTTAATATCTACTCGAATCGAAAAATTAAAAAATCAAGTGCTAGAAAAGAAAGATTTATACACGGAATATCATGCCAAAGCTGTAAGAAAAATCAAATTGGCCTCATATGAATCAACGATGTAATTTCCTCAAAATTGTATTCTTTACTAGTAAAATTTTCAAACCAATGAATGTGAGACGAGGTGAAAGAAAATCTCTTCACAACTCTCAAAAAACCTCAAAAAATAATCGACATTTTCATGAATTTCTCTAAACCTAAAAAGTGACTGCTCAACTAAGACGTTCCAAGTGTCATCCAATTAGACATTATTTTTTAAAAAAAGGTAGCTCGACAACCATCCATCAGATTTTCAATGTTTAACAAGGAAACATTTGTGATCTTTTCCTAAATATTGTTTTTGTAAATTTTCCAAATACTAGGCAAGTTTTTTTTTTAATTGAAAGAATATTATTTTCGGAAAAATCTGGAAATTTCACAAATGTTTTGTTTTTTAACATTTTGAAACTCTAAATTATTAAATTCGGTTGAAATAGCGATGAATTATGATTAAGTTAAGTTTTTTTTTTTTCGAAAATCGAAGAATATTTACATTTTTTGGACCACCATAACACGGTGTGTGGCCAAACAAAAGAAAAAAAGGGTTTAATTATTCGGCCAAGGAACCTCCAGTCCAATTTTGAGCCCGATTTGACATTTTTTTTCGAATACCGCTGTTTTATTTGTTTTCATGGGGAATTGCTGTATTTTCACCATAAATAAGACTTGAAATGGCAAAAACTTAAAAAAGATGTTTTTCATCAAAAAGGTAAAGTAATTTTTGATAGCCATTTCGAAAACTGTATGGCTCAAAAAAATCAGGATTTTGTCCCCTAAAACATGTCGAATTTTTACAAAAAATAAATAAATCAGTTATTGTAGCAAACAGTTTTTTTAAAAATCGCCAAATAAAATACATGTGCCTTTGTTACTAACAGTCAGCATAATTGAACGACGTAGTGCTGATATGCAAACATAAGAAACTCGCTGAAATTACATGCTGTTTCCGTGTATCGCGGCATCACTTTGATTTCAACCATTTGGTTCATTTCCTGCATCTTGCAAAATATCCATCAATCTTACACGTGCCGCACACATACACACACGAAATCATGTGTTGGTAACAAATAACGTCCAAATCAAAAGCCACGTGTGCAATGACTGATGAGTTGATATTAAAATTCCGAATCGAAACTTTCGATTAGGGTTTCAGGGCTGAGTCAATTCAGCAGAACTGGTAAAACAATGTTAAAGTCAAATGGAAGTCAAATATCGAGAAGCTTCAAGAAAAAAAAATATATAAATGTTATGCTAAATTGCATAAACATATTTTGCTAAATTTATTAAACATGCTTATAAGTGACCTAGTTTGTTTTAACATTGATTATAATTTTTACAATTTGTTCTCTATACAACCTTCAAATAGGTTTTAATATAAAGTTTGCAATTTAGATTTGAAAATACATAATTTTCTCGTAATTCTATAGTGAAGAAATGGCCTACTTATCATCACCAACTTTTCAGCACTTGTATTGAAAAGTATTTTTTTTAGACTTGTTGGATGAATCTACAATTCGTGCTGAAAAAATTGTTAATTTTCAACTTGCTGCATAAACTGCTACATTTTAAAACCAGATTATCGGAAACTCATAACTTCCAAGGGATTAAAATCTTACATGATTTAAGTCTGTTTGCCTGTGTCTTTACGTCAATTCCAATAACTACTCTTGTTTCTCCTTCCTTGCTCGATAAGCTCGTGCAAATAATAAAAAAAAACCCTGCAATGATTTCTCTGTTTTGCAATCAGCGAAGAAGTAATCACTTTTCATTCGCGAGTATCGCGCGCATTTCTCCAATGACCGAGGATATGACGCAAAGCTCGCAGCACAGATGGAAAACTTTTCCACTTTTCCCTTTGCAATGACCTACTTCTGTCATCGTTTTCCAGTTGTCTTGGCGAAGTGAGCGGAACAAAAAAAAAAAACGAACTGAAACACAACCGTCAGAGACAATACCAATTCGAGATATTCAAGGGAACGCTCTCTTCCAACCTGTCAGCAACTGTATTATCCTTTTTGTACCGCTTTCCTCGCTCTCCCAACGGGTTATTACCAGCCCATAAAGCAGGGGTGCTCAAAGTTTTTGGAGGCCGGGCCAAAATTGAAGCTCAAATGAGCTTGCGGGCCAAATTTACAAAAAAAAATTACGTTATTTTTATTTAAAAGATTTAATTTCTCTTATTTAAAAAAAAGTCAATGCAAAATAATTGAAACAACAAAATAACAGTTTTCTATCGGTATTGTTGATTTTATTGTTTCAGGTATTTGAAAAAAAGTTTTTAGCTTAATGTACTTGTGTTTTCAAATAAAAAAATAAGTTTTGTTTTTATATTCCGAAAATGTGTTATGTCACCAAACAATTAAACAATTCATCTAAAGGCGTAATTTTATCTATAAGTTAAGGGTGGCTAATGAACAATCGCTGAGAGCCAGAATTTCAACATTTATTTCATCGAAAATTCACTAAAATTCAAATTATGTTGAATAACCCCAAACATGCTCAAATGATTCTAAATGCAAAGGAATGTATATTTAATTAATTTCAGCTGATTGCACTTAAATTTATTTTTTTTAGTTTTGAAGTTTTTTGAAAATATATTTTTGCTCCTGGTTTTTCGAGCCAATTTTTTATTGAGTGACGAAAGATTTGCAACAAACTTGATCCTCCAATTTCCACATTTTGTCTGCCTGAATCAGTTGGTAGTCAATCAGATTCGTTATCCAACTGTAACGAGTTCGAATCCCGGAGGAAATGCAATGTATGTTTAAGGGTCAGTTCATTAAAGGGCCATTATGACTTGCAAATTAATAAAGAAAACTTATATTTTTGCAACAATTACAGAATTCTACCTAAGTCAAACTTTAAAGTTTTTTAAATATTTCCAAAAAAATTTGATGAAAGTTTTGACGATATTTACTAGTTCCACTCACATTGCAACGTGTGAAATTGTTTTGATTATAAAATTTTTTGAACAAATTATTTGTATCCTAAAGTGGGGATCAGAATATTGATAAATCATAAGTTTTTTTTTCAACAAAAAATTATAAAGATTAGCATTTAAAAGTTTAAAATAAACCTTAATTATGAAAAAGTATAAAATCACTTTACAAGTGGTCAACGGGCCATTTTTCATGATCATTCAAAATGGGTCCGCGGGCCACAAAATATCACCTCGCGGGCCACGTTTGGCCCGCGGGCCATACTTTGGTCACCCCTGCCATAAAGTCATCCTCGAGGGATAAGCCACCGCGAAACATGGCGGTTTCGGCAACAAATGGAACCATGTCAGCGGTGACGAGGTACTGCTCAGCAGCAGCAGTTGTCATGTTAGAACTCTTACGACCCTTGAAAAAAGGGAAGGGAAATGTGAGGAAAAGAATTCTGAAAAGGAAAATTATCACTCCCACAAGGGTGACTACTGTTTGAGGGAATGGTTTCCTTTTCTGGTTTGGGAGCTCTGCAGGGTGACTACCTCAATTTAAAAAGTATTGAAAATTCATTTTGCAACGAAAATAAAAACAGTAAAATTGATGAAAAATTTAAGATCCATACTAAAAAGAAACGAAATTCATAAGTTAATTCTAAAATTAAAGTATTTTTTTTTTGTTCAATTAAGCTGCCACCCTGTCCGAACCCGCACAAACTTTGCGCAGCTTCCTTCCCTTCTTTTTTTTCGAGGTTAGGGTTAAGAAAGAAAGCATTGTGTCCCACATTGTCACCAGCTGGAGTCCTCTTTTTTTTTCCCTTTTCCTATAGTGTAACACACACACACATCAGTCAAAGTGGCGCGGTGTGTCATTCGGTTTGGGTCGGAATTGTGGTGACATTTTCCCTTTTGTTTCTTAGCCGGAGGAAAATGCTATACCATAGTGTAAATACCCTCGCTGGTGACGTGAGAAATGGAGCGCACGCCGCCGTGACACGGAAACGGAAATGTGCCGCACGTGTGTGGGTGTGTGATCTTAAAATTTGTCATGTGGAAATGTGGTGCTGACATGTGATCAGCTGGTGCACACTTCTGAACCTGAGAAGATAGTTTGTCATTTGTCGGAATGGATTTATGATTGTGGTTGGATTGTTTCTTTCATTCATTTTATGACTTGACTAATTACTATTAAAATTGGAAAAAAATCCTCATAATATCCCCTCCCAAAAATATTCGTACTCATAAAATTGTTTGAAAGAACCGAAGTGGTCTTTTTGGTCATAGAGAAAGAACCCACAAAATTTTTGACAGGTAAAACATGCGAAAGAAAAATAAAAACATTGTTCAAAGTCTTAGAGAAATGCTCAATGTTGAAATTTAGGCATATCAATTAAATCCTTCAAACATAACTACAGTTTGAAGAAATATTTTTGAAACTGTACAGCTAATTAAAAATTAATTATTGTAAACAAAAGTTTCCCCTGAAAACGTGCCAATTAAATTTCCAACCACAATTACCGATACCAAAAAAAAGTACAGACCGCTCTCCCTCATTATAAAGCATTTGCAAATTCAGTGGAATCAGTTCCAGTTGCCTGCCGTTGATGGTGAATTATTATCCGCGTCCAGCCAACGAAAAAAAACCCGAAAAAGTCTGAGTGGCAAAAAGCTTTCCTGTCAACACAGAAAAAAAAATTGGAAAACGATTGGTTGCAAATTTGATGGTGTAATTTTCCATCTTTTTCATGTAATTTTACTTAAATTAACATGTAAATATTTAAAATATCAGTAATAGATAAAAACTTTTTCCGATTAGCTTTCGATCAAATACTGCTGAAATTCTGAGCTTTTTCACCATGTTATTTAACTTATCACATTACGTAAATTTACATAAAAAAGAGGTAAAATTAATCTTACACGGCAATTATGAATCACATGTAAATTCGCTTGATGTAAACTTAAGATTCGATGTAATCGTCTGCATCACACGTAAAATCATGTTTTTACTATGATTTGTTGTCAATTTACATCAAATCGCATCTAAATTCAAATGATTAATGATGTAACATTCAGAATTTTAGTTTTCTTTGCTTTTTCAAAATTTCAACATGTTTTAATGTGTACATTTCGTTTTCCCTGTCCGAATTTCCCGCGAAAAAGTTACCCCAACCTTTGAGCGGTTTTCCAAGGGGGGTGAGTTTCCAGAACTTCACGCACCCAAGCTTCGTTAATATTTGCCACGAGGGCGATGACGACGACGATAAAGTGGGTGTTGACTAAAAGAAAACTTTTTGTTTCCCTCCGAGCCGCAAACTGAAATTAAATCCATACTGAGGTGCCCCTGCGGAACTGGAGTTTTTTCACTTTTCTCTGAGAAACAGTTGTGGGAAAAAGGTGAACGAAATTAAACATCATTATCAATATCAAATGTAAGATTCTAGGAAACATTAAACAATGACCCACACTAAAAATATCATGGTAATAATACATCAGGGATGTCGAAAGGTGTAGTGTCAGAATAAAATATGTAATATTTCCACTAAACATAGATAAATTTACATCCGCAACTGTGTAATTTTACTTACAGAGCAATTCCAGCTCAAATCAGGATTTTTTGTGGTACTTTTGTACCCGACCCTCTCCGATTTCAATGAAACTTATTAGACATGATATCCTAGGCCTATATAAGCCATTCTCGTGTATATGGATCCAATTGTACTCGAAAATGACATTTGAGAAGGGCGTAAGTTATTTAGGTATTTTTTTATTCTGTAATTAAAAAATGACTATCTATGGCTTTCCGAAAAAATACACTGATACAAAAATACACGCCACTTCTATGGGATTTTTCAATATTTTATGTTTAAAAGTTTAATTTTAAGGTGAAGTCACGATTTTTTTTCGTTCAAAATTTTTGAGGATATAGCCTAAAATGTTACAAAAAGACTCACAAAAAATGCAGGATGGTATGTCTCTCCTAAAAAAAAATACAAAAATCATTTACTAAAACTGTTTTTTTGAAAAGAAGTCTAAACGTCAAAATTTTCAAAAAACCGATAGTGGGAATCGATTCTCCAGACAATTTTACATAAAAGTCTCCCTATTGACCATTGTCTTAAGTCCAATCCTTCCGAAGATACAGCGGTTTTAAAAATAAAAATGTTGAAAAAATAGCTTTTTTGGTGGTTTTTGACATTTTTTATATGACAGACTTAATTTTTCAGTATCAAAAATATGTTTTCAGGAAAGCTCGCCAATTTCACATAAGTTTGCCTTTGACAGCTTTTCAATTGGATGCATGGGCTCACAGATATAAGCTTAATTACAATGCTCATTACTGAAACCAGAATATTTTTTTCAGTGTGGTAGAAATCTGGATAGTAAATATCTTACGTAAATGTTAAAACGAGTCAAATTGAAAAGCTGTCAAAGGCAAACTTATGTGAAATCGGACGAGCTTTCCGGTAAACATATTTTTGAGACTGAAAAATCAAGTCATATAGAAAATGCCAAAAATCACCAACAAAGCTATTTTTCAACATTATTATTTTTAAAACCGCTGTATCTTCGCAAGGATTTGACTTAGGACAATGTTCAATATGAAGACAATTATGTAAAATTGTCTGGGGAATCGATTCCCACTGTCGGTTTTTGAAAATTTTGACGTTTAGACCACTTTTCAAAAAAACAGTTTTAGTATTTTTTTAGGAGAGACATACCATCCTGCATTTTTCTTGAGTATTTTTGTAACATTTTATGCTATATCCTCAAACATTTTGAACGAAAAAAAATCGTTACTTCACCTTAAAATTTAACTTTTAAACATAAAAAATTAAAAATTTCATAGCAGTGGCGTGTATTTTTCTATCAGTTTATTTTTTTCGGAAAGCCCGTCAAATTTCCTACAAGTTTGTCTTTGACTACTTTTTGGTACGATGCAACGGCTTCGAGATGCAGTCATTTTTGAATTCCAGAATACAAAAATATTTAAAACCCTTACGCCCTTCTCAAATGTCATTTTCGAGTACAATTGGCTCCATATACACAAGAATGGCTTATATAGGCCTAGGATATCATATCTATAAAGTTTCATTGAAATCGGAGAGGGTTGGGTACAAAAGTACGAGGAAATTCCTGATTTCAGCTGGAATTGCTATATAGCATATTAATTGAGGTTGAATAACTTCGAAAAAGGGGTCATAATTTTTTTAATCATCAACAAAAAACTTTTTGTACTGAGTAATTGAAAATAGACAAAAGCCAATAATTTCAAAAATCTCATTCTTCTATTTTGGAATCTTAGACTGTTAATTGTTATGCAACAAATATTTGTATCTTCACTTTTTTAAATGTAGAATCTTTTATATAAGAAACCATATAATTTTCAAAGCTAAAATATTTTACTACTATAGAAAAAAAATTACTTAAAATTGAATTGAGAATTCACAGTTTGTGATTGAACACTCAATAAAATCTTGTTTGAATGAATATAAAAAGAAAACCTGAATAAAGAATAAAAAAATTGAAAAAATAATCTTAACTATCTCAGATTCCCCATAACTGGCAACACTGAACTTTAACAGCTTTGTCTTTAATTTTGGTTTGTGTTGGTAGTTTATTGCAGTTCGTGTGGGTGTGGGTTGAACTCCCGCGTCAAGAAGTCACATCGAGTTCCCTGGAAGGTCTCAGAAGAGCAGCTAAAGGTTATGCAAATTTGTGCGTTAATTAAAGTGCGGTGTAAATGCGATGCTGCTGGCTGTGTTTGTGTTTATTGTGTACGCGACGCTCGTGGATGTATTAGTATGCAATGGATGGAAGTCTTGGCAAACAGACCGTTTTATTAGCTTCTTCGACAAGCTTGAGGACGAGAGCTTGAAGTGGGATGAACTTGTTGACTTTTAAAGAAGACTTGTTTTATTAACATATTTAATTGATTTCTTCGCATATTAAATTTTGATTCATATTTTGTATCAATAATTCGAGTTTATATTTTAATTAGGGTCAAATTTAATCTTTTTGACCGAGAAAATTATAAAACAAATAAACAAATGAATTGATAAAAGAATAAAATGGGTTCAACCTCCAGAAGAAAAAATCCAACTTAAACCCGTCAAGTCGTTACAAATATTCGTGTCCATCGCTCTTCCCGACCATCTGGAGCAACCTTTTCCGGAGCTCCATCAAGTCATTCCGGAGTTTGTCCCGGACTTGCACTGAATGGACAGCAAAAAAATGGTCAAGAATATTTTTAATCAGGAAATTCCTGCCAAAACAGATTTGCGTCCGATGATGTGTTGCTGCTGCACCACGACCAACTGTGAACTTTTCCTTCTCCTCCTGAAAAAGCGCTGAGAAGGGAGGGTTGAGAGTTCCGAACTAGAGTAGATTGGACAGTTTCTCGGACATCTGGCAGCGTCCGACGTTGTTGCAAGATGTTGCCTCCCTCTCTCTCAAGGCAGTGTGGAAAAGTAATTTGAAAAATATTTCCCTGCCCAAAACGGGAAGCCCGGGTTGGAATGTGTCACATAAAGTGCCTCACCGGAATTACGATTGGGCCCTTAATCTGTTTACGACAAATATGCTGGTAATTTGAGATTTTTGCTTGAACTTGTTATTTGCTGCGGCCAAGAATCTTTCTTTTGGCGAAAACAGCATTCCACAAAGAGCGCGCAATTTCGCGTAAAAGTTTCGGTTTGTTTTCGGGGCTCTGGCCAATTAAAGTTGAACTGGGCTAGTTAAAAAGTTCGACTAGGAAATCCATGTCTTGGCCACAACTTTTCAAGTGCCTCCTTCCTGCAATGTCAATAGAAGGGAAAGATTCCAGCAAGAGGTTTCTGAGTTGGGTGTAAGTAAATTCAGCACAAGTTTCGATCCTGCGGCAGCTTGTTTATCCAATTAGCTAAAATGAAGTTGAGAGATTGACTCTGTTCTCAAGATTGCGAGTGGAGAGCAATTCCTCCTACAATCTCCATTAATTCGAGGTTTAACCTTCTCAGAAGGAATTAAATTTAAAGGTTTAAGAAAAAAAAACATAACATAGTTGCCGAATTTGACGACTTGACGACTTGACGACTTGACGACTTGACGACTTGATGTCTTGACGACCTGACGACTTGACGAACTGACGACCTGACGACTTGACGACTTGACGACTTGACGACTTGACGACTTGACGACTTGACGACTTGACGACTTGACGACTTGACGACTTGACGACTTGACGACTTGACGACTTGACGACTTGACGACTTGACGACGTGACGACTTGCCGACGTGACGACTTGACAATTGACAAAATTGACAAAATTGACAAAATTGACAAAATTGACAAAATTAACAAAATTGACAAAATTGACAAAATTGACAAAATTGACAAAATTGACAAAATTGACAAAATTGACAAAATTGACAAAATTGACAAAAAAATGACAAATTGACAAAATTGACAAAATTGACAAAATTGACAAAATTGACAAAATTGACAAAATTGACATAATTGACAAAATTGACAAAATTTACAAAATTTACAAAATTGACAAAATTGACAAAATTGACAAAATTGACAAAATTGACAAAATTGACAAAATTGACAAAATTGACAAAATTGACAAAATTGACAAAATTTACAAAATTGACAAAATTGGCAAAATTGACAAAATTGACAAAATTGACAAAATTGACAACACTGACAAAATTGACAAAACTGACAAAATTGACAAAATTGACAAAACTGACAAAACTGACAAAATTGACAAAAAAATGACAAATTGATAAAATTTACAAAATTGACAAAATTGACAAAATTGATAAAATTGACAAAATTGACAAAATTGACAAAATTGACAAAATTGACAAAATTGACAAAATTGACAAAATTGACAAAATTGACAAAATTGACAAAATTGACAAAATTGACAAAATTGACAAAATTGACAAAATTGACAAAAATTGACAAAAATGACAAAAATGACAAAAATGACAAAATTGACAAAATTGACAAAATTGACAAAATTGACAATATTGACAAAATTGACAAAATTGACAAAATTGACAAAATTGACAAAATTGACAAAATTGACAAAATTGACAAATTTGACAAAATTGATAAAATTGACCAAATTGACAAAAATGACAAAATTGACAAAATTTACCAAATTGACAAATTGACATTTTTTTTTTAAATTGACAAACTCACAAAAAATGAATTTCAAGTGGCTATAACTTGCAGAGATTTCATATATAAAGTTTAAAGCACTTTTTGATTGCAAATTTCATTTGTAAAATACTCAAATTTTCACAAATTTTTCGAAAATACTAAAATTTTCATAATTTTCCATATGGGTATCAAACGATTTGAAATGTTGCATTTATTTTCATTGTTTTAGATTTTTTTTTTAAAAAGAAATACTAAAATTTTCAGAAGATTCTGTACTTTTTTAAATACTCAAATTTCATAATTTGCAATATGGGTATCGAACGATACGAAATGGTGCATGCTGTTTATGTATTACTAGAACTCAATTTTCTCACAAAATACTGTATTTTTTTAAATACTCAAATTTTTATAATTTGCAATACGGGTATCAAACAATTCGAATTTTTTTCATGTATTTTCATTGTTTTAGCTTTTTAAATGAAATACTATAATTTTCAGAATATTCTATATTTTTTTAAACACTCAATTTTTTTATAATTTTCCATAGAAGTATGAAACGAATTCAATTTTGATACTATTTAAAATTTTGGATGCATTTTCACCGATTTACAGTTTTTTTTAATAACAAAATACTTAAATTTTCACAAAATACTATTATTTTAATTCTCAAATTTTCATAATTTGCAATATGGGTATCATACGATTCCAAATTACAGATGCATTTCCACTGTTTTAGAGTTGATTTTGTTTTTGTGTGTGAAGTTTGTGAAAATTTAAGTATTTCATTCAGAAAAAAAAACTCTAAAACGGTAAAAATGCATGAATAAATATGCTTCGTTTGAAACCCATTTTGGAAATCACCAAAATTTGAGTATTTTCCAAAAAACGGTATTTTGTGATTTGTTTTAGTTTTTATGCTTTGAAACTTACTACATTTTTCTTAAAATTAATACTTTGTGAAATCAGTTAAAATTTAACATGATATTATTATATTAAGGCGATTTTAGAAAGATTTTGAACATTAGTTATCGTCCGTTATTGCCGATAGAATTATCGAAATAACGTTAGATTACAAGAGGTCAAATATCACAAATTTTCGTTACGTAATAAATAATGATCCCTAATGATACAAAATGACATTTTTGGTTAAAGAAATATACAGAGCATTTGCTATGATATCTCCACCAAAATTTTGATAATAAGGATGTCAATATCTTTGGACTTAATTTGATCCAAAAATTTACAAATATTTCACAAGCCTATAAAAATGGTGGTCAATTTTTTTTATTAAATCTTTTTGAATTGATCAATTCATTCATCTATAAACAGTGTCATTTTAAATCAAATCTTTGCTACAATTTAACCATAAAATATGGATGTTTTTATATTATATAATAATTTGTTAAAAAAAGAAACTTGAGAATTTCAGGTTCTTGGTTAAAACAAAATTTTAAAACGAAGTGTAACTTTAATTTTACCCGTCAAAAGTTTTAAATAATTACATTTTACAATTTTAACGTTTAAAGAGAGCCATCCATTGCCGCCATGCCATCTCCACCGCACACCAGGAGTTAAGGATAGTGCATTTGAAAGACGGAGATTGTTGATGCTTCCGCTTTTTAAGAGGACAAGCGAAATTCTCCACGATATCCTTAAGTGATTTGTGTTTGGATTTGAAATGCCTCCAAGCTATTTTGGCAATTGTTTTTGTTTTAATTTATAATAGCTTTTTTGAAAAATACTTTCAAAAACACTTTTTTTCTTCCAATCCATCTTTCCAGAGCCAAAACCTGAATCCAAACAAAAAAGTGTAACAATAAATCCCTTCGACTTCTCGCTGCACATTCCATCAAACTTGTTCAGGATATTTCCAAGAAAGTCGAAGCAAGAAGAGAGAAAAACTTTCGTTTCCCCCTAGTTTGACAACAAAAGCTCCTCCACACACAGAATGAATGGAGCTGAAAAACAGGAAAAACAGCTGCTCTCCGAGCAGCAGTGCCGCGAGCAACAGCTTTCAAACTTGACACGATTTTTTTTTTCTTTTTGTGAGTGTATTCAGAAGAAACTTGGAAGTCGTCCGGCTTTTGTGCTTCTTCAGTGGGGGTCGAGGAAATGTATGTATTTATTTACTTTTCTTCGCTGAAAATGAAGCCGAACCGCCGCGCTTGTGACAATTGTGTCTGTTGGGCGCAGAGAAAGGATTCAAAGTCATTCACCGGAAATGGTGGGGAAAGGGGAAAAATCCCCACGAATAGAGCATAGTTATTGGATTTCAGTTTTCCACTCGTGATCGAAAGTTCATTGTTCAAGAAGAAGAAGAAGTCGGGAAAAATCAACCTCCCACGGAATGAAGTGCTTCGCAAACAGATACCAGCACGGGGTTTTGAGTGCATCTTTCGCGCTGGCTGTTGACTGGAAAATGAGAAAAACTGATCCGAAAATAGGAGAGAGAAAAAAAAGAAGGATATTAATCGGTGACGGCAGCAAACTACCGCCTGATTGGGAAAGTTTTTTTATCCTCTAAAAGTGGGTGGAAAATTGTTTGCCAAGAAACCCCCACACCAACATCGTGCTCCGGCAGCAAAATGGCCAGTAAAGTGCGTAACGAGTTTTTCAAATTGTGTCTGACGTAGTTTCGTCAGTAATGTCGTCACGAAGGGCGAAACAACTCTGCCGCTGTTTGCACTGCTCGACGGCTTAAAATTTGCGTGTGCGATGAAGGCTAGACCTGACGGCGGGGGAGTTGGGAGGAGAAAGTAAACTTATTTATCTGGAAGCTTTTGCGTAACAAGTTAAGCGATGTCGTGATGAAATTTCTTTAACTTTTAATAGGAATACCCATTTTTTGAAATTTATTGAAAATGAAAATATTTTAAATGATTTGCTTATTTGGTTTTATCAAATTTGATTTGAATTTTAACAATCACAATGATGAAAATAAAACTTTAATTGCTGATTGAAGGTCTAGGGACCAAAGAGGAAAATTGTTGCAAATATGTTGTTTTATTCAACATGTCTGCAACATAAACAGAATTCAAAGATGTGGAATTTTCATGGATTTCATTACACGAATCGAACTTGAAGCACATGGCGTCTCCATCATAATGCATTGGAACCTAATTTTTATAGAAATGCGTGGTTTATTTTGCTACCTTCTTCAAACTTTTTAGAATTTTCCTTATAAGCTTAACCAATCATCTTTCTTTTGCAACGCAGCGAGTTAAAATTTGTTCTGAAAAATGTGGGCTCAAATCGTCGAAAAACACTTTTGATTTGGATCCTGATAGTTTCAAAAACTATATGTATCTAAATTGTTACCAATTCGATATTTTTGAAATTTTAATAATGTACTTTTCAAGCGATTCAAATTCTTTGGGAGGCTTTATAACAGGAACTAATTGCTCGATTTTAAAGGTTCCAGAGAGAAAATTATAGGACATTTTCTAAACTAGTCAAATTATTATTTTCAGCGGTACTTTTTCTCAAGAAATATTTTTTAAACTCAAAATCAAACAGAAAAAGAAAATGTATACTTAAAAGTAGAAAACTGTAGATTTTATTAAAAACAATTTATAAAGTACTTTGCGATTGCAAATTAAAATTTGTTTAAAAAAATATTTTTAATATTTAGTTTTGTCCAAATTTTTGATATTTTCCTAAAAGCAAATTTTTTTTCAAAAATTTAGATCTCCTAAACTAGATTTGTCAGAAAATCCCTACTCAAGATACAGACTTTCATTTTGTATGACCAGCCCCCATTTTTTTAAAAATAATGATGCAAAATGCCTTTTTGACATAGTGAATGCATGGACAGAGTTTCATTCAAATAAAAAAATACAATGAAAAGTCGATCTGCGAAATCGTAAAGACCCACTCAGGGATAGATGAGTACTGCCTACACCAAGTAAACCACCAGTAAATTGACACACGAAAAACTTTTTTTTTGCAGATTAAGAAAAATTAAATCAAATTTTTCCTGTATTTTTGTTATTTTTTCATGGCCATGTCTCAGCAACCAAAGGACGTATCAACAATGTTGCACAATGTAGGGCAAATGCAAACTTTTCGAAAATATTTTTTTTAGACATGAGCAAGCATGAAGACTACATATTTTTTTAATTAAATAACTGCGATTTTACAGTTTTCTAAAAATTTAAATAATTTCAAATCATTGCACTTTACCGAAATTTTAATTAAATATCTACTTTTCTATTGCAAATTTGATCATACAGTGGATCTTCCCGATATCAATATTGCTCCATTTGTCAATATTTTTCCAGATCTTTCAAAAGCATGCTTTGATTTTGTCGTTCTATAATTTGATACCATCGATACCGTGGTCCTTTCAATATCGACAGGGAGAGAGAGAGTCCACTGTACATTAAAATAATAAACAAAGCATTTTCTTTACCTTTTCTGTGATTTATGATTTTTTTTTAAGATTTAAAAAAAATTCATATACCATTTTTGTATGGACATTTGCTAAATATGTGTGGAGAGAGAATTGCTCATGAACTGCAACAATATTTATTAGAAAAATGTCGATATATTAGATAAAAGTATGAGGCAAACGTTTTTTATTTGACCTGGAATATTGAATATTTTTTGTTTGAAATGTAATATTTTAAATTGTCTTGTCACATTTTTATATTTTTTCTTTATTTTTCCAGAATCCACTTGAATCGATTCATGAAAAATAGAAAAAAAAAATCATGAGGAATGTTAAATCCAAATGGTACACATAAAAAAAAATGATGGTAATATTCATCAGGAAATGGTGACAGATTTTGTGGCAAAAAAATGATTAATTTTACCCCAGAAAATGATGAATTTTCATCAGTTTTTGATGAATATTCATCAGGTTCAGATTTTTACACATTTTTTATATAATATTACTCAAAAAAAGAGGTTTTATTCAACCTACCAAATTTTCAACATTCCAAAATTAAACTTTTTTTTCTGTGTATTCAAAATTATTCAATAACAATCAATACTGAAACTTAAAGAATGCACCATGTTAGAAACGGAATTTTCAAAATAAACAGTTTCCAAAATTATAAAGAAAGAACAGATAAAAATCCAAATTATCCAAATCAAAATGATCAAATCATACCGTAGTTATAACCGGAATGTGCTGAGTAATAATTAGGTCGTAGCGACAAAAACCTAGGTATTTAAAATTTAATTCTGTGTCTGTGAAACACTTTCATACTGCAAAAATTTAAGCATTCAAGGTTTTCAAGCTTGAAATGATCTAATTTGACCGATATGCCAAAATATCAAATTTATGGATATTTTTGGAAAAATTGCACGATTTCCCTTGTTTTCTTTTTAGACGTCAAGATGGAGCGTTTTTGTTTTGCATTGTTTTAGTTAAACTATTGAACAAACTGGCAAAAATCATCAAATTGACTTTGGACCAAACTTATTGGGAGCGTTCATCTATCAATAGCTTTAGAAAAATAAATCCAGAAATCCATTTTCCACGGTTTATATTTTCAGTTTTTTTACCCTTTTTTGTTAGTTGTTTATTTCATCGCCATCTTGTTGCTTGGACAGTTTTACATTAAAATCATTGAAAAGCTCAGAAAAAAAACAAACCATTGCCGAGTATCAGCCATCTAAAAATTAAAACTTTGGATTTCCTGAAAAAGAAATACCACAAAAATAACTAAATTCAGTATCCTAACATAGACAATTTTCAAAGATTTCCTTAGCGGGTTTATCAATTATTGAAAAAAATCAACATTGAAATTTTTCATTTCTGATAAACGAATTTATATTGACCTTGAAAAATTGCTCAAATTTTTTCATAGTTTCAGAGAAACCTTAATTTGATATTCGAACTTCGATACTGTCGACTCGTCAGTTTTACTAATTAGAGGATTAATTTTGTTCAAACTTCAAATCAAACGATATTTACTATGGATCGCGTTGAACATATTGTAAAACAAAAGTATACGAGCGAAACCAAATTTTAAAATAATTGACAGGTTTCAGATTTTCATTTGAATTTTTCTGCGGAAAAGTTGTTTGCCCAGCGGTCAGCGCGACTATGTTTCAAATGAAGGTGGCGCCAAAATGAGGTTACTTACCTAAAATCGTATCCCTTTCTGCCGGATTGAAGAACAAAATCGATTATTTCTCATGATTCCCTGCATCAATCTTAATGAAACTTGTGGCAAAAGACGAGAAAAATTTATTGCTTTAAAATAATGAACATCAATTTTTGGGCGCGTAAAAAATTGTGAGCTTTTTCTTTAAAAAAAAAACATGTTTCGGAACACGAAAAAATGAGTTTCCTTGTATATATTAATGAAATAAACAGTTATATAGATGATAACAGATGTGTTAACGTATATTCAACAATTTTGATTGACTTTGGACAGACTTTCTTGGCAAATAGTCCAAATTACTATCTTTTTCTAAATTTACAGTTTTCTCATAGAAAAATTAAACAAATATTGGAAAGTTGTACACCAAATTGTGGGAAATAATTTTTCTTATCCGAATCCGACATAAGTTTTATAAAAATGTTGATTATGAAGGAAAAACACATTTTTTCAAAAAATCATAGGTTTACGCTATTTCTTTATAGGTCTTTAAGCTTTGCTGCAAATCCTCTATAATCTTCACAGATTTGATTTTCAAAAGGGGGTAAAATCTGGTTAAAGCTACAAGAATTCCTCTTTATTTTCTTCATTTGTCATCATCCTGCAATCTCAAAATGCTTCCAAAAGGCTTTCTATTTTCCACCCATTTAATCCAGCCTTTTCCAACAACAACACCCAGCTTGCTGTATAAGTAAAAGAGAGGTAAAAAGGTTGACCCTTCTTGAAAATAACCTTACAACCAGCGCTCTTTTTGCTCCAAAGCGCATCTCCTCCCTTCTGTTGGCAATGATTTTCTGCCAGATTTTTCCTTCGTTATCACCGGTTAGTGTCCTTGTTTTTACTGTTTTTTTTTTCCCGGGTCAAATTTCCCACCTGCGCCCAACCACACTGTAAGCTGATTTTTTTTCCTGTTTTTCCAAGAAAACTGCACTTGTTTTCTCGGACGAGAGTAAAAACGGATTAAGAAGCGTAAGCTTGCTCGTTGAAAAATAACGTTTATCCTGTTTTGCTTTGAATGAAATTGTTTGTTTATGTTTAATACACTCTCTGCTGATTAAATTGAAACATCAAATTAAAAATGTCCAGGCAAATTGAGACTGATGACAAAATCAAAACTCGCAAATTTTGTTTCCCATTGAAAAACGCAACTCGAGCGAATCATTTTCCGCATGATTTCACGCCTCTTTCCCATTTCTAAAGATAGCCACTGAACTGTAATTTCAGAGCCAATTATTTTCCGAGCGTGACAATGCAAAAAAAAAACAAGAAATCACTCTTCAAATTCAAATAAAATGAAATAATTGATTGTTTCCCGTTTCTTCCAATTTCCCCTCCTTAGACACCCCATCGATCACCAAAGTCCGGCCGCTGATTTCGCCCACGGGGCTGCAAATTACGTCCCGGGGCCGGGTCGTGTTCAACATTGTGTCGGTCGGGCAGCCGCTCGAGTCGACGGAGCAGCAGCAGGGCCAGGATGTTGGCTTTGCCAACATGAAGAGCTACCTCTCGCCGGAGTACGTCAACTGTCTCGGCAAGAAGCTCAAGTATGGCGAGTCGGACGTGGAAAAGGTGAGTTGAGCAGTTTGAATTTTAGTTGATGGATTGGTACCAAATTAGATATTTTTAATAAATTTGATATCTTTACATTCTAAAAATTAGATCTTCAAACAATTCAAGCAGAAAATTCTGGCGTCTTTCATTATTTTCCTAAAAGCATAGATAAAAAATAGAAAAAATCATCAAGAATTTAGAAATCAAACAGAATCGACACTTTTTATAAGATAATGATAATGATGCTGATAAAAGCAGAAAATTAAAAATAATACAAATAAATATATACATAAAGAAGTAATGCTAATAAGATTCATATATATTTTGATTTAAAAAAAGAAAGATAATGGAATCTTTAAATTAGTTTGATTTTGTAAATTTTCTATTTTGAATAAAAATTGTGTTGTAATTGTTTTTGTCGATTGCAATGAAATACCATAAAATTATTAGCTGTTAAAAAACCATAAAAACTTTGTCGGTCATTATTTAAAAAAAAATCTAACATTCCTTCATTTCCCCGAGGATAGCTTGGACCCAGCGTGAACCCCCATATGCCCTGGGCTGTATTACACACTCATCAAAAGATGAAGACATGGTATCTCCCGTGTTGGATTATTGTTCCGGATGAGGGTCTAACACAACCACACCAAACAGTGGGATAAGCGTTGTGGAGCCTTCCGGTGGTGGGGCGTCCTCCAAATGCTAATGCTAATGCTAATTATTTAAAAAAAAAACAATAAAACAAAATTCCAATTAAGCATGACCGCTTTCAGAAGTTTTATAGAAACATAATTTAGATTATTTTTTGCGAAAACTATTTTGGCGGGGTTGTTCACCTTAGTTCCAATATACTTGAAAATTTGAACAATACAGGACTTCGATTTTTTCAAATACATATAAAAGTTTATGAAAAAAAAACTTTTCTCCTTGATTTCTTGAGACATTTTTTTTGATTACTTGAAAAATATTTGCAATTATTCTTATTTTCAGAATTTTGAATTTGCTTATATTTTCGAAACTCCTGTTTCTTCCCATTTTTTTTTTCGATATTTTTCGATTTGTTTCTATACATTTGTAGCCAACAATGACAGTTTTTCGTATATTTCACATTGAAAAGTTTGCTATCTGGTGGAATTTTTTTAATTAAATAATTTAATTGAAAATATTTATTATTAATAACACAGAACTAAGTTCATCCAAAAAATAAATAAAATAATTTGGAACATAAGAAATATATTTGAAAAAGACACATGCAAAATCAAAATAATTTGTTGAATAAGCAAGATGGCTAATTTATTTTTTGCTATAACGCAGAAAAGTTGTTCTCAAGCCATTTTTTTAATTTGGACACTCAAATCAGTTGGAAAATATCTTCTGAACAGGCTAAAGGGCCAGTCACTAAGCAACTTTCGAAAGGCGTCGCTGGTCCTCGTCCTGGCCGGATTTACAAAAGACGATTTTTTTTTTGGATAATGCAGTTAGTATAAAAAATGTAGACTCAATCAGTTTTCAAATATTAATAAATACTCTAATTTTTGAGTAGCCAAATTCTGCATGGATTTTGACAGCACTGATTTTTTTTTCAAAATACATATATTAAAATGTAGTATTGTGGGAAATATTTTTAGTTTAATATTGATGTGAAGTGTATTTTTGGGATAAAACAATCAAATGATCACATATTCATATGTGATTCATGTATATTCAATATTTTACAGCGAATTTTGAAAGCATGTCAACCAAAATCTTAAGTGTTTATTTTTTTGTATTTTGAAAACACAAGGTTGATATTGTTTCAAAAATATAATAAATTTATCGGCTATAACCGACAATAAGTTATTTAAAGTTTCTTCTGAAAAGGAAACTTTTTTAAACAGAATCTTCTTGAACTTTGAAAGTTTTGAAGAATTTCATTGTTTCAAGAATTTAGTTGAAAACTTCAATATAACATCATATTTTCTGTTGAAAATATTAATTCAAAAAATAGACGAATAACATTTTTTTTTGTAAATTTTCGCAGACATTTTTTTTTTAAATATTTAAACTTTTATTATTTGCAATATGTATATTGAACGACACCAAATTTGGCATAATTTTTCATTGGAATTACATTTTTAAGTATGCAACTCTCATATTTTCACAGATTATAGATTTTTTTAAATGCATTTTTATAATTTGAGACAACGGCAACAAAGACGCAAAATTTCGTAGATTTTAACGTAACTTTTACTTCAAAATTCACTAAATATCTTATGAAAAAATAAGGTTTTTACAATTTGAAGTATGGGTATTGTTTTTAAGTAATTGATGTAGCAAAAGAAAGATTTCATTTTATAATCATTTAACGTTAACAATTCAAATACAGTTAAATTTTATACAAACAATCTTTTTCATGAAACATGAACATTGCAGTATTTTCAAATGAAAAACTTTTTTTGTGTATTAATTGCAGTTTTTCAAAATATAAAAGTCTAATTCAGAGAAAAATCCATGCAAAATGGTACGTCGTTTTCAAATTTTAAATATTTAATTGTTTTCAAAAATTTAGTTGTATTTTGAAAGTTTTAGTATTTCACACTCCTTTAGTAAAAACTTATGAAAAATTGGCGCCATTAAATATTTATTTGCAAATTATGAAAATTTGAGTATTTTGCTATGAAACGATAAACAATTTGTATTTTTTTTAATTGATAGACACTTTGTATTGCAAAATTATAAATTTTTGATCATATTTTGGGTTTTTATGATAATTTTACATTTAAACCAAAAAATGACCAAAAATCCTTTTTTTACTCATTGGCTCAATTCTGAAGGAAAATTTCGATTCAGCGGGTAAAATTACATGGAAAAACATATAGTTGGACAATTTTCGAATCTTCGTTAGGGTGATCCCATACACTGTTCCCTTGAAAATTAGTCATTTTCAAATGAAGATATATTGAGTTAAAACATCTAGCGTTTATAATGCTAGATCTACTCTTTCGAATGCAACATGGCGCTAAAAATTTTGCCTGCGCCTTTTCGAGATATTTGAATTTTAAATTTGCACGATTTTTACCTTAAAATGGCTGTAACTTTTGACCCAAAAGTCCAAATTGAGTTGTAAAAAAATAAAAATGTTCGTTTTTAAAGCTATAAAAGTGCCTCGAACACCGCTTTTCTTTAAAAGTTAACCCTGAATTTCTACGCAAAAAAAACTGATTTTTGAAGGTTTGCTCAGATGCTTTATCTTATTTTGGTCGTAGAAGGCGTAGATTGCGAGATAAAATTTTGTTGTCTTGGACAAATTTGCTTGAAATGGCAAGCCCAACAACTTTCTAGAAGACGAAAAAATTCCCAAAAATATTCCTGAAAAGTTAGGTTTTCAAAATCACCCTAATCGTGAACCACCCTAATTTCTCACCAAACCAAAAGTTGCCCTTTTCCAATTTCAACAACTCTTCTAAACTCTTTCATTTTCCACTTAATTTTGCGATCTGAACCACTGTGCAATGTCATCACGGATATTAAAATTGTAAATTAAGTTATTTGAAACGAGGAATCTCTGAAAGCACTTGATGATTTAATAAAATGAATTTTAAAATTGGAGGTATTCAAACAGATTTGACCTGTTAGATTTAATTTATTAATTGAAGTAAATTTTTATGTAACTGGAAGCATTCGATTAAATTCCAATTCCCGACATCAAAGCCCTCCTAACTCAATAGTGCAATTGCTCCATTTCACGCACTCAACCCCAAAGCGCTCCCACTTGACAAAACCCATCAAGTTTAATCCAATTGTTGGCAAAACATCCCCCTGCTCTGGCGAGGGCAGGCAGCTATATCACAAACTAGCAGGCAGGCAGCGTGACAATATTCCCTCTCCGTTCCACCCTGGGTGACACACAATTTGAATCGGAATCGGACAGACAGCTAGCAATTGCACCAATCCCTGCTCCATCCCATTAACGGGCGAGAGTTGTGTGCACGTTAAATTGAAACCAGATTGGCATTAACATTGTTAAGGATGCTTCTGAGTGTCTTGATGCTGTGCACAGTTTTCCACGTCTGTTTTGTGGTGAAGCAAACGAGAATCACGTCATGTACTGATTTCGAAGGGAGCTCGGAGTTGGGAAAGGTGCAATGACTCTCTCGTTTGAATGGGAGCTTTTGTTTGACTGTGATTAAATTTGAAGATTAGTTCGTAATATCACCAAATTTTGAGGTTCGTCACTTGATGACTACTCAAGTCATTCTGTAAAAATTGTCTTCTTTTTCAGGTTTTAAAGATATTTTCTTCCGAATATTTAAGAAACTTAAAACAAACTTAAGAAAAATGTTTAAAGCTTACGCAAAAACTATCAGATTTACGTAAATTTGAGGGTTCGTCGCTTGAAAAAACCTTTTTCAATTTTGCCTTAACTTGTTCATTTTAGTATCAAAATATTGAAGAATGGACGAAATTTCACAACTTAATTGGTTATGGACAAGATTTAATCGAAATTTGAAGGTTCGTGTCTTGATGACCGCTCAAGTCTCCCAAACAAAAAACAGCTTTAAATAGGCTTAAACGTCATTTTTTTGTAAGCAAACTCAACATTAAATAAATCTAACCCCCCCTCTCTTCACCAGATGTGGATCTACTCGCTCGGAGTGACGCTGCAGAAGACGATTTCGTCCTTTTCCGTCAACCATCAGCGCTTCGGTGGCAACGCGGCGGAAAACTACGAGCAGCAGCGCCGATCCGCCGAGCCGGAAACGGAGGACGGACTGACCGCGCTGGACCACGTCATTCTGGCCATGTGCGAGGCCAACCTGTACAAGCGGGCCAGCTTGATGTTCCTGCTGGATGTGAGTACCTTAAATTTAAAACCTAAAATTAAATTTTGGTCAATTTAGTCAAAATTCCGCAAATTAAATTTAAAGTTGAAAGCAGTTGCATTCCTAGCTGGAAAATGCTGGTCATCGGGGCTGCAATCCGAGTGCAACGAACCGTCCGCAGAAAGAAAGAAAAGGGTTTCCGCTCCGGAAGTGCAACCCACTTGGGTCGTTGTGGTTTCACAGGGGGAGGCTTACACTTTGTTGCATTCTGGAGTTCTCTTTGTGAGTGTGAGTGTGTGTGTTTTTCGTTCTCTCTTTGTTTCAGGAAGTTGAAGCTTCCGGCAAATGTAGCACTTGGGAAATTGATGTTAAACACAGAATCACAAGAGTGGAAAATTTCAGGGAAAATTATGATTTTTATACTCTTGGAATGCCTTCTCAATTGAAACTTTCTCAAAAATTTAATGAAATTTGATTATTTTGAACGTTTTAATAAACAGATATTGCATGCTTTGTTAATCTGATGAAAATAAATTATTTAGAAGCTTTCTGCATGTTAAGAAGCTTTTTGAAAGGTTGGGAGCTTTCGGTAAACTTAAAAGCTCACTTAAAATATAGAAGTAATCCGAAAGCTTGGAAGCTTTCTTGAGTTTTGTAAGCATTTTTAGAAAATGCTTCAAATATTATAAAAGGTTGTAAAACTTTTGAAAGCATGGAAGCTTTCTGTAAATTCGGAAGCTTTCGGTAGACATGGAAGCCTTTTGGATGCTTGCAAGTATTCTAGAAGCGTTTTGAAAACATTTTAGAAAATTATTGACATTTTTAAATCTTGAAAGCTTTTTGGAAACTCGGGAGCTTTCAGTGAACTTGAAAGCATTTTGAAATATCAAAAGTATTCTGGAAGCTTAGGAGCTTTCTGAATCCTACAAAGCTTTCTGAAAGAAAGTCATCTGGGAGCTTAGAGGCTTTCTGAAAGCTTTTCAGAAAATGCTTAAAACTTTCAAAGAGCTTGAAACCTTTTTGAAAGCATGAAAAGTTTGTAGTGACTCATAAGCTTTCGGTAAACTGAAATACTGTAGAAAACTAAGTATTCTGAAAGCCTTCAAAAAATGTATTTAAAAAAATCAAGAACTTTTACATCTATTTAAAATCTCTAAAGCTTTCTGGAAACTCGGGAGCTTCCAGTGAACTTGGAAGCCATTTGAAAAATAAAAGTATTCCAAAAGGATGAGAGCTTTCTGTAAGCTTTAAAGTCATCTGGAAGCTTAGAAACCTTCTGAAAGCTTTTTAGAACATTCTTAAAACTTTCAGCAAGCTTGAAACTATTTTAAAACATGAAAGCTTTCTGGAAGCTTGAAAGCTTTTAGAAAACATGGAAGCACTCTGGAAGTTTAAGAGTACTCTAGAATCCTTAAAAAAATTAGAAAATGCTTAAAATTGTCATATTTTTTGAACCATGAAAACTTTCTGGTAGCTCAAAAGCTTTTAGTAAGCTTAGAGGAAATAAAAAAATAGAGGAATTCCGGAAGCTTGGAAGCTTATTGAAAACTAGTTTGTTATCAGAAAGCTTTCAGTCTCCTGGAAACTTAGAAGCCTCTTGAAAGCTTATCAGAATTTTTTTCAAAATTTGAGCAATCTTTAAGTATTCAGGAAAGGTTTTTAGGAAATGCTCAACATTTTCAGGAAGATTAACACCTTTTTTAATCTTGAAAGCTTTCTGGAAGCTCTTGAGCTTTCGGTGAACTTGAAAGATCTCTGAAAACAGAAAGCTTATTAGCTTGGAAGCTCTCTGAAAGTTTGTTTTTTTTTTCTTGATGCTTTAAAGCTTGCTCAAATTTTGGGAGCTTTTAGTAGATTGAAATTCTTCATAAAAATGAAAGTTTTTTCAAAAAATTAAAAATATTTTGAAATATGAAAGCTTTTCACAAGATTAAAAGGATTATCGCAAATCTTAAAAAAAAATGCAGAAAAAAATAAAATTTCTTTGAAACTTGGAATCTTTTTAAAAGTTTTCAGGAAACTTGAATCTTTCGAAAGATTTGAACACTTTTAAAAATAACTCAATTTCCTTGAAGCTTAGAAGCTTTCGATAGCCTGAAAGTCTTCTAAAAGCTTTTTAAATTATGAAAAACCTGGAAAGCTTGAAGCTTTCTAAATGTTTAAGGCTTTTTAGAAAACTTTGAAGATTTTGGTAGTCTTTTGGAAGCTTAGAACTTTTAGGAAGCTAGAAAGCATTCTAAAATCATGAAAGCTTTATGAAAGTTTGGAGCCGTCTGAAGGCTTAAAAATATTTCAAAAACAAAACAGATTCCTGGAAGCTTAGTAGAAGATTTTAATATGAAAACTTAGTATATTGACGAATGATCAAAATGTTTTCTGGAATGTTCAAGCTTCTAGAATGCTTCCTAATTACCAGAAAACTTTTGAATAATAGAAAAGCTTCAAGCTTTCAGAAAGCTTCGAATTTGTTAAAAGCTTTCCGTCACCTTTGAAGCTTGAAAGCTTTTTGGAAACTTTCTTAATGGTTGGAAGACTTCTATTAATATTCGTTATATTTTTTTGTGGATCTAGGAAACTTTGAAGTTTTTTCTTCTTTCTTCTCTTCTCTATGTTTTCTTTCTGAACCCCTAAGTCTGGTCTGGAAATTAATAAGAAAACATGTCTTGAAATTTTGAAGCTTTTAAAATCATTGAAGCTTTTGAAAGCTTCAAACTTTAATGCTTAAAACTTTCTGGAACTTTGAAAAGAATGCAAAGTTTGGAGGGTTTTTGGTAACTGACAAGCATTGGTTCTAATAACTTGTTTGAAGCTTAGTTGAAGCTTGAAATCTTACATTATATTGTTTAGTACTAAAAGACGGAATTTGATTAAAAACAAATTGTGACTGTTAGTATCGAACAGGCAAAAAATCAATTAGTTTTAATTGAAATCACACCTAAAATCCACCCGCAGCGTAATATTTCACCCTGTCAAACGCGGCAAAAATTAGTCCCGTAATTCACGGTTTCCCCTCCTTCTACCTTCACTTTTCCTCATTCAAGGGCCGTTTGAACTGCACTCACCTTTATTCACAATTCTACAATACATAATCAATGATCCGATAACAGCAGCAGCTGCAGGGCCCACCCTTCGCCACCTTCGTCCTGGAAAGGAGGGTGATCAAGTGCTAAAGTGTGCAACGAATGGGAATTGTGCAGTTTAGTTTGCTGTGCCCCGTTCGCGTTCAATATCCCATTTGTGGCAGCACTGTGGATTGTAGGGTCGATGGAAGGTTTATTGAAATTTAATAAAATATTTTAGTATTGATATAAAATTTTAAATTAGAAAATTATTTTAAAAAGACCTTTTTTCGCGAAATTTTGAGGTTCGTCGTCTAAGGAACGCACAAGTCTCTGTTCGAAAAATGTTCTTTTAAGAACGTATCGTATCCGTTTTCTGTCGCCATTTGGCTCAATTACCCTAAACTTTCCACTGGCAATTTCTCCCCTTTTGCAGCGACTGCCACGAACCATTATAAAACCATTCTACAAGCGTACTCTTTCACGCTAATAGATTCTGACCATCATCGATTAGAGCGCGCGCACACAGGGGAAGTCCCCGGTCACACATCCTATGTGTGTTTGCACTGAATTGTGCAGTTCAACACCGCATCGGTAAAATTCCAAGTTAGACTTCACATATGTGTGTGTGAAGAGTGGTTGGGAAAAGGGAGGGAAAAAGTTTCCGTTCAATTGAAAGTTATTTATTATTTGAGAACAACGGCAGCTTTTGAGCAGAGCAATCCATTTGGAAAAGCGGACTCTGGATCTGGATGGAGCGCTGGGGCTGGATCTGGTTCAGAAGCCGTGCAAATGGCGGAAAAATGCGGGAAAATGAGCGAGAATGAATTTGAATAGGGTGACCAGTTTTTTTTTTCTCTTAAAATTCAAGTAATGGTTATAAAATAAGCAAAACTTAAGCAGCTAATAAAAATAATAAGCTTTTTGGAAACAATCTTAATTTTTTAAGGTTTTTGATAGCGTTATTGTTTTGAGAAAAATTGGAGATATTTTATAAAAAGAAAACCAAAGCAATATAAAAGTTCAAAAGCTATCTGGAAGTTCAAAACACTTCTAGAAGTTTAATTTTTTTTCAAATTTCTTTTTCTGTAAACTTGGAAAAAATAATTACTCTTAGCCCTAAGAAAAATGTAATTACAAAAGCCGACTCGGTCCTAACCAGGTCCCAGTACCGAAATGGACCTAATAAAATAATTTTATGAAAAAAAACTTGGAAAAAAAGCTTTCCACAAACTTGATTGAAAGCTTTTAAAAGCTCTTTGTAAGTCTGGTTTTGTTGAAAATTTGTAGCCTTCTGAAAGATTGAAACGTTTTCGATCTTCAGAAACATGGAAATTTAAATTTTCTGAAAGCATGATATTCTATAAAATACTTTCAAATTTTAAAAGCTATCTTGAAATCTTCTGAAAATTGGAGTTTTGAATACCTTCTGGAAATATGAAACTCCCCACTATTCTACAGAAACTCTCCAGAAGTTTTACGGAAGCTTGGTTGAAAGCTCTTTGGAAACTTTCTAGAAGCTTTCTGGGTGGTTAAAAATTTCTGAATGTCAAAAGATTGAAAGTTCGAATCTTCTAAATGTTTCGTAACTTAAAAAGTTCTTGAAGCTTTTAAGAAAGCTTGGAAGCTATTAACTAGCTTACATGAATATCACGAAACTGTTTAAAAGCTTTATAGATGTTTTGCTTAAAGCTTTTCAGAAACTTTTTAGAAGGTCGAAATCTTCAGTTGTAAACTTCTGAATGTTTATAGACTTTTGGATGCATGAAAAATTCCAGAAGCTTTCTGGAAAGTTGAATCGAAAGCTTCATGAAAGCTCTTAGAAGCGTTCTTGTATGTTAAAATCTTCTGAATTTTTGGAAACATTCTGCAAGTTAGATCTTTTTTTGGAATCTTGAAAGCTCTCTAGAAGCTAACTTTACGATCTACAAACTGTTTCAAAGCTCTACGGAAATTTTGTTTGAAGCTTTTTAAGAAACTTTTTTCAGGGTGGAATTGTTTAAAAAGCTTGGTTGGAAGCTTTGGGTACTTCCTAAGTGTTATAAACTTTTAAATGACATTCTGGATGATTCATACTTTAAAGAAGCTTTATATAAGGTTAGAATTTTCCTAAAGATAAAAAAAATGAAAGTTTAAAGAAAGCTTGGTTTAAAGCTCTTAGACGCTATCAAGTAAGTGTTCCAAAAACCTTCTAAATGTTTGGAACAATCTAGCAGCTTTTAAGGAGGCTTAGAAGCTCTCGTTTTGTAGCTTTAAAGCTCTTCAGAAGCTTACTTGAAAATCTATAAGCTATTTTAAAGCTTTATAGAGGTTCTGTTTAAAGCAGGAATCTTCTAAATGTCCAAAAAATTTGGGAAGTTTGGTTAAGCTTTCAAAAAGCTCTCAGAAGCTTTCAAGAATGTTGAAATCTTCTGAATCTCTGAAAACTTGATGGATGCTTGATACAAGCTAGAAGCTTTCTTTTTGTAGCTTAGAAGCTCTTGAGAAGCTTACTTGAAAATCTTTAAACTTTTTACTAGCCTAATGAAAGTATTTTTTAAGTTTATGTTTTTTTTTATAAAGTAACAATCTTGAGAAAGTTTGAATTGGATGCTTTGGACAGCTTTCTAAAAGGTTATAGTCGGCTGGTAGTTTTAATTTTTAAGAAGCACTCTGGAAGCTTCATGAAAGCTTAGTTAAAAGCTCTTTTGATGCTTCGATGGAAGTTGGATTTTTTTGAATATTAGGAAACCTTCTGAAGCTTCAAACGCTCTTAAGGCTATTGTTTTTTTAAGCTTTGAAGCTCTCTAGAAGCTTACTTGAAAATCTATTAAACTGTTTCAAAGCTTTACGGTTTGTTCAAATTTTTTTAGAAATTTTTAAACAGTAGAAATCTTTAAAAAGTGGTTTTTCTAAGGGTAATAATCTTCTATAAGAGAAATTATAGATGTTTAAATCTTTTAAGAAGCTTTCTGGAAGGTTGGAATCTTACAAATGTGGAAAAATTGGAAGCTTTAGCAAATCTTGATTTAAACTCTCAGAAGCTTTAAAGAAGGTTGAAACCGTCTGAAAACTTCTAGGAAGCTTGAAGCAATCTAAAAGCTTTTTAGGAAAATTTGAAGCTCTCTTTTTGTAGCTTGGAAGCTTTTTAAAGCCTACTTGATAGTCTTCAATCTTTTCAAAAGCTTTATTTAAACTTTGGTTAAAAGCTTTAGAAAGCTCTCTAGAGGGTTATAATCTTCTTAATGTTTAGACACTTTCTGGATGCTTAACAATGTTAAGAAGCTTTCTGGAAGCTTCATGAAAGCTTGGCTGAATGCTTTTTAGAAGCTTTCAAGAAAGTTGGAATCTTCCGTAAATTAGAAAAAATTCTGGAAGCTTGAAACGATCTCAAAGCTTTTTTTGAAGCTTGAAAGCTCTCTTGGAAGCTTACTTGAAAATCAAGAATCTGTTTAGAAAGCTTCTTTGGAAGCTTGGAGCGCTTTTTCAAAGATAGTAACTGAAAAAAGTTTAAGAGACATTGTTTTAAGCCTTTAATGAAAGCTTGGAAGCTTTCTAGAACGTTAAAATCTACTGACAGTTAGAAGGCGTTCTGGAAGCATGAACACGTTTAGACACATTCTGGATGCTTAACAATTTTAAGAAGCTTTCTGGAAGCTTCACAAAAGCTTGGTTGAAAGCTTTTTAGAAGCATTCAAGAAAGTTGAAATCTTCAGCAAATTAGAAAAAATCTGGATGTTTAAAACGATCTCAAAGCTTTTTTTGAACCATGGAAGCTCTCTAAAAGCTTACTTGCAAATTAAGCATCTGTTTAGAAAGCTTCTTTGGAAGCTTTGAGCGCTTTTTCAAAGTTTGTAAACTAAAGCAGTTTAAGGGACATTCTGGATGCTTTCTTTTCTTTTCAGAAGCAAGGAGGGTACTTTTTTAAAGTAGACAAGGATTCTAAAAAAAGTCGTTAGAATGGTCACCCTAACTTACTTCTCTTTCAGTGAAAACATCCTGCAAAATCTGGTAGCGCGTATCAACATTGCTTTATATATTTTTCTGACAAAAGCAGTCGGAAGTTAACCAAACAATTAAATGAGCGTTATTTGTCTTCCCAGAGGCAAAAAATCGTATTAACTTCATTGCAGAAGCCGAGGTTGGATGTGTTGTTTGATCGGATGAAAGTAATTATTGGTTCAAGCGAAAATTGTACCGATATTTCTTGGTTCGGAAAAAACAAGTCAAGCTAAGTTATGAATTGCAAAATCAATACAAACATGAAATAAAAAATTGCAGGCTAACTTGAACGCAAGTTAAATTGCAAACAAAAAAAAACCTGAAATTCAAACATTCACTTGAAACCACTTTTCCAGGAGGGGACAACAATTCCCCCGAATCTGCCCTCCAATTTAATGAGGGGCAAAATTCGCCTGCTCTTTCTCCGTTGTGCCTTTTTTTTAAATCCCGGAAACGGTGTAACTTCCGGCAAAAGTGCCACGGTGCCCCTAATGACCATTTCATTTGGATTACGCTCAACAGGCGCTCCTCCACTCAACTCTGCGAACTCCAACTAATCCTGCCCCCCCTCGACCAAATTGGCGAGTGCACACCCCCTCCCTCATCCACTTGAAAACAGGCTAAATAATGCCACTTTTGCTGCTTTTTAAAGAGGGCACTTTTTTCCCTCTCCGGTGAAGGAGACCAGCCGGAACGAGACCCCCCCGTGAAATTGCTCTCCAAACATACTTACGCCAAATGGAGAAAGTACCGCGAGCCGCCCCCAGAAGTTATGCAACCAGCAGTGTGTGTGTAACACATTTGTTAAGGAGTCACCCAACCACCCCAGCAACCATTTCCGGCAAAAAAAGTTTAAATCAAACAAAGTGGCGAAAAAGAATGTCTCACTTTGCATCGAGTTAAGGGAAAAAGTTGTGGCGGGCTTGGCACGGTTTGGCGCGATTTGTTGAGAATGTTTGGCGAAGTTTGTTTTTTCGGTGTGTGGTTTTGCGCGTTGAAGATTTTTTTTAAGGGGGAGGGCTTTGACTTGAAGATTTCTTTTCAAATGTAATTAAGATTGATGCGTGGTTATTTGTTTAGAAATGAAGCGAATGAAACAGCAACTAAATCGAACTGAAAATTAACACTGAATTTAGATTGATGATTTCACTGAAAATACACACAGCGAAATTTAGTCTGAAGTGATATGTACAAAAATTAGAGCTGAAATAAAGACTAAAATAAAAACAAACAAAAAACTCGATAAAAATTAAAATTTTGGTAAAAATGTTAAGTTAATTCAAAATAAAGCGGGAATTTGAAATAAATTATTTCTAGACATAAATTTAACTTGAAATTTCAGTTTTGACTGGAATTTTGGCTAAAATTTGGAAAGAAATTTATCCAGAAAATTTTACTTAATTGTGTTGAAAATTTAGTCTAATGAGATATTCGAAAGGAAATCAGACTCGAAAAAAATTTTACTTTGTAAATCCCTATGACCAAAGAAGCCATTTTGCGTCGTTGATTCGTCCATACTAAGCAAATTCCCTTTAACAAATGGTAATAATCTGAAATCTGTATCTTGACGATAAAATTTCTGTTCAATGTGTTTTACGGAAAATTTACTTTAAAATATAAAAAGTGAAATTGGCTGTATTGCCATTTAAAAAAAAAACATGATTTTCAGATGGAATCAAAAATTACAGAAATTAAAATAAAGTACACCGTTTCCGATACAAATTCACTTAAAGTGAGTTTTTTTTGCAAATTTTTTGCAATTTTTCAACCGTAGCCATTTGTTCGTGTAAATTAACATTTTTCGAAAAGTTTTGAACAATTGGAAATTGGCTTGCTTAGATGCAGTCACGAAATAAAAAAGGGAATTAGGTTTTTTTACAGTCATCCAATGATAGTTTGAAACATTCAAATGCCGATATCTCGGCAATGATATTAAGACTGAAATTTTTATGTAAATTTTAATTCTGATATTTAAATTGAAATTATGACTCAAATTAAGCTTGAAGTTCAAACTTTAATTTAGATTTTAATACAGAGTGAAATTTAGATTTATATTTTGTCAACACTGAAATCAAGACTAAAATTTAGAAATTAATCAGTCTTTTAGTACGACTAAAATTTGGAATTCAACTCAGACATAAATTAAGGCAGATATTTCTACTTTAATTTACACTTAAATTGAGATTGAAATTCAGACTTGAATGTAATGAAGTTTACAAAAGAATTAAGAATGGAATTGAATCGATAACTCATTTTTAAAATCTCTCTAAAATCGATTAATTGTACCGTAAAACGGGGTGACTTTGATAGCCGGGGTGACTTTGATAGGTTTGAGATTTTTCCGCAAAATGAAGAGTACAAATTAAATACGTACGGAATGGTTTGGAATCATACTGACCGTGGTAGAGAAGTACTCAAAGTACCTCAAGAAGAACTTTTCATAACATTTTGAAAAGTTTAAAAAGTTAGTGAACTTTTACTAAGAAAATGTTGATGAAAGGCATTATTTCAAACTTCTCAAAGTGTCATGATTTTCTCAATGAACATGATTTTGAATCGGAAAATGGAATGCATTTTCGGATTCTTTGGACAATTTTCCACTAGGAGAAGGTAAAATAATTTTGTAAATATTAAATAATATGTGTTTTTGAAACATAATTTTAAAAAATCTCCAAATTTATAGGCAATTTCAGTTGAACAAATTTCATATAAAATGTGAAAACTTGTTATTCGTGCTTCAAATTCAGATTAGAATGCAATATTAATCGATAATTTAATGAACCATATTAGATTTAACAAATTTTAGGCAAAATTCCGACTTTTTAACAATCTATATATTTAACAAATTTCGACGGTTTTGGTTCGAACGCGAATCAGTTCAATACGGAGCGTCGGATCGAGGTGCCCTTTGTTGCGTAGGGTTCGTATAAGTCCAACGAAGGTTCTTTCACCAAAAAGTGACAACTTTGACCACTCTGGAACCGATTCCGGAAAATCTGCAGATTGTATGGGAAAAGTTGCGTAAAATCAAATTTTGATCACAGGAGGCTGAATAAGCAAAAAAGTTAAAAACGTCAACAAACGAAAAAAAGGCAGAACGAAGTTTGTCGGGTAAGGCTTGTTTTACCTAAAATTTATATGTATTTTGTTAAAAAGCTTATAAACTTAGTTAACTAAATATAAACATTGATTTTTTTTCTTAAAAACTATATCAGCAACCTTAGTGATGGTACATTTAACGTAAAAATAAAGTTTGAACACCTTTAATCTGATTTTAACAAGAAAAACTATGACTATCAAAGTCACCCCGGAATTTAAAATAAGAATTTTTTACGTAACTATTTTTCTAAACACTATTGAAAAAACTTTTTTTTTTTAAATAGTGCATGGGCTTTATGTGGCCTACCCCAGTACATGTTTTAAAAATAACAATCTTGAGAAAAACCTTTCCAGTTGGGAAATATTTCAAAAATAAATTGAAATCCTATCAAAGTCACCCCGGTTTACGGTACCACATCATGTAAAATTTTCAATTCTTATATTTAATAATAATTTTTTTTTTGAAAATCTAGTAAGTTTCAAAGAACAATATGTACTCAAAATTATTCACAAAAAACAGTATTTTTTCGAAAATACTCAAATTTCCAGAATTTGTATTATGGGTATCAAACGAAGCGAATTTTTTTATGTACTTTCAATTTATTAGAGTTTTTTTGTAAAATACTAAAATTTTCACAAAATACCGTATTTTTCGAAAGTACTAAATTTTTTAAATTTGCAATATGGATATCAAACGAAGTGAAATTATGTTTGCTTTTTCACTTTATTAGATTTTTCCAGTAAAATAATAAAAGTTTCTCAAAATACCGTATTTTTTTTTAAATACTAAAATTTTTTAAGTTTGCAACATGGGAATCAAACGACGCAAAATTGTGTATAATATGAAGCATTCACAATTTGAATGTATGTATGAGGCAGGTGAAATTTCGCTTCGTTTGATACTCATATTGCATATTTTGAAAATTAGTGTATTTTCGAAAAATAAGATATTTTGTGATTTTTTTTGTATTTAACTCCAATAAATTGAAAATGCATACAAAATTTCAATTTGTTTGATACCCATATTGCAATTTTTGATAATTTGAGTATGTTCGAAAAAAATGATAATTTAAGAAAGTTTCAGTTATTTTTTCTAAAAACTCTAATAAGGCCGTTGCAAATATTTTTCAAAGTTTATGTCGCCCCCCCTTCAAAATTGGTCCGAAAAATCAGAGGGCAAAAAAAATATTTATCTTCACCATTTTTTGATATGTTATGTGAAATTTTTCGAGGAATCCGATAAAAATATTTTCAGACATAGGCTCTTTGGTCCCGAGACCTTCAAAACAGCATTTTAAGTTTTCATTCGACCTTTTCAAATGTTAAGCTAGATTTTTGAAACTTCTTACTATTTTTCCCAAATAGCCAAACTAATCACCTTTTTTTTTGCGTCTAGGACAGCTAAAATCGGATGAAATGGCGCGGAGATATGACTTTTTGAAAAAAGTGTTTTTTTGCGAAAATCGACGAAAATTGCCATTTTTCGAACCACCCTAACACGGCGTAGGTCACCCTAATGGCCAAACAAAAAAATACGGGTCTAATTATTTCGGCCAAGGATCTCCCAGAATTGAACTTTTTTTTCGAATCATGCTGTTTTCGTGGGGAATTGCTGCATATTGATAATTTGAAACTTACAACATTTTCAACAAATCGTCGCTTGTGTGCTATCTTGTGACACGTATTATCTTATTACAGCAGACGCGTCACAAGATAGCACACAAGCGACGAAATATATTCTTAGTGAAAGCGTCCCGACGATAACGATAACCATTATCGTTATCGTCAGACGATAATATTATTGAGGATAATTTTAGCGATTAACAACCTAGATTAATTTGTTGTGAGATGCGACATAAATTGAAATTGATGTTAGTGATATGATAAACTTTCTGATATTTTTTTGAAATCAATTGATCTGATTTTTTTTTAAATCAATTGATATGATAAAATTAATTTTGCCTAACTTTTTTTTTGTTTTTCATTCCGAGTCAACTTAACAAAAGTTAATATTTACACAATCTTTTAGGTATTTAGGTTTTTGAAATTCCTGATAAGTCATAGAGCTACATGTCCTGGCAACAATTGTATGAGGCATTTAGACTGACTTAAGTGGAATTTATTGAACTTTTCATGGCTGGATAATTCATCAACAACCACCCACACAATGATTAAACAACTTGTTTTAAAATGATTTATTATGCATTTTAGTGTTTTCAAATTTTGTTCAGCTTTTCTTTTAATTTTATATTTTTTCTCTCACAATATCACTCATCTTAAAAGCTCAATATCCTGCTGTAATTGAATTCTCTTCACATCTCACCGCGAAAGCTCGCTTCAAATCTCTTCCCTAACCAGCGTAAACGCTAGCGCCCGAGGAAGAAATTTGCATATTCATAACCCGAGCAACAAAAAAAAAAAACACTCCCATAATTCCAAACCCACATATCCTCCGAGCGAAGCTCGCTTGTACTTTCCCTCCTAAACTATGCCAAAAAACTATGCTGCATGTTACTTCTGGCTCGTGTGGCTCGTTGCACAAATCGTCGTGCTCGTGCTGTCTTGTCGCATGTCACCATGTGACAAACTGCGCCATTACAAAATTTTGTATGACGAGTGGCAAGATTGCACAATCGCGACGAAATGTGCATGCCAACCAGAACGTGGGCGGGGGTGGAATTTCGCTGAAGCAGCATGCGAGGTTGCGGCAGTGTTGCCAGCACCAAAGCTCTGCCAATCGCCCCAAGGGATCATCATCGCTCTCTCTGTACTGTAGGCACGCACAATACCGGAACTATCCGGGGAGGAAGTTTATGAACTCTTTAGGGCGGGTGGCGCGCGGTTTAGCAAAAGTTTTAATGGTTGGCGGTTGGCTAAGAATTTAAATTTGAGGTTACTTTAGGGGGGAAAGTTTGCTTTGGATGAAAGAAAGTTGGTGCAGATATCTATCAAAAACGAGCAGAATTCAATTTTTGGGAATAAAAATCGAAATAACTATCCATCAAGTAATTCTTTAACAGAAATTTTCCAACCCCATAAATTTCGGGATTTTTGACACATATTCAATATTGAACGCACACTGAGCGACGTCATGTGGCGCTCGTTATTCAGCGACCAGCTCAACCGATATCAACTGCAACTGCTGGCACGTGTTTGATCCTGTTTTTACACCAAACAACAGTGACAGCAACAAAAAATCCTTCCATTCAACGTCCACAACGATGCCATTTTTCGGTTTGAAGCAGGGGAAGGGATTTCAAACTGAATAAACATGCTGGCGATTCTTTGAGAATTTCAAAAGTTGTTTTCAAATGTTATAAATCTTTTTGGAAGTCAATCGGAAATATTTTCAGTCCAACAACGCAAAATACAAACAAAAATAATTTAAAAAAAAACCCTAAAAACCGCAATTTTCCAAAGAATCTCTCACGTCCATACGAAGGCCATCACGGAATCATGCCGGCGATGATTTACAGCCTCGCGACTGTCAGGAAAAAATCCCAACCAGGCCTCGGACTGTACGGAGCGCCAGATGTGGCGGATGCGTTTTTCGCGAGTTCCGGATACCGCGCGACAACACTATTGGGACTCTATTTGGACTGGCCGGGAGGGCTGGAGTGTGTCTCCTGATATGGAATGTCGTAGATGATTGGAATGAGGGGGTGGAATGGACATTTGGTAATAAAAAATTAACTGTAGTATTGTGTGAGTTAGAGATAATGTTTTGCACCACACATTTTTTTGATTTTGATTTGTTAATTTTTTTTAAATTACTCAAAGGTACAAGTTTAAAATGCATGTAAGCAGACATAAATTAAAAAATATGACTTTTATTTGAAAAAAAAAAAACATGAAAATCGTACAACATCTTACAAAATCGTATACATTACTTTTTCCCATTTGGTTAAGTTTTATTTGTTTAATCATAGAATTTGGCACAAATAATTTTCAAGTAATCAAAGCTCAAAAAATAAATTTTTAAACATCGAAAAAAAACATCTCTCAAAAATTTTAAAATAAAAACAATTTTTGCCTTCTTCAGTAAGAGCAGTTCTCTACGGAATCGGTCTTTTTTCTTTGATTTTAATTTTTGTATTTTTTAATCCGGCTGAAACTTTTTTGGTGTGCCCAAAGAAGCCATTTTGCATCATCAGTTCGTTCATATAATTTTCTTTACAAATTTGGCAGCTGTCCATACAAAAATGATGTATGAAAATTCAAAAATCTGTATCTTTTGAAGGAATTTTTTGATCGATTTGGTGTCTTCGGCAAAGTTGTAGGTATGAATATGGACTACACTGAAAAAAAATGATACACGGTAAAAAAAAAATTGGTGATTTTTAATTTAACTTTTTGTCACTAAAACTTGATTTGCAAAACAATTTTTAATTTGTTTTCTGATATGTTTTAGAGTACATCAAATGCCAACTTTTCAGAAATTTCCAGAATGGTCAAAAATCTTTGACCGAGTTATGATTTTTTGAATCAATACAATTTTTTTTCAAAAAATCGAAATATTGGTCTCAATAATTTTTCAACTTCATTTTCAAAAAGCAAAAGCAATCAAAAAGTACTTAAGTGAAATTTTGATAAAGTGCACCGTTTTCAAGTTATAAACATTTTCAGGTAACTTTTTTCAAAATAGTCGCAGTCATTCATTTTTTTTTAAATTAGTGCCCACTTTTGAAAAAAATATTTTTGAAAAACTGAGAATATTTTGCATTTTTGAACTTTGTTGAGACGACCCTTAGTTGTTGAGATATTGCCATGCAAAGGTTTAAAAACAGAAAAATTGGTCCGATTTACAATGTTAAGATTTGAAACATTCGTGAAATTTTCCGATCTTTTCGAAAACAATATTTAAAAAAATTAAATCATGAATATCGTTTCAAAAGGACCAACCATTCGATATAACGCCCTTTTAAAATGTTTTTCAATTTTGATATATAAACATAAGGGGTTTGCTAATAAACATCACGAGTTATCGCGATTTTACGAAAACAAGTTTTGAAAAAGTATGTCATCGTTGATCATGGCCGTTCATCGTCACCCGCGACCAGGGTTGCCAGGTTGCAAGATAGATCTGTGAATGCCAGATTTTTCAAGTGACTGCCAGATATAGATTCACCCTTCTCTGTGCCAGATATTGACAGATTTTGCCAGATTTTTCATTTTATGCCCATTATGAACAATTTTTCAATTAAAATGAACGAATATTAATTAAAATAGAATGTGTATTTCTTAAATAAAATGCGAATCCAGCATTTTTGAGGCCTTCAAATTAGTTAAACTATCAGAACTCTACAAACATTTGAATTAATTTATATCCTCCTTCCCCTTAACCATTCGAATTTGTTAGATTTTCGTCTGCCAGATTTTTCCAGATTTTGAATAAATACTTTGCCAGATTTTTCAAATTTTGACCTGGTAACCCTGCCCGCGACAGACACGGACGACGAAACAAAGAGAAACGCAAAAAGTAACTTTTTCAAAACTTTTTTTCGTAAAATCGCGATAACTCGTGATGTTTATAAGCAAACCCCTTATGATTATATATCAAAATTTTTGTAATTGTCTGCTCTACAACTTTGTAGAACATTGTTACACTCTAAAAAATAACCCTGCAAAGTTAGAAAAAACACGAAATTTTAAAATGAAAAATTTTGTTCTAAATGTAAAAATTACCCTTCTGGGTCAATGTAGATTCGAAAAGTACATTAAATTTCCCATAAAATGACATGTTCCAAACAATTTTACAGTCGAGTAACGGAAAATGGCAGAGTTTTAAAAACTTTTTTATAATTTTTTTTTCGATGAAAAATACGTTTTTTTACGTACGCCATCAAATCGGGCGTACAATTTTACATAAACGTCCCTTTGACGCCAAATTTCTATCTCATCACCGTTTCAGGCTGCAAATTATTGAAAAACACATATTTTTTCGCATGTTCAGAAATTGGAGGGGTCGTACCGCGGTCACGAGATATCAAAAAACAGACCTCTGATTCGCGATAAGGGACAAAAGTTACCCCTAAGGACAAAGTTTCACGCAAATTGAAGTGAGTTGGCGGAGAATCGCCCGTTTATTTGTTAATCCCCGGAATATTTCAAGAAATCGCTCAAAAAAAAAGGTCATCAAAAATTTAAAAAAAATTAGATCGTGCAAGTATTATTTTTTTTGATCTGCAGAAAGTTTTTTCAACGTAGCCGTAGTAATATAATTGTGTGTTTTTCAAAAGTTTTGCTAAACTATAGATTTTTATTAAGTCTGAAAAAAAAATATCTTGCAAAATTTGATACGATTTTGGTTCTTTACTCAGTGTCGACAATCTGACAACCTTATTTAAGGTTTTGATTAATTCAGTGGACACAGGTTTTTTGAACTTTTCAGAACAGTAAATTTTAATGCAAATATCTTTTCAGCGATTCCACGTCAAACCAGCAGGATCAAAAGTGCTCCGATTTGGCAAAATTTTGACATGGGAGTTCCTTGGTTTTAACTGAAATAGGGTGATAAATTGCGTTTTTCGATGATAACAAATATTTAAAAAAATGTTTTTGATGGAAAATACAAGAACATTTTAAATACATATCTGATTGATCAAACTAAAACAATATTTCGTCGTAGTCGTGTTAACTTGTCGTACGTGCATTTTGGGCCAAATCGAGTTAAGAACGCCATTTTGTGCAGCTCACAATGCCTCATCTTTTGACCTTCACAGATCCCCAAAATTCGATTTCAATCCTGAGATATTCAATGAAAACCAAAAAAGGTCCGAAATTTTTTGTCACTTTACATATGAAAGTAGTTTCAATCTTGTCGTGCTATCTTGTCACTCCCTGAAAATTGATGTAAGTGCGACAATTGGCCAAAGGGATTTCAGGTCAGAACGCGTTTGACGCACGTACAAGTTAGACTACCGTAAACATTTGTAATTATAACTCGGGACTCCAGCAACCAATTTCAACCAAACTTCGGGACAATGCACAGAATGGTCAGCCAAACAAAACATGTTTGTTATTGTTTACATTGTGTGCTTTCGTTTTTGTTTATTCAAGGTCAAACATTAAAACGCGTTTTTCTCGAGACGTCAAAATGGCGGGTGCGACAAGATAGCACGACGACGTCGATTTGCTGATTTAAAGGTCAAGGGACCAAAGAGCTCAGAGCTGAAAATAATTATATATTATTTAAAGGATATTTTATGATATGAGTTTTTGAAAAATAAAACTCGGATTTCGGTACAGTCGTCCTCGGAAAAATTTCACTTTGGATAATCGTAACTTCGGATTATCAAATCACGAAAAAAATATTTCTTTTAGTTGTCTAATTTTTTATTGTCGAGCATAATTATGACCCCTAAACTACGTTAAAGTAATTCAGAATTTTTAAATTCAAGATGGCGGTCAAAATGGCGGTGACGAAGTATTGAAAAAATGCATTTTATTATTTAATGGGCAATCAACTAGTCAAATTTTACTAAAATGGGGTCGCAGAACTCGAATTTGATGTTTAAAACAAGAAAAAGAAAATAAAACGAAAACAATTCTTTTTTATTTGGACCCTGCTGATAAGACGTGGAATTGCTTGCATACCATAGTACATACCTCTTTTCGGATAATTTTAGAGTATCTGACCTCAGCTGAATGCTATGAAATTGGATGAAAATTACATCTGGATTTCATCACTGCCACGATGTATCGTTTATTTTTTTAATAAAGGTTATTTAAAATGTTAACAAATTCTGATATTGAAACCATTCTTAAACCATTAAAAACGTTGAGACGTTTAACTTTATTATAAATTTCCCAACATCACGTCAAACTACACTTGACCAAAATTGCGCGTTTTTTTTCTCTCTCTCGTTCAAACCAGCCTGAAATGGCACACGCTTGCCCAGCGGCAGTTCGGCTTGTTGGCTTAAATGGGATTGATGGGGGCTTTGCTGCACGCCCCTCGTGTGTTTGTGTGTAGGCGGAAGCGGATTGCACTGCCTGTATGCGTGTAAAATATCTGCGCGTGGGGGAGTGGATTACATTTTCCACGGGGTATTTGCACTCACACACACTCTGATTGAATGGAGCTATTTTCTCATCGAGAATTTTCCACGTATTGATCGTAACTCGAGCAACAATGGTTGTTTGATTTTTTTAAAGCAATTTTACCTCAACTTGAATTAATTCAAGCTTAACATTTTGATTTGTTAGACTCTGATGCAAAGAATCCAGATTCCCAGAAATTTTGATGACTGATGTTTGCACAACCAACCAAATCACTCAAAATGAATCTAATTTGCCTAACATTCCGTTCGGTCTGGCAAAACATTCCCAAGAATGCCAATAAAACCCAGCTCCAAAAATCAACCCCAACCTTCTCCCACGTGCCAACGCCCCAGCAAACGAGGTGAAATTCGTCTCTTTTTCAATTTTTTGACATCTATTACGACGGCACGCCAAATTTATGCCAAGCATCATTTCCCTAACGAAATATTAGAAAATCGTATCAACCAGCAAGCAGCCTCCTCGGCCACCATTCCCAGTAAAGGTGAAGCAAAATAAGAAAGAAGCAAAAATTGCCCAACCCCAAAACGCTCGCGCGCTCCGTGATTAATGAGCTCGCAATGTAAATCACTCCACGTGGCCGTTATGGGTGGAAAAGTGCCCGCACGTGGGCGGAAAATGATCCTTATCCTTTTGTCGTCGTCGTCGCCTGTTGGTGAAAAGTCCACCAAATTTTTGTTTAGAAGTGACTTTTCCGCGCAGTGATTGCCCACAAAACGATAAGGAAATGTGTTTCTGAGGGGGGTCATTAGAGGGGTTGTTGTTGTTGTTGCGCGGAATCTTAAGCGGTTACGCGTGGAGATTTTTCTGGTGGAGATTGATCGGGGTGGAATTGGACCACCTAAGCGTAACTAAAATTGATTTCCAACGTTTGAAATAAGACGAAATATTGAATTTAATTGAAGAATTCCCTTCACTATTTTAGTTTTAAGAATCAGACTAATAATTAAAATAAAATAAACAATATTTGGAGTGACTTTTTCCAGTAACTTTTTTAAAAATAAATTTAAACCTTAAAGTGTGCCGATTGATTAAGTCAAAAAAAATATGTTTGTTCAACTGAGTTAATTTAGTTTTAATAACATTTATAGAGCCCAAATTTGCTTGAATGTTGTTTAAAATTGTTTATTTCATAAAAATATGTTTTTGCCGCCATAAACAATTTTGAAAAATGGAAAAATCCTATTTCACTAATAAACTTGTCTTGTTGAAAAGTGTCTACATTTCAAGATATTTTTCTACAAAGAAACATATTTTATCAGTTCCTATTGTAAAAATTTACAAAGAATCCGAAAGTGCAGTGAATTGAGAAAATCATGATACTTTGTGAGTATTAAAATAATCCTACACAGTAAAAAAAAATCATGGTGAAATTACATCTAAAAAGGGGTACATCTTTTATGTCAGAAAAAAAGCTTTAATTTTACCACTTATAATGTCCAGTTTTCACAGTGGCGAGTTGGCCGTGCGGGTTGGGGCGCGGACTTAGTAAGCTAGATTTAACTATCGCCGGTTTGATATTTTTTTGGGATTGCAGATATTTTTTCCTAGCGTCTGCCAGATGTAAATTTACACATTATTAGAGGTAAAATTAAAGCTTTTTTCTGACATAAAAGATGAACCCCTTTTTAGATGTAATTTTACAATGATTTTTTTTACTGTGTATGTATCAAGGTTTTCCATTATAATAGTTAACTAACTTTTAAAAACTAAATTTGGTTTTGAAATTGCAGAACAACTGTGTTATAAAAACATTTCACAACTCAGATTAAAATAATGTCAACGTTTCAACAAAGTTTATATAAAATTAAATCAATCATTTTAGTTTTCTTAAAAGTAAGGGTGATTTTTAAATAATATTTTAATCGCTTTTGTTAAATGAAGTCGCGACTTTAAAAATAATTGAAGTGACAAATAAAATCAATTTAATTTACATTATTAGAATAATTTTCAAGCTTCTTTAAGCAAATGTTTCAGACAAAGTTTATGTTTTGATTTCTTTGTAAATATTTGCTAAAATTTCGTATTAAAAAGTTCTGTTCAGATTTCAGGCAAAATTGAAGTCTTGCTTTTAGAATAATTTTTATGCTAAATTTCAGTCTCTTTTTAAGTCATATTTCCAATTTCAATTTAAAATTATTTGATAGCCCTAAATATTTATCTAAATGTTAATATAGAATGCATTGCCAATTTCAGTTTAGATATTAAACAAATTTAAGTCTAAATTATAATATTAATGTCAGTATAAATTTCGACCAAAGTTTTTTTTTTATGTATTGAAAAATTTAGTCGAAATTTAGATTAACATAATTTTTTTTATCATTCAAGTCAAAATCCCAGCTTAAATTTATTCATATTTATTTTGCTTATTTCAGTCTCAATTTTAATGTTACTTGAATTTAAAATGAACTCTAAATTTGAAGTAAATTACAGTCTAAATTTTATTAGAGATTTCAATTTGAATTTTAAACTAACTTCAGTCTTAATTGCAATATTAATATTAGCCAAAATCTCACCTTAAATTTCATTTTTAAATTTCAGTCATTATTTTTTACTTCAATGCAAATGCAGTCTGATTTTAAGTCTTAATGTCAGTTTGATTTTCAATATTTATTTCAGTTTAAATTTTAGTATAAATTTTAGTTCAAAATAACCTCTGAATTTCAGTTTAAGTTAAACTCCAATTTTGTATATAAATTTTAACTTGAAATTTGGACTAATTTTAGTTCAAACTACATTATGAATTAAAGTCAAAATTTCAACTTAAATGTTGTCTATGTTTAAGTTGAAATCCAAGTTAAAATTTCAATCATATTTTGCATCTTTATTTAAGTCTCAATTCAATTAAAAATGTCAGTCCAAGTTTTAGTTTTAATTTCAGAATAATTTTAAATGTTTATTCCAAGAAAAATGTCGGTGTAAATTTCAGTTCAGTTCTTCTTAATTTCAGTCTTGATTACATTCCAATTTTTAAATAATTTGCAATTTGAATTTAATTCTACATTTTTGTGAGATTTGAATTATTCCAAAATTCACAGCAAAAAATGTGTAAATTGCACAGCAAAAAATCATGGTAATATTACATCTGGGAAGGAGTACATCTTTGGTGTCAGAAAAAATGTGTAATTTTACCTCTGAAAACTTTTCTGGTGTAATGCCACTTTTTCAGTCTAAATTGAGGTAAAATCACAACATTAAAGAGGTTATATTAAACCTTCCAAAATTACATCTTCAAAATTTACACTGTTATTTACTGTGTGGAAAGGTCTTTTATGATGTAATATTAGTTCAATTGGCATTACAACGAAAATTTTACATATTTTTATAGGTAAAATTACAGATTTTTTTCTGTTATAAAAGAAGTAAGTATCCAAATAATTAAATCTTCACATTAAGCTGGGCGTTTAAAGCAAATAATGCAATTTAAAGTATTTCGAATCTTACCTTAAAAAGCGGTCTCATCACGCACTGACTAAACAAACAAGTTTAATTCCCCTCTCGGCTAAATCCTTCAAATCTTAAGGCCATCCTTCTCACCTCTCTAAAAGCAACGCCTTACCTTTTTGACTGTCCGTCACAAAAAAAAGCTTCCTCGCGGGCATCCTTTCGGCACGAAATCTCTCAATCCCACACCTTAAGAAACAGAGAAAAAAAAAACTTTCACCCTAAATCCACAAAAATAGGTGAAATTTTGAAGGAAAAACCCTTAAAAAGAAAAATCTGCGGTTTCGACCACAGAACCAGCGGGGAAATTGACACCCGGCGTGGAAAAATGCTCGGAAACCTTTTTTATCTTCCCTGCTGGTGATCGTCTTCCAGGAGCCAGCCAGGATATCTTCTTTGCTGTCAACCAGGTCCTAGTCGGGGGGAAAAAAGGTAAAGTAGGCTGTTGTTTTTGCCCACTGACCGATCTTAAACGGTTTTTGGGCACAGTTGAAAATTTGTTTTGCGATAACGCCTGAAAGTAGGCTCGAAACTTGCATACAACGTTAGCAAATTTAGTTCCAAAATTTTCCACCGTGTCCAAACCGGAGTCGAAGCCACACTCCAAAAGGTCCAGAACAATTTTCCGGCGGCTTTTGGGACGTGCGCTAGATGGAAATAAATGGCCGTTTTAAATTGGACAAGTTATGTCATATCTTGCCGACCCGTTTCTTCCAACTCTCTCTCAGGCGGATTGTTATCTGGAACGTCTTCACCAATGCTGGCAAAAAAAAATGAAGAAATAAACTTCAACAAAAGTTGTCCCGCAGGTTGGTCTGCGACGGAGTCTGGGGTTGAATTTTAAAGCAACTTCCTGCTGGTTGAGAACTTCCGGACACGGAATAATGTTGGGTAATGATGAGCTTTTTTTCTGTGGAAAATGGGGGGAAATCTCGGTTAAAAATTGGGGGTGATTTTGAAACGTCAGCGCGCGCGCTGGATTGAAAAGGTTGATTTTAGGTCATAAATTTGGAAGGGAGTTCTTAAATCGCAGTAAAGTCAGGAAATTTAATCAAACTTCAATGTACCTCTATTCTGCTTTATCAAATTAAATAGCTTGTGCTAGACGGAAGATTACAAATTTCTTTGGCCGATGAAAAATTTGTCTGCGGTTTTCCACTGAGCACTCCATCAAAGCATCCCAAAGAGAGTCAGCCAAATTGAAAGGAATATCTAATAGACTGCCTGCATTCCAAGATGGTTAGAATGGTTTTCTTATGACCGGTTGTTAGGATCTAGACTATCGACAAGCTACAAAATTACTTGAATTTTCAATGCTTTATCAAACTATTTAAATAAGGAATAATCCGAATTATCAAATTCTTCGAATATCAAATCCTAAAACCTCAACATCTCCACAGGTTCTAAATTTTCAAAGTTTCTGAATCCCTAAAGTCTCCAAATCTTAAATGTTTACTCAAGTTTTGTTATGTCTTCAAATCATCAAAGTGTCCAAATCTTTGAAGTCTCTTAATCTTTAAAGTTTCCAAATCTAAAAAGTCTCAGAATCTTAAAAGTCTCCAAATCTTCAAAGTCTCGAATTTCAATGTCTTCGAATTTTAAAATTCTCAAGTTAGCCTCCACATTTTTACACCTTCACAGGTTCTTCATTTTAAAAGTTTCTGAATCCATAAAGTCTCAAAAATTTATATTTCAAATCTTAAAAGTCTCTCAAATCTCAAATTTTCCAAATTTTAAAAGTCTCCAAATCATTACAGTCTCCAAATTTTTTAAATCTCCACATTTTTACTGTCTTCAAATCTCTGAAAGACTCCAAAATCTCTAAAAGTCTTGAAAACTTTAAAGTCTCCAAATCATTACAGTCTCCACATTTTTGCAATTTACAAATCATTAATATTTACAAATCATGAAAGTCTCCTAATTTTAAATGTCTCCAAATCTTGTAAGCGTCCAAATATTTAAAGTCTCCAAATCATTTTAATCTCCGCATCTATACAGTCTCCTAATTTTTAAAAGTTTCAAATCTCTAAAAGTATCAAAACTGCATGTTTCCAAATTCATTCCGCATTTTTACAGTCTCCAAAACTTTTAAAAATTCCAAATATCTAAAATTCTTTAAAAAATCAAAGTCTCCAAATCATTGCAGTCTCTAAATCTTCCTAGTCTCCACATTTTTACAGTTTCCAAATCTTCAAAGGCTCCCAATTTTTAAAGTCTCCAAATCTTGCAAGCCTCCAGATATTTAAAGCCTCCAAATCTTTTTAATCTTCGCATTTATACAGTCTCCAAATTTTTTAAAGTCTTCCAATCTATAAAAGTCATCAAAACTTAAACTTCAAAGTTTCTAATTCATTCAAAACTAGGTTCCCAAATCTTCAAAGTTTCCTTATGTTTTAAAGTCTCCAAAACTTGTAAGCCTCCAAATCTTCTTAATCTCAGGATTTTTACAGTCTACAAATCTTTAAAAGCATCCAAATATCTAAAATTCTTCAAAACTTCAAAGTTTCCAAATCATTACAGTCACCAAATCTTTCTAGTCTTCACATTTTTACAGTTTCCAAATCTTGTAAGTCTCTTTATTTTTAAAGTCTCCACATCTTGTTAGTCCCCAGCTTTTTAAAATCTGCAAATCTAGAAGCTTCAATCTAAATCTTAAAAGTCTCCAAATCATAACAGTCTCCAAATCTTAGTCCAAACCTTTGCCTCCACATTTTGACAGTTTCCAAATCTTTAAAGTTTCCAAATATTCAAAGTCTCCTTATTTTTTAAAGTCTCCAAATCTTGCAAGCCTCCAAATTTTTAAAGTCTCCAAATCTCCTTAATCTCCACATTTTTTAAATATCCAAATCTTTGAATTTTTCCAAATATCTAAAAGTCTTTAAAACTTCAAAACCTCCAAATCATTACAGTCTCCACATTTTTACAGTTTCAAAATCTTCAAAGTCCAAAACTTATAAGCCTCCAAATCTACAATTGAAGACTTTATCTTCTTCAAATCATTTTTACAGTCTCCAAATCTTTGAAAGCTTCCAAATATCTAAGATTCTTCAAAACTTCATTACAGTCTCCAAATCTTTCTAGTCTTCACATTTTTACAGTTTCCAAATCTTCAAAGGCTCCTAATTTTTAAGGTCTCCAAATCTTGCAAGTCTCCAACTTTTTAAAGTCTCCAAATCTTCTTAGTCTCCACATTTTCACAGTTTCCAAATCTTCAAAGTCTCCTTGTTTTTTAAAGTCCCCAAATCTTGTAAGCCTCAAAATCTTTAAAGTCTCAAAATCTTCTAAATCCTCGCATTTTTACAGTGTCCAAATTTTTGAAAGTTTCCAAACATCTAAGATGCTTTAAAACTTCAAAGTCTCCAAATCATTTCAGTCTCCAAATCATCTTAGTCTCCACATTTTTAACAGTTTCCAACTCTTTTATGTTTCCAAATCTTCAAAGGCTCCTAATTTTTAAAGTCTCCAAATCTTGAAAGTCTCCAACTTTTTATAGTCTGCAAATCTAGAGGCTTCAATCTTAATCTCTAAATCAATCCAAATCATCACAGTCTCCAAATCTTCTTAGTCTCCACATTTTTACAGTTTTCAAATCTTCAAAATCTCTTTATTTTTTAAAGTCTCCAAATCTTGTAAGCCTCCAAATCTTTAAAGTCTCCAAATCTTCTCAATCTCCGCATTTTTACAGTCTCCAAATCTTTGAAAGTTGCCGAATATCTAAAATGCTTTAAAAAATTTAAAGTCTCCAAATCATCACAGTCTCCAAATCTTCTTAGTCTCTACATTTTTACAGTTTCCAACTCTTTAATGTTTCCAAATCTTCAAAGGTTCCTTATTTTTAAAGTCTCCAAATCCTGTAAGTCTCCAACTTTTTTATGTCTGCAAATGCCTCTAAATCTTGAAAGTCTCTAAATCATTACAGTCTCCAAATCTTCGTAGTTTCCACAATTTTGCAGTCTCCAAATCTTTGAAAGTCTCCAAATCTCTTAAAGTCTTCAATACTTTAAAGCCTTAAAGTCTTAGAAGTCTTTAATGCTTTAAATTTTGGTGAGTCTTCGAAGCTTGATAGTCTCCAAATCCTGAAACTCTTCAAATCATTATATTCTCTAAATCATTAAAATCTCAAAATCTTCTCCACTTTAAGTCTCCAAATCTTTAAAATCTTAAAAGTCTCCAAATCTTAAAAATTTGATGAGTCTTCGAAGCTTTCGGAGTTTGAATCTTAAAAGAGAAGGGACATGCGCAGTACGCAGTCTTCGTTTCCCTTGGATACCTCGGGAACCCCAAACAAACGGTAACAATCGTTTACTGTTTACAATTTCTTCAGTCCATCACTTGGAGTAGTCTGCTCACCACGAAAATCGCCATGAACCAGAAGCCCGTTTGGGAGGATCGCGAGATCAAGTTCGACATCAGCTTCATGTAGGACACGATCTTTTATGGTAAAATCCGGCATTAAATTGATTTTAATTTGCAGTGTCAAAACGATTCGCAGCGGCGAAAAGATCCTGGAGATTCTCGACTCCATCGAGGACACCAAGGGCAACCTCGGTGATCGCGGCCGCTTGCTAGTCACGAACCTGCGCATCATCTGGTACTCGGTCACGTCGAGCCGGTTCAGCCTGTCGATCGGGTTCACGTGCGTGCTCACGATGAACACCAAGACGGTGGTGTCCAAGGTGCGCGGAACGACCCAGGCGCTGCACATCCTGAGCGTCGGTAACAACTCGCGGTTCGAGTTCATCTTCACCAATCTGACGGCGAACAACACGAAGCACTTCTCGACCATCTTCGACATCTACCGGCTGTACCAGGCGTCGTTTCTGTACCGCGAGTTGAAGCTGAGGTCGGCGATTGTGAGTGGCGGGCAGCTGATGGTGCTGGCCCAGGAGCAGGTCTTCAACACGATCAGCGGCGTGTGGAACCTGTCGAGTGACCAGGGTAATCTGGGGATCTTCATCCTGAGCAACGTCCGGCTGGTTTGGTTCGCCGAGATGAACAACAGCTTCAACATCTCGCTGCCGTACATGCAGATCGCGAACGTGCGCATCCGCGAGTCCAAGTACGGACCGGCGCTGGTCATCCAAACGCTGGAGACGGCCGGGTCGTACGTGCTGGGGTTCCGCATCGACCCGCAGGACAAGCTGACCGACGTGTACAAGGAGTTGCTGTCGCTGCACAGTGTGTACACGGAAACGCCGTTGTTTGGGGTGTTTTACGAGCCCAAGCCGGACACGGTGCGACCGGCGACGGAGTCGATCGACGATATTGAGGAGTTGGACCAGTCCGGGGTGGGGGAGATCAACAGCAAGTTTACGGCGTATCTGGCGGACTCGGATGGGGCGCAGGGGGTTTTGGGAGCTGATGGGCGGCGTAGGCCGGTGTACTGTAAGGAGTTGGGGTTCGCGATAGAGGCGATCAAGGAGGGGTACACGCTGAAGGATCTGTGGGAGGTGGTGCCGAGCTCGGCGACGGGGTCGTCGGCGATGTGAATGAGTTGATTGCGTGTATAAAAAACAAGTTGTAGTTCTTAAGAATCTTACTAATTTTAAATAAAATTGCAAACAAGAAACAATTGAAGGCTTGTGCATGACAAAATTAAAAATGATTCAAGAATTTCTTCAGTTTACCGACATGGCACGTGAAATTATGAAATATTTCAAAAACGCCAAAACCGCATTGTTAAACTGAAAAATTGTTAGAAAAGACATATTTTGCATGCATTCTCTTAAAACTGACTGTTTATACTACATCCTGATGATATTTCTTCATTTCCAACTTATTACATGATTTTTTGTCAGCTATAACGAAAATGTTATGTGTCCGGATTTCGAATCATGACGTTATGCAGGCTGACGTTTGTACAAACAAATCCGGGCAAACTGTCAAAAAGTGCGAGTTTGTTTGTTTGTTTTCCGCAGTGTAATGGCTCCTTCACCTGCTATGGCGGTGAAAATTTTAGCGGGGATCGAGGCTTCTTTCCACAATTGCCAGCTTGAAATGTGCACTCAATTCGAATGTGTTCAATTTGAAAAATGAAATATTTCATCAGTCAGACTGTATTAAAGCTTAAACAACCTAGCCGTATTGTTAAACATACAATTTTGGTAGATGTTTTGGAAACATTTCATCGCACAAATTCAATGACACATGTCAGGCTGACGTTTGGCGATGAAGTGTCAATCCTCGTCGAACTTTTCACTGACATGGCACGAGTAACCTTACAGATGAAACGCTTCAAAAAAATCCACCAACATTGTAGTTGCATTGTTAATTTGATTTTGGTTAACCGCGGTGGATTTTCTTGAAATAATTCGTTGGCGTCGAACTGTCAAAAATTGATCGCGGTAGATCGCGGTGGATACTTTTCTACCACAGTTTTTTGTGTAATCAATGTGGTAGATGCTTTGGTGGATTTTTGACAGTTCGAATTATTTCAAGAAAATCCACCGCGGTTAACCAAAATCAAATTAACAATTGTATCTGTAATGCACAGTGGTCCAGATCGCAAAATTAAGTGGAAAATGGATTTTCCGAAAAATGGTGACGTTTTGGAGCTTTGGTGTCTTCAGAAGAGTTGTTGCAAATGGAAAGGGGCAACTTTTGGTTTGGTTTAAAATTAGGGTGTCAACAAATCGATTTTTGGTCATATTTTGGGTTTCCATGTAAAATTATCATTTAAACCCAAAATATGACCAAAAATCGATTTGTTGACATTTTGGCTCAATTCTGAGGGCAGATTCAGATTCAGCGGGCAAAATTACATGGAAAAACATATATTTGGACAATTTTCGAATTTCGTTAGGGTGGTCCCATATGGTTTTCCCTTGAAAATTAGACTTTTTCAAATGAAGATATCTCAAGTTTAAAGAAAAACACCCCTGAGATTTTTTCAGCGTTTGTAGTGCTGGATCTCCTCTTTCAAATGCAACCTAGTGCTTAAAATTTGGCTTGCGCCTTTTCGAGATATTTAAGTTTTAAATTTGCATCTTTTTTACCTTAAAATGGCTGTAACTTTTGACCCTTAAGTCCAAATTGACATGCTAACCCTGAATTGCCACGTTCAAAAAACTGATTTTTGAAGGTTTGCTCAGATGCTTTCTATAAATTTGGTCATAGAAGGCGTAGATTACGAGATAAAATTTTGGTGTCTTCGACAAAGTTGCTTGAATTGGCCAGCCCAACAACTTTTTAGAAGACATAAAAATTCCCAAAAATATTCCTGAAAAGTTAGATTTTCAAAATCACCCTAATCGTGAACCACCCTAATTTTAAACCAAACCAAAAGTTGCCCCTTTCCATTTGCAACAACTCTTCTGAAGACACCAAAGCTCCAAAACGTCACCATTTTTCGGAAAATCCATTTTCCACTTAATTTTGCGATCTGGACCACTGTGTAATGATTTGGAAACTTCAAATATTTGGAGGCTATCAAGCTTCGAAGAGTCATCAAACTTTAAAGATTTGGAGACATAAGAGATTTTAAGATTTTAAGAGATTTGGAGACTTTCAAAGATTTGGAGACTGAAAAATTGTGGAGACTTAGCAGATTTGGAGACTGTAATGATTTGGAGACTTTTATGTTTAAGAGGCTTTAAAGATTTGCAGACTTCAAACAGTCTCCAAGACTTAAGAGATTTGGAGACTTTTAAAATTTGGGGATTTTGAAGATTTGAAGAGTTTAAAGATTTGTAAGCTGTAAAAATGTGGAGACTAGGAAGATTTGGAGACTGTAATAATCTTTTCGATTTTTTTATTTTTCACTTGTTCAAGAGGTCATTTTGAGCAACTTTTGTTCTACAAAAAACTTTACTTCTCTTGTTTTATGTTTTTCTTGTTTTATTTTTAGTATTTTAATTTGCATTTATCTTGTTTAGTTTATGTTTGTTTTTGGTAGTATTTGGCCTATTCTACCACCTAACATAATTACATTTTTCCTATCCAATTTTTTCACGTTTTTAAAACCACTTTTTCAATTTTTGCAGGTTTTTCACATTTTTTGCTATAGAATGGCACCATCATCATTTAAATTGCAAAAAAAATCGTAGAGGCATAGTCTGGGACACTACAAAAATTACTGCATACTTCTTTTTACTGAAAATATAGGAAATGTTAGTAAAAACACAGCCAAAGTTGACACTAAAAAAAATACATTTTTAAAAACATTGGATAAATTAGTTTTAAGGTATCCCTTTTCCCTTTTGTACATGTAGGAACTCCTACATTTGAATTCACTGAATAGCGAAAGCTACAATATTTCATGAATAAATAAAAGTTGCTAGTATTTAAAATTGAGGTGAAAAGTCATCGATTGTGATTGGACACTCAATAATATTTTAACTGAATGAATGTAAATGGCAAAGAAAATCTGAATAAATATAAATTAAAAAAAAAATATTGGCAAAGTCACATAAAACAAGTTAAACTTCCGACCCTGAAATTTTCTAAAATTTTAAGAGTTCTTCTTCTATAAAAATCAAAAATCGGTTGGGAAAATGATTTTTGGCGATTTTTTAGATCGAAGCCCGTCTAAAGGCGGGGTTATGTTGTAGAGGGTTAAAAGACTTCATAGATTCACCGATATGGCACGTGAAATGAAGAAATGTTTCAAAAACACCAAAGCCGCATGGTTAATCTGATATTATTGATGGATTTCGTTGAAATGTTTCATCGGAAAAAACACATGCCATGTCGGTGAAAGTTTGGCGGAGATCGACACTTCTTAGCCAAATGTCAATTTGTCACATTCGTATTTTTGGTGGATGAAAAATGAAATTTTTCATCAGTTAAAGTTAAAGCAATCTTTGTCGATCAAATGTTCGACGCGATTCGACTTTGTTGTGACAGATGTCAAACCCATGTATGCTGTCAAAATTGAAACGTTAAGGATGTGAAAACGACTGTGGCCTGTCAATGTCGGCTGATGAAACATTTCATCCACTTGTAGTGTGTAGTTTTACAAAGTTGCACATCGCTATCATAACATTGCCTACAGTTTTCAAAATTATTAAAAACAACTTTCCCGAACTCGTAAAGCACATCAAACCCTAATAACACAGTAATTAAACCCTCACACACATATGCCGAACACCGCCCATAGGTCACTTTCCCACGTCTATCGGTGGCGTCCAGCAAAAAAGTTTGTTTTCTCCCTCCTCCCAGGAAACAGCATCTCGTCAAAGCCAAAACCCGACCCTCGGAATGAATGAATGAATGGGGAGTCCACGTGGTAGCACACGTGTGCGAGTGTGGGTGGGCAGACATATCAGGACGCGATATCAGACGGGTTTCCCTTTTTCCGCCTGTTATTGCTCCTTTTCTTCTTTCGGGTCATTGAGATGATTTCATCTCATGAGTGTGGGGGTATGAGCGGGCCTTTTTTTCGGATGGGAAGGAAAATGTTGCTACCTTTGCGAAAAATCAGAGAAAATGATCCGGTGAAGTTCATGAAGCTGGAAGACTGGCTTGCCGGGGCAGAAAAGGCTTTTCGGATGCTTAGTTTAATGGGCAGACGAAAATTGCGCTGATTGACAGGGCAATACTTACCGAATGGTGAGATTCTTTGGGATTTTCTTAGGAAAAAAGCATATTTTTGATGTAGCATTGTGAGAATCTTTATCAAAAGAGATTAATGATTCGACATCTGTCAAAACAAAATTGAATTACGTCAAGCATTTGATAAACATGATCACAAATGTTATCAAACTTTTCCGTTGAAACATTTCGTTCATCATTCACCAAACGTTCAAGAAAGGAAAACGACTTCACTGAGCACTCACTGAGAGAGAAAATCGAAAGAGTATCAATCTTTTTTCACATCTTTCGTGAGATATCGGAAAGATGAAAGATCGATGAACGATTTCCAATATTTTCGTGAGAAATTTCGATCTTACTAATGCATTCAGGCGTGAAACGTCTGACTCTTTTGAGTTAAATTTCACTTTTGTTTGATTCTCTGAATATTTTTTGAATTTACATTATTTAAAAAATCTAGAAAAAAAACCTTAAAAGTTAAACAATTTGGATCTTTTTTGAAGGCATTCATCGTTAAAAATTCAACAATCTAAAATCTCTGTCTTTGATGAATTATTAAACATTAAATTTTGCTCGATCCATTAGCCAATCCTTAAACACCGCTTTCAACTCAAACAAAATCCATTTAAAATTCCGATTAAACAATTCAATTCCCCTCCCCCCTTCTCCTTTCCCATTCAAAGCTTAATTTTTCGCCCAAGCTTTTAATCCTTCCGTTCACACAAAATCTCACAAATCCATTTACATCAAGCATCACTAATTTATTCACCAATCCGTGCTGCGCTACGCGTTCAATCGCCAACACTCAATTCAATCCATTTTTTTAATTCACTGGGGACACTGGATGAGAGCCTAACGGAAGGAGACGAAATAGAAACTAAAAACTAAAAACTAAAAACTAAAAACTAAAAACTAAAACTAAAAACTAAAAACTAAAAACTAAAAACTAAAAACTAAAAACTAAAAACTAAAAACTAAAAACTAAAAACTAAAAACTAAAAACTAAAAACTAAAAACTAAAAACTAAAAACTAAATACTTAAAACTAAAAACTAAAAACTAAAAACTAAAAACTAAAAACTAAAAACTAAAAACTAAAAACTAAAAACTAAAAACTAAAAACTAAAAACTAAAAACTAAAAACTAAAAAACTAAAAACTAAAAACTAAAAACTAAAAACTAAAAACTAAAGTTGAAAAGTTGAAAAGTTGAAAAGTTGAAAAGTTGAAGAGTTGAAAAGTTGAAAAGTTGAAAAGTTGAAAAGTTGAAAAGTTGAAAAGTTGAAAAGTTGAAAAGTTGAAAAGTTGAAAAGTTGGAATGTTGAAAAGTTGAAAAGTTGCAGAAATCGAAAGCGTAGCAATGAAAACGTAGGAATTGAAAGCGTAGAAATTGAAAGCGTACAAATAAAAAGAGTAAAAAATAATAGAGCAAAAATTTAAAGAGTAACAATTAAAAGCGTAAAAATAAAAAGAGCAAAAAACAAAAGAGTAAAAATCTAATGAGTGAAATCTAAAAGAGTTAAAATTTAAAGATTAAAGAGCAAAGAGTAAAGGGTAAAGAGCAAAGAGCAAAGAGCAAAGAGTAAAGGGTAAAGAGTATAGAGTAAAGAGAGAAGAATAAATAGTCAAAGGTCAAATATAAAATATCAAAATTCAAATTTCGAAAGTCAAAAGTCGAAGGTCAAAAGTAAAAACACAAAAGTCAAAAGTAAAATTTCAAATGTCAAAAGTCAAATGTCGAAAATCGAAAGTCAAAAGTCAAATGACAAATGTCAAAAGTGAAAACACAAACGCCATGATGATTTTTTTTTTAAATTTAAACTGCACTCTTTATTTTCCAAAGTAAAATTGCTAGAAATTCTCTCTTCATTTTTTCTACCTTGCCTACTTTGACAGTTCCCCCCTTTCACCTCCTTCACCAAGGTCCCTCAACCCCTCCACCAACAGCGGCTCAACCTCCCGATAAACCTCCTCTCCCTGAACCTGCCCAAAGTGCTCCTCCAGCCTGCGCTCCGTCATGCCGTCATAGTCCGCGGGGTCCGCCAACGGGACGTACCCGCTAAGCTCGCAGAACGCCACGTTCAGCGGCAGCACCTGTTTGTACTCGCACGGTCGGGACCGCGGGTAGACCAGCGCCCGTAGCACGGTCCCACCGGAGTTCCACGTGAAAAACAGATTGTGCGCGATGCCCGCGTCCAGGAGCAGCTCGATGGCTCGGTAGATTAGGGCGATGAAGTTGGGGGCGGACGAGGGGGTTTCTAGTTGAAAGCAGTAGGCTTTGGCTGGACAGTTGTCGAGTCGGTAGAGGTTGTTTCCTAGTGGGGTGAGGGGCTGCAAGAAAATTTAACGTGAAAAGATTGTTTTCAAGAGAAACGTCAACCGAACTCACGGCATCTTCCACGTACAGTCGATGCTTCACCAACAGCAAATGAAGGTGCAGGTGATTCACGGACGCCAGCGCTCCAGGGCTATTGAACCCAATTCGGTAGTCAATCTCCTTGAACTCCAGCATAATCCTGACCGCCGCCTCCACGCCCCCCTTCGTCAGAACCTGCGCCAAATTTGCCCCCCGCTCCGGCACCAACAGCGTGTGAAACTCCGTCAGCGGACTATTGTTGATCAACAAAGACACCGCCGTGTCCCCAATCCGGACCTCGCCCATCACCTCCCGCTCGTCCACCTTGTTGAAGTGGAACCGTTCCGGCTCGAACGGTGGCCGCAAACTGCGGATAACTTCCGGCTTTCGACGCTCCGTCATTCGTTTCGGGTTCAGCTGAAATATTTCGCAAAAGTGTGGAAACATTTCACCACTTGCGTGCAAGCTTGCGTTCAAAGCACTTACCTGCGTGAGAAAGCCGAACCGACCGGGGAGAGTGCGCTCTCGTTCGATGGCCAGCTGGTAGCGAAAAATGTTACGATGGTCCGGATTGGTGTGCAGTTCCGACCAGCGGGATTCGATGGTGGCGCGGAGATTCGGGAGATCGATTGGGGTGGACATGGTGCGGCGCGTGGTGGGGAAATGTTTCGCGAGAATTTTTGGGGTTTTTTGTTGAAATCGTAAAAAAATGAGGAACTTTTGGCAAGACACAGCACACAACTAGACACGTTTGCTCGACTGTTTGTTTACATCTAAGTTTTTCCTTGAGTAATAGGTAAAACTTTGAGAGAGAGAACTATTTTCTCCTCTCTTAATTGATTTGAAATATTTCAAATTTAAAGTTCCAACCACTTGTTGTCTATTTGGCAATTTTCACAATACTTTTTCCAACTGGGACAAAACGTTGAGTTTGCATTTTGTCATTGAACAGCTGTCAATCAGTAAGATGACATTTTATGTCAGAGTTGCTTGATTTGGGTGCAACTTTTCCACATGAAGTATTTTTTGTTATTCGACTAACAATGTCATCAATTTAACAAATTTGTAGTTTACTTCTGGAAAATCATGTTCTGTCCTCAATTCTTCATAGCTCATGACCACTTCTTCCTTGAAACCAACTTTTTTCGCTGCAGTTTGCGACCCAGGACTCGTAAACACCGTTGCACTAAGTTTCAACCCCATTGCCTCGCAGATAACTCTTCTAGTCCGCAACATCTCCGTCGCAATCTTGAACCCCCGATACTTTGGTGTCACCAAAAGTCCTCCCGAAGATAACAAAAACTCCGCCTTGTACCTCTCAAACAGATCACCTCCCTCGCACAAGAGTTCACCAACCTTGAAGACCCGCCCAAGTCGCTCACTCTGAACCTCCAAACGATCTCCCTTCCCGACCACGTTTAGCAAGTCCAGCGCAACGATCTCGTCACTCGCTTCCCGGTAGCAAACCTGCGCGATCCGCTGGCCGGTCAGCTCCCTCCAGATCCGCTGAAGCTCCGAACGGCTCGCCGGATCTTCCGGGATTCGTAGCGCCCGACAGAGCGGCTCATCCGGCAGGAAGTGTCGTCCGAGTAGGTCTACGGCTTCCTCGCGGCACTCCTCGGGCAGGTCCTGCACGTGGTAGCGGGCCAGCTGGCTGGTGTCCGGATCGATCGCCTTGAACGAGTGCCAGGTTTGCGGGCGCTCGAGCGACTTTGGACGGTGCCAGGGTGGCATTTTGCGTGTGCGACTTTGTGCGGGTTTGGAGCGGGACTGATTGCGGTGTTATCAGGGTTGCACTTTTCAAGTGGGTTGTGCGATGGGGTTGCATCTTACTCACTCTTAGTTGATAGATAACTCAACTGATTAGGTACCACAAACTCAACCAACCATTACTGCTACCTTCCACAGATAATCTCCGACTACTGCAAGAACCACCACCTGTACAAGCCGTTCTCGCACATGGTGATCGACCTGTTCAAGGAGGTGGTCGCATCGGTATCAACGCGAGTCGACGTCAAGCCGTTCCAGCAACCCCGCACCCAGCTGCACATCCAGCCCAAACAGATGACCGAATCGTACGAGGAGCAAAAGTGAGTTCAATGCGGCACGCAAGGGTGCGTTCAATGCATGCGAAAGAGTGCGTTCAAACCCGTTATTTTTTCTTGCAGAAGCGACACCGACTCGGGTCGCAGCTCCGACCACGGCGAGCTGGACGTTCAGCGAAACAAACCGGCGCAGCCGGTTGCACCGATCAACTACGGCATCACCATCAGCGGGCACGACCTGGAGCAGGCCCGCTACTTTGGCTCGACGGCGAATCTGCGGGTCAAGCGGGCGGAACCGCCCGTTCCCGCCGGGGACGCCAAGTTCCGGTCGCTGCCGCGACCAACTGAATCCAGCAAGCTGGAACCGGCGCGGAACTACGCCACCATCGGGTACTCCAAGAGCATCCGGGCCGCGGAAAGCGGCGACCCGAAGAAGCTGCACGTGGTCCGGCGGAGGCACAACGAGGCGCTGCGGAAGCGGAACGACTCCCGCCGGAACACCATCGACGTGACGATGGTGGAGGTCAAGATGGCCGAGGTACAGCAGCGGCAGGAGATGATGGGCCGGCTGCACCGGCTGATCCCGTCCAAGTCGACCAACCAGCTGAACCTGCTGGACGACGGCGGGAACGACTTCCAGCGCAAGCTGGACGAGATGAGCTTCAACGCGACGTCGATGCCAAGTGAGGATCTTGAAGGTCGCCATTTTGAACTCTTCTAACCTTTGAAACTTTTCGCAGATCTTGGCGCTCCGCTCGGTCCGAAATCGCAAGCAAATCTGAACCAGAACGAAGATCGGAGGTACCAGCAGCACTACCCGATGGGACGGTCCAGCAGTCGGATTGACGGGATGGATGAGGTTGGAAGGGGTGGTTCGGAAGCTCCGGTGATCATGGACTCCTCCAAGGGGCCGGAGTTTGTGCGGAATGCCCACGCACCGGCCAAGGTGATCGATTTGACGGATGCGAAGGTAAGTTGGCGGAATCTTACAAGATGTAAGATACAAAAATTTTAAAAGTTTCTAAAATTTCAAAAATTTTAAAAAATTTAAAAATTTTAACATTTTTAAAAAAATTTAAAAGTTCTAAAAATTTCAAAAAATTTAAAATTTTTAAAAAAGCGTTTAAGAAACATTAGCAGAAGAAACATAAAATCTATATATATAAAAAATTTCGACTATTTTGTTCGAACGCGAATCAGTTCAATACGGAGCGTCGGATTGAGGTGCTCTTTGTTGCGTTGAGTTCGTATAAGCCCAAGGAATGTTCTTACGCTAACTAATTGACACTTTGGTCACTCTGGAACCGATTCCGGAGCATCGGCAAATTGTATGGGAAAAGCTGCGTAAAAACAAAATTTGATCACAGGAGGCTGAATTAGCAAACAAGCAAGAAACGTCAGGAAACCAAAAGAGGGCAGGACGAAGTTTGCCGGGAAGAGCTTGTTAAATATAAAGATAGGTAGCTGTAACAATCATAAAAGGAAGGAGAGGGGAATTATTGGTCCTTTAACCAATTTCCATGTTTATTTTTAAGTTGAATATTTTTTAAATTATTTTTTTCTGTATTTTTAAAATTGAATATTTTTGTTAATTTGTTTTTGGCTTTTTAAAGTTACTTACTTTTTAAAGTTACTTACTTTTTATTCAATCGAAATTTCTTTGAATTTTTTAAATAAATTTCTAAGAGTAAAAAAATATTATTCTTTTTAAAGATTTTTTTCCTTAAAAAATAGGTGGTATTTTTTTCAAAATTTTGGAAATTATTTTTTTTTAAATTTATGAATTTTATTAAATTTAAGAAATTTATGAAATTTATTAAAATCATTAAATTTATTAAATTTATTAAATTTATTAAATTTATTAAATTTATTAAATTTATTAAATTTATTAAATTTATTAAATTTATTAAATTTATTAAATTTATTAAATTTATTAAATTTATTAAATTTATTAAATTTATTAAATTTATTAAATTTATTAAATTTATTAAATTTATTAAATTTATTAAATTTATTAAATTTATTAAATTTATTAAATTTATTAAATGTATTAAATTTATTAAATTTATTAAATTTATTAAATTCGTTAAATTTAGGCCGTTGCAAATATTTTTTAAAGTTTATGTCGGCCCCCCCCCCCCCCCCCCCTTTAAAATTGGTCTGAAAAATCAGGGGGCAAAAAACATATTTTTCCAAAAAACTTCAAAATTTCCATGAAAATAGAAGTCTAATCAACTGAAAACAATCTAAAATGCATTTTTCTGCATTGATAATCATATTTAGCATGTTTGGGCTTGTTTAAAAATGTTTTGAATTTTTATGAAATTCAATTTTTTTTTTTAAACCGCAAAAATTTTATTTTTCGCCAAAAATAAAATTTTCGTCAATACTTAGATATTTTGGAAACTCATGATGGCAAAACAACTGGACAGGTGTATACTGCCCATGTTCGCATAAATGTCCCATATGCAAAAACAGCAAGCTGAGAAAAACGCATTTGAAGTTTGTCCCATACATAAGGCTACGTGTTAAGTTTTCGCGAAAAAATGGATTTTCTCCTGATTTCTAGGACAAAGTACTGGATGTTATAGGCTCTTTCGAAAGAACACACAATTTTGAACTAAACTGCATCAATAACTCGAAATCGATGAAAATGCATATGGGACATTTATGCGATCAGGGGCAGTATAATGCATTTTAAAACACTTTTCAAATAAAAATGTTGAAACCATGGCTCGTAATTTAAATTTTTATACTTTTTTATTTTTTTGCCCCCCCCCCCCTTGATTTTGGTCAGAGTCGAGGGACATAAACTTCAAAAAATATTTGCAACGGCCTTATTAAATTTATAAAATTTATAAAATTTATAAAATTTATAAAATTTATAAAATTTATAAAATTTATAAAATTTATAAAATTTATAAAATTTATAAAATTTATAAAATTTATAAAATTTATAAAATTTATAAAATTTATAAAATTTATAAAATTTATAAAATTTATTAAATTTATTAAATTTATTAAATTTATTAAATTTATTAAATTTATTAAATTTATTAAATTTATTAAATTTATAAAATTTATAAAATTTATAAAATTTATAAAATTTATAAAATTAATTAAATTTATTAAATTTATAAAATTTATTTAATTTATTAAATTCATTAAATTTATTAAATTTATTAAATTTATTAAATTTATAAAATTTATAAAATTTATAAAATTTATAAAATTTATAAAATTAATTAAATTTATTAAATTTATAAAATTTATTTAATTTATTAAATTCATTAAATTTATTAAATTTATTAAATTTATTAAATTTATTAAATTTAATAAATTTAATAAGTTAGATAAATTTTATAAATTTAATAAATTTAATAAATTAATTTAATTCTATATATATAAAAAATTTCGATGGTTTTGTTCGAACGCGAATCAGTTGAACACGGAACGTCGGATCGAGGCGCTTTTTGTTGCGTTAGGTTCGTGTAAGCCCAAGGAAGGTTTATACGCTAACTAATTGACACTTTGGCCACTCTGGAACCGATTCCGGAACACCTGTCGTTTGTATGGGAAATGGTTCAAAAAAACAAATATTGATCATTGGAGGCGTCAAGAAAAGTTAAAAGAAAAAAAAACAAATGTCAAAAGGTTTAGTAATATTTAAGTGAGTAAAAAGGAACAAGAAATAAAAAGCTATGAAAACAAATCTTGACTTTTTTTTGATAAGGTCCTATAAACAAATGTAAACATTGAGTGTATCCCGCTTACTCCGATGGACTTTGACATAAGGTGTGAAAGGGATACACTCAATGTTTACATATGTTTATAGGACCTAATCAAAAAAAAGTCTAGAAATGATGATATAGTTGTGAGTATTTACGAAAGATCTAAAAAAAATAAATGATTTACATTTACATTTATTTTAGGATTGAGGAACATTTATTTTAGGATTGAGGAACAGGTAAAAAAATAAGATAAATGAAAACAAAACAGAATGAGGACAAAAGCAAATGCAAAAAAAAATCGGCTGATAACGACAGAAAAAAATAAGGTAGCAAATGATATTTGTGATATTGTCAAAAAAGAAAAATATGTCTGAAAGCGAACACAAAATGATGCAAAAAAGGTCAAAAAGAAGTATAAACTAAACTCAATACAAAAGACAGAAAGAAAACAAACAACTTGCAGTTTATGTCCAACAACGGAACTCTTTCAAGTTCTTTTTTAATGAAAATCGAATAGTGTACTAAAATGTAAAAAAGTGCAACAGGACATGAGAAAACAACAACAAGCTGTTCCTTAGAAAAGGGTACCTTTAAAAAAAAGGGTACCTTTAAAAAAAGAGTACAAAAATCAGATTCACGAAAGAAAAGGGAAGAAAAAGCAAAACTGCTTTATGAAAGTAAAAATTAAAAAAAGAAAACAAACTCTTGGGAAAAGAAATTTAAAAGAGAAGAGAAAATCAGAACAAAAAGTGGATTCAACAAGAATTCATCCTTCTTAACAAAAGAAAGAAAACAATATAAAAAAGGCAGAGAAAAATAAGAAGGATACGAATCTCAATTAAAAAGACAACTATTCAAAATGACCATAGATAAGAAGTGTGATGAGTCAAAAAAAGTTACATTAAGGTATGAATTACAGATAAAAAAGATAGACCAATCTATAATGACAAAACAAAGAAAAAAGAACAACAGATGTTTGGAGTGCAAAGTTCTTCATTTTACATAAAACAAACCAAAAAAGGGCAGGACGAAGTTTGCCGGGGATAGCTTGTTATTTTATAAATTTTATAAATTTCGTGAATTTAATAAATTTCATAAATTTCAGAAATTTCGTTAATTTATTAAATTTATGAAATTTACGAAATTTATAAAATTTATAAAATTTATAAATTTAATAAATTTAATAAATTTAATAAATTTAATAAATTTAATAAATTTAATAAATTTATTAAATTTATTAAATTTATTAAATTTATAAAATTTATTAAATTTATTTATTAAATTTGATAAATTTTATAAATTTTATAAATTTTATAAATTTAATAAATTTAATAAATTTAATAAATTTAATAAATTTAATAAATTTAATAAATTTATGAAATTTATGAAATTTATAAAATTTATGAAATTTATGAAATTTATGAAATTTATAAAATTTATGAAATTTATGAAATTTATGAAATTTATGAAATTTATGAAATTTATGAAATTTATGAAATTTATGAAATTTATGAAATTTATGAAATTTATGAAATTTATGAAATTTATGAAATTTATAAAATTTGTGAAATTTATGAAATTTATGAAATTTATGAAATTTATGAAATTTTTAAAATGTTCAAAATTTGTTTTTTTTGAATTTTTTAAATTTTGGATTTTTTGAAATTTTTGAGATTTTCCAATAATAGACATTTTTAAAACTTTTGAAATTTTGGAAAATGTTGAAGTTTTTTAAAATTTTAAATATTCTTATTTTTTCACAATAAAAATATTGAACTCAGATTTATTTTTAAATATTCCGTTTGAATAAAAAAAAATCAAAAAATTGTATTACAAATTACGATCGTAATTTCTCGATGGTAAGTCGTAATTTGTCGATGGTGAGTCGTAATCTTACTATCGAGAAATCTCGATCGTGAGTCGAGAAATTACGATCGCATGCAATAATCAACACGGTATTCAAAATCTAACCTCAAAACATCGTTTTCAGACTCAGCACCGCCGAACCGTTACGATTCTCCTTCTGAACGGTACCAAGGTGAACGTGCTGTGTAGTCCCACCACCACCGTGGCCCGCCAGGTCTTCGAGGCGATCGTCCGGATGGAGCAGCTGGCGGAGAACTTCTTCCTCGGGCTGTGCGCCCTCATCGGCGGCGACTTTGTCTTCCTGCCGCACGATCTGAAGATCTACAAGGTACTCCAGCTCATTTTGAGGTTATGTTCGGTTCTCAAACTGTCAATTTTCACAGGTCGCCCCCCAAATCTGGGTCAACACATCGAAGAAATCTTCCGTACTCGGAGAGAACGTCGTTTTCACCCTCTATCTTAGGATAAAGTTCTTCCTGCCAACGCTGCGAGGCGTTAGGTAACATAACCTCTCTCACATTGCAGGATAAAGCTCAACTAACAAGCTTTTATCCCCCACAGCTGTCTGGAATCGCGCCACCTGTTGTACCTGCAGCTGCGCAAAAGCATCCTAGAACGGCAAGTTCTCTGCTCCGAGGACGACCTGATAGCCCTTGGCGGACTCGCCCTCCAGGTCGAAGTTGGCAGCTTCAAAGAGCACGTGCGTTGAAATGTTTCACACTCGGAAATATTTCCAAAACCTTCTAACATTTATTCCATCTTTCAGATGAAATACGCCGAGTACTTCAGCATCTCGCACTACCTCCCCGAGGAGGTCTACCGCAAAAAGAAGGAACTCGCGAAATACCTGCGCAACTCGCACTTTTGCAAGCGCGGCCTGCACCAGCTCGAGGCCGAGCACAACTTTATCCGGTACGTGCAGGAGCTGAAGGAGTACGGCCTCCATCTGTACAGCGCCTCCTGGACCACCGAGGAGAACATGACGCTGGAGGTGTACGTGGCGATTTCGCTGTCCGGCGTGGCCATCTTCGAGCGGAACCTCAAGTTCAGTCCCAAGTGCACCCAGCAGGAGTTTAGCAACGGGAAGAACTCCTACCAGCGCCACCTGTACGCGTTCTTCGACTGGCTGGAGATTGAGAACATTTGCTTCTCGAAGCACGTGTTTTGCGTGGTGGTGCGGCGAACGGAGAGCTTGAGCCCGAAGGATAAGAGCCGCGTCAAGTACAAGCTGCGGATGGACGGGAGGAAGTGAGTACAGCTTTTTTGTTATTTGTATTTTTTTATTCAGTCTATTAGATTGTCAAAATTATCCATCAGAACTTTTCTATATTTTTCACAACAAAGTCAAATTTCATCAAAAAATTGATCGAAATGTGTGGACAAATTTGTGAAGCAACATATGAAAAGGGCGGATAAACATTTTGAAAGCTGGAACTAAATTATAATTAAACAGTTGGCTGTTGTCTAAGAATTTGCAAAATATTTCTAGCTGTCAAAAAGTTTATACGCCATTTTCTTTCATTTTTTCTCCACCAAACTTTACTCGGATATTTTTTTCATTTTTTGATGGCTTTGATTTTTTTTAAATGTTTTATTTTCTAGATTTTATTATATTTTTTTAATTATTCTGATTTTTTTTATACATTTATTTTTTTCACCTTTTATGATTTTTTTTTGTATTTTAAAAATTTAAGTATTTTTATAATTTTTTTTTATTTTGTCTTGATAAAAAAATAGTAAAATTCAATAAATAAAAATAAGTTAGAAAACAGAAAAAGAGATCAAAAAATAAAAAGCATCATGTCTCATTTTTTATTATTTTTTTGTATTTCTTTAAATTTTGATTATTTTCAATTTGTTGTGATATTTTTAAATTTATAAGGATTTCTTTTTATTTAAATTGTAATTTTTTTCAATTTTTTGAATAAATGTGTTATTTTTGAAATTTTATTGAAATGTTTGTATTTTTATTAAGTTTTTCATTTATTGTTGTCTATACTTTAAAAAAATATTTTTATTTATAAAAATGAACTTGTCTTTTTTATATCTTCAGTTTTTTATTGTTTAAATGTTTAAAATTTGTATTTGTTTATTTTTTTGCATTTTATTTTTTTAAATCTTATTTTGTTGTAATTTCTTTTAAGACTTTGACATATTTGATTTTTTTTATTTTGAAAATATCAAAGTCTTAAAAGAAACCAAAACCATATAAGAATTAAAAAAAAAACTAAAAAGTAAAAAACTTAAGAAAAACAAATTTAAAAATTCAAACAATTGAAAAACTCAGGATATTTAAAAAAACAAGTTCATTTTTCTTAATTCAGATTATTTAGTTTAAAACATAAAAACAACAGCAAATTAAAAATTAAATAAATGTTGAAAAATATAAATAATTCAATTAAATTTTAAAAAATTTAAAAAAATCATAAAAAATGAAAAAAATAAATCGCTAAAATTTAAAAAATATTTAAACAAATTAAAAATAATCAATATTCAAAGAATTACGAACAAATAAATAAATTCAAAAAAAAAACATAAAAAAACTAAAAACAATAAAAACTAACTAAAATCTCTTAATAACTAAAAAACAGCGTTTTATTTTGTATGTTTTTGCCCATTTCTTTTTTTTATTTTCTAAATTTATTTGTATTTTTTTTAATTGTTTTGCCTTCCTCACCTTACTGAGGAAAGGCTATAAAATCACTCGGAAAATGAACTTATTAGTTTGACCTCGTAGACCCACCTTCACGTATACATATCGACTCAGAATCATGTTCTGAGCAAATGTCTGTGCGTGTGTGTAGGTGGGTGGACAAAAAAATTGTCACTCGATTATCTCCGGACTGGATGAACGGATTTTGACCGTATTAGTCTCATTCGATCCGTCTTGGGGTCCCATAGGTCTCTATTTAAAATCAGCAAGTTTAGTTAAGTACTTCAAAAGTTATGCTAAAAAAACGATTTTTGCGTATGTCCGGAAGATTGTAAAAAGGGTGGTTTTTGCAAGAAAACCTATCATGTTATACATTTTCAGAAAGGTATTAAAAAGACCTTTCTAATGAGCTCAAAACATTGAAGATCTGTCAATCCTATCAAAAGTTATTAGCACTTAAGTGTTATTTATACACTTTTTGGAGGCCGGATCTCAGATATTTCAATGAAAATGATGTCCGGGTCCCTTATGCAACCCGTCGTTAGTTAGATAATTGAAAGACCTTTCAAATGAGCCTAAAACATTGAAGATCTGACAACCCTATCAAAAGTTATTAGCACTTAAGTGTTATTTATACACTTTTTGGAGGCCGGATCTCAGATATTTCAATAAAAATGATGTCCGGGTCCATCATGTGACACGTCGTTAGTTAGATAATCGAAAGACCTTTCAAATAAGCCTAAAACATCGAGGATCTGACAACCCTATCAAAAGTTATTAGCACTTAAGTGTTATTTATACACTTTTTGGAGGCCGGATTTCAGATATTGTGATAGAAATATTGTCTGAATCTTCCATGTGAACTATCGTTGGATAGGTTTTTTATCAGAACTTGCCGATGAGCCAGAAATATTGAAGGTCTGCGAACCCTATCAAAAGAAATGAGTAATAAAGTTGATTTGTTAAACATGTTAAAGAGGAATGTTGCTATTTTTACTAAATGTATTGACTTTATGAATTTGAGGAAGGCACCAACCACCTAAAGGTAGATTAAGTAACGTTTTTTTTATTTGTTTTGATATTTGAGATTTCAAGGATTTTTATTTAAATTAAATTGCTTATTTTTCTCAAGTTTTAATTTTTTTTTATTTAATGAAATTGTTTACATTTTTCAACCTTTATTTGATTATTTAATTAGTAATGATTTATATTTTAAAATTTTATCTTTATTTATCAAAATTAACTTCATTTTTTAGTTATTTAATTAGTTTTTGTTTAGAACTTTTTAAAGTATAATTTTCAAATTCTTATATTGTTTAGATTTTTTCAATATATACCTGGATATTTTTGAAATTTTGTTAAATTGATTTTTTTTTGAATATTTTTGCTGTTTATTCAATTTTTTATTCATTAAATTTTTATATTTTTTTGTTGCTCAAAGAAAAATGATTAATTTTTTTTAAATATTTACATTTTTTATTTTGTATATATTTATTGAACTTTCAAAATGCTTTGAAATTAATTACGGTTTAGATTTTTGTTCAAGTTTTTGATTTTTTTTTATTTGTTGACTTTTGTGAAATACATACCGACATATTTTTTTTTATGTTTTGATAAAGATGTTTTTTTTTATTCTATTGATTTTATATTTTTGACATTCAACATATTTTTTTCCAATTTTGTTTTTTTTTTTAATGTTTGATAAATATTTTGTACACTTTAATTTTTTTTAGAAAAGATTGATTTTTCGAACATTCTTTTTATTTTTCCATTTGTTTAAAAAAAATAATATTAGATTTTTTTCTATTATCGGATTTATTAAAATTACTTTTTAATGATTTTTTCAGCTTTTTTATTCAATTTATTCTATTCTATTATTTTGAATTTTCTTGATATTTTAAAATTATACAGTTTAATCTGAAATAAAAGAATACATAAAAAAATTAAAAGTTTCAACAATTCAATTGAACAATATGTATAAGAATTTTGTTGAAACTTTAATTTTGTTTCATGTATTCTTTCATTTTAGATTTTTTATTTAGTTTTTTTTTTAAATTTTTCAACTCTTGTTTGTTTTTGGAGTTTATATGTTTTTTTGAATCGTTTAATTTTTTTATAATTATTTGATTGTCTTGGAACTCTATTGTTTTTTTTAAACCTTTTTTTATTTATTGAATTTTGAAAAATTCTGAAATTTAAGAAAAGTGTACTGATTTTTTGATATTTTGAATGTTACGTTATTTTTTGTGGCAGTGCGTGGCCGAATGGTTACGCTGTCCGCTTTGTAAGCGGATGATTCTGGGTTCGATTCCCATCTGCTCCAACCTTCCATCGGATGAGGAAGTAAAATGTCGGTCCCGGCCTTGGTTGTTAGGCCGTTAAGTCATTCCAGGTGTAGGAGTCGTCTCCATGCCATAAGTACAAACAACACACCAAACCAAGCCTACTTCGGTGGAATCGCTGGCGGCGGTTGGACTCGCAATCCAAAGGTCGTCAGTTCAAACACTGGGGTGGAAGGTTCCTAGGAGTAGAAAGAGGTTTGGGTGCTCTCCCCATTCAAGCCTTCGGACTCCTAGGTTCGAGCAGAAACTTGCAATAGAGACCACAAAAGACCCGGGGGTCGTTAATGTGGATGGTTTGATTTTTGGTATTTTTTACATTTTTAATTGCATTGAGTTTTAATTTTCGGGAATGTTTTTTACCTCTGTTTGTAATTTTTTGATATTTTTCAAATTTAAGTTTTTTTTTTATTTTTGCTGTTGTTTTTGTGTTTTTGACATTTTTCGAATTTATAGATAATATTTCACTTTTATTTTATTTTTTAACGCACCGTCAGTCACATACATGTACTTTATTTACACTTTGTTTTAACTGATTTTTAAGATTTTTTTCAATTGAATTGTTGAATTTTTTAATGTGGTTTTATTTGTGTGTTTTTTTAGATTGTATTTTTATTTATTATTTTTTTTTAAATTCTGGGATTATAAATTTAGTTTTTTGATGTTTTGAATGTTAATGTCTTTTGTTAATTTTCCGCCTTGCCTTATTTGCTAAATATGCATCTTCAGTGTTTTCTCGTAGAGTGGTAAGTTCGTTTGAGGGCTAGTTCCGCACTGAGTGACGCACTCAGAGCTGTCAAAGTGTAAAAAATGCGCTAGTTCCGCACGAGTTTCGTTGCCAATTTTGAACTGAAACTCTAGTGCCGTACTCGATATTTTTTTCAGTTTCATGCGAGTTCCACGCACACTGACTAATGACGTTCGATTGAACCAAAACTGGCACCGACGAGTGCGGCACTTTCTTGCGAATTTCAGATGGACATTTGGAGCCTAACATTTCAAAAGGGCACATAACTTTTGTCAACAATAGTGTATCCCTTTCCCTCAAATGACAGTTTACATAAGGTTTGAAAGGGACACACTTTTGTCTACAAAAGTTATGTGCCCTAATGAAATGGCAAGCACGATTTCTCCTTAAAAATAATAAAGTTTTTGTAGCCGTGAACAGTCGTCGAATCATTGCTGAAATATGTTTTTTTTTTAATGACAAAATAAATGACCAATAAAGTGTAATATTTCAAAATTTTATAAATTTCTCATTTCCCACTCTTCCAGGAGCTACTTCGCCTTCAACCTCGCCTCCGAGCACCACAAGTTCTACATGAAGCTCCGCAACTCGTTCGTCTCGATCAAGGCCCTCTCAGGCGAACTTAACATCCCAATCCACGACCCCGGCCGAAGCGCCTCCTCCACCGACGGCGCTCCCCCCAAGGCCAAGCTGGACGTGGCCCAGGTGGACGGCGAGGCCGCCTTCGACGCCAAGCACGTGGACAAGATCGACAAACCGTTGAAGTCAACGGGGTTGAGGGTGCGCAACTTGAAGAAGTCCATGCTGAACGACAACCGGTTGGCGAAGTTGCGTCAGAAGTTTCTGCTGAAGCGGTCGAAATCTTCCGTTGAGGGGCCTGCTCCGGCGGCGTTGAACCAGTCGGTGGAGATTGCCAACCAGCAGAATCAGAACAAGGAGAATGAGAACCCGGCTGGGTTTGGGGGGTCGACGCTGGGGCTTGCGACGGCGGAGGTCGTCAGCATGTCGCCGGACAACTCGCCGAAGAACACGCACAGCATGAACCGGAACCGGGTCAAGATGGGGACGCGCGTCTTTTCGACGCAATTTTTGAACAAGTCTTTTGACAACCTGTACGATCACGCTGGGGGGGCGTTGAGTTCGGCAAACTCGTTTCAGAACTTGGCCAACGGGAGTTTTAATGAGGATGAGGAGGAGGACGACGAGGAGATGTTTAGAGGTTATGAGCGGAAGCAGGCGGACCGGATGATGCGGGAGAGCAGCGTGGACGATGCGCTGTCGATGAAGAGCAGCATCGGAGGATCGATGTACTTTATGGAGAAGATCGAGGAGAAGGAGCTGGGAGGAGGTAGCGAGGAGACGCTGTCGCCGAAGGCGTGTGTCATTCGTGAGTATTGGACGACCTCCTAAAACAATAATCATCTGATAACGTCTTACTCTCCCCCCAACAGAGTCCAGCATCCGCAGCGAGAGTGGCCACTTTGACCTGCCCAACGAAACCATCTCCGACACGCTGCTGGAGAAGTTCAACAACCTGAGCTGCAGCGCAGCGATCAACGACCGGATCCTAACCTCCGTAATCGTCGTGAAAGATTTCATCAACCCAAACGAGAAGCAATCCGCTTCTTCCGCCCTAGCACGGAAGCGATCGTTCCTGTCGCGGAGTCAGGAGTCGGTGCTGTTTCGGAGCGGGCCCCGGTTGACCCCGTTTGGTGGGGACGATCTCAGCTCGGACGGGGGGATCGCCGATTGTGGGAGTAGCGGGGAGGATACGCGAGGGGCGCGGTACACGCTGGGGATCAGTATCGTGCAGGGCGCGGACAATAACGTGTACGTGAAGGACCTGGTGCCGAACGGGCCGGGGGCGAGAGCTGGCGTGCGGATTGGCGATCAGGTGGGTGGTATTTTGGTGTCAGTCGATCCAATTCAAAAGACTTTTTATCACTATGCTGGAAGCTCGGCAGTAATTCCAAAACTATTATTTATTTGGAGCATTTCCGTGTGGTTTCTGGCAATCGAAAGTAACTCTGGGAAATCAAAGTAATCCGTGACATATTGCCAGTAATCCTGCTAATTCCATTCAGATTGGTCAGTAACCCTTGATGCTGGAAACCCCATTTTTTTCGCTTTCTGATCTTTTTGAAACCGTCTTGAGCATTCAAAAACTCCCAAAAGCAAAACATAAAAATGTGTTCAAACTAACCACAATAAAAATGTGGTTATTTGGACCACTGAAAAAAAACCACAGGAGCAATTATCTACGAAAACGGCCGAATTCGAACATTTTTATTTTTTGTATTTTTTTATTTGGCTCAAACTTTGTGGTGGCCTTCCCTATGACCAAGGAAGCTATTTTGTGCCATTGGTTCACCCATACGAGTCTCCATACATTTTTGGCAGCTGTCCATACAAAAAGTGGTACGTAAATATTAAAATATTTGAAACTTTTAGGTGAATTTTCTGATCAATTTGGAGTCTCCGGCAAAGTTGTAGGTATTTTTAAGAACTATTGAGAAAAAAATAGGTACACGGTAAAAAATGTAGCTGATTTTGTAATTTACTTCTTTTTCACAAAAACTCAATTTCGCAAAATACGTTCTTTTTTATTTTCGAGATTTTTTGATATGGTCAAAAAATCTGCCGCCTGGTTATGATTTTTTGAAAAATAGTGATTTTTGAAAAAAATCGAAATTTTCTAAAATCAAAACAAAATTTGACCTAATTTTTTAATTTAAAATTTAATTTGAAACCGAAAAGTACTTTACAGATTCTTTTATAAAGGGCTCCGTTTTCAAGATATAGTCACCGAAAGTTTGATTTTATCGAAATATTTGCAGTTTTTCGATTATTAAAAAAAGTGACCACGAGTGACCATTTCTAAAAAACAAATTCTCTTGAATAGTTCAGAATAGTTGCTATAAAATTGTTTAAGAGACATTGGAGATTGATTACGAGAAGAAGTTAAGAAAGTCGAATTCTGTAAATTTCTTTTAATATCCAATCCAAACCATGACCTGATGCACTGGCAATCGTAACTAATAAAACAACAAACTACACAATAAACTAATAAAACAACAACCTACTAAATAATATTTAAAACATGAAAAAAATGCTTTAAAAACTTTCAATACTTTCACTACCTCAAATAATATGATTGATATCAATTCTTTGAAATTAAATATTTAAATTCTTTTAGTACTTTAAATATTCATAATAATTTATGCTGCATTGTTATGCAATATTTAAACTTAAAATATTTCAAAAACTTACTAAGCTAAAAATACAAAAAAAATTACAAATATTGAATTTCGAATATGGATCAAGTTGAAAAGAAATAGAACTTTCAATAGAGTAATTATCTAATTTTTTTAATGTCGAAATGAAAAATCAAGCCTAACATTTCAAAATGCCCGAAATGCCCGTATTGATTGATTCTTAACACCTCCCCCTCCCTCCCCCTTCAAAGTTGGCCCGAAAAATCACGGGGCAAAAAAAAACATTTTTTTTTCAAAAAAAAAGTGTAAGAAATCAATTTTAAATACATTCCCCTGCGTTTAGAATCATTTCAATCAAATCGAAACAATTTAACTAGTGTACTATGCATTTTAAAACACTTTTTGCATCAAAATGTTGAGACTATGACTTGTTATTCCAAAAACTTTGAAATATGAAAAAAAATTGTTATTTAAGGTCAATGCAAATGGTCTTAAATAACAAAAATGTTCAAACACGTTTATTTTTAAGATTGAAAATTGAGCCAACAGTTTTCGAGAAAACGCAAGATGTAAAATGAAGGCTATTTGAGAAAAAAATCTAATTTAATTTTAAATCTAATCTAACGCAAACGCAGCCAGTCCGATTTAAGCATGCAGGAAAGTCTTGTGATTAGATAACGCCCCAAGCACTTTTCTTGTCATTATTAATAATTGCAGCACTTCCGAGAACACCCAAAAATGTATTGCAAAAATCAAAGCGGCCAGCCCTACTGCGTTGTGTTTGCCGCAGAGAGGATTCTGAAAAGGGATCACATTTCACAGAATCTACAGGGGAGGAAGGATGCGTGGACATACCGTACCAAACGCTCCAGTTTTCTAAAGGCTATTTGAGAAAACAAAATAAAAAAACTAACTTTAAGAGCTGCAATTGATTAAACTTAAAAAGTAAAAAATTGCAGGAAATTTTCTATCCTTTATTGGATTTTGCATCTGAAATTGATTTTTAAAATTTTGTTTGATGATATGTTCCTTTGAACCTGACATCAAACATGAAACATTTGTGAAATTTTCCGTTCTTTTCGAAAACAATATATTATTTTTTTTTTAAATCAAGACTGACATTTTAAAAGGGCCAAACATTTAATATTACGCCCCAGTTGCTCAAAAATAATTTGGCTAATATTAAAAAATGAATAACTGTGACTATTTTCAAAAATATACCTTAAAATGGCAATAACTTGAAAACGGTGCACTTTATCAAAATTTTACCGCAGTACTTTTTGATTGCAAATTTCATTTTACATCGAAAAATCAGGTTAATTTTTTTTTGCGACCAATATTTCAATTTTTGAAAGAAATCAGTATTGATTAAAAAAAATCATAACTCAGTTAAAAATTGTTTGCACATTCTGGAAATTTCTAGAAAGTTGGCATGTCCCTTAAAACACATCAGAAAATATAAAAAAAATGAAATTGTGTTTTTTTCCAATTAAGATTTGACAAAAAGTGAAATAAAAAAACCACAAATTCTTTTACCGTGTATCATCATGTATTATCAGTGTAGTCCTTATCCATACCTACAACTTTGCCGAAGGCACCAAATCGATCAAAAAATTCCTTCAAAAAATACAGATTTTTGAATTTTCATACATCATTTTTGTATGGACACGGACAGCTGCCAAATTTGTATGGAAAATTATATGGACAAACTAATGATGCAAAATGGTGCAATTCTTCGGGCATACCGAAAGCACCAAAAAAGTTCCAGACGGATTAAAAAATACAAAAAAAAAATCCAATGACCGAAATCTCAGAGAATTGCTCAACTATGTTTTGTCATAGAAAAAAAATTTAAACGGAATATAATCATTGAACTTTTAAATTGTTTCATAGTGTGCTTGCATACAGTTTATGTTACTGACAACATTTTTGCAGTGTTGGAATTCTCACGATTTCGCGAGAAACTTTTTCTCCCACAAGTTCTCCCCGTGCTCTCCTCCGCTTTTGGTAGCGCTCGCAAGCGAGAAGTAAAACGAGTTTTTGCACGAGGCGTTCGCGAGCGCTCGCGACTAGAAAGAGAGCGAAAAGGCGAGCGCGAGCGGGGAGAGGAAAGGACTATAAGTTCTCTCCCTTGCTCGCGAACGGGCAAAGCTTTTCTTCTTCTTGCTTGAATTCCATCACTGATTTTTTAGTGATATTTCTTTCCTTGAAGATAAGTATTGAAATCAAGACAAAAATAAACAATTTTCAACCTTCTTCGCAGATCATCGCCGTCGACGGTCGCTCCTTGCTGAACCTCGCCTACACCGAGTCCCTCACCGTGCTCCAGAACACCGGACGAACGGTCGAGCTGGTTCTCTCCCAGGTCTACGTTCGTCCCGCCCTCAGCTCCAGCACCCTCAACATCAACCAGCAGCACTCGTCGATCCACCAGTCGATGAACAGCTTGAACCACTTTCCACCCCTTCCGGACGATCTCTACCCCTCAAAGCTGGACGCGGTTCGCATGGCCACCGCTTCCGTCGCCAAATCCAACAGTTTGTACATAAAGAACGGTCAGACGCAGCCACCGCAGCCGCAGCCAGCGCGAAAAAGCTCACTGGCAAAACCGTACGACGACATCGGGAACCACTTCGAGGCTATTCGGTCGTACTACCAGCAGCAGAACCAGGCTCCGGTCCAGGACGACCGGAAGGTCGCCAACCAGCAGCAGCGGTACACCAAAAACGTGGCGGACATCCTCCGGACGCGGAATCGGGCGAACGAACTCCCTGTGCAAGGAACGCTCAGCCCGTCGAAGAGCATGCCCGATCTGCCAAAGGTAAACATAACCTAAAAAAATACTTCTCAAACGTCAAAATTCTAACCTCAAACCTCCACAGATTCTCCAAGCGTACAGCAAGCCAACCTCGGTCAGCCCCACCGGCTCGGCCGGTTCCTCCTCGACCCTCTCGTACGGCAGCAACCGGACGCAGCCCAAGTCGCTGCCGCCGCCCAAATCGATGGCGACGACGCTGATGATGGGTGCGTCGTCCCGCCGGTACAACGGCCCCGTTCGCTTCCCGGTGACGCCCGCCAAGGACTGCCTACGCACGATTGCGGCCCATCCGGCCGGCAAGGTGCAGCTCTCGCTGTCGAACGCGTCCGATGAGGGGCAGGTGTTTATCTAGGTAGTCGTCTGACTTGTTGACAGATGGAAATTTCTGTTGTGTTGTGTTTTGTTTCTGTGTTTTTGTTTTGCATGTGAGCGCGAGTTAGAGAATGAGAGAGAGACAAAGAGCCAGTTTTAATCTTTTCTTTTGTGTTTCTTTTCTGATGGTTATGAACGATTGGACGGGATGAGCTGAGGGTTGGGAGTTGTTTTGAATAAAAAGTGGTTGCGTACTGATAATGAAAGTTGTCAAAATGTAAAAAAATACAGAAAATATTATGGCCGGTTGCTGTCAAGCATGAAGAAAATATCCTACAGATCTTCCAGATTCAATATTTTGAATATCGCTGGAGATAAATTCGAAAAACTTATTGATCCTTGCACTGTGACATGGATTTTGCCCCCACTTTTCTCTCTCACTTTTGACAACAAGTGTTTTTTGTCGCATTTTCTACCAAACTGGACTATCGCACTTCCATTTAATTAGGAAATTATTTGGTCCTTAAATTGAGCTTAGATTGCTGATAACATTTCAATCATAGATAAAAATTATTCTTCTGAGCAACACTGCACCACAGACAAACAGTCATAATTCAAAATCAAAATCAATCATAAATCAATCAGTCATTTAACGGTCAATTTGAATGATCAGAAACTCACCACGGCCATTTTGAATTCACCCCAGCACATAAACACGCATTTGACACATTTTGATGTGAATCGTGCGTTCACAACCAGATGGCTCTAGTGAGAAGAGATGGGTGTTTTCTGATAAAGTTGCGCAATGATTTTCGTCCGTTTGTCTGTGATAACATTTTATACGTGAAAAAAAAATAATAAAAATAGATTTTTTGAAAACATTTGGTGTCGACGTACCTTCTGACTCGATTGCATAGGTAAAAATAAGTTACTGTGTCAATTTTGAGCCAAATCGGTTAAAATTTAAAGTTCGCTATTCAGAGATCGTTAAAGTCGGTGAAAAAAAATCTTTTCATACAAAAACTTCAGGATTAACTCGGACCGTTTTGCGGTGTTCGACAAAGTTGTGCGTTATACAATGTTACATAGGAATCTCACACTTGAATTGATCTTGATCCGACACATTTAACGCAATCTTGTTGAGGAATTTTGAAATGTTTCGCAATCACCCCCCCCTAGATTTTTGCGAACATTCGCCTACAAACTTCAACGATCAATAGCGACCCAAACTATGTCTCAAAATTGGCACAGTTACTTACATTTAAGATTTTAAAAAAGAACATTTTTTCTAGCCACCCTAGGCCACAGTTGGTTCATTTGAATCTCTTTTTGGTTTGTTTAGATATTCTGTATGAAAATTTATTTAAAAAAATCACAATTTTGTCTCAACCGTGTCTTTTATTACCGTCATCAGGGGTGAAATTGGGAACATATTAATTTCCGTAATCTGGGGTGAATCGGGACTACAGTCTGAATAGGGACAGCAGTTTTTAGAGCACTTAAAGCTTTTAAATTTGGAAATGGATGTACACATTTTGTTGGCCTGAGTCTGTTTTAACCGACACCAACCAGAAAAATCAAAATATTGTGCTCCTACATGGTTTAAACCACTGTCCCTATTCGCCCCATGTGTCCCGATTGACACCAGTTTACGGTTCAGCATTTTTCTATGACTCAATCACACCCCCAGACCCAACGTAACCCCTGATGATGGTAGATAGTATTAATTTATCCAATTTAACATAGGGCCAGTGTTGCCAACTATGTTGAATAGGTCTGTATTTCCTCGGAAAAAGTCTGTATTTGATCTGTATTTAGCCGATTTTGTTACTCTAAAACAGTGTTTCTCAACCGGTGAGGAATTCCCCCCTGGGGGAGGAATTTGACCATTTTGGGGGGGGAATGAGGATGTATCATTAATCGAATTTATTTAAACATGTATGCAAAAAAAGTCTTATCTGATGCTGTTTTTGCAAATTACATGTTCACAAATAAATTTCAACGTTATTCAAATATTTTTTGTATATTTTTCACGGTTTCTAAGAAGTTTTACTTGAGTTTACAGCATTTTTCCTAAATTGATGTATAAATTTTATTTTTTCAAGCGAAAGTTATAAAATGGTTTAATGCATGAGTGGTTTTTGAAATATTAAAACAGATTTGCTTTAAATAATTCTCGATATTTTTAATTCCAAAAAGAACACCAGATGTTGTTTGGGTTTTTGAAAAAGTTTTTTCAAAAGAAAATGTTTTGTTTCTTATTAAATTGAACATTGAGAATTTTTGTGAGGTTTTGCTGAATACTGTATTGAATATCAAAAGTTAAAAGAAATAATTGTTTCAGCATGCTTTGAACTGGAATGTCTCTTTTTGTTAAATTTTCATGGCATTAAACATTATCAGTGCAACAAAAAGGTTACTCAAAATAAATAATTCATTTGTGTATGAAATTATGTAATACTTTAGAAAATTTCTCATGTATTACATGATTTGTTTATCAAATTTTGATATTCATGCATTTTTGTTTCATCAAATTTTGATATTCATGCATTGATACCACAAGTTCAACATCAGTGGGGGAGGGAGGAATGAGGCTCTTGAAAAATAGTCAAGGGGGGAATGGAACGAAAAAGGTTGAGAAACACTGCTCTAAAAGGATCTCAAAAACTTTTTAGTTCAGAAATGGATTTTATGGTGTTGTGAAGAATAGTCCATTGTCTAACATTTTAAAATTTTGTATTTTTTTTTTGTCAAAATAGTTTGTGTCGGATATTTGCGATTTTGAAATCAAAAGTCTGTTATATTTAATTTTTTGTTTGTACATGATAGGACATTTCTGAAATTTTGTTTTTAAAGATTCAATAAACATTTTTTTTTCTTTTTGGGTTTCGGTTTCAAAAACACCCAAAAAGCAAAATTTGACAATTTTGTTCATTGAACCTTTTTAAAAAATACTCTACATTTGGACTCAATTTCTATGTTTGAATGTTATGATTTTTGAACGGATCAGTTGATTTTTTTTTATTTATTTTTTTTTATTTTTACCGGATTATGAAACATTATTGAATAAACCAAACAAACAAAAAAATAAAAAATAATTTTGCGATTAATTTACGAAAAAAAGTCAAAACTTCTTTCTAACAAATTTTGTTTTGTTTATTTAATTTAAAGATTTTTTAGAGATTTTGGATCGTTCCAATATTTTGATATTTTGGAATCCAAATATTCCATTTATTTTGCAGGAATTGAAAAAATATCTTTTTCACAATTACGAAAATATATTTCAAAATAATCATTTTGTAATAAAAGCTTCTTTAAACCTCCATAATTCCTTGATTATTCACTAATTTAAAAAAACATCACAATTGTAAAATTTTCATTGATTATTTTTGGAAGTTGTACTTTTATGATTGTTTACTGCATGATTCTAAATTTCAATTTACGAATCTTTTAAATTTATACATTCAAGATTATAAATCTGATTTTTTTTTTCAAATTTTCAGATAAAAAAAATTAAAAATAGCATCCAAAGGACATATTTTGTTATTGTTATAGAAGTTTTTTTTTTTAATTTTATTTTGTATTGTTAAATGGACTTGGATTTCGGGGAAAAAAAAACTGCAAGTTGAAAAACTGTTAAATTTACGTGCCTTAAACATTGTCGATACTATTTTTTGATTAAAAAAAACTAAATTTTCCATTTTGAAAATCTGGCAACCCTGTTTCATACGGTGAGAGCTTAAAAGTAATTTTAATACATTTTTTATCTAATAAATGGTTTTTTGTGAAAAAAAAATTTCAGAACGAAATATTTATTGATTTTTTTCGGAAAATCAATTATTTTTAGAATTTTGGGAACCCTGTTAAATTTTACAGCTAAAAGTGTTAGCAAAAATATGGTCGGATATCGTAATCTAGTGGAAAATACTGTTTTTACGTTGTTGAAAAGGTACTTGAAAGATGAATCATTTGAACCGAAATGTTTGAGGATTTGGCAACACTGCCATTAAATATGTAATGTTAAGATAGCTCAATGTTACTTTTGGATTTTGATTTTTTTTTATCTTGATGAAATTGGAACGAAAATGGTCTATTTTGGGAACTCTATTTCTACAATGATAGATGTTCTGAAAAATGTGCTAATTAAAAAAAAGTAACGTGAAAACTTTCTAAATCTTGTATTTAGAAAAAATGCAACCATTATTAACGCTCGTTTTAAGATTTTTTGTATCAAAACTTTCATTTTAAGGAATTGTTTTTTTTTTGTTTTGTCAATTTTAAACGATCTTGATACTTTTTTACCTATTTGCTTCGTTTTATGTGTTTTTTTTTTGGCATTGAAGTGAGATTTAAAGTTGTAGTTCATTGAATTTTTGACGTAAACTTTGAAATTATATGAATCAATTTGAAAAAAATATCGCTATTCAGTACGCAACCAATAATTCTAAAACAAAACCCAATCATTCGCTCATTCCGTCCAGACGATTAAGTCTAGAATTGACCTGTGTAATATTAGCTGTTTAAGGTATTAGTGCGTGTGATTTTGGCTGTTCTTTTTCCTGTGCTTCTTTTTCCTGTACGAATCTAGTTTAAGGTTAAGTTCATCCCCCTCCATTTCTACTGCGCTAGATTTAAAGCCTTACCCATTTAAGTTTAAGAGAGGAGCAAAAAATAGTTTAACTTCGTTAGCTTTGAGAATGTTTAGTTTAACTTTTCCTTCCGTCTTCCCTGCCCACCTTTTTTTTGCTATCGCCAGGTTTGCAAAGTTGCAAAACCGTTTCGTTTGTTCACGCGGGCGAAAAATTAGTTCTGATAGTTTTGAGAAAAGATAGATCCATTGTACAGTGTAATTTCGCCGCGAGCGAGTCAAAAGCTAGCCAACGAACGAAAGTTAGTAGCTTTTGTGCAAACCAACAGAGTTTAGTTAGAAGTAGCAGCAGCAGCAGCGTAAGCCGGTGTCGACGAAACTTTATTATTAATTAAAGTTGGAACTTTTCCTTCCTGCATCGAGAAGTAATTTGTGTGTGTTTTTTTGTTTCATTTATTTTGTTGTAGTTCACCTCTCACAGCCCTCTTATTTCTTTACTTTTCAGTGTTTGTGTTTTTAGCTTCTCATCGATTTGCGTTTTCCTTGCTCCGCAAAACTGCCAAATGTGTTTGCAAATTCTTCTTTTTTCCCCCTCTCCTCACTTTTTTTTCCCTCTTGCTGGATTATGGAAAACTTTCGCGCAACCATCAAGATAAGCACCATCCCATCTTTTAGCAAACTACCACTACCAGTTTTGCAAAGTATTATTGCATGTGCTGCGCCGCGCGGGTTTCAGGCAAGGATTGCCACTCACTCACTCTTGCGTTTTGTGGTCGCTTATTACTTTATCCAGTTTCTGTAAGCAGATTTTCTTCAAGTTTTTGGTGGATATCGTGTGCGAGAAAAAGTTTTGTTTCAGATGGAGGAGAAAAAATAGCGTTTGAAGAATGATACATACTCATATGGGAGCAGCCAAGTACTCTCTGACAACTTTGAAGGGAGCTTAGTCATATTAGAAATGAAGTTTTTATATAAAATGCGTCTTTTTTTGGTTTGTATGAGACTTCGTATAATCGAATTAAAATCACTGTTTAGTTTTTTTTATTTTATTTTTATTTTTAACATCATATTTAGGTTCAACGACTCCATTAGTCAAAATTGAATGATAATTGAATTAAAAATTACCGAATGCATTTTCTCAATATTTTATCACCGTCATCATTTAAACATTCTAAATCGCTTTAGCGTACACAGTAAAAAAAATATAATATTACATCTGGAAAGGGGTACAACTTTTATGTCAGAAAATAATTGTAGTTTTACCTCTGAAAATGTGTAATTTTACCAATGTCACTTTTTCAGTCTGAATTGAGGTAAAATTACATCATAAAAGAGGTAATCTCGGATAAGTTTTCAAAAGGACGTAAGAGCCATTGACAAACTTAGCCCTTTTTGCATCGGTACTCGACCTACTTACGAAAGACCAATTTCAAAAATGCTTGAGATTGTTCATCTTTACGTCCTTCAAGTGCTCAAAATTTGAAACAAATGAAATATTGTTTCAATTTGGAGAAAAATTAAAAATAGTGCTGGAGGTCACGGTGACTCTTACGGCTTTTTGAAAACTCACCCGAGTAATATTCAATATTCAACCTTCCACAATTACACCTTCCAAATTGACACAATTATTTACTGTGTAGTTCAGAAATACACAGTAAAGATGTGTAAATTTGGAAGGTGTAATTTTGGAACGTTGAATAAGACCTCTTTTATGATGTAATTTTACCTCAATTTAGACTGATAAAGCGACATTACAACAGAAAAGTGATAAAATTACACATTTTCAGGGGTAAAATTACATTTTTTTTCTGACATAAAAGATGTACCCCTTTCCAGATGTAATATTACTATGATTTTTTGCAAAAAAACACAATTTTTTATATGTTTTAGGGGACATCAAATGCCAACTTTTAGAAATTTACAGAATGGCAAAAAGTCTTTGACTGAGTTATGAACACTGATTTTTTTTAAATATCGAAATATTGCTCGCAATTTTTTTTCTACATCATTTTTCGATGTAAAATCGAATTTGCAATCAAAAAGTACCGTAAACTGGGGTGACTTTGATAGGTTTTTCAAATGCCCGCCAAATTAATATCTAAACATTTTTGAGAATTTTGAGTATGTAAGCATTAAGGGATAGCTTATTATCGAACATATATGCAAAAATGTGACTGTTACATTGGATGTATCAAAATTAGTGGCCAAATCAAATTTCTATCAATGTCACCCCGGGCTATCAATCTCACCCCAGTTTACGGTACTGCACTGAAACTTAATAAAGTGTACCGTTTTCAAGTTAAAGCCATTTATAGGATTTTTTTTTAAATTTCCGCAGTTATTATTTTGATTGAATTAATGCCCATGTTTGCCCACATTTGAAAAAAAAATTTAAGAGCTGAGAAAATTCTCGATATTTTGCTTTTTTGAACTTTCAAAAACAGGAAAATGAGATTTTCTCAGTGCTGCCCAATAAAAAAATATTCCCAAATTCAACGTTCAACGTCAACGTTTGAAAAGGGTTAAAATAAAGATTTCTGTCTACAGGTAAGTAACACGCCACAATTTTAGGTAATTGAGAGTTTCATTGAACATGGGCAAACATATGGACACTAATTTTGAAAAAAAGGAATAACTGCGACTATTTTCAAATGGCTTTAACTTGACCAAATCAAGTTTTAGTGACAAAAAGTGAAATTTAAAATCACCATGATCGATCAAAAAATCCCTTTAAATGATACAGATTTTTGAATTTTCATATATCCTTTTTGTATGGACAAAAACGAAAATGTTTGATCAATTTGAAATTATGATTTTTTATAATTACAATCAAGTTTTATTTTGAACAAGGAGCACTTTATCAAAATTCCTGAAAAGTAAATAACGATTAAGAATGTTAAAACATTAACACAGAGTTTAAAAAATAACTAAAATTATTTTTTTCCTATAGAAAACTTTTTTTTATCATAGCTCGCCGGCAAAATTTTGGTCCGTACTTTTCTATGGCTCAAAAGTTGCAGGGCTTTGTCCTTAAAAAAAAATATGGATTGTGGGAAATTTATCTCTGCAAATGTTCATTAAAAAATTGGGATTTTTTTATAAATTACAAAAAAAAAACACTTTGTCGACCAATTTCGGAAAGAATCACTAGATTGCATTTAATTTTACATTTACAAATGGTGTTTTGAACTTTCCAAATGTTCTTTTTTTCTTCAAAATCCCTGGAATCAAAAAATGTACAGCTTGGCCAAAACAAAGACGCCCGGCACTTTTGGTCCACAAAACCAATTAAAAATATGATAAAAAAATTCTTTTGTTAAAGTATTAAATACAATTTTTTAGTGCCTTTATTTTTTTCTGAAAGTTTTAATTATAAAGCAGATATTAGACTGTGGCAAACAAACAAAAAACAAACTCGCACTTTTTCGTGTTTGACAGTTTGCCAAACGTGTCTGCAAACATTTACAGGCAAACTGCCAAACTGTCAAAATGTGCGAGTTTGTTTGTTTGTTTGTCAAAGTCGAATACCTGCTTAACCTACAACTTTGCCAGGAACACCAAATCGATCAGGAAACCCCTTGTCAAGATAAGGATTTCTCGTTTATTTTCATGGCACTTTTGAATGAGCAGTGCCAAAAATTGGATAGAGACTTGTATAGAAGAATCAATGAGAATTACTCAAGGCTGATTTTGTTTTTTGCTGTTTACGTTCAATTTTTCAATTAATTTTGCTACCGTCATCGATGACGGTATATGAAACTATTGTGTGCAAAAAATAAATTTACTGACATTTAGTTTATATTAGTCCTTAGTATACGAATTGAACTAGGGGAAATCTACCCTTTCCAATCAAACACCTATCTTCGTCATATGGAGAGTTTGATGCTCGATTAAAGCTCCAAAAATACTATTTGGGCTATAAACTTACCAGCAACAGCACCGCCTCGAGTAAGCACGCAAATGTATGCCACTTACTGGCCAAAAAGATCACATTTAATGCACTTTTGATCATAATTTGTATTTTGCGAGACCACTTCTCATCATTTTGTTGGCACACACAGTGACACACACGAGAATCCCTCAAACGCTTAATGAATATCGCCAAAAATAACTTTTCACTTTAGCTTACTTTTTCACGGCGCTTAAGATATGAAATTGCTTCCAACTACCGGCAACATGTTCTTTTGATCATTAGTAAGGCACTCACTTGAAGAATAATCTCGAAAAATGTAATAAATTAGCAAGCGCCATCAAAAAAACAAACGCGCCAAGTCGTTTGACGTTTCAATTTTCACTTTGCATTCCAAACGAAGGCTGAAGAAAACCGAGCGAGAGACGAAGGCAAAAAAGAACAAAGGCTGGCCGTCAACACCACCAGCAGCACAGCCAGCGATGCCAGGAAACTTTCCCTATAAATGCCACTTTTCGTGAGTGTTCGTTTGAACTGTCAGCGCAAATGGCAACACTCGACAGAGTGTTGGAAGAAAAAAGAACTAAGCCGATATTAGAAAAATGGGCGTGGCCCAATGCATTCGCCTCGATTAGAATACCCTTGGGAATTTTTTTTTGTTAAATGCTTGGTAAAGAAATAGAATAACTTTTAGTGAAAGTGAAAATAAACATAAATGTTCACAAAAACTTGCTCTACTCGTTGGTGTACTTGGTTTTAGTAAAATTCAAGGGAGACTCTAGATTATCCAGCATCATTCAAACACGACCGCTTATTAGGATTAAAATGGGTAGATTTCCCCTATTTAGTTGAAGAAATTTAGTTTTTAAAATTAAGTTTAGTTTAACATTGCTTTAAGAATTGTTCAATTTAGACTGTATGGATAATTATTTTGACTCGAAAACAAGTCAATTTTCAAAAATATTTCTAGAGCACTTTTTCCAAACATCCAATGCGCTGTGGGTTTCCTATGTAGATTTTTGCAATTCCTTCGTGAAACTACATCAAAAATCGAAAAATATTGCTTACTTTTTTAAACAAGGGCTGAGAAGTTCTACTTTTCAGCTCTGAAATGGGTGCTGAAAAAATGAACTTTTCAATAATGCTATCGAAATAGAAATTACTATATATTTTTGGCAGTAATTAGCCAAAACAAACTATTAGAACTATGTTGCTGGTTTTGATTTGCTCAGATGCTGGTTTTAGCAAAAAATTGCGCTGGAATAGAAACTTTTTTTTGCAAATATTAGCAAAATCAAACCTCTCTCAGCCGATTTGGCGATTTTGGCAGATTCCATTTCCGTGTAAATTTCATTTTTTTACGATAAATTCGAGTTCTTCGATCCAAAAATGGTCAAATTCAAGTGGTTTATTTCCTGCTACAAATGAATAATTTCATGAATATTCAAAGTTCGCCATATTAGCAGCCAATTTCAAGCAAAACGATGCAAATTAAAACAATAAAGGAAAAAAATGTGATTCGATTTACCAATGTGAAATTTTTGCGAGGACTTAAGGTAATCGAGTCTTTATAGTAATTAGTTTCATGATAGTTATGTATTCTTTGGGGTTTTTTAATGTCTTTGCCAAAAAATAATTTCATGGATTTTTTCTTCAACTTATTTTCGTTGTTTGTAGTTTCATCCATCTGAGTAAATTGATCATTTTTTTTAAAGTGCATTTTACTCTAAGAATTCATTTAAAAAGCAATCTAGCCCACCATCACACAAAAAAATGGTTTCAGATGGGAACACCTGTGCACAATTTTCAGTTTCAACCTATGGCATCAGAAACTGGGCCAAATATTAGTTCAGAATTTGATTTTGAATATATGTGTATTGTTGGAGATATATTTAGAGCGGTAATTTAAGAAACAAATGATTCGAGTGATTTTTAAATAATTTTATAGCAGTCTGGCCGTAGAATCGGACTCACTAGGATAATATATGTTCAATTATTTAGATGATTTTTCGATCGCTCCAGAAACTTTTATCTAACTCCAACAAGTTTCCCTCCGATTACTCTTCCCTACAATGTTTGCTTCCGGAGCTGTTTCGATGCATGTTTGATAAACTGATCCAATATCCGGCTATTTGAGCGGAAAGTTTTTCGCATATATTTACATTCCATCAGTATCCGAACATGTATCACCACTTGAAAGTAGAAGGATGCAAAACTTTTACATTTTCTTCACCATCGAGGCATTTAATCTAGAAGTTTGAGCTTATGTCTTAAACGGGAACATTGTTGGCGGAAGTTTTGAAAATGCCTAATATTTAGCTTTGCAATGATTGCTTTTCTCGATAAATTTTGCACAACTTCAAGATTGCTAGGTCAACCTTCCAGGTAGCCATAATTTCCCCAAAAGTGTTCAATACCACCAACTTTTTCCCGCCAAGTGCAAAACCATCAAACAGACTCAACCGAAGTTCGAAGTGAAAAGTTCTGTCCCGAACCCTACTCCTGCCCACCGAAGCGGAAACATTGATGCGACAGTAAACACTAACTGTTTATGAATGGTCTCACAAGTTTTACCTTCGATTTCCCCACCATACTAATGTCGACCACATCAGAAGAAGGATTTGCGGAGTGGTTTGCTAAAAGTGTCAAACATGGTTTTAGTTCTCCTCGTTTGAAGGGGGAATTTTTATTTGATTAGGGATTTTATTGCTGGCTTGAACTCTTTTTCGATATTCCGAATGAAAAGTGTGAAAGCGGAAAGGTGTGTTTCAGTGGCGGGAAAGTTTTTCTTTTCCCTTTTTATTTTTCCTCTCTTCCGCTGTCAGAAGTGGCTTTTTCCCATTATTGCAAACATTGTTTTTCCACACTTGCGGCTCTCGGCAAATGCGACTTGTTTTCTGGTGCTTCTAATTAAATTAGCCATTGTCGCCGGGACAGAAGCCCGAAGGATAGCTCGAAAGGTTATTTACGAATCGTTGGGAGTAGTATTGAGCTTGTGACTGAAATGTGGAATTTGATTTTTTAGAACAATAACAAAACATTTTATTCTTCTGTTGAGAAACAAAGTTTTTGGTATAACAAAAGATGCGCTGAACTATCTTAAAAAAATGTTCATAACTTCAATACAGATTAAAACTAAATTTAAATATGATAAATGAATAAATTCAACCATATATTAACCATGATATCAAAAGCAAGTTTATAAAAAAAAACTTTTTTTTCAGCAAAAAAAAATACTAACTTCATGTTTAATTTCTAAACCTTCAACCTTCGACAGTTTTGCAACTTGTTAAATAATGATGATATCAATTAATTAATGACAATATGGTTTCCTACACACAGAAAAAATAATGTAAATTTGGAAGCTTTAATTTTGGAAGGTTGAATATTACCTCTTTTATGATGTAATTTTACCTCTATTTAGACTGAAAAAGTGGCATTACAACAGAAAAGTGGTAAAATTACACATTTCCAGAGGTAAAATTAAACCTTTTTTCTGACATAAAAGATGTACCCCTTCCCAGATGTAATATTACCATGATTTTTTTTTCTGTGCATTTTTACATGATTTTCCGAACCGTTGTCTCAAATTCGAAAAAATTTGAAATCTTTAAGGGCCCATTTGATTATAAATATCGTTAAACAATGTTTTGTATTCAGTTTTTGCCTCCTGTTTTTTTTATATTTTTTTTAAGGATGCAAAAAACTTAATTTATACTGTAACTTGTTACTTGGTGTGGATTTACATAATTTAATTTGTATGTTATCTTCAAATAAAATATTGTTGAAGATTTCACAAAAAAAAAGTTCAATTTTGAAATGTTGAAAATTTAGAAGGTTGAATATTACCTTTTTTTTTGGTAATATTACATAAAAAATGTGTAAAAATGTGAACCTGATGAATATTCATCAAGAACTGATGAAAATTCATCATTTTGTGGGGTAAAGTTAATAATTTTTTGTTTGCCACAAAATCTGTCAGCATTTCCTGATGAATATTACCATTTTTTTTTCTCTATATGTATTCATTACGAGTACACGAAGTATTTATTTCAACCAAGGAAAAGTAAGCTTTTGTTAAAAAAAACATTTCTGAAGGAAATGCATTTTGGATTTTTCATTCTCAAGACATTGGCATTTCTGAAAATATTAGATCTGTTTTCTTTTTTATAAATCATGAAAATATTTAGTTGAGTTTTTTCACTTTTGAAAATCAATTTGTTGTTTTTAACATCTTACAGCAGAAAAAATAAATTTCAATTTTGAAGAATAATTTTTAAAAACTGTTTGTTTTATAAAGTTTAACGCCTCGTTTCAATTTGTGATCTTAATACTCAAAATTTAGCATAAGATTTAAGCAACACTTTTTGAAGAAAAAAATTTAAAAAAAGTTAAACAAAGTACTATGCATCATAGTTTGCAATCGAATGTACTTGTTATTTCACTGAATATTTAAGTTTCAAGCATTATTAATTTTTTTTATTTTCCTCTGATTTCTGGGAAAATTTAAAAAAGGAGAAAAAACTTAAAATATTTATTGCATTTGTCCTATATGTAGACAAAAATTCATCTACTTATGTTAAAAAATATATAAAAATAATGCAATCATTAAAAAGAATCCACTGATGGCATAGCCAGATGAATCTTGAGGGCCATTTTGGTAGTTTGCCGTAATATCGCGGGCTGCATGTGAAATACAAATAAAAATAATAAATCTTGTTTTAGAATGTAATTTAAAGTTTTTCAATTCAAAAGTTTTAACAAAGTTTACTTCCGTATGTTCAGAGCGCAAAAAAAAAATCATTCATTCAACTCTTTTAAGTTTAAACATTACCAAATTTAATATTTATGGAAAATTATCTCTTATGGAGTTTTACAAATACCTATGTTTGGATTGAACTCTTTTTTTAGCTGGGAACATTTAGCTATTCTTTTATTTTTTTTAAATAATTCGTATGAATTGTGAAAAGAACAGTTTCAGAAAATAATGACTTTCAAGTACATAATTTTGAATTTCACTTAACATTTCTTCAACATAGCAATTTAATTTTAGCTTTATAGTGAAGATTATTCTGCATATTAAAAAAAATGTTTCATTTTTTTTAGTCATTACAACCTTGCTAAAAGGAAACTGAATCAAAAAATTGAATAAAAAAAAATTAGAAACGTTTGTGAATTATAATTTTATCATCAAAAATTTTATTGTTCTGTTTTTTTTAATCCATGTTTATTTTTTCAAAACCTACATTTCCATGACATTTTAGTTTTAAGCAAAATATAATAAATGCTTCTTACCTACATTCAAAAAAACGAGTTCGCGTAAACGTGAACAGAGTTCATACCACCGGGAACCAGGAAGAAAACTGTTCAACTTTTATAGTGCATTGCACCATAAAAGTGAACAGTTTTCTTCCTGGTTCCCGTTGGCATAAACTCTGTTCACGTTTACGCAAACTCGCTTTTTTAAGTGTAGAATCAACCACTTTTCTACCGTTCGCTTGAAAAAAATACAAAATTTTTGATTAAATTTTATTTAAAAAATATATCTTTTTTTTCGAATTAATAATTTGACAAAAATTCAAAATTCAAGTTCCAAAAACACTACGTTTGTTATTATTTAATTTGATGCATATTATGAATTCATATTTTTTATATTATGTTAGCATTATTGTGGTTTGGTTGAGCGTTTTAGCAGAATGCATTACTGTGAATACAAAGAGACGAGTTGTTCCTTTTAATTCCGAATAAAAAGGAACAACTCGTCTCTTTGTATTCACATGTTAGCATAATTTGTACACCCTACTTGAAATATAGTTTTGACTTTAGATTGATAATAGTGATTCGAGTTATTTTTCGCTGAAAAAAGATTTAAAATTATCAATTTTTTTGTATTTTTTTTATTTTATTATTTTTTATAAATACAAAAAAGTGTACATTATATTTGTTTCAGCCTTTAAATATTTTTTTTTAATTTGTTTTAGCCGCATTTTACATAGTTTGCCAAAAAATCCAAAAAATCCTATCTTTGGAACCAAATTTTGCACCATCCCCACTATAAATCAAAATATGTTTCAGCCATTCCATGTCAAACAGGAAGTCTCCAAATTTTGCCCAAATAATTGGACTCGTTTTTTTTTTGTTTGGCGATTAGGGTGCTCCTATCCGAAATAGGGTGGTCAAAAAATTGAATTTTCAAAAAAAAATAATCATATCTCCGGATCGGCCGGAACGGCTGAAACAATCGTTTCAAAAGAAAGGCTATTAGTCGGGCTTTTAAAAAAAATGTGGAGGTTCGGAAAAGCTGAATATTTGAAAAGGTCCTATGAAAATTTCATTTGCTAATTTGAAGGTCTCGGGGCTAAAGAGCAATGTTTTACATAACATATCCAAAAATTGCGAATAGCCATTAACACGATTCGGAGATATGATTTTTTGAACATAAAAAGTGGGTTTTTTGAAGCGCCGCGCGCAAAATTGGAAAAATGACGAAAACGGGTAAATTTTTTTCACTAAAACTGCGATAACATGAAAATTTTAGCGATGACCTATACATGTTTGGGTACCAAAAGTTGCGTCAATTGCGAACATGTTGGTACCCAAACATCTATAGGTCATCGCTGAAATTTTCATGTTATCGCAGTTTTAGTTGACTTTTACTAGTTTTTAAATGATTTTTTTCAAAGGAAAGGAAATTGTTTCAACACTCCAAAGTGAATTGATCTACTATTTTGTGCACCCAAAAGCGAAATGGCTTTCCCCCTTATTTCTCCCATTTTCTTCCTATACCAAACCATTTGCTGCGGAGTGGTCACACAGTGGCCATCAGTCCAGTTGTCCAGCAGAACCGACCCCTCGCGTTAATGACAGTTGCATTCGTGCCGGTGGACGACGACGACGAGGACAATTAGACAGAGGGGGCACCTTTTTCCTTCTTTTTGCCAGCCAGGACAAAGCTCACAAGTTTTGGGGAAAATTTCGCTGCAGCTGCAATTTTTCTTTCGTTTAGTTTTGGGTCAAGAAAACAAGGATCCGACCGTGAGAAGTGTGGGGAAAGTTAATGAAAGAATAACTACTTTTAGCAATTTTGAGGAAAAATAGAGAAAAAAAATAGTGAAGAAACGTGGCAGTTTTTCCACTTTGGAAATGTTAAGGTGCAACGGTAAGGTACAGGATGGTGCTGGTGTTTCTTAATGTGATTAGTAGTGCTGCGTAGTTCATTCTTAAGGGCAAGGCGAAGAGAAAAGTTAATATTTTTACGGACCAGTGTAATGGGACGGAGGTGCAGCTGGTGCAAGTTCTCATTAGCCATGGAATAAGTTTTATAAAAAAGGAAAACTGAGCTGGATGCAGTGGAAAAGATTTGGATTAAACGTTTGCGGCTCCAGGCCTGGTGAGAAAGCAGAGCAGATGTGAAGAAATTGCGCAATTCGTAATGAGGAAGTGATGGATTTCTTCAAAAGTATGATAAGTATTCAAGTCATTGTCTTTTTAAGTATGCTAGAACGCAGTTTAGGGATGAAAAGCATGATCCGGTTCGCAAAAGTACTGCGATTTGATCTGAACGCTAAGTGGTCGACTAACAGTAAAAAAAAAACAATGAATCGATAATGGTTGGAAAACTAGCGACATCTGTAATTATATGAAAATTTGTAAAAAAAATCAACAAACAATTTAACTTAACTTCTATATATAATAACGTTGTCATGTTTTTTTTAAATAAATATTTTATAAATTTAACAATCTTGGGTTTTAACAACCTTTCATCATGATTCATATTTTTCATGAATTTGTTTGCAGCAACAAACAAATTTAGACTTAAACATTCAACTTTTAAGAAAAATGTGTGTAACTCAATCTGAACATTTTTAATTTTTTTTCTTTGTTTACCAAAATGAATTTGTGTCAATTTCGCAATACTTTCTAGAGCTATTTTTTTACCCACATGCTAACGAGATACAGGCGAGGATCAGGTCCCCCCACTCTCCCCTACCCGGTCAAAAAGCGTGAAACTGGGTTTGATTTGATGTAAAATTACAACAAATGTGATGCTCCAATTATGTGCATCAAATAAAGTTTCGTTGATGTTTTTTAGGTTTCGCATGATTATTCGCTGTACCAATGTGATTTACGTCAAGAGAAGCGTAATTTTAAATCAAAAATTAGGTTACGTAATTAAATAATACGTTAAAAAAAGTGTTTACGTCAAATATAATTTTAACATTTTTCTCATCTCATTGATTGTAGAATACCGTAAACCGGGGTGACATTGGTTTTTGTTTTGCAAAGTAATAAATACGAATTAAATGCAAACAGAATGGTATGAAATCTTACTGAGCTTGGTAAAGAATTGTTCAAATTATCTTAAAGTTTTTAACAAAACTGATAAGTTTAAAACATAGTTAAAAGAAATCAACGTTTTAAATATCAATAAATGAAGATGAACGATGAACTACCCGAGTACATTTTTTTTAAATATTTATATTGAAACAAGTTTTGCCGTGTGAAGGTCACTTAAGGGGTACCGTAAACTGGGGTGACTTTGATAGCCCGGGGTGACTTTGATAGGGTTTTCAAATGCCAGTCAAATTAATATCTAAACATTTTTGAGAATTTTGAGAATGTAAGCATTAAGGGATCGCTTATTATCAAACATATATGCAAAAATGTGACTGTTACATTGGATGTATCAAAATTAGTGGCCAAATAAAATTTCTATCAATGTCACCCCGGGCTATCAAAGTCACCCCAGTTTACGGTACTTTAAAACTATCATAGTGACCTGGAAAATATTTTACCAAGGGATTTTTGGTTTTTTTCCCATTTTATATTTTTGTACATACCTATTTTTTTATGGAGGCGCACGATCATTAGCAAAGCTTCACTTTAGATGAAGATTCAAGAAGTATCGCGCGCCTCCATTGAAATATATGGTATTTCTTGGGCTATAAATACCTAGTTAATTTTTTTTTCTAGTTCACGGATGTTTGGAAAGGACTCCCTAAGCGTCCTTTCCTCGAAAATAACAGTCAGGTACAATGATTTACAATAATAATCTTCTTTTTAGTCCTCAATATTGCGTGTTGAGAGCAAATGTTGGACTGTGATAATACAACAAAATCTTATTTTTCACGTGCTCACTGCAACTAAATTTTTTAGTAGATTTTTAAATCTTTAGCTTTGTCTTGCTGAGAAATTAAAATTGGAGATCATCAAAAATAATTAATAAAAAATATAACTGGAGCAATAGGGAGCAGTTAAACCTGAACATCAGGAATATTACTATGAACTGTTTCGCAAAAAAAATCAGATCGAACTGAACCAACAAAATCGCCAAAAATCCATTTTTCAACCAATTTTTGATCTTTTAAAAGCATTTGAAAGAAGAACCCCTAAAAAATTTTAAGTATTTTAGGGATGGAAGCCGGGACCGTGGTGTAGGGGTAAGCGTGATTGCCTCTCACCCAGTCGGCCTGGGTTCGATCCCAGACGGTCCCGGTGGCATTTTTCGAGACGAGATTTGTCTGATCACGCCTTCAGTCGGAAAGGAAGTAAATGTTGGTCCCGGACTAACCTAAAAAAGGTTAGGTCGTTAGCTCAGTCCAGGTTTAGGAGTCGTCTCCCTGGGTCCTGCCTCGGTGGAGTCGCTGGTAGGCAGTTGGACTAACAATCCAAAGGTCGTCAGTTCGAATCCCGGGGTGGATGGAAGCTTAGGTGTAAAAAGAGGTTTGCAATTGCCTCAACAATCAAGCCTTCGAACACCTAGTTTCGAGTAGGAATCTCGCAATCGAGAACGCCAAGGCAATGCTGTAGAGCGAATAATTTGATTTTTTTTTTTGAGGGATGGAAGTTTTACTTGTTTTATGTGACTTTGCCAATGTTTTAAAAAATGTATTTTTTTTTAGGGGTTGGCTGTGTTTTTACTAACATTTCCTTTATTTTAAGTAAAACAAAGTATGCAGTAATTTTTTAAGTGTCCCAGACAATGCTTCTACGCATTTTTTTTACAATTTAAATGATAATGGTGCCATTCTAGAGCAGAAAATATGAAAAACTACCAAAAAATTGAAAAATTGACTGTAAAAACATGAAAAAACTAGATAGCAAAAGTTAATGATAGGAGGTGGTAGAGTAAGCCAAATACTATCAGAAGCAGGGATGGAATAATCGCAAAAAAATCATTTTCGCCAGCGAACTTTCTTCACCCGCAAAAGAGAGCGGAGGCAAATCACGCTAAAAAAAATCGCTCCCGATCTTCTCCAAAATAATCAATCTGCTGATGATTTTTTGTGAATTTCCTTGTCAGCACCACTTAAAAATATTTATTTCACTTTGTTTACACACATTGCCCATCAACAAAATGTGACAGGTCTTTTTTCGACGTGTGACGTTACACTTGCAAGTGTAGTGGTGAAAAAGATGTTCCGCCGAATAATCAAGATGATGATTTTTGCCTTCCTCACTTTACTGAGGAAAGGCTATAAAATCACTCGAAAAACGAACTTTTTAGTTAGACCTCCTAGACCTACCTTCATTTGTACATATCGACTCAGAATCACCGGCTGAGCAAATGTCTGTGTGTTTGGCTGTATGTAGACATGTGTACCAAATCAATGTCACTGGAATATCTTGTCTCAGGCTCAACCGATTTTGGCCGGAATGGTTTCAATCGATCCGTCTTAACGTCCCCTAAGTTTCTATTTAGATTCATGCAGTTTTATCATGTATTTAAAAAGTTATGTTAAAAAAACTGTTTCATATTAAATTAAAATTATGGTAAAAAGGGTGGTTTTTTCATGAAACCCTCACATGTTATATATTTTTAGAAAGCATATCAGAAGACCTTTCTTGTGGATTAAGAATTTTCAAGATCTGACTTACCTATCTAAAATTACAAGCAGTTTAAAAAATGGTCTGAATTTACATAACCTCAAATGGTCCCGTCTGATCGCTATAGCGAAAAAAGCCTTGTAGAGGGATGCCATTTTCCTGAAAGGCGGTGTCTGTATACTCTTGACAAAAAGTCTGTAGGAAGTCTGTTTTTTTTTACTCGTCATTATTTTTATTAGGACCTCTTAGGTGCTGCGATCACGATATGGGGAGATCCATAAACCATGTGGACACTTTAGGGGATTGTAATCACTCTATAAATGAGAGGAAGGCACCAACCACCTACAGGTGGATTAAGTTACGTTTTTAGGTTCTTTTTGCCGATCTTTCGTGCGCGAGAGAGGAGAGCCATGCTCCCTTTGGATTTTTTCTCTTGATGAACGTCCAATGATTTTCTTTTGATGATGATTATTCCATCGCTGATCAGAAGCAAAGATAAACTAAACAAGATAAATGCAAATTAAAATATCAAAAATGAAACAAGAAAAACACAAAACAAAAGTTGCTCAATATGACCTCCTGAACACGGGAAAACTAAAAAAATCGAAAAAAAGTTTGATATAATTATGATGTAGGTAAGCTGAGATAATGCTTCCGAAGTAAAATTGAACCGGAAAAAATTTGTTTTAATGTCTAATAATTCCCTTAAATTAAAAGTCATTTTGATGAGTTCTACAAGTGCAACACAATTTTGTCAAATTCCGTAACTGAAAAGCACTACAAACAAAAAATCTAGAGTTTTTTTATTAGGTCCTATAAACATATGAAAGACAATAGTTTATTGGTTCTTTTCAAAAAAAAAAAAAATCTGGAAATGTGCCGCGAACCAAAAATGAGCGTCGCGATGGTTGACATCACTGCTGAAGACTCGCCCGTCATCTAAACCTTACTAGCCCACGCAGTTGTATTCGTGAGTAGCCCCTGTCTGAAACTAGTCCATGCATTAGTATTTATGAGAAGCCCCTGTCGAAATTGTCTGCTGTTTAGTAGTGTTGGTAATGTTTTGGTTTCATTAAGATGGCAGCCTTAGCAGTGACCTGGTGTTACCACAGACAAGCAGAAAATCTTTCAATCAATAATTAGACGACTAAATTTAACAATCAGAAATTCATGGAAATATTCAATAAATGTTCAAAATGAAAATATTTAGTTAAGTTTAAATTAGGTTACACAAATTCTATGTGTAAATATAGGTATTCGGTGCCCTCTCCCCGTGCCATACCTTCACACTTAGGAGACCCGGGAGGCGGAGTCTTGTCGCAAAAAGAACGATACACGCCTGTGGATCCGTTGACGAAACCGCAAGGTTTAAGAGAGCCACATTATAAGGTGTTACGTCGATTCCGTTCCGTTAAATTAGGTTAAAATTATGTAGAATATACATTGCTTTTCATTTATTTATTTTTCTTGTTATGAAACTAAAAATAGAAAATCATGCGTAGACATTTCGACGCTGTCCAATTGTCGCATTTACATCAATTTTCAGGCTGTGTCAAGATAGCACGACAAGATTGAAACTTCTTTCATATGAAAAGTGATAAAAATGCACGGAGTTTTTTCGGTTTTTATTGAATATCTCAGGATTGAAATCGAATTTTGGGGATCTGTTAAGGTCAAAAGTTGAGGCATTGAGAGCTGCACAAAATGGCGTTCTTAACCTAATTTGGCCCAAAATTCACGTGCGACAAGTTAGCACGACAGCGACGATTTGTGAAATTTGTTTTTCATTTTATGTTCTTTTCATGTTTTTGTTTTGCATACTTTCCATGAATCCTCTCTGTTGTTTTCTAATCACTTATTGTGTCCCACCCTTTCTATGGCTTCCCTTTTGCAGCACGCGACCGGCACAGTTCAAAGTACCGTCTGGTACAGGTGTGACCTTCCGCACACGCTCACCTACTCCTTCTTCCACCTGATTTAACCTTCACTTCTCGCGCGTTCACTGACGCCTCCAATCCAATTAAAACTTGTATCGTCACTCTGTTTTTTCTCTGTTTCGCAGGTCTCCTCCCGCCGCTGAAGATCCCCAAGCTCAAAAAGCTCAAACAGTGGAACGGCGCCTCCATCCTGAACCTGCAGCAGCTGAAGAACCTCCCGTCGCGAACCCGAAACGTCGGCACGGTAGCTTCCGTCGTCGTCCGACCCCCGGAAGTCCCCGCGGCAACGATTCAAAATGGCACCGCCAAATGTCACTCGCGCAAGCGATCTGACATTTCCATCATTAGCGCGTCGGTGCCTACTACGTCGCGTGGCGGCGCCGCCGCCACCGGCGGCCTGTACGCACTCAAGTGCGACCGGAACGCCGCCAAGCGGGGCATTTTGCTGAATCTGCCGCGGAAGATGATGGGGGTGATGGGTGGGGGTGGTGCCGGGGGGGACGGGAACCTGGACGGGGTGAGCTACCAGTCGGAGGAGATGGTCCACGAGAAGTTTTCGCCGTGCAAGAAGCGGGTCGTGGAGCCGCCGCCGAGGCGGAAGCGAATGAGGAAGCGTGAGGAGGAGCGGAGGGAGTTTTATTGCGGGGATCGACTGCTGGAGCGGAACCGTAGCGAGCTGTTCCGGATTGCCGAGCGGGGATCCAATGAGCGATTGAATGAGCGACGACGACGGGAAGAGGCGGCTCCGCCGCCACCAGGGTTGATTAGTGGTGGCCGGAAGACGCGATCCGCGGACAATATACTGGCGCTGAAGAGTTACGGGGGCAGTGAGAGTGACGAGGACGACGCCGAGCAGGTTCGGTCGTTGAAGGTGAGTAGGATGGCCGAGTGGCAGGGGCCGGCCAGCATGCCGTTGAAGTATAGTGAGAGCATGGAGAGCGATACTGAGGAGGTTAGGGGACGGGTTAGGCGGGTTAAGATGAAGAAGGCGAGTGAGTACTCGATTGAGAATGATTCCGAGAAGATTGAGGTTAGGTTCCGGAAGAATCACGGGAGTACGGAGAGTGAGGAGATTAGGCCGGCTCCGCCGGCACCACCGGTTCCGCTACCGACTCGGGTTGTGGCGCTGCGTCAGCAGGAACCTAAGCCCAAGGTCAAGCCGAAGCTTCCGGAGAAGCCACCTCCAAAGAAGCCGGTCGAGCAGTTCGTTACGGCGAAGGACTTTGCCGAAAATTTCAAGCCGCTTGCGGCGGTGCTCCAGGAGTCGATCAAGAGTGCCGACCTGAAGCGCAAGTGGATCAACGACTTCCTGTCGGAGAGTGACGAAGAGCCGGCCAAGAAGCAACAGTCGTCGGAGTCGCTTACGAAGAAGTTCGCCATGGTAGATCGATTCGATCGCCAGCTGGAACAGCTGGAGCGGGGAGCGACCTTCATCACGAAGGACTCCGTCGAGAGTGTCAACATCTTCCACAACGGCGGAGACTTTGACGAGTTCGACAAGCTGTTCCAAGCGGACAGCGTCAAGAAGAGCGTCAAGGTTAACGAACAGGTCACGGTCATCAACCGGAAGCAGAACCTTGACAACTTTTCCTCTTCCTCCTTCGATTCGGACGTGGTTCGTCCACCCATTCCGCCACCACTCCCGCCGCCGATCGTGTCCCCACGAAGCACCGTCAACATCCAGGACTATTACGACAAGAAGCTGCAGCGCGTCCGGTACGTCTCGTCGCCATCGCCGTCGCGATGCTTCGACGAAGATCCGGCAACGCCGCAGCCGCTCCCCGAAGCGATCAACAATAATTTAGTGCTTCCTTTAAGTATAATCAACCAACGTACTGTAGATAAGTGTAGTACTACCGACGCAGACGAAGCAGTTTGTAGACCGAAACCCTATAACCAGAACCATATCTCGTGTAATCTCAACAATATCCACCCTACTAACAACTATATCGAACCCCGTACTAATACCGATTACAGTTCTACCAACAACAACAACAATAGTGCTAGTGTTTTTATCGTGGGTGAAACGTTCAAGGCACCGCCGGTGAAGCGTTACATCAACTACAAGTTTGACGATTACGGCCACATCGAGGTGTCGGGCTCGTCGGCGACGAGCCGACCCAGAAGAACCTTCAACATCAACGACTTCCACGACGACTGCTACAACGAGGAGGGGGTCGTGATTATCTGAAGAATTAAGCTTCTCGAGGCTAGATTAGCAAAGTGACACAGTTGTAACACGTTTTAATGAATATATCACCTATTGGACAGGAAAAAACAAACAAGAGTAAACAGCGCCATCGTTCTTGCCTTTCTCTCCGGAACTGACAAAAGAAATCCGTCTTGGGCTAGTTTTCCGGAACCGGAAGACGCAGCTGTTGACTGCGTAATTGAACCGTTTCAATATTTAACAGCGCTAGCTGTTAAGGACTTGGAAGGAGGGAAATGAAAAATCAACTTAATCTATTCCCACCTTTCTTCTCAAACCGTGGTGTTCATCTGACAGTTCGCAACCAAACTTTGTCTCCTTTCGACAGACTCCCTTTTCGTCCACCAGGTGCACTGAATTGTTGTCTTCTTCTGCTGCTCTGGCAATCGTCCGTCTTCGTTTGGGATAAGGAAATCTCTGACGAGGACGGTGAAAAATTGTCGCCATCAGCTGGGGAGAAAGTGGTGATGCGTTGTTTTGCTGCTCTAGGATTGGGGCTATTTTTCAATTTGAGCGTCAGCGATGTCAGTAGTTTTTTCTTTTTCTTTTTCTTGAATTTTATCGCATATTAAAAGAGTAACGCAAAAAGGAGTTTGACTGTATCTAACCAAATCAGGTTTTATTATTTATACTAAGAATTTAATTTAATTTCAGGTCAACTTTGTGCAGTTTTGGGCTCGACCTTCAACGATTTTGGACCAAAAGTTGCTGCACAGACAAACAACGGTGGGGCAAGTTTAAAAAGCTAAGGAAATGCTCGTTAAAACCCATTAAAAAGTAAATAAATCAGTCCGATTTTTTGATAATCATCTTGTTCCTGGTCTTGACTATGACTTTGATAGAACAAGTTTAAAAAAAATCTTTTTTTGTATTTTATAAAAATGATTTAAAAATTATTGATTTTCCGTACGTTCTACTCAACTAGTGGGGCAAGACGAACAACCCATTGGGGCAAGAGGAACAATGCATGAAATAACATGTTAATTTGCTAACAATTGAACTGTTATCACTAAGACACATCAGATTTTTTTTTGTCTGAGTAATCTACCACTTCGACCAGTACTTAGATCTATTGTGGGATCGCCCAATTTACAGTTGTTGGGCCTTTCTCAGGGTTGCCAGGTTGCCAGATAAATCTGGGAATGCCAGATTTTTCAAGTGTCAGCCAGAATAAAGATTTACCCTTCTCTGTGCCAGATATTGACAGATTTTGCCAGATTTTTCACTGTTTGCCCATTTTAAACATATTTTTGATTAAAATTAACGTTTTTAATTAAAAATCATATAAAAATAGAACGTGTTTTTCAAAAAGAATATGTGAACTCAAGATTTTGAGGTCATAAAATCAGTTAAACCATCTGAATTCTACAAATTTTTGAATCCATTCGTATTCCCCCTCACCTTTACCATTTAAAATTGTAAAATTTTGTTTGCCAGATATTTCCAGATTTTACATCGATACTTTGCCAGATTTTTCAAATTTTGACCTGGTAACCCTGCTTTCTGTTGACTTCGCACGCAAAAACCATTGTATTGAGTGAGTGCGTGTGTCGTCCTGCCGAAAAGCCGTAACTCTTGTTGACCACTTTACATGCGTCCTTCTTGAGCATCGCTAGATCTAGAGCAGTATTGTATTGCTAGGGGAAATATACCCTTTCTAATCAAACACCTATCTTCGTCATATGAAGAATTTGATGCTCGATTATAATTCCAAAAATAATATTTATGGTATAAACTTACCAACAGCGCCGCCTCGTGTAAGCACGCAAATTTATGCCATTTACTGGCCAAAAAGATCAAATTTAATGCACTTTTGATCATAATTTCTATTTTGCGAGACCATTTCTCATCATTTCGGTGGCACACACATCCACACGCAAGATCAGAGGTTAACTGCTTAACGAAAGCCGCCATCAATATCTTTTCACTTGCGCTAACGATTTCAAAGCGCTTAAGATATTAAATTGCTTCCAACTACCGGCAACATGTTCTTTTGACCATTACTTAGTCACTCACTTGAAAAATAATCCCGAAAAATGTAATTAATTAGCAAGCACCATCAAAAAAACAAACGCGCTAAGTCTTTTGACATTTCAATTTTGACCACCCATTCCAATCGAAGGCTGAAGAAAACCGAGCGAGCAGCGAAGGTAAATAAAGAACAAAGGGTGGCCACCAACACCACCAGCAGCGCTTGTGGTGTTGCCAGGAAACTTTTGCTATAAATGCTACTTTTCGTGAGTGTTCGCTTAAAACTTCATTAATTTTGGCAACACTAAGCAGACCCAAAAGAGCGCTGGAAGAAAAAAAAGAACTAAACTGAAAATAGAAAGATGGGCGTGGCCCAATGCACACGACTGATTAGAATGCGTTTTTGAAATATTTTTTTAAAATGCTTGTAAAAGGAATAGCATAACTTTTAATAAAAATGAAAATAAACAGAAATGTTCACAAAAAGTTGCTCTACTCGTTGGTGTACTTGGTTTTACTGAATTTCAAGGAACACTCCAGATTATCCAACATCATTCAAACAAGACCGCTTATTAGGCTTAAAATGGGTTTATTTCCCCTATCAATCGATCCGGATTTTTTCATACGTTTCGGACAATCAAACTACGATTAACCGAGTCTTTGGATAACCGAGACCCGAAAAATGCAAAATTTCACTTCAGATAATCGAAACTTCGGGTAATTGATTCACAATTTTTTCTTGACTAAAATGGGGTCGCAGAACACGAATTTGATGTTAAAAGCAAGAAAATGAAAAAATGCAAAAAAAAATTTTTTGTTCGTGATTTGATAATCCAAAGTACCATACGAATTTCGGATATTCGAAACTTCGGATTGTCGCGGCTTCGGAGAATCGAGTCTGGACTGTATTGTGAAAAGAAAATATTTTAAGTATTTTTCTCAAAAATACGTAATTGCACATCGACAAAAACTAAAAAATTTAGAATATTTTCAAAAAATACGTAGTTTACTGAAAATTTTAAGTATTTCACAAAAAAAAAATTATGACCATCAATAAATGAAAAATTCCCGATCATTTGATACCCATATTGTGAAAAACTGAAATTTTCAGTGTTTTTTCAAAAATTCGTAGTTTTGTATTTTTTTTGTGTTTTAAAAATTTTTGTCATAACTGATGAAATGAGCATGAGCATGAGAGACCACCCATGGTTGTCCTTCTCCGTTGCTGAACAGAACCGTAATAACCTGTCAGCACAACCGATCATACGCTTCAACGATCTGGTGATGTTTCTCTTATCAACAGCATGCATGAATGCGCTGAAAATATAAAACATCAAGATCATCAAAACTAGAACTGCTGTAGAAAGGTAACAGTCGTTGGCCACCAACGGCGCCCGCCATGTCAGTTTGTAGATCTCGAGGGGATGGGACGGGAATGTTAGTTAGCACAGGCTGCTACCAAGGGTGGGTTCTATACGATATCCACACCCCCGCGTGTGCCGGAAAACTACTTCTACTTGGGATTTTGTTAGTAGGGAAGGGTAATGGTCAGGATTCATCATAGAAGATGATGATGTGACCCAAATAATCAATAAGTTTTGTTTAATGGGTTGATGTATTATTCCCAAGGCAAGCAATCGGATGCTGCTGTTGAGACTATTCCCGTTTATTTGTGATTTATTTACGTTTAGATGGATTATCTTAGACAGCCGGCTGTGGAAAGATAGAACCACAAAGAATGTATTTAACAGGTAAAATATTAAACTCTACGTAAAGTGTTTAATTCGAGTGGATCATAGACGATTTCAACTTTTGAATAATTATAAGATTAGCGACCGATAACTGATGAGTTACGAAGCTTCAAGAAGGGCTTAACAACCGCGTAGAAGAAATACTCGTTATCGTTCTCTCCGAGCTATAATGCTGAGAGTAATTTTTTTCATGCGTTTTACGGAAAACGTCTTTTCAAATTTTAAATTTATACCTCGCGAGCGTATAGCGAACCTACAGAACACATACTTTCAAATCGTAGATATAATACACGGAAAACGGCTATATCGTTTATCAAACACGGCGACGAACGCGCAACACAAAACTGACCCGGCGTTGCTAATCGGACTAATCTATCGGACTAAATTTCATTAAAATAAAATCGATCTCACGACCACCGAGAAACGCTACCCGTTCGTTCTTAGTTCGTAAGCTTGCCCTGAAAACAAATATATCATTAGTAATTTACATACTCTTTCATTCATTCATTCACTCAGCCAATCACACAAAAAACTAATTAATTTAAATTACTGTTTTAGAGACTTGAAATGTTCAGTGGAGAGTTTTGCTTAAAGTTACGTTACAGCAAAAAAAAAATACACAAACACACATACATACACCCGCACACGCTCAACCTTCATTCATCCCTTCCTCATCACGTTATCTAATCAGACAGAAAAACACCAAAGTTGTATTGTTAATCCGATTCCGGCCAACCGCGGTGGACCTTCCTGAAATAATTGGAACCGTCAAAAATCCACCAATGCATCTACCACATTGATCACACAAAAAAACTGTGGTAGAAAAATATCCACCGCGATCTACCGCGATCAATTTTTGACAGCCAACGAATTACTTCAAGAAAACCCACCGCGGCCAACCAAAATCAAATCAACAATACAACTCAAATCAAAACGGGCTCACCAAAGTTGCTGCCAAACTGTAGACTCTCGCATCACTCTCAGCAACACTCTCTCCTGGCCATCATCAACGCCTCGCACAGATCACGATGATGACATCGAGCGTTCTCGCTCTCATCATCAGGAGCGTGACCGACAACACGGCACGCACACGAACAAAGCTCAATGCCAGCCGTCCGAATCACCGCGCTTCCCGTCTCGCTTCAACACACAACTCCGCGCTGCACAACCACGAAAGATACGCAATGCTGTCGCAAGGCCTATTTCTTTTCCGTTCTGTAACCTTATCCTACCAATACACTAACACATGGCATCCACGGCCCTGCTTATAAAAGCTTCCATCTTGGAATCACTCGGAAACACAAATTTATTTTCTCAAAAAATACACTAATTCCGCAGAAATTTTCCAAAACTTCACCATTCCCGCACTACAATCATTCACACGCACTGAATGAGACATTTTTGACGGCGCCAATTAAAACATTGCACCGAAAAAATCTAATCTAAAACTCGCGAACAAAACTAACCGACCGAACTGGGCAAACAGTCGGGGCCCCCTCAATTTTTGTCATAACTGATGAAATGTAAATAAACTAATTTAAACAAGTACTTTTGTGAAAATTTTGAGTTTAATTTTTTTTTATTTGTTTCGAAATGTTTGAAAAAATCCCGATCATTCTGTACCCACACAGTAAAATATTGTGTAAAAATGGAAGGTGTTATTTTGGAAGATTGTAGATTACCTTTTTTATGATGCAATTATACATAAATTAAGGCTGAAAAAGTGATATTGCAACAAAAAAGTGTCTTTTACACATTTTTAGAGGTAAAATTACACTTTTTTTCTGACATAAACAATGAACTCATTCCCAGATGTAATATTACCATGATTTTTTGCCTTTCTTACAAAAGAAAGGTTTAAGGTTTGCTTTTGGAAAAACGCTTTTTTCAGAAATCTTAAAAAAATCGTACATGGCGAGGACTCGTGCCAGGAAATAATCCTATTACTAAATTGAAGGTTTAGATGCGTTCTTTCGATTGAATTTTGGCCCGAAACCCGGAACTCAAAGTCTAAATTTTTAGAGCTCTTTTTCTGAAATACTTGAGTGATGTCTGTATCCGCTCTTAAAAATTTGTGTCTTCCATCATTGGAAAACCGCTCGTAAAACCCACAATTTTTATATTTCAGATTTGTAGCCGTGGGGTCGGAGACGAACATTTTATTTTTCGAGTCACAATTTTCGACCAGTTAATGTGGTCAAAGCCATTTTTAGAGGTATTTTTTGGACTATTTTACAGATAACACTATCAAATTTAAAGAATTCAGTTTAAAACAAAAAGCCATTCGAAAACATGCGCCATAAACTGTTTGGGCTCAAAATTTGAAACTTTTCCAAAATGTATTTCCAGAGATATAGCGATTTTAGTGTTTTTCGTCTTATTTTTACCCTATTTTTTCCTATTAAATTTTTGGATTTATACAAAATCATATACTGAACATCAAATTCGAAGTCCCGGCTCGTTCTCGCTCGAAAGCTCGACAAGTCGTCAAGTCGAAGCTTCAACGCCAGCGCTTTTACGCCAGCGCTTTTACGCCAGCGCTTTTACGCCAGCGCTTTTACGCCAGCGCTTTTACGCCAGCGCTTTTACGCCAGCGCTTTTACGCCAGCGCTTTTACGCCAGCGCTTTTACGCCAGCGCTTTTACGCCAGCGCTTTTACGCCAGCGCTTTTACGCCAGCGCTTTTACGCCAGCGCTTTTACGCCAGCGCTTTTACGCCAGCGCTTTTACGCCAGCGCTTTTACGCCAGCGCTTTTACGCCAGCGCTTTTACGCCAGCGCTTTTACGCCAGCGCTTTTACGCTTGCGCGTTTTACGCTGCGCGTGAAAGTGTTCTTTCTGGCTTCTCATAATAGATCGACAAAGTGCAATAGCGATACATATTTTTTTTAGTTAATCATAGACTATCAATAAAGACTGAGTACTCTTTATTTTTTTTCTAATAATGTCAATCCAATATGTTTTTCTTAATTAAATTGAAATATCTTGCGACAAATAATGTACTTTTGAAATTAAAAAAAATGGCATTTGAGGTTTAGCCTAAAAAGATTCGAAGCTTTAGGTAAAATTCTCACTGGATGGTATCATTATGTTTCTGAAAAATTAATTGCACCAATATATTTCTCGGAGTTTCATCATTTTGTAAGAAAGGCTCTATTTCACCTCTTGTGATATTAAATCGGGTTTTTACTGTGCATATTGCAAAAACAATAGTTTTGAGTATTTTTCCGAGAAGCATTGCATTTTGGCAGATTGTTTGAAATTTTCCAATTTATAGGGAACGTGGTTTACATAAGTTACGGATAAAAATCAGATCAAAATCTATTTTGATCTAATATTTGAACTTTACAAAATAAGGTATACAAAAATTCAGGTTCACGAAATCTCTAAAACCTTTTAACTAGTGTTTAACCTTTTTGTATGAAAAATATGATAGAACACATTCGATAACATTTAATTTTTTTTTAAATTTATTCAAAATCACTGAAAAAAAATATTTCTGTCGAAATTGGACCAAACATATAGTTAATGCAAAAATAGTTAGATTTTTAACACTTAAAATTTATCTTCATATATATGATTTTAGCCATGAGTTTGATTTTCACACATATTTTGTCTACTACAATATTGTTAAATATGATAAATTTCAAATAACGAACAAACGAAATCGAACTATTAAAACGCGTCATTTCTTCTACATGTGAGAACTCAAGTTGTCGTGTTTTCTTTAATAAAAAAAAGCTCCTTACAAAATTTCAATCAATTCAAATCCTTCGTTTCCAAAAGGAAACCCACCTACTCGCAATCATCAACTCTCGCCCCCAGCAAAATAAATCCTGCATCTGTTTGATTTAAATTAATTAAACTCGTATCCAATCTCAACATCTTGTCTGCACCCACCACCATTTCATTCATAGGAGAAACCCCTTCCCCGAAGCTGCTACCTCGCAAGACCTGTGGTGTGGGAGTGGAACGGAAAACCTTCCAAGAAAATTAAAAGGGCAGATAACCAGACCAAAGTGTCCTTTCTCCTGCTACTTCTTAGGATCTTAGAGCCAGCACAGTTGGAAAGTGGGTCTCTTCATCCGATATAAGCCCCGGAGGAAGTCCACCCTCGTTGACCCGCTGACCGGGATCCGTTTTCTTCCGCCTGCAAGATAGGCACCCCGCATTACACGTAACTGACTGTCGACGCACGCCGGGGCGTTACACCGGCGTCATTCATCGTTTCCAACTTGAAAAAGGGGTTTCGCTGGAGAAATTAGAAGCTTTTGCGCAATCGCAACGAATCCCGAGGGCACTCAGTGAGTGCCCTCCCCCAGAACAGCTGATTTTGCCGAACGTCTGGCTGCTCGGTGGGAAAGTGCTCTAAAGATTGATGGTTAGTCTACTTTCGGGCGTTAGCGGAGAAGGCACGCCATCTGTTGTTGGTTGCAGGGGGAAACGCCTAACGGTAGGCAATTTTCTTTAAAAATCGCAAATTTGGTGATTTTTCTTTTGGAAATCTCAATTGTCACTTCAAAATTTAATTTTACCGACGAAAGAAGCCCAAATAAACGTTTCCCAAAATCCAATTAGTTCCCCTTGAATGAATGATGACGGTGAAAAAATTTCTCTCCCTAAATTCCGTTGATTTTAAGCTGCTCGCAGACATCAATCCGTCCTCGACGACGTCGAGTTCTCCCCTCGTAACAGATTTAGCAGAGCAGGGAAAATTCGGAGCTCATGATTTGGCACATTTTCGCGTTGCGATGGGTTTTGCCAGACGATTGAACTTGAACTTGTCTGGTGTGCTTTAAAGGAAATGCTCTTTAAATTTTCAGATGGTTCAGAAAATGTAGGTGTTGATTAGTTGTTCGGACGTTGCTTGCATCCAATTACAGAAGCGTCCTACACTCTGAACACCTTGTTGCATGTTTGCAATACCGAACATAACTCCGAATGAAAAGAAGATTCTAATTACAAGTACAGCTCATGGGAAATTACTACGTCCCAGCACTATCGGCATCATGCCCAGCACGCTTTCAATATTCCGAGCAGATTCTTTCATCAAAATCTCATAACAAATTCATGCTGTTCACTTACTTCGAGCGAACGAACTTCCCCACAGGAGCAGCAAGATCCAATAGACATGCTCCCCTACCTTTTTTCACAAGCCGTTGCCCGCCCACATGAGATTGATCAAAACTCGGAGATATTATTCATAGCTAATAATCCACTTTGCATTCATCATACATTCGCCCCCGCACCCCCTTCCCAGTACTTGCTCCGTGGATAATCCCGTCCCAGCTAACCCACTGGAAAGCCGCTTCCCGTTATTGAATCTGCTGCTGGGTCCAGCAAATCGACAGCCAGATATGGCACGGCTTGGGCTTGGGCTCTAGGACCACTTTTTTCTTCGTCGTCCTATACTATGTGAGACTAAGCCGGGCTAGTAATCCACTTTTCTGTTCGTGCAGTGCGATGTGCTCAGTGCTTACTAGGGTGCCCAGAAAAAATGACCCCCTGCTCCACAAGCGGAAAACGGGTTATTGGGTTATTTTAAGCTTCTGTGCAAATTTTGAGCGAAATTGGTTGAGATTAACCCATTGATACCTGAGCCTAAAGTTGGTGAATTTTTTTTCGATTTTTCCCATACAAACTTCACCCCCGAGTATCAATGGGTAAATGTTAACCGATTTTGCTCATATCTGGCCCAGAGTCCTAAAATAGCTCAAATATCAATGTTCAGCTTGTGGAGCGAGGTTTTGAGAAAAAGTCCCGTATTCTGGGCACCCTAGTGCTTACGGAGCTGCAGGGATGCACTGGAAGTTGGGGATCGGATGGAATTTTTCCTGCAGCTAGTTACTGACACTTTTGGTATTTAACGGAATTTGAAGACTAGTGCTGAACGTCTGTTTTTGAAGGTTTTTTTTGCTATTTACGAACTGTTTCTGAAATTTTCACTAGTATTTGCAGATTCTTCACTGCAACTTACAAACTTTAAACTGATAACATGGTGTCAACTCAAGCTACAATTTGAATAATCTTTCATTTTTCCCTAATTGAGAGGTCAGTTACATGACCAAAAATATTGTATCAGAATCCTATTTTTAATACTTTTGCCTTCCTCACTGAGGTAAGGCTATAATCCTGCTCTAAAATGGAACTTTTTATTTAAAGCTCGAAAACCCACCTTGATGTATACATATCGACTCAGAATCGAAAACTGAACAAATGTCTGTGTGTATGTGTGTGTGTATGTGTGTGTGTATGTGTGTGTGTATGTGTGTGTGTATGTGTGTGTGTATGTGACCAATAATGTCACGCAGTTTTCTCAGCACTGGCTGAACCGATTTTGACCAAACCAGTCGCATTCGACTTGGTTTAGGGTCCCATACGGTGCTATTGAATTGTTTGAAGTTTCGATAAGTAGTTCAAAAGTTATGTATAAAAATCTGTATTCGCATATTTTCGGAAGTTGAATAAATGGCAGTAAACTGAACCAAACATCATCATGTTATACATCGTTAGTTAGGTAATTGAAAAACCTTTCCAATGAGTCCAAAACATTGATAATCTGGCAACCCTGTCTCGAGTTATAACCACTTAAGTGATATTTATGTACTTTTTTGTAGCCGGATCTCACTTAAATGTATGTAAACAATGTCCGGATCCATCATACGACCCATCGTTGGTTAGGTAATCAAAAGACCTTTCCAACGAGTCTAAAACATTGACGATCTGGCAACCCTGTCTCGAGCTATGACCACTTAAGTGACATTTATTTACTTTTTTGTAGCCGGATCTCACTTAAATGTATGTAAACAATGTCCGGATCCACCATCCGACCCATCGTTGGTTAGGTAATCGAAAGACCTTTCCAACGAGTCTAAAACATTGACGATCTGGCAACCCTGTCTCGAGCTATGACCACTTAAGTGACATTTGTTTACTTTTTTGTAGCCGGATCTTACTTAAATGTATGTAAACAATGTCCGGATCCATCATCCGACCCATCGTTGGTTAGGTAATCGAAAGACCTTTCCAACGAGTCTAAAACATTGAAGATCTGGCAACCCTGTCTCGAGCTATGACCACTTAAGTGACATTTGTTTACTTTTTTGTAGCCGGATCTCACTTAAATGTATGTAAACAATGTCCGGATCCACCATCCGACCCATCGTTGGTTAGGTAATCGAAAGACCTTTCCAACGAGTCTAAAACATTGACGATCTGGCAACCCTGTCTCGAGCTATGACCACTTAAGTGACATTTGTTTACTTTTTTGTAGCCGGATCTCACTTAAATGTATGTAAACAATGTCCGGATCCATCATCCGACCCATCGTTGGTTAGGTAATCGAAAGACCTTTCCAACGAGTCTAAAACATTGACGATCTGGCAACCCTGTCTCGAGCTATGACCACTTAAGTGACATTTGTTTACTTTTTTGTAGCCGGATCTCACTTAAATGTATGTAAACAATGTCCGGATCCACCATCCGACCCATCGTTGGTTAGGTAATCGAAAGACCTTTCCAACGAGTCTAAAACATTGACGATCTGGCAACCCTGTCTCGAGCTATGACCACTTAAGTGACATTTGTTTACTTTTTTGTAGCCGGATCTCACTTAAATGTATGTAAACAATGTCCGGATCCATCATCCGACCCATCGTTGGTTAGGTAATCGAAAGACCTTTCCAACGAGTCTAAAACATTGAATATCTGGCAACCCTGTCTCGAGTTCTGACCACTTAAGTGATATTTATGTACTTTTTTGTAGCCAGATCTCACTTAAATGTATGTAAACAATGTCCGGATCCATCATCCGACCCATCGTTGGTTAGGTAATCGAAAGACCTTTCCAACGAGTCTAAAACATTGAAGATCTGGCAACCCTGTCTCGAGCTATGACCACTTAAGTGACATTTATTTACTTTTTTGTAGCCGGATCTCACTTAAATGTATGTAAACAATGTCCGGATCCACCATCCGACCCATCGTTGGTTAGGTAATCGAAAGACCTTTCCAACGAGTCTAAAACATTGACGATCTGGCAACCCTGTCTCGAGCTATGACCACTTAAGTGACATTTATTTACTTTTTTGTAGCCGGATCTCACTTAAATGTATGTAAACAATGTCCGGATCCATCATCCGACCCATCGTTGGTAAGGTAATCGAAAGACCTTTCCAACGAGTCTAAAACATTGAAGATCTGGCAACCCTGTCTCAAGCTATGACCACTTAAGATGCCACTTATGAGCCCTTGCGGGCGCTCTAAAATTCTTTGTGTAAATATGTGTATTCGGCGCCGTCGCTCCGTGCCATACTTTCATACACTTAGGAGCCCAGGGCGGCGTAGTCCTTGTAGATTAAAAGGAAGACACTAGTGGTTGGTACCCAATGTAATCCATTCTATAAAGGTACGGCTATGTTTCTACAGTTGTATTGGTGTAGGGACCAAGAGAAAAAAAAATTGTCAAGTTTAGCTACGAAATTCAATTTTATGTAACTTTTCTCTCCGTGCACTGTCGACTAGAAAAATTATGACGTCATACCGTTTGTTTTGATAGCGGATATAAAGGAATTTTAATGTTTTTAAGGTTTTGCGAGGATTTGAAGGAACCTGTGCTGCGCAAATGTCCTTCTGCCGGCAGAAAACTTCACGAAAAAGGTAAACAATGTGTTAAGAATAGTTTTATTTTTACTAATTTGGTTTATTTCAGCGGTATTAGCGGGCGAGTCAAATCGGACAGTCAAGTTACGGAACCAGAATCGCATGTTGCTCAATTTCTGGCAGAGAAGAAACGGCCAGCTCTTCTGCGGACCGATGGGAGAAACAGGAGCGGAACTGGTGATTGAACTGTGGCGCGAAAGAAACGGTGATGGAATCGGAGTACTAGCAGCAGCACTTTTCGTCAAGCATTCGGCAGGAGCAGTGCGGCTGTGATGCGTTCAAGTAAGCGCTGCACTCAAACCAGTCCCCGCACTTTGGTGGCGACCAATTCAGCACCGATTATCAGCTGCAATCAATCCCGGGATGGCCAACAGCAGTACCGATCGGCAATCTCCAAAGCTCAGTGTCAAACTCTACCAAACCCGCACCATAGTGAGACTGCTGGCTGTGAACAACGTTCAGCTGCAAAAGAAGCTTCAATCCCGGCCGGTCACCATGTTGACGCTCGGAACAACGTTGGACTGCCGCCGCAATCAATTAAGCTCCCAGCAGCAAAAACCTCTTTCGCAAAAACCGCAGCGCCAGGTCGTTGCAAGGCGTGATATGAAACACATCCGCAAGTTTGGCCAAAACTCCAAGCTGGCCCCTCCCCTGCAGCAGTGACAGTAAACGTCGATACACCAGCAGTTTTGCGTCGATTCCAAGGAACCTGTACGGCGTAGAACCTGCTTGAATGTTTGGCCATTTGGATGACAAGCTTACCAAGAATTTGGCAATGAAGGTAAACAAAATATGATATTCGTAGTAGGAAAAATAAACTAAATACATACAATTTATTTTAGCTGTGACAGAATTTCGGTATGCGGTCGAGTCAGCTTGGAGAAAAGCGTTTGGACCGAAAGAGGAAGAATATAGTTGATCTGTAGTTAAAGTAGATGGCCGTAGCCGTGAGGCAACAAGTTGGCAAACGTTTGTGGCAGTAGTTTTTGAGCCATTGATGGAGGAAATGGTGGCGAAACCGATTAGAGCTACTTCTTCCAGAACATTTCGATGCCACCCCAAAAGCAGCAGCAGGTTCTGCTATGCAATCAGCAGCACCATCACGGCCGGTGGTGGTGTACCTCTGCACGCGATACACTTGGAGCAGTCGCAATACGGCGGCGCCTGGCCAATGAACAAGATGAACGGTTACGGCGGCCAGAAAATGTTCTGCATCAAACTTCATCATGACTTTGACGGGTTTTGTCGACGGTTCGTATCGGAGACTGCCTCTGGCGATGGCTTGCGCGGTTCAGGTGCAGAATAGTTTCGCGTCAACTGGGCCTTGGCCATCGCTTTGCCCAGCAAGTCGTCACATCAACGTGCCACGTTGTATTTCCGCCGCCAAAAGTTCGCAACACAACACCAGGTCGTTTTCCAGCGTGACATGGACAACATGCGCAAGTTTGGACTAGACTTAAAACTGGAAGCCACAACATCAGCAGCAACAGAAACCAGCTAGGCGATCAGCAGGATCTGCAGCCCTTGAATTGAAGTACCAATCTTGGTAAACCAATGGGGAATACGCAAAACTTCTTCAAAATAGCCAAAACAAAAATAATCATCTATTTATAATTGATTGCGTAACAAAACTTTTAATCAAATATCTGTTATGATTCTCAATTCGAAAATAAATGAAATATCTGAATCTTATCTTTCACTAAAATATGACAGAGAACCTCGAATAAAAAATATTTTCAAAAAAATACTCTGTATAATCTGAACTGAACCGTGGTTGATTCTGTCGAAATGTTGATTTCAAACGATAATCGTGAATTTCGACAACTCACATTGTTTCGTAGAGTTCTCCTCTCATCAGAACCTCGTAGGATCATCCCTGAGGGCTCCCGTTCATTCCGGATTATGACCACCGTAAAAAACAATTTTCCTACGCAGTATCGGAAACTATATTTATCAAATTCTTAAGATTCCATAAATTGTTTCCCTGTCGGGACTTCCCTGAGGGCTTCCGGTAATTCTGAATTATGGTCATTTCCGTAAAAATGTATTCTTATGGTCTGTGCCTTGTTAAATGTATACTAAAAACGCATTATTTATGATTAAATTAGCAATTTCCATTAAATTCCTATATCGCCCTGTGCAAGCAAGAACGGTATGACGTCATCAGTAGAGGCATCGCGAATGTTGACACTTTTTCGCTTACTAACACTAAACCAACCCGTTCTCAGCCGGACCTCTTAATATACGGACATTGGTTGGTACCTGGGTGATGAATAGAGAGAATGCGTAACGTGATTTTCGAATGATCCCACTTTGTTTACATCTACAAAGTTGGAGGCTGTTCAAGCACAAGCATGACTTTTTTCTTACTGGTAAATGAGCTGTTTTAAAATCAGTTGTATATGTTTTATTTTGTCTAGTTTTTGACTTTTTTTGCTGTAAAATTGTGTGTGTTTTCAAGTTTCGATTGGTTAGAACATGTTTTTATTTTTTACGGGTGACGACGAACTGCGGCGAGAATGTCATTCTGCGTTGCGGCAGATAAATTTCCTGGCTGATTTTGGAATCCTGCTGTAGGGTCCTATGCGATGCAAGTCACCGAACTTGTATTTATATTTCACCACACCTTGCATGCATATTGCGTTTGCATCACACCTTGCGTGCAAGCCTTTGTGTTCGATTCTGACTTAAGAGCGCGTGGTTATTTAGTCGAGAGAAAGCCACCGGCCGGAGCGGACAGGGAACGACGACGCGAACCGATGGTTAGCGGGCGGACGGGTGGAAGGCCATCGGTGACAATCGGAGTGAGCACAGGAAATCTAGGACACTACAATTGGCGACGAGGGTAAAAAAAAAAAGGAAATTCGGCATGGGTCAACTGTGTTTTGATGGTGAAATTGATGTTTGTTTACAATAAATAATAACAGTAAATGGATCCAGTGAATTTTGTGAGGGAGAAAAAAATGTGTTGTGCTGTTGTGAAAAAGGAGGAAAGTGTTGTGGTTGGGTTTGTCTAAAGAAAAAAAGGTGAGTCATTGAAAAAAATTGTGAAAATTCGGAATGCTGAGTCGAAAAAAAAATAATTATGAGGTTTGGCAATAATTTCTTAAGCTAAAGGCAAGAGGTAACGACGAAAAAATGTTAAGCTTCGCTTGGAAAATAAGTGAATTGCTTCGAAATTTTGATTTGATTGTGGATGAAAACAAAAGCTGAAAAATTATGGTACTTTATTGCATAGTTTATATTGAAAGCAGATTTGGGGGAAATTTTGGAAAAAAAGATGGGTTTGGTGTGCATCATGGCTTTAAATAAGAAAATTGGCGGATTACTGGCGGTAGCACTGACGTGTTTGTGCCAATGTTTATTAACAGAATTGTACTTATGTGAAAGTATTGTGATGTGAATCACTTATGTTAGTGGCTGACTGCTCAGAAAACCACCAACAAATGAAACTGATAAAAGGTAAAGGTTCAATGCCAGCGAGGATCGATATAAGTTTTGGATATTTTGAGAAGTGTAAGATATCGATGCTGTCGAGGATCGATATGAGTTTCGGCCGTCGTTGAGATGTGCAAGAGATCGATGCCTGCGTGGATCGATAGGAGGTTCGGCCATCGTTGAGATGTGCAAGAGATCGATGCCTGCGTGGATCGATAGGAGGTTCGGCCATCGTTGAGATGTGCAAGAGATCGATGCCTGCGTGGATCGATAGGAGGTTCGGCCATCGTTGAGATGTGCAAGAGATCGATGCCTGCGTGGATCGATAAGAGGTTCGGCCATCGTTGAGATGTGCAAGAGATCGATGCCTGCGTGGATCGATAGGAGGTTCGGCCATCGTTGAGATGTGCAAGAGATCGATGCCTGCGTGGATCGATAGGAGGTTCGGCCATCGTTGAGATGTGCAAGAGATCGATGCCTGCGTGGATCGATAGGAGGTTCGGCCATCGTTGAGATGTGCAAGAGATCGATGCCTGCGTGGATCGATAGGAGGTTCAGCCATCGTTGAGATGTGCAAGGAGGTTCGTCCGTCGTTGAGACGTACAATAGATCGATGCCTGCGAGGATCGATATGAGGTTTGGATATTTCTGAGAAATGTAAGAGATCGATGCCTGCGTGAATCGATATGAGGTTCGGCTGTCGTTGAGATGTGTAAGAGATCGAAGCTAACGGAATCGATTTGAGGTTTAGATGTTTTGAGAAGTGCAAGAAATCGATGCCTGCAAGGATCGATGTGAAGTTCGGCTGAAAAGTACATAGTACATCGTAACAGCATGGATTAATACAAGATTCGTAGTAGTTAGTTTAAATCTGCCGTTTTTGAGACGTGTTCGAAATTGAGGCCTGGAGGGCTCGATGTGTGAGAACTTCTTCCATGCAGATGTCAATGTTAGAGTTGTTTGTTACATAGATGGCAACATAGTGACGTCACTTATGAACTAAAAAAAATGGGGTGTTGTAATGCTGAATTATGTGCAGCGGGTATTCCAGAGAGTTTAAAAGTTCTAACTGTTGTGGAAAGCACTAGGGAAAGCACCATTACACATCTAGAAAGAGTTTGATTGTTTCACTAGTTATTGTGGAGATAGTAGAGTTTCTGAAAAGGAGTCATGTAGAAATGACACGTTCAAAGACAAGATTGCATCGTAGAATGATGAACTGCACTCGACACCGAGCTTGAAACAGTTAACGTTATTTGCCATAACAGTCGTTTTTAAAGCATGATAGGTCAAAAAAAACGTTAGAGAGGATGAGAAGCGTTATGCTGTTTATGTTAGCGGAATGGTTCTATGAATTGGTGTTGTTGTAAATTTAATAAAGGTTGATGAGTCAAGCATTTAGCAATGTAAACAGTTAAAGGCAAGTATGCCGTTACAAGTTGGCTGACAAGCTTCGCAGCACAGAGCAGGAGGTCTATAATGTGATTAAAATGGCACGATGAAGGTTCAATAAAAATAAGGTTACAATTATTGAAGGAGCTCTTGCTGAATTAGAAATAAATGAGATGCGGCGAGCATGTTATGATATGTGATTTTGATCTTAACAAATGTAACGACTATATGCAGTAACTCAGGATTTGTGAACAAATTTTGCCAAATTTATGTAGAATGTGCGAATGAATAACGGAATAGATGTTGCAACAGTTGGAACAACTGAGTACTGAAGTTTCAACACTTATTTTGTGAAGGGGATGAAGGTTTTGGTAACTTTTCGTAAACAAGCTCGAGAAGGATGAACAATTGTAATATCAGTGAATGTGAAGGATCAGTGGAAGCAACACACATTTAGTGTCTTTTGTGTGAGTAACCGAAGTTCACGCGTGGAATGTTGTTTGGAAAATTGATTTTGACTTCTAGTGATTATAGTTGTTTATTGTAGAAGATGCAATGCATAGATTGTTTTGAAGCCCACAGATTGTTTGACAGATTGTAGATTCTTCTCACAACCACTATACATCACATTAATGCTTATGCTTATGCTAGACGGTTAGCCCAACGTGATTTGAAATAAAAAAAAAGTTTCAGCTTGTCAACTGAGGAAGTGCTTCTGATACGAGAGTTTACAGACAGCTGGCTAACAATTATGTTTAGCTATGGTTTTGTTAACTAGTTTTGCGTCATTGATACATGCCGTGACTTGATTATGAATGCAATAATGAATGCAATATTTGAGTGTATTTTCCGTTTCCCTGGAAGGTACACGACATTTCAGAATGTGCCGTAGACATTGTTGCCAGATGCTTTTTCTATTTCACAGAAGCAGAAAATCACGAAGTAAAAACAAAAGCGCGGTATGGGATTTGAAACGCGCATTTGTCGAAAGTGCGGCTCGCCATTCGAGGCTGGTTTGCCGCGTGTCTTTTTGGGCAAAACGGTCAATATCAAAATAGAAAAAAAATCTCTGGAGAGTTAACTATATTGCTATCGATAATAGTTGCCAATGAAAAGATTTTTTTATGGTTTGGTTGGGTTTCTTAATGATTTGAGAGACATGATCGTTTTGGCAGTTTAATTCTTCCAATCATGTTTTGTTGGTTAAAGATTTGGTTGAGAGAAGAACGTAGAACGTCACTTTTTGTGACATTCGTACTCCGATTTTAGACAAACTCTTTAATGAATTTAGTTTAAACGTCCTAGTCAAAATGCTGCCCGCATCGGACGTTTATCGAGACATTTACTAGACATCTATCGGTAATGAACTTTTGGCTAATTTAGTTTTGCCAACGAGACATCTCATAGACATCTACGAGCCCGTCGTGACTGAAGTAGAGCATAAAAAAAGGATTAATTCGAGCTGGATTTTGCTTGAAGGTAGTCAAAGAATTTAACATAAAAAAAAATCGTGTTGGAGAGAAGTGTACAGGATTACAATGACTGTTTGTTTGCTTATTAGATTTTGAATTGAAAGGAAATGTGAAGAATAGTTTATAAGTTGTTAGTATTGCCAAGAGTATTGCCCTTATTTCTAGCCAAACAATTATAGTCCTTTGTTATAGTCTTCTTTATTTAGTTTTACAATATATCCCTGAAGCAAGTTCGTGGAGAGTGTGATAATGTTATATTTTTGAAGGTACGTTCAAGAATAGAGTCATCTGTAGATTTGACAGTTATTTGTTTTTTATTAAGGTAAGATGGGGGTGTAGGGTCCTATGCGATGCAAGTCACCGAACTTGTATTTATATTTCACCACACCTTGCATGCATATTGCGTTTGCATCACACCTTGCGTGCAAGCCTTTGTGTTCGATTCTGACTTAAGAGCGCGTGGTTATTTAGTCGAGAGAAAGCCACCGGCCGGAGCGGACAGGGAACGACGACGCGAACCGATGGTTAGCGGGCGGACGGGTGGAAGGCCATCGGTGACAATCGGAGTGAGCACAGGAAATCTAGGACACTACACCTGCAGCTCTTCCTAGTCCAGCGAAAAAAACATCGCTAATTCTAGCGAAGCTGATCCAACAAACAGAGAAGATTTTCACTAAACCAGTAGATTTTCAAACGGAATCAAACAATTAAGACAGCTTCTGGGTATATACAACCGCATCGACTCCATAAACAACTTCCAATCATAATTATAAAAAAATACAATCTCGCCTTCAACTTTCCTAAGATTTCTTGACTCCAACTCCAGGTTCCCAATAATCAAAATTTGTCACTGTCGCAAAAAAAAAACAATTTTTAATGATCGATAACAATACTCTCTACTTTTGGGGAACAGTAAATTGGTTCCACTTTGACAGTTCAAAATTGAGGCCGTTTTGCGAACCACTATTCAGCACCCAGGTTGGTACTAGCAATGGTGGCCGACAGCTATAAAGTCCACTTCGTTTTTATGAGCCCTTGAGTAATATGTGTGTTTTTTTGTATTCCGGAACTTAACGAAATCAGACGAAATTTGTGTCCAAACCCATCATATCACATATCACCCATTGTTGGAAAAGAGTGAGGAAGGCACCAACCACATAGGTGGATTAAGTTAGTTTTTTTTTAAAGAAATAATGCAACCATCGTAAATCTAATCTAATCTAATCGAACACAAGCGCAGCCAGTCCGAAGAAAGCATCCTGGAAGAACTTGCGGTTAGATTACGCCCCAAGTCCTTTCTTGTCAATATTAATAATTGCAGTACATCCGAGTTACCCCGAAAATGTATAGCAAAAATTAAAGCGGCCAGGCCTACTGCGTTGCATTAACCGCAGAGACAGATTCTGTGAACGGATCACATTTCACAGAATCATCAGGGGAGGAAGGATGCGTGGACATACCGTACCAAACGCTCCGAATCAGTTAGGTGTAATGTGTAAGTGTAAATTGGCAAATTATTATATTTTCAGGGGGGAAGGGGAAATGGGAAAATTGGGTTTGGAAAATCGGGATTGGGGAATGAAAAAGTGGGAAAAGGGGAGGAGGGTTTATTTAATTTATAATATTATAATATAGGGAAATATAATCAAATATCAAATAATGATGGAAAGCTCTCACCAAGAAACAGCAAATCTTCAAAAACACAGCCAGGTGGTGGTGGTGTCCCGATAGTCTGACCCCAGGATCTTGACAGGACACAGGCCGGTCGGATGAAGTGGAAGCGTTCCTTTAGCACCGAATATGTCAACTCCCAACAAATATTTTCGGATGTTTCGCTGGTTTAAATTGCACATCCAGGATGGTTGAATAGACTCTACCACAGTCTCTTGAAAAAGCATTCGCCATATCCTCCGTAAATGGATTTGATGGCGATCAGTTCCGCTCAGGTAACGGCCTCCTCCAGCTTGGTTAAGCCCTTCCACTTACTTTTCGTGTTCCTAATCCTTGGCAGTTCCGAACGATTTATTGAATTTTCGACGAAATTCACTTCGACAGCGACAATTAGAAACAAAATTCCCTTTCAGCACAAAAAATCCTTATAAAAGAATGCATATAAAGGGAAAAACCAAAATTTGGCAAAAATGACGCGGAGTGAAAAAGTGTTCCCAAGAAATAATGCAACCATCGTAAATTTTATAAATTCAAGTGAATATTGTAAGATCAGTTTCTAACTGGACTCGGTCGTTGGAAACGACCGTCGCGACGCGTCGGCTCAACGACCGACGAAATAGGCGGCGGGCCAGATGCGGGCATAAAATTGTCAAAACCTCTCCCCCTCACTTCCTCTTACCATCCAGCTGCAGTTTGTTGACAAACAAACGGAGCACGCGGTCGCATGATAGTCAGAATTAGGAATTTGGTTAAAAATGAAACTTTTTTCAAGAAAAATAATATTTTTCCGACCGAATAAAAAAAAATGCGAGCATGTTCAGACAATTATTCCTGATTGATTCCTGATGTCAGAGAATTGATTAAAAATCAAAATTTTAATCCGTAATTTTTCTATGAATTGAACTTTTTCACTGCAATTGGGAACCCCTAGGTCTATCCACGACCGTTTCCAATGACCGTGAAAAGATGCCAGAAAATCCAGCTACCAGCTAAATTCACAATAAAAAACATTAAGAAATATCACAAAAAATATATACACACTTAAAAATATATTTTTTTAGGTGACGAATGATCACTTTTTGGTAAAAGTCACCTCAATAGATATAAGTTGTACACAACTAACTTTGAAAAATATTTGTAACCCTTAATGCAAAAAAAATGACAAGCCAACATTTTTTCGACGGATCAACTATGGTCCTCTTGGAACGAGCTGTCATGCAAGAAGGACCGTGAAGTTATTTTTTCAAAATTGATTTAAAAATCCATATTAAATCCTTTGTGGTTGTACAAAGGGTCATTGTACTCAGAAAAATAAGTTTTATCACTGTAAAAAATAATATCACAAATATAAGTTTCATTTAAGGACCCAATTGTTAAGACCGGTTTAAAAAGATCAGCGTTGTTAAATGGTAAGGTTATCGCCGATAATTTAATCGTCTAGCGATTACAATAATGTTATACTTATTGCCAGAACGCTAACAATCGAAGTGTCATTATAGTTATCAAAACATGATTTTAGAGTAAAATACTAAAAAAAAAAATAAGCGTGGTTCTCGGATGTATTAAAAACAAAAGTATTTAATTTTGAACGCATCAACCGGAATGATTTTCTCTGGAATGATTTTCTCAATGAACATGATTACAAATCGGAAAACGGAATGCATTTTCGGATTCTTCGGACAATTTTTCACTAGGAGAAGGTAAACGAAGTAATAAATAATAAAAATGGTGTGTTTTTGAAACATAATTAAATAAAATTTCCAAATTTGAGGGCATTTTAAGTAGAATAAATTTCATACAAATTGTGAAAATTTTTGATTCGTGCTTCAAATTTAGTTTGTAATGCAATATAATTTTACAAACAAAAATATTTTAAACAAATTTCAGGCGAAATTCTGACTTTTAAATAATTTTACCTAAAATTTATATGTATTTTGTTAAAAAGCTTATAAACTTAGTTAACTAAATATAAACATTGTTTTTTTTTTGTTAAAACTATATCAGCAACCTTAGCGATGGTACATTCGACGCAAAAATAAAATTTGAACACCTTTAACCTGATTTTAACAACAAAAACTATGACTATCAAAGTCACCCCGGTATTCAAAATAAAAAATTTCAACGCAACTATTTTTTTAAACACTATTGAAAAAACTTTTTTTCAAAAATAGTGCATGGACCTTGTGTGGCCTACCCTAGTACATGTTTTAAAAATAATAGTCTTGACCCTTACCAGATGGAAAATATTCAAAAAAAATAAAATCCTACCAATGTCACCCCGGTTTACGGTGCTCCAATTTTGATCTGATGTTAGCTCGAATTTCAATCAATTTATTGATTTATTTTTCACTTTAAATCTCTACTTCTAAAAAGTTTTCTTAAATCCGTCTTGCAGATTTCTTAAAGGTTTTGATCCCGGGAACATTTTTGTACAACATCGCAAAGTGCTAGGAATTAATCCCGAAAAGATACAGGTTTCAATTTTTTGACCATGTTTTGAAATATTTCCTAAAAAAACAAAAAAATCTAAAAACAGCTAGGATCAATTCCTAGCGCTTTGCGATCTTCTACAAAGATGTTCCCCAGATCAAAAGCTATAAGAAAAAAAATTTATAGGGTTTTGGGAAATTTTCTCTAAGAAGATGTAAAAAGCGAACATTCCTCATAGTAGAATTTTCTGGGGTCATAGTATTGTAAAGTTCCGGTTGATGTGCTCGAAATTAAACACTTTTGTCTTTTTCATATATTCGTGAATCACGCTTATACCCAAATTGCTTGTTACGAAAATTTAAGTATTTAAAATAGGTATTTTGTAAAATTATATAAATTTTGCAATAAAAACTCCAATGTAGTGAAAATCTGTACGCATTTCACATTATATGTTCCCATATTGCAAATAAAAAAAACTATTTTAGAAAAATGCGGTATTTTGTCGTAATTTGAGTATTTTATCAAATAACTCAAATGTATCAAAAATCTTTATAACATTCACGTCGATTGACATCCATATTGCAAATTATGAAAATCAAAGTTTTTTTTTTTAATTTCTGAATCAAATGTATGATGAAATAACTGAACTATTCACCACTTTATTATTTATTTTACGGTTATATCATAAATTAGGAATAATCTAAATACCAACAACTAATTATGTTTTTAGAATGACAAATAGAAAGTTTAAATGTCATTCTAAATATAAGTTTCAGGTCTTAAAAAACTTGTGATAAAATTCAATGTATTGAATAAATTTAAGTTTGAAATAAACGAACATAAAAATTGTATTAAATCATAATTAAATTCTAAAACCAATTTGCATTGTTTAATCACAGATTCAATTATAAAAAAAATGGTTTACAGCCAAAAGAAAATATTTATTTCAATATTTTACTCTAGTTTTGAAATTTTAATCAGTATTGAAATGATAGAAATTTATTTGAATACGAAGATTCCTCGTCAACCAGCAGGATTCAAATCAAAAGTGCTCTGATTTAGCTCAAATTTGGATAGGAGTTCCTTAATCAAAATAATTATAGTCCTATTTTCTTTTTTCTTATTTTTATGGTTCTAGCTGAAAGAGGGTTGTCTTCAAAACTGAGTTTTCCAACGATTTTTACATAAAACAAATTTAAAAAATCATATCTTTGAAAATATTGAATCAATTTAAATTCACCACATTGCAAAAGAAAGGTGATTATTTTGGCTTTAAATGAATAATACTAAGATTAAAAAAAAATCCATAGGTGCAAATGAAAACACTCTCAAGCTATGTTTTTTTATGAATTTCAGGATGTTTAAGGTATCTCCAAAAATGGCAAATAACAATCAACAGGATTTCGAGATATTTTTTGAAAAATTATAGGATTTCGGATCATTGATTGAACTTTTAGCACCATGCGGCTCCACTTTCCAGCTAAATGTACTGGAAATTCATTTTTATGGAGAAGCATGGTAGTTTTGGCTCGATTGTAATACCAAGATACAGTAAATTTTAGAGTAAATTTTCAAACCAATTTGCCCAATAAAGCAATTGAAAATTTAATCTAGAATAAAAATTTTAGGATCTTTGTTCTGGAAACTCCTAAGAGATACCCCTGGCTCGATTCTTTAGGCAAAAATAAGTAATGACGACGAAATTATCTTCTCCTTTTCTTGTTCTTCCCGTTCTCCCATATGTCTTCAAAAAATGTGAAGACCCTGGTTTTTTTTTGTTTTAAAAGAAACCTAAAAAGCAAATTTCAAAAATGTTGTATTTCAAATAAGAATACTATAGGGTGGTCCAAATCTGGGTTCCCCACACACAGTAAAAAAATCATGGTAATATAACGATTCGAAATCCGGACACTTAGTAGCATATCATTTTTGTCATAGCTGGCAAAAAATTATGTAATAAGTTGGAAATGTAGAAACATCATTAGGATGTAGTATAAACAGTCAGTTTCAAGAAAATGCATGCAAAATATGTCTTTTCTAACAATTTTTCATCAGAATTTTAAAATTAAAATGACTTGTTGTGCTTCGAATCCCGGACACTGTTAAAAGCTGATTCGAAATCCGGACACTTTTGCTTCGAATTCCGGACACTCGATTTTACTTATGAATCGCACAAATTTGGACTGAAATGTTAGTGAATGGCATTCTTTAGGTCTCAAATAAGCTGTTTACATCAAAACAATCGATAGTTTATATAAAAATTTGCTAGAATTTAAGGAAATCGAAACCATAAATTTCTGCTTTGCCTTCCCGGTGCTTCGAACGCCTATGAAATATTTCAAGTGAAATGTTTCAATTTTTTGGTAAACTTATAATTTTATTGTATTTAATTGTTTTGGCCAGGGCTGCGGAGTCGGGTCATATTTCAAACGACTCCGACTCCGACTCCGACTCCGGCTTTCTCAGATTAGCCGACTCCGACTCCGACTCCGGCTCCGGCTTTCAACAAATGATTGGCTCCGACTCCGACTCCGACTCCGGCCTACCAACTCTAGCCGACTCCGACTCCGACTCCGACTCCAGCTTTCAAGAAATGGTTGGCTCCGACTCCAACTCCGACTCCACATATTTTTAAACGTTTCAAAAGTTAGTTAACTTTTATTTTTAAAACATTGATAAATAAGATTATTTAAATGCTCTCTAAGCGTCGTGTTTCCTCAAGGAAAATAAGTTCGAATCACAAAACGCAAAAAAAGTTTCTAGGTTACAAATTTCATACATTATGGAAACAGAAATCAAAAAATATCTTAAGTTTTGAAGCCATTTTGAGAAGAACAGTTTTGTAAGTAAATTTGGATTTATTTACTTAACCTCAAATTTGCAATTAATTTATTCAAAGCTAATAAATTTAATGAATAATGAATAATTAAAAGAAACCTGGCCTTAAAGATCGATTGAACAGTTAGTCAGTTGTCTTTATTAACGAATGAACTTGCGCCTCCATCAAAATATATGAAAAAAACATAAAATAGAATAAAAAACAAATATCCAAGTAAAATATTTTCTAGGTCACGTATATTTATTTTTTTAAAGGTACATTGATTTGCAATGATAAGCACCTTCTGTCATATTGGCGTGGGACATACAGTATGAGAAAATTTAGTACCGGTTGATGATATTTGTATTTTGTTTTTTTTTTTTAAATCATAGGTATTTGAAAAATAAATTAAAATCTTATATTTTTTTCTATACATTTTATATTAGTTCCTTTTTGTATCGAAATCTTGAGTTTGTTCAACGCTAATTTGCAACGACATCAAAAAAGTTTATCTAAGATCAACATCAACATTCAATGATTATTTCAAAATTAGTTGCAACTTATTTTGATAGTTTTTGTTATTTTCAATTATTTTAAATGCAACACATGTACTCAGTTATAAACAAAATGCGCATGTTGAGGTCCAAGTAATAGATTGTTATAATCGTTGATTATTTGTTAGAAGAGTTATACTGTCATAGACACTTTTTCGATTTCCAAAAACAGTGATCACTATTTTTAACCTTTTTATGTACCTCGTATTTTTTTCCTGAAAAAAAGATTAATTTAAAACCTCCAAGACATTCACTATCAGGTTAAAAAATGACTGTGTGTGTACTTTTGTTTAGAAAGAACTGGATGAAATTTGGTCAAATTTGAATTGAAAAGGCACATAAATCTAGGCAAAAGGAAGCAGCCAAGAATCAATTGGATATGTCTGACTAGAGGAACTATACTCTTTCTCAGCCTATTTCTATTATCGGCCTATCAGCACTTTGATCATGAATTACAGCTTTCATAAAGTGCTTTTGACTGTTCCAAAGTAATAAATAGCTCAAATAAAAGTGAGCAAGCAACTGTCCATTGTTGATACATCTCAAAATGTTGATTTAATAGCGGAAAACGGCAAAAGTGATGAGAATTGGTCGATCGGCTTAGAGTGATTAAAATGGGTATATTTCCCCTACATAACTAATATTTTTTATTATTTTTTGAGTTATGATACTACATACTTGCGTAAGAGGTTATCATTTAGTGATTATAGTGAAATAACACAATTAGAGCTTTCCAATCACAATAAAAGCTTCAAAAACATAATGGCTTCTGATAAATCTCTTAAAAAATGACGATGCAGTGCATGCGACGCAAAAAACAATTAAAAATATAAGAAGTTTTGCAAATTAAGCTGTTTTATTGGAAATACTGAACAATAAAAAAAATTTTTGTTGAATTTAAGATAACTCCGACTCCGACTCCGGGTTATCAGAAATGTTCGGCTCCGACTCCGACTCCGACTCCAGCTCTTAAAATTTAGCCGACTCCGGCTCCGACTCCGACTCCAGCTGTTCGAGATTTGACGACTCCGACTCCGACTCCGACTCCAGGTCCCCAAAAAGACCCGACTCCACCGACTCCGGCTCCGACTCCGACTCCGACTCCACAGCCCTGGTTTTGGCATTAAATACAGCGTTCGAACAAATTTTAAATAAAAGTTGCTGTTGAAATTCATCAAATAACACAGTTTCGACATTCACAATGCGAACTTATATCCAAATAATTGATAAAAAAAGATGAAGTGTCCGGGTTTCGAAGGGTCCGGGAATTCGATTCATGACGTTAACATCTGGGAAGGGCTACATCTTTTATGTCAGAAAAAATGTGTAATTTTACCTATGAAAATATGTAATTTTACCACTTTTCTGGTGGAATATCACTTTTTCAGTCCAAAATGAGGTAAAATTACATCATATTCAAACTTCCAAAATTACACCTTCCAAATTTACACAATTTTTTACTGTGTAGTGCTATCCCCCAAAGTCATGAATTGACTTATTTCTAGGCTAAATTGCAAATTCAAGCTCGGCCAAAATTCTCAAAATTTCACACGTTGAAGTTAAGTTATCAACTGACTTTTGAGTTTAAACTTAAATCCAAATAAATAAAAATAAAGAATTCCAAAGTAGAATTCCATCAAATTCCACGTTTTCAGTGCCGTTTTCTCATCAGCATGTGGCAAACTAGCGCACCCTGTCCCCCCTTCTTCCCCCCCTCCCCTCGCAACTCGTAGGCGATTTTAAATTATTCAGCAGATTTATGAACACCTGCCACCTGCCTGCGTTCCATCATCCTTCAGTCCGCCCCTCATCAGACGGCGGCGAGACCCGGAATCGAAGTTTGTATCACGATGTCTGCCAGCCACGCCCGGCTCTGCCTTTTTGACTTTTTGAAATATGTGCATAAATGGTTCACAGGAGCAGCGGCAGCTTTCATATTTATGAAGAATGCATTGAATATAACGGGCCAGGGCGTTTTCTTTTGCCCGGGGTTGGTCTTTTCCCGGTGTCCGTTCATTTCGAGAGTTTCTGCAGGTGGTAGTTCTGGGCCGGGACTTGATTTGAGCTGCAGCAACTAAATCAAGGCGCAACCCTGCGACAAACAACATCAAATAATTTATTCTAATTGGAGGAGAGATGCAATTAGAAGAGCATTGTGGAATTCGGGACTTTGTTACGATTCGGTAGCAAAAAAGATACAATTTGCAAAATTTTCAAAGACATTGAAACAATAGAAAAGATGATTGTCTGAAACGGAGTCAAAAGTTTAAATTACTTAAAGTGAAGCCGTCAATCATTTTCAAAGAAAATTGATCACTAATTACTTTGTGTTTAGTTAAATTATACGAATTTGTGCACCATAGAGAAATTCTCTGAGATTTCGGTCATTCGATTTTTTATTTGTGTTTTTTAATCCGGCTGACACTTTTTTGGTGCCTTCGGTATGCCCAAAGAAGCCATTTTGCATCATTAGTTTGTCCATATAATTTTCCATACAAATTTGGCAGCTGTCCATTAGGGTGCCCAGAAAAAATTACCCCCTGCTCCACAAGCGGAAAACGGGTTTTTGGGTTATTTTAAGCATCTGTGCAAATTTTGATCGGCAATGGTTGAGATTAACCCATTGATAACCGAGTCTAAAGTTAGTGAAAAACAAGTTTTTCATACAAATATTACTTTTTTAAATCGCTAATAACTTTTCAGGATCGAGTTTTACAGCTTTGGTATGTTCTACAAAGTTGTAGAGCATTAAATTTCCAATGAGAATCTCACTTTTGGGAATATTTTGATGAAAGAAGCGCACCGTGCAGACCAAACCGTAAGAAAATTGAGTTTTCCATACATTTTTTCGATTTTTCCCATACAAACTTCACCTTTGAGTATCAATGAGTAAACGTTGACTCATATTTGGCCCAGAGTCCTAAAATAGCTCAAGGAACAATATTCAGCTTGTGGAGCGAGGTTTTGAGAAAAAGTCCCATATTCTGGGCACCCTACTGTCCATACAAAAATGATGTATGAAAATTCAAAAATCTGTATCTTTTGAAGGAATTTTTTGATCGATTTGGTGTTTTCGGCAAAGTTGTAGGTATGGATACGGACTACACTGGAAAAAATGATACACGGTTAAAAAAATTTGGTGATTTTTTTATTTAACTTTTTATCACTAAAACTTGATTTGCAAAAAAACACCATTTTTATTTTTTGATATGTTTTAGAGGACATCAAATGCCAACTTTTCAGAAATTTCCAGGTTGTGCATAAAATCATTGACCGAGTTATAAATTTTTTAATCAATACTTATTTTTTCAAAAAATGGACATTTTGGTCGCAAAAATTTTTCAACTTCATTTTTCGATGTAAAATTGAATTTGCAATCAAAAAGTATAATTGTGAAATTTTGATAAAGTGCACCGTTTTCAAGTTATAGCCATTTTTATGTAACTTTTTTCAAAATAGTCACAGTTTTTAATTTTTTTAAATTAGTGCACATGTTTGCCTACCTTTGAAATTTTTTTTTGAAAAGCTGAGAAAATTCCCTATATTTTGCATCTTCGGACTTTGTTGATACGACCTTTAGTTGCTGAGATATTGCAATGCAAAGGTTTAAAACCAGGAAAATGGATGTTTTCTAAGTCTCACCCAAACAGCCCACCATTTTTCAATGTCGATATCTCAGCAACTAATGGTCCGATTTTCAATGTTAAAATATGAAACATTTGTGAAATTTTCCGATCTTTTCGAAAACAATATTTTCAAAATTTTCAAATCAAGATTAACATTTCAAAAGGGCCAAACATTCAATATTACGCAAATACAAATACAAAAAAATCGAATGACCGAAATCCTAGAGAACTCTACTCTACTATTTTTTTTCAAAAAATCGAAATATTTGTCGAAATATTGGCTTTATATTGAATGTTTGGCCAAATGGTAGGTTGTTTAGGTGAGACTTAAAAATCATCAATTTTTCTGTATTTAATTTTTTGCATGGCAATGTTTCAATAGCAATATTATTATTTTTTTATTTACTTTATGGCAATATTTCAGCAACTAAGGATCGTATCAACAAAGTTCGAAAAAGCAAATTATAGAGAATTTTATCAGCTTTTTAAAAATATTTTTTTTAGATTGGGCAAACAAGGGCACTAATTTAAAAAAATGAATAACTGCGACTATTTTCAAAAAAGTTACCTAAAAATGGCTATAAATTGAAAATGGTGAACTCTATCAAATTTCCCAATAGTACTTTTTGATTGCAAATTCGATTTTACATCAAAACATGAAGTTGAAAATTTTTTCGACAAATATTTAAATTTTCTTGAAAAAATCAGTATTGATTAAAAAAAATAACTCAGTCAAAGATTTTTTGCGCATTCTGGATATTTCTAAAAAGTTGGCAAAAGATATCAGAAAATGAAAAAAAATAAAAATAGTGTTTTTTTGCAAATCAAGTTTTAGTGATAAAAAGTTAAATAAAAAAATCACCAAATTTTATTTTACTGTGTATCATTTTTTACAGTGTAGTCCTTATCGATACCTACAACTTTGCCCAAGACACCAAATCGATCAAAAAAATTCCTTAAAAAGATACAGATATTTGAATTTTCACATATCATTTTTGTATGGACAGCTGCCAAATTTGTATGGAAAATTATATAGACAAACTAATGATGCAAAGTGGTTTCTTTGGGCATACCAAAGGCACCAAAAAAGTTTCAGCCGGATTAAAAAATACAAAAATTATAATTAAACAAAGAAGACCGATTTCGTAGCGAATTTCTCCATAATAAATAAGCATTTGCCCTTGAAATAATTTGATAATTGAATGTTCAGTTGAAATATTTTGGACGTTGTCCTTTTCTTTGAAAAAACAAATAAGAAAAGTTTTAAAATAAAAAAAAAACATCAAATGAAGCTTAATTGTTCCAACAAATAAAGCTTAATTAAAATCATAATTCATACGCTAATTAAATAATATCTCTCTGCTCATTGCTTACCAATTTGCTCAAAAAACTCTCGAAAGCTAAAAAGAGCATCAAAGAGTTTATCTTCAGTAACTGAGATTTAAGTCCGTTTCTCTCAAATTTCTTCTCCGTTCTCTCGCTCTCACTCATGAAAATTCTCATAATAACATATTCCACTCTCGAGCAGTTTTTCGTCAATTCACGTTTACGTTTTGTTGTTTGGAATGAAATTCCCACCGCGAAGGCCAAGTGTATGTTTTGGTTGTCGGGAATTTTTCGAGAGAATGGCAGCAGTAAAAAAATATTTCTGCAATGTAACCAAACACAGATGTTCATTAGGGTGACAGGGGAATTTTTAAGTTTATGCACTTTTGCTTTTCGTCCTTTGTCAAAATTGTGTAATGTGGAGCTTTTTTTCAATTTGAAACTCGATTCTAGATATTTTTGAAACTTTTGCTTGTCACCCTAATATTGCCACAAATATTTGCCTTAATGGAGGAAAAAATAAGAATTAAGAAAAGTGCGCGCAAAAATGCCATCGACCGCAAACTTATTTTTGGAAGCAACCAATTGTTTACTTTTTCCGCCCAAAACTTTTCTCAAAAAGCTACAAAACATCTTCAAAAAGATGCCACAGATTTTGACATCGTAATCAGCAGTTCTGCCACGTGACTTGAAAATTTAGACGAAAAAAAAACTTTTTCCCTTCAACATTCCCACCACGTGACGGCAATGATTTTTCAACTCGATGAATTCGGCTTTCGCCGAAAATAATTAATCGCTCGGAGCCTAGAGGCAGATTGCGCGGTGACTGTCACGCACCCGCGGGAAAAGTTTTCGCACCAACGCCGGAAGCAAATTTCACGATCGGTTTGCTTTTGCGATTGCGAGTGCTGGGGGAGGAGGCGCTTTGAAGATTTTGGGCGTGAAAGTTTTTCTCCTGACAAGGATGATTGAGCGGAAAAGAGCGACGAGTTAGCGATTGAAACAGTTGTCTCATGCTGAGTGAACGGGGGGAAAAGACAGCTTGAAGAAATCGTCGTATCTTGAGATTTGTCTACCAATGAAGATGATTTGGATATTTGCTCTATTTTGAGTTAAAAAAATAGGTTGGTACAAATATTTTTAAAAGATTTTGTTTTTGTCAGGGTCCACAATTTTTTTTTCAAAAATTTTCAAAATGTCAATTAAATGTTACGCAAACAGCTGAAATCAATTTCATGTTTGAGTTTATTAAAAAATCTATTGAAATTTTTTAAAACTTTCGACCGGTGCGATACGGACCCTTTGTTACGATTCGGCAGCAAAAAAAAGCAAAATACTGATACAATTTGCAACATTATCAAAGAGATTGAAGCATCTGAAAAGACTTTGTCTGAAACGGAGTCAAAATTTAAAAACACTTGATATGAAGCAGTTTGATGGTACCGCAAAAAGTTTTTTTTTCGCAACATATTTTGCAATTTTTGATACTTTTTGTTGTTTCTAGGTGTTTTCTAACCTTCTATTAATATTTCATTGACTTAGAAAATTAGTGATCTGATTCTACATGAAAAAAATAAACGATATATTTCATATATTTCGATTTTTTCAATAATTCCAATGAAGTATTCAATAAATGTCCAAATTAAGCTGAATATTTCAAAATGTCTTGAAAATTATAAACATAAATATCAAGAAATCAACCGATTTCTTTGACAATTGCACAAATAGCACGATTTTATCACAAATGGCAATTTTCTATAAAACTTTAATATAGTTTAATTTGTTTAACTTTTGAGCAACTCTCCACAAAATACCGGAAATCTTTATTTTTTAATTTTCTGATTGATATAATGTATTTGCACAATGGTAGGCTAGCATAGCATAGCATAGCATAACGGGTCTGCACCGCGCTGTAGGGCAGGGGTGCTCAAAGTTTTTGAACGGCGGGCCAAATTGGAAGCTCAAATGAGCTGGCGGGCCAAAGGAGAAAAGTTCAAAAAAATAATGAAAAAATTTCAATTAATAAAATTGAAAAAAAAAAAACGTCTGTCGGTTGAAGCTTTTTTTTTAAATTAAAGGTAATTTAAGAACATTTTCGTTATTTTATATTTGTTATTCAATTGGTTTAATTTCATTAAAATCAGAAAATCAAAAAAATGCAAAACAAATATTATTCATCCGATTTTCATTGCAACTTTCGTGCCTCAACAATCAATGAAATCAATACAATAAATCGTGATTTCCCAAATATTCTGAGAATTAAAAGGTATTTAGTTGAATGCACTTCTATTTCATCTGACTTTGTTTTGATTATTTTCTTAAGTTTATTCGAGAAGGGGTCACACAAACTTTTGGAAAATGCGTAGTTTTTTTTTTAAAATATTGTTTAACTTTAACGATAAATCGTGGCTTAAAGATTTTTCAATAAAATTTCAATAAATTTAATTCTGGTTTAATCAGATGTTAGGTACTCAGATTCATAACCCACACGTTATGAGTTCAAATCACGCGGTGGAAGGTTCTAAGTGCGAAATAAGTTTGAGATCCAGATAATAACAAGTCGTACGTAATGATTTTTGAATAATTATATACCTATGTTTTAATTCTTTACAGTTTCCTGCTTTAATCAAATTCAAATTCAAATTCGAACGTTTCCAAAAATGTTTGATGAAAATTTGGCAAAATTTATTTTTTTAATCACATTTAAACGAGTTACTTACATTGTTTCAATAAGAAAGATTGCTCAACTCAATATTTGTTTCATATAATCGGAATCATAGTATGAAATCATTAATTTTGTATTAAAAAAAATTAAAATCACTTACAAATGCGTCAAAGGGCCATTTTACATGATCATTCAAAATGGGTCCGCGGGCCACCAAAAATCACCTCGCGGGCCACGTTTGGCCCGCGGGCCATACTTTGGTCACCCCTGGTAGGGGGTGCCACAATGGTCAATTCAATATTCTTAGACAATTTGATTGCTGCCCGGTACAACCAAAAATATCTGAGAACGTAATATATTTGCAAAATGGTAGGTTTCACAGAAAATGAATATCTCGATTTTCATATATTTTTTTAAATCAATTTCACAAAATCCGTATTTAATTTAAAAACCCGCAAATTTTGAGCCAGAAAGATGTGCAGACCAACTTTTTGCCATTGAGTAATGATTTAAAAAAAAAATGGAAGATTAACTCAAAGTTTTTTTTTTGGTTTTTATGTAAAGTTTGCAATCAAAAATTAGTTTTCAGAAATTTTCAAAAAAGTGCGACGTTTTCGAGGTATATAATTGCAAAAAGTTCGTTTCTAACTAAAAAATTCAGTTTATGGGTGTGCATTTCTAGAAATATTTTTTTTCGAAAGGTTCAGATGACACAAAATGGCTTCTTTGGTAATATGGAAGTCCCCCAAACTGTTAAAATGTTTAAATGTTAAATGTTTCGAAGGTTTTTAACGATAAAATTTTCGAATTTGTCGGACGATAGTTTTGTTTAAAGTCTTCTTGATGCTTTCACTAACAATGTATTATTTAATAATGTAGTGAGTTTCAAACAAGGTTTCAAAGCATAAACCAAAACAAATCACATTTTCGCTTGTGTGCTATCTTGTGATACGTCCTATCTTTTTACAGTAGACGAGTCACAATATAGCACATAAGCGACGATATTTTATCGGAAATACTCAAATATTTATGATTTGCAATATGGGTATCAATCGATTTGAAATTTGGCATGCATCTCTACTATTTTAGATTTCTTTTGTTAAATACAAAAAAAAATGACAAAAAAGCTTAATTTTTGAAAATGCTCAAATTTTCATAATTTGCAATATGGGTATCAAACGATTTAAAATTTTGCATACTTTTTCACTGATTTAATTGATTGAAATACTAAAATTAAAAAAAAAACTTTTTTTAAGAACAGTCCAGACTAGTTTGCCTGGACCAAATGGTTTTTCTCCAAACTTTATATGGAGGATTAGTGTGGTTCGGTTCTCCTACATATTGCATGCAATTTTTGGGTTGTATTCAAGAGCGACGAACCTTAATTCTCCAAACAAACTTTGGAGAAAACCCATTCGACCTAGACAAACTATTTTTGAAAAAATTAAAATGCACGTGATTCTGGGTATACCAAACATAATGCTTCCCCTCGAGTTGAGCCTCCGCAGTAATTTTTTGTCATTTTTTGTAGGTCAGTGTAATCGAATTCGGAACGAAAAATATGTTTCAGGTTTTCTTATATTTTCTTAGACATAACATCAAACATGAATTCGGCGACCCAATTTTAATCGAATTTGGCTGGTTGCCTTAAAAATAACCAAATGCATTTTCTTCAATATTTCATCACTTCATATTTCATCAGCTTGAAAATCTAAAATAAGACAACGAAAAAAAATTTTTTTTTTCGTTGTTCGATTATCCGAAGTAAACATTTTCCGAGGCCTTCGGATAATCGAGTCTGAACTGTACAGAAATTTTTATAGTTCGCAATATGGTTTTTAAACGATTCGATGTTTCGAAAATTCGAAAGTTCTTGAAAATATATCAAAAACCCCGATTTAATCCCACCTGGTGTGAGATAGAGCCTTTCTTACTAAAGAATATAACAATGGTAGAACTTTTTTCAATTCATAACATCGACTTTGTTTATTTATAACGTCAGCACAAAAGAAAGTCTTATGATGAAAGCAATGTATTATAAATGATATGATTTCCAAAGGAAATAAAAAACGCAATTTTCACCAAAAGAATATTTTCAATCGTACAATATGTTTGTAAGTTTGTAATCAAACAAGCGTTTATGACAAACGCGATCATAGCAAGCTTCCCATGCGCCAGTGACAACGCACACCGCGGTTTTGGTTTTTTAGCTTCGGTACGAGCCCTTTTGTGTGTTGGTATTGTCCGTTTTTTTCAAAGGTACACGCCGCGCGGCATTTCAGAATGCGATTTTTTGCCCGCGAGCGAGAAGAAGCACTAGTTGGCAACGAAAAAAAACAACAACACAACGCTTGAAGTTATACCTCTACACCATCGCCTCTTTAGCACAAGGCGCCGTGTGCGGTGAGCGCGAGTGTGGAGAGGAAAGGAATATAAGTTCTCTCCCTCGCTCGCTTGCGATCAAAGCTTTCCTTTTTCACCCAACAACAAGAAGCAAGCCAAGAACTTTCGAAGAAGATCCCCACTTTCTAAAAAGATCCCCACTCTCTAAAAGCTCTTTCAAATTCACCTCAATGTTTCTCAAGATTTAAATCTTTTGCCTCTGATCTAGATAAAAAAATTAGTTAGGACACAAACCTCTAGACCACCACACAACAAAAATAAATGACAGAATTTAAATCGCATAATGGTCTCATGTCGCAGGTTTCAAAACAAATACTGGACAGTTATGCATATAATGATAATACTAAAGAGCCGAAAAATATACGATATCTATAGTAGCAAATGAAAATCGATAGGGCACCCAACACATATTAGAGTATATTGGATCCCAATAACAAGACGCGCCAGCAGTACGCGCCAGCATTAGAAGCTCAACTTGACAACTTGTCGACTTGGCGACGATGCGTCTAAAATCGATGCAGTGTGATTTTTTGACGATTTTTCCGAAGAAAATTCATGCTTTATCGACATATTTACGAAGATGGAAATGACGCCCTGCCTTAAAGTAAAACCTATACCTTTCTTTAGTAAGAAAGGCAAAAAGTAAATCGTTCTAAAAATTGATCGGGATTGCCGATCGATGTCGAATTTGTTTCAGATGCTCACTCATGGTCTGTACTATGAATGTAGCAAGAAATTTCGAATAAAATCAGAAATGAAAAATGTTGGCGAAGCTCATTAGGTGGGCTTTTACCTTTTTTTAGAGATTTTTTTTCTTATGGTAGGTCAATCAAACGGCTCTAACTCCAGAACCCGATTATGGATCTGGATGAAAATTTGGGAGGTTGCAGAGCTCGAAAAATGCAATTTTTGAGATAAATAAAAGATATGAAAATGAAAAATTTTGACCATATTTTCATTTGAAAACTGTGTATTTTGTTGAAAAGTCTGGCCGCATCCGAAAACAGATGGATATTTCGAAATTCGGTCTCAAAATGACCTTTGTGCAGCACACCAGCTTTCAAATGCACTTGGTACAATCAAAATCGAAAATAGGGGAGCCGAGGACTACGCGACACAAAATTTGGCAAAAATTTTACCACACACGGACATCACTCGAACTCCACGGAATTTATTTTCTCAAAATTCGAGGGTTGGAGATAGGCGAGTTCTGTCAAGGTGAATCGATAGAGCGTCTAAAATCGATGCAGTGTGATTTTTTGACGATTTTTCCGAAGAAAATTCATGCTGAATCGACATATTTACGAAGATGAAAATGACGTCCAGCCTTAAAGGAAAACCTATACCTTTCTTTAGTAAGAATGGCAAAAAAATGATTTATTTGTTTAATAATTTTCTCCTTTTTTGGTTCTTCCGTTCAGGTCAGGATCGAAGATCATTAAAAGTTCCTTTTTTTAATATTCAATGCCTTTGTTTTTTTCCTCAAAAACATTAAAAAGTGAATAAACGATCTCCATGACTACATTGTATTTCATTACGCCTGAATGCTTGCAAAAATCTTAATAAAAGCTTTTAAAAGATAGTATTTAAAATAAAAGCGCCTGTGGTCGAAAAGCAAGGATTTGATTGGGTGTTGATTTACTGTCAGTAAATCAGTTAGTCAGTTTGAGTCAGCAAATCATTCGGTTTGAGTCAGTCAGTCAGTAAGTCAGTCAGCCAAGTAAGAGTTTCTTGAAAGCTTCTAAAATCACCGCCAGCTTCCCTCAGTTGTCGATCATTACCGTCAAGTGACAACCTGCCCCCACTCTTAAACGATACCATTTGTCAAGCCACACTCCTGCAGCTGTCAAAACCACCCACGCCGAGCTCCTCCAGCTTTGACTGCAACGGTGCAGTAATTATAATGCAAATCTGGATGCCACCCCAAAATCCGGAAACCGCTGGCGACGGCAACCATAAGTTAGAATTATAATGGTGTCACACAGAGCGAACGACGAGAACAGAACCCCTAGAGAAGTAGCAGTCGGTTCCCGCTTCCGGCCAGACAGTCGACAGCCGGAAGTGGCACAGTAATTAGTTCACCACACCGGTCTTCTGGTCGCTTTTCTGACAAGGTGATGCAGTTAAAGGTGGGAACAATCGAGTTGCATGCGAGAATGTTGCGTGCAAGTTTGAGCTGTCATCAAGAAAGGTTCTCGCAAACATTTTTTTTGCAAGATCGTTCGACCCTACACGTGCCACCTTCACTCTTAATTATCTTGACCTTAGTCAACGTGCAAGTTAGAGAGGTCTAATTTATTCATGGAACTGGTTCCAGGAGTTCCGGAGCCGAAAAAGTATTTCTCTCTCGGAAGGTGACATTCGCAAACGGAACGCACCAGCAGAGGGACTAAATTAAAGAGCTGCCATTAAATTTCATTATATTTAGACATCATTCTTCATTGCGATCGCCCTGGAAACAAAAACAAGGGTTTGGAGACTCGTGTCAGCGCAACTTTCCGTTGACACACGGCGGGAAAAATGTTGTACACACGTCCGCGCCGTGTTTTTCCGCCATGAAGGGTGGGGAGTTGGGCCGGGGGGTCGTAAATCAAATTGTTAGCCTCTTCCGGGCACGGAATTTGATTCATTTTGGAGGGTTGAGCAGCGCCTTAATCTGGGAACCATTTTTCATGTCACCGGGAGGCTGGAATGTGACAAACAAGGGAGTTCATTAGGGAATGGTTATAAATTTGGATTAAAAGTTTACTGCCGTCGAGCCTGCGACGTTTCGGATGAGTTTATACCAGTTTTTATACAACGCGAGCTGTCATCCTAAATCTTTGACAGTGCGCCTCAAGGCCAATTTCGTTTGCGTCATTCTCTTTTGTGTCGTCTTTCGCACCAAATTGATTCCAAGCAAGAGCTATCTTTGACTCTGATGGTAAAGTTACGGGTCTTACTTCTGCATGGGCATGACTTAGCTTCAATTCCCATTGGTAACTACTTAAAAAGTTTATTTTTGTGACAACCTTCATTGAAAACAAACATTATCTACCCTAAATTAACCCAAATCACGACCCGTCCAACTATCCCTTCCCCCAACATTTCCCAGATTTTCAACGCTATCCAATTACTGGATCAAGCTGAAAGATTATCTGTTTGCTTTCGTTTTAACTTTGTCCCCACCCGACTTGTCTCTGCCCAAATTCGACCCCGATTCCCGCCTCTTTAGTGCCCTCGATGAAAAATCCATCAGAGCACAGGCCGACGACGTGACTTCCCAGCCTGATTGCCTTCTTTCACTGACTCTATAGTACGGCGCACGAAGGCATGTCCTTTGAACAACAACAACATCGCCCTAGACACACAGTCAGGACGTCCAGTCTACGACAGCACTTGAAGGCCTCCTTGCTTCAGGTTTTTTCTTTCGTCTTTTTTCGCTACGAATCAACAAGAAACAACGCCAAGTGAAATAAATCTGATTGAAAATCACCGAGTCCTGATTAATGTCTGGCTCGGCCTCATTATACGCAATTTCATTACCGGGGAAGAGGCGCTCTCCTTCGACGGTCCTGGGCGGTGATTTTGAGAGGCTTCTTTCGTTTTTTTTTACCGTGAAGTAGGAGATGACAGCTAGATCAGTCACGGACCGAGTGAAATTAAATTTACTGGCGATTTTGTCGTAATCATGTTTTTAAAGTGTTTCTAGGCGACACGGGCGATTGGGATCAATTTGGGTTCGATTAAATAAGTTTGTTTGTACTTGAAAAGTAGACTGAAATCACAACATCAGCTAAAGCAAACAAGGAGTTGTCCTTAAGTGACATAGCCTTGCAAAAAAAAAAAACTTGAGGTTAAATTTAATAGCTGCAGTTTTTATTATCAATTCACGTCTTCTGAATATTCAAAATTAGGCTATGCCATTTTGAAATATTGATAAATGTGGTAAAGATTAAATTTTTAGAACACTTCCAGAGTTTTTTTTTAAGGTTCTAAACCAAATTTTCAATTTTTGCTTTTTAGGTGTTTTTGAATACCAAGGCGGTGCTAAAACACCCAAAAAGCAAAAAATGAAAATTTGGTTTATAGGACCTTATCAACAAAAAACTCTAGACTTGTAATGCAATAGAACAGGGTTGCCAGATTAATCTTTCAAACCTTTCGCCCCTTTTCTAACCGACATATTTCGTTGCATTTTTGCTTGCCAGATATTTCCCGATTTTAAATCGTCACTGGAAAGATTTTTTTTTTTTCAAAACATAAAAACCTACATTAAATGGTTCCAAAAAAGTCTCTAAGGATCTTTTATAAAAAAAGAAATCAAACAATAAAAAGCTGAGGTATTAAAGATTCAAATTTTTTTTTCTTAAGGGTTGCCAGATAAATCTGGCATCGAAAAAAAAATTTTGATCGAAAATCGTAAAATAAAATTCTGCGTTACCTTTATGGATAAGCTAAAATGAAAAACCGAATATATAAAAAGTGAAAATATAAAATTGTTTACACATTTGCAGTGTTGCAAATGAGTGATAGAAAAGCTATCAATTGATTATCTCTGCACCAAAAACATCCGAGAGTATAGCGGCTGTCACTATAGCTTGTGAGATCTCTTCTTGTGTCTCGTGATTCCCAGCGATGTCATTCTCTCTCTATCACTCCTCCCCTTTTCCTCGACTATGCGCTCTCACCGCTGAGTCTCTCAATCTCTCCGAAAACTGCAATGAGAGAACGCGAGATGGCGATTAGGAGCCGACCACGCATGACGTCCCGTTAAACTGCGTTTGCGAAATTGGTGTTGTGGCGGCTTTTGTGGTTAAACCAAGGGGTTGGAAACTCTTAGAGCTATAATTATTACGTTAACCAGTATATCAAAATATATGTTAGTATACTTATTATTTCCTTTGCATATCGCCAGTATACTTACCAATATACTGAGAGTATCTTAATATACTAACAGTTTATTGCTTTTAGGTTAGTATACTAACAAGTATACTGGAATATCGTTAGTATACTCAGTATTCCTAAGTTATATTAGAGTTTCCAGCCCCTTGGGTTAAACGCTGTTGCGGTAGGATGATCGTGGAAGCGGGAATGAGAGAGAAAAGGAAAATGTCAATCGCGAGTGGGTAAACACGAAAACGTGTTCGGCTATGTTCGGCGCTGAGAGTTTCAATGAGGAGAGAAGAGCAGTTGTATTTGAGGCATGATTATTCAGGCGGGATAATTGTAGTTGCTGAGAGCTGATATTTTGATATTTTAACAACCCTGCACATTTGTGGTAATTACTTTGAGGATAGTGGCTTATCAGATTTTTCCCGATTTTTTGCCAGATTGTTTTCGGTTCAGAACTGGTAACCCTGCTTACAATGTTCATATTTTTTAAGCACAGAAAACAATTTTGTTTTAAATATTTGGCCATAAAATTATACTTTCATCACTGAATTCAGTTGAATTTATAAAATTCTGCATTTTTATTTTTTTTTAGTAAGTTCAATATTCAATTATTTAAATGGAAATAAAATGAAATTGATTTTTATCAAACAAATATTTGCAATAATGACCAAACTCGGTCATAACTTATTCCGGTAAAAAAGTAACTTTTTCCATTAAACATTACATTATTAAAAAATGAAAATAACATTGAGAAAACAAAAGTTTTCCTGGAATTCAAATCTGATTCTTAATTAATTGTGATAAATTTTAAAATTGGGAAAATACGAATTTAGTAGAATATAGTGAGCAATTGCACACAGGTTTAAAATCCGGTAAAAATTAACGAAAAATAAACTCTATTTAATTTACAAAAATATAATTCTAATATCAGTAACTTATAATATTAAAAAGTTTACTTTCAATCGTTTCATTTGAAAACCTCAGATTAAAATAAATAATAAATAACAATAAATTAATGATTTAAATAATGAATGCAATAAATTTGGGATATCAATTTTAAATCAATTGTTTCCCATTTGTCTCTATATCAATTGAGTTAATAAGTTTTATAAAGCTTAGCAACACAGCAAATTTTAATGCATTTTTTGTGCTTCCTTATTTGCCAAATTTGTTTTATTGGCCAGTATAAGAAGTCATTTGAAAATGAATGCTTTTAGTTTTAACAAGTTAGTAGAAATTCAACAAATCACAAATGTTTAAATTTTTGAATGCTGATTGCTGATATTTAAACATATTATTTTGCGAAAGATTGATTGTTGTCATTGTTATCCAGAATATAACATTTTATTGAAACCCCTTAACTCTCATCTTCAGTCAAGGAAAATTTCAATTTAATTTGTTTCAAGTCGAAGTTCAGGGAAGACAAAATCTTCAAAAAATATTTGCAAAGCACTTATTGATAATTAACAGACTTGTTTTGCTAGAAAATGAATATATATATATATATATATATATATATTGTTCATTTAAATTTCGCAGCTGCTAATATTTTTAGATGTTTTTGTCTAAAATGTTTTAAGAGCTACACTAATTTGATATTAATTAGGGTTAGTGAATTTTCACGATTTCGCGGACATCATAAAATTCGTGAAATTTTGAAATTTTCGTGAAATTCTGTGAAATTTAAATAATTTAATTAAAAATTGCAAGATTTAGCAAATATTTTATCCACTTTTTATGCCTTTAATTATAATATTTTTCCAGAGTTATACCAACTATTTGAAGAATTGAAAGGGAAAAATAAATTACAACAAAATGGTAACATTATCAACTCAGTATTGAACGTGATAAAAACTTGGATGAAGTAAATAAGAATCAGTAAAATTAAGAAAAATCGGATTCATATAGCTGATTTTGGCTTTGTTAACTTTTTTGTTCATGCATAATCGGTATGTTTAACGTCATGATTCGAATTCCCGGACGCTTCGAAACCCGGACACTTCATCTTGTTTTTTCAATTATTTGGATATAAGTTCACATTATGAATATCAAAACTGTGTTATTTGATGAATTCCAACATCAAATCCATTGTTTGAACGCTGAAGTTAATGCCAAAACAATTAAATACAATAAAATTATAAGTTTACCAAAAATGCGAAACATTTCACTTGAAATATTTCATAGGCGTTCGAAGCACCGAAAAACAAAAGCAGAAATTTATGGTTTCGATTTCCTCAAATTCTAGCAAATTTTTATATAAACTATCGATTGTTTTGATGTTAACAGCTTATTTGAGACCTAAAGAATGCCATCCACTAACATTTCAGTCCAAATTTGTGCGATTCATAAGCAAAATCGAGTGTCCGGAATTCGAAGCAAAAGTGTCCGGATTTCGAATCAGCTTTTATCAGTGTCCGGGATTCGAAGCACAACAAGTCATTTTTGTTTTAAAATTCTGATGAAAAATTGTAAGAAAAGACATATTTTGCATGCATTTTCTTGAAACTGACTGTTAATACTGCATCCTGATGATATTTCTACATTTCCAACTTATTACATGATTTTTTGCCAGCTATAACAAAAATGATATGCTACTAAGTGTCCGGATTTCGAATCATGGCGTTATTCATAATAATTCATAATATTTTTTTTCATCAATATTTTTTCTAATTGTCGTATTGTAATTGGTTTTTAAAAGACTGCTCAGCTTGTTTCAAATGCATTTGATTTAACAACAATAAATAGCAAACATTCTTGTCAAATTAGCATTAACTGGTCAACTCTCGATGAGCCGATATAAATTGTTTTTTTTTTTCAAGCAAATAAATAAACATATACATTAAATATATATTTAAGTTTTTTTAATAATCATTAAAGAAGGTCAAACGTATTCAAACATAGTTTTTTATGAGTGTCAATTTAAAATTGATGAAGAAATATTATAGTTAATTGAAGAATAATAAATAATTACGAATAAAAAGTGCTTTCTGTAATTTGAACTTAAAAGTTATTAACCCTTTTTTCACGTTTCGTGAATTTTCCTTGAAATTTAGAGTTTTTGAATTATGATCTCCGTGAAAATTGCAATTTTAAAGGTGAAAAATCACTAAGCCTGATTATTTCCTACAATTTTGCTTCGAAGTCATTGAAGAACCAATGGTTGCTGTGATAAGGCCTCTGAAAGAAAAGCAAGGGATATCTCAGAAAATATGCGTTCATTTTCAATGTCAAAAAATGAAATTAACCAAACATATCCAAAAATGGGAATTTTCTAAAAAAAATATTTTGTTCATTTTTTTTTTGCATAAAAAAAGCTTTTCCCGGCAAACTTCGTCCCTCCCTTTTTTGGTTTCTTGACGTTTTAGCTTGTTAGCTTATGTGATCAAAATTTGATTTTACGCAACCTTTCCTATACAATCTGCTGATTTTCCGGAATCGGTTCCAGAGTGGCCAAAGCTGTCACTTTTTGGCGTAAGAACCTTCCTTGGACTTATACGAACCCAACGCAACAAAAAGCACCTCGATCCGACGCTCCGTTTTGAACTGATTCGCGTTCGAACAAAACCATCGAAATTTTTTATATATATAGATGTTGAAAAACCAGGCCAAAAAAAATATCTAAATTTAACAACAAACTTTAAAATTTTAATATTTTTTTATTAAAGTCAAAACCAAAAAACAATCTAAAATCCCTATTCATTTGTAGTGTACAAAAAAATCGCAGAAAAAACTTGCAATAAATTGGAATATCCCTTAAATTGTTTTGGCTTCGTTTTCTATGGACTTATTTTATTTTGTTGTCATGTTTTTTTTCTTTTTATGGATAAAATTTTAATGAATTTAATTTTCAATCCTCTCACCGCTTATCCTGATCGCGAAAATTTTATTCTCTTCTCTTTTTCAAAAATCTCTCCTTCTTTTTTCTCACATTTCTCACAAATTCACGCTCCCACGATCCCGCGCACGAAATCCCTCACTCAAGACCACGGTGGTCGTGCTGAGCACGTCGCGCACGGGGCACTCTCAGTTCGATGCCGGGTTTCGTGAACTGTGCCGTTTCCGAGGCGTGCGTGCGTGCGTGACGTGACGTGACGTGTCGCGGGGCCCTCCAGGCTCAATTGGAATTTAATTAGCTCTCGATAGCCGGTGCTGGTCGTCGCGTGCCAATCCACTCCAGCTGCATTCCAAAATTTTGGCCTAGATTAACCCTCCCACGTCGGCGATGCGATCCGGATTCCATCCCGGACACCGGCCATCGACTGCAACGAGCGAATAATTGGAATATTTCCGTTGGGTTTTTTTTTGCATGAAAGTGTGTGGTTTTAGAGGCGAAACCAGGTCAGTAAACTGGGTTGCAACGTTAAAGTAGGTAAATTTAAGCTTAAACAAAATTTCTCAAATATTACATTTTTGTAACTCAGTCACTCAGATTTATTTAAAGAAACATTCAGAACTAAATCTTTCGAAATTTGAGTTAAAGTTTTGCACGAGGCCATTTTTTGGCAATTTTGCAACCTAGTGTACAAAAGGAGTTCACGATTTAAATCAGCCAGTGTGGGTGAAATTCTAAGGTAACTTTTCAAAAGGACGTAACCACAAAAGCAAACAAACATTTCATCACGTTCACAAATATTAATGTTTTTACTGAGTGACAGCGGTTTGATCTGTTTGTTTACATCCAAGGTTACGCCCTCTTGAAAATTGCCAGCTGAATTAATTCAAACTGCTCCTACGCACGAGTAGAATCGAATCAAAACATTCAGCCAAACCCGCGAAGGTGGTTCCGAGAAGCGCATCCAAGTAGACTAGTCTGGCGATTGCTTTGATCAGTGATTGAAAGTGATTTTCACTCTGACGCATCGAAATTGACCGCGATGACAGACAACTTTTGTGGGGTTCGAAAATTGATTGATGTTTACTTTGTTGTTGTTGTTTACACTGCAATCTGCGTCAAAATGCACACTGTGACGTCACGCAATGCTTTCACTTGCATGTCAAAACAGTAGTGCAACAATCCGGCGGCGTTCCTAACCTCAAAAAATACGTCGACCTCCCTGAACCGGACGCGTTGGCCCCGATCCAAGCAGGCCGAAACGTCGTCGTCGTTTGTAGCGAAAATAAAGTAGGCGAGCCGAGAAAAATCTAACCCCCAAAAATAACCATTGGCGATTTTCCCTGCCACTGCAGCAGTGGGTCTTTCCGCCCGACGGACAGATTTGTATTGTGTGTGTGTGTTTGTGTATATTTTTGCGCTAAAATTAGATGATAACAAAAACGCGCGCGTGAAAGAACACGCACACACACATGCGCGCTTTTGATGGTGGGCGAAATGAATGAATGGAAGTTTCTCACCTTGGTTGGGGGACGGCACGAATATTTGTTTCTAACAAATAGATTCGACAAAACAAGTTTTTTTTTCCTGGTTCGGAAAATTATGGCGCACTTAACATTGTTTCTCCTCAATTACCAGATGACGAGTGACACCTGGCTTCCGACAGAGGTGGCAACGGCTTCTTCAAAGGTTGTTGGAAATTCGAAACATTGTTTTACTGTTTTTGTGGTCAAATCATAGACGCTGACCAACCTTGTGACCTTGTCAAAAATTGGCCGGTAGAACTTACTGTAACAGGTCATATTTTTTTTTATTTCATGAAATTTAATACATCGCATGTTAACTAGGCTCAAATTAGCCAATCGGGGCCGGCATTTACAAAGCGGATTCAGTGGCAGTTTCATTCTCAACTTAACGTTAACATATTAAGGTTAATGTTAACATTCCATAGGTCGCCTCCCTAAGGTGTCGTCGTGATAAGGTCCAGTTTGTGACGATACACTACCTTCCCTTTACTAGGCAATCGATTCCAGAAGGGAAAAGATCGCCAGTTGTGTTGGTCCGAGCCGGGATTTGAACCCCGATCTACCGCTTACGAGGCGGAAGCGTTACCACTGGGCTACGTGGCTCGGTCAAATTGCATGACTCTAAACGTTCCAAAAATTATAGCTTCGTGAAGTTTGATACTTCGCATATTTCGGAATTGTCCACCGGTAATCAGTTCCAGAGTGGATGCCATGATGAACGTTAGTACGACCTGAATTATCATAATTTTCAATTTGATAAAGTTTGATGTTGCTTATAACGTTATAACGTGATTTCTTGCATTTCCTGGGAGTTTCCGCCAGTGACCACCGGTAATTGGTTCCAGAACATGACGAGTTTCCAGTGATTATTAATGGAGTAAATCCAAAGAATTCCAAAACTCTACTAGATTACAAGAAATACGAAATTGTGAATTGATTATTCAACATGAAGATAAATATACACCCAAAACTGGCAGCGCTAGTCCGAGAGAATGATGGTCTCGAGTCGAGAGAATAGTGGTACCATTCACGGACGCAGAGAACACAGCTCGAGATGGGCGATAGAACTATTCTCTCGAGGTTCATTTGCAAAAAAAGTTCATCCGTCAAACAAAAAACCAAAAGTGTCGACAACGGGAATCGAACCAGAGACCTTTGACAAACCAATCCAATGACTTAGCTGCCTCGGCCACCACAGCTTGGTGACCAAGGAGAAGTCAGAAGTCGATGTATGACACTTGTTGGAGATTTATTGATTCAACTAACGAATGAACTCATTTGTTATGATGGTGTGAGTTGGTACCATTATTCTATCGATTTTGGCACTGAGCCCTCAATAAATTTTGAGAGAACGATTATCTCGACGGTATACCGTCAGTGAGGGTGACATTGGGTCTGGGGGTGAGATTGGGTCAAAGTGATTTTTTACGGATTTTACAATTTCTCAGTTTTTTTTTTCTCAATGAAACTAAATTCTGTTAAAAGGGTTGTGTAGTGGACATGACACGGATGACTAAGCAGAAAAAATCTCGCTCCTTGAAAAAATCCTGTCATTTTGGTAGCTGTCTAAATTTCAATTACATTTTTGGCTTAAAATGACCTCTTGGAAAATCAACTTTTCAATATTTTTGTTGGAATTGCTCGAAAAGTACCTAAATGTTTGAAAATCTCTACTTCAAACATTGTAGCATGTCAATACGATTCCCTCGAACAAGAAACACTGTTGAATGGCTTGTTTTTACCATATCTTTGTATTTATTTGACCCAATGTCACCCCCTCTAAGGGGTGAGATTGGGTCAATTTTCAAACGATTGGCATTTAAGGTAGAGTTCATCAAATTCCACCATATTTTGGGAAAATGTTAGTAAACTATCTAAGAACAATTCTACGTTAAAAGATTTTCGATGTTATCTAATTTTTTTTGTTATTAAGAATTTACGAGAGATGTATCGTTTTTTGACCCATAGTCACCCCTACTGACGGTATGTCTTTTTTAAAGTTCAAAATTCATAGTCATTTTTAAAAGAAAAAAATATATAAAAAATATAAAAATTGAAATTGCAGGCCATGGATTCAACATTTGAATGTAAAAAAAGATTTAAGATGCATTTTACACAATTCCAGTTGTTTAGCAATCATTCCTTTTCAAAATATCTTAGTATTGACGTAAAATTTTTTTTTTCGCGAAAAAAGACCTTTTGCAGTTCTGTACATTGGAATGTCACAAAAAATCAAATATTGTCAAGCGAAACCAAACATGCTAAATATGATTATAAACGTATGGAAAATGCATTTCTAATTGTTTTAAGGTGAAGCCGTTGATCATTTTCGAAGAAAATTGATCATCACTCTAAAATTCTCTGTATTGAATTCAATGTAACGAATTTCTGCACCAAAATGAATAAGCATGTGCCGGTTGTTGCCTTCTTGGAACCACTGAAAGAATTTTTGGTCTAAATCAAATATGTTTCAAAATTTATATAATTTTGTGGTACAATCATTGACGTCCTAGTTGACAATCATTGATTAATGACGATTTCCATAACTTTGCAAGGAATGGGATAATCGTTACCAAAAGGAATCAGCATGTGTAGGGCACTATTCTAAACAACTTGTAGAAGAAATTTTGTCAAAATATTGATAGCGACGCAAAATTTATATCTTTCAACGAAAAATCATGGCAATGATGGAAGTCTTCACGTTAATTTGATAAGACTACTTTTTCATTTATTATTTTGAAGTTTTCTGAAAAAAATCTGCCCCCTGATTTTTAGATCCGATTTAGAAAAGGAGCATTGCAAGTTATTTACAACAGCCTAATATGAAAAAAATCGATTACAAATATTTAAATAAAAAAAAAAACATTCAATTTCAAGTTTCATTCAAGTTAATGTTTCCGGCCCATTTGCAAAATTTGGCGAGATTTTTAAAATAACGTAATGAAAATATTTTGCATTTGAGAAAAAGTTAAATAATTCAATTTGCTCAATTTTTATTTTTTACAATGTTTGATTTTCTAAGTCTAAAAGGATGAACTGTAGAATATTTTCTCACAGCAATTCCATTTCAAAAGAGCCTAAACCGAAAAAAAAGTTTTCCGATCGGGCTCAAATTTTTTCTGGGGGTTCCTTGGCCAGATATAGATGTTATGATACCAAAAGTTGCGTCTTTCAATTACGAAACATCTATAGGTCATCGCTGAAATTTTAAAGTTATCGCAGTTTTAGTGAAAAAAGTTGAAAATTTTCCGATTTCGTCATTTTTCCGTTTTTGCGCGTGGCGCGTCGAAAAACTCAGTTTTTATTTTCAAAAAATCATATCTCCGAAACGTACGGTTCGACATCGCCAATTTTTTGATATGTTATGTGAAATTTTCCGAGGAATCCGATAAAAATACATTCAGACATAGGCTCTTTGGTCCAGACACGGTCAATACGCCATTTTAAGTTTTCATGCGACTTTTTCAAATGTTAAGCTATATTTTTGAATCTTTTGACTATTTTTCCCAAATAGCAAACTCATCATCTTTCTTTTGCGTCTAAGACAGCTAAAATCGGATGAAATGGCGCGGAGATATGATTTTTTGAAAAAAGAGGTTTTTGCGAAAAATGACGAAAATTGCCATTTTTCGAACCACCCTAGCAAGATGTAGGTCACCCTAATGGCCAAACAAAAAAATACGGGTCTAATTATTTTGGCCAAGGAACCTCCAGAAAAAATTTGAGCCCGATCGGAAACTTTTTTTTCGGTTTAGGCTCTTTTGAAATGGAATTGCTGCTCAGCTATATGTTTTCAGAAATAGGAATAACTGGACACTTTATCAATTTAAAATTTGATTTGGCTTTTTAAATTTTTCAAAGTACAAAAATTTTTTTTTTAAAAAATAGGTCAATTTTTTCCTGTTCTTAATTCTCTGTACTAGAACTTTTTTTTTGAAGTTTATGTCCCATGTCTTTGGCAGAGATCATAGGAGGGGAAGGAGCAAAAGATAAATAACAAAATTTCAGAGTATGACTTCAAAATTTTTAAGAAAAAAATGATTTGAGTTGTATTAAATATACAAGATAACAGCTGGATGGCTACATTACATTAAAAATTTACTTACACAAAAAAAATATTAACTCTTGCTGCTTTTCTTGATAAATTTGGGTAGCTTATCGACTGAGGAAATCATTTAGTGACGGTTTTCGGCTTGCAGTTAACTATTTTTTTTGAAAAATGTTTTAAAAATTGAAATGATCCCCAGCGAATAAAAAAGGAAAGCCGTTTCTGATTAGATCGCTTCCAACTATTGGTAGGTTGTAATGAGGCCTAATTGTGACCAGAAAATTCCAACCAACTCTACAACTTATATTTGAATTTTGTGGAGAAACATAAGTTTAGATTTTTTTTTCCAAGAATTTTCAATTAGTTTATTTAATCTTCCGACCTTCAGCCGTTTCAATTTTTTTATAACAAAACTGAATCATGCACAATTTTAATTTGTTAGCCGTTATACAACAAATGCACATAAAAACAGTTTTAAATATTTTTACTTCAAATGCAAATTAGTTGTAAACACCAAAATTATGAGAATATACAGTGGACTCTCTCGTTGTCGATATTGAAGGGACCGTCGAGAGCGGGAGTTATCAAATTATAGAACGAAAAATCAAAGCAATCTATTTGAAGGGACTGAAAAATTTATTGACAGCTGGAGCAATATTGATATCGAGAAGATCGACAGCCAGAGAGTCCACTGTATTCATTTTATAGCTTGACCCTAGTAACATTTTTAAGAGGCAGTATTTGTAAATATTGCTCGGTTTGTTCTAGAGGTCGTATCGAGGAGCTCCGATTTGGATGAAACTTTCAGCGTTTGTTTGTCTATACATGAGATGAACTCATGCCAAATATGAGCCCTCTACGACAAAGGGAAGTGGGGTAAAACGGGCTTTGAAGTTTGAGGTCCAAAAAACCAAAAAAATCTTAAAATTGCTCGCATTTCCGTAAAACTTTATCAATTCCAACTCTCTTAGATGCATTCGAAAGGTCTTTTGAAGCACTTCAAAATGTGCCATAGACATCCAGGATTGGTTCGACTTTTTCTCTTAGCTTTTGCAAATTACTGTCAAAAATTGATTTTTTTAAAACCTTAATATCTTTTTCCAACAGCCTCCAACACCCATACTCCCGTAGGTCAAAAGATAGGTAATTACATGGACTATAAGCCTACGGTGTTAACTTTTTGGCCAATCGCAGTTTTTCTCATAGTTTTTCGATTTTTCTAGAACAAACATTTTACAACGTTAGTTTTTGCCCTGTAGGCCAAGAAGACGGCACTTTTTGGTCTCAATTTTGTCATATTCGGAATCCTCGGACAATTTCACGTAAGTTAGAAGTATTGGAGTAGTAAATTTGATTGGAAAAATTGCCATTTAGAATGAATTAAAATATTTTTTAACAATTTGTTGGATTAGGGGTAAAACAGGTTTTCGCCTACTTGATACAGCATTTGACGTATTCATCACAGGGGAAATAAGATCCATTTCTTTTTTCAAAAATGTTTTATTTAATTATTTTTTAAATCCAATTTACAACCCCAATACTACTAACTTACGTGAAATTGTCCGAGGATTCCGAATATGACAAAATTGAGACCAAAAAGTGCCGCTATGGCGGCCTACAGGGCAAAAACTAACGTTGTAAAATGTTTGTTCTAGAAAAATCGAAAAACTATGAGAAAAACTGCGATTGGCCAAAAAGTTAACACCATAGGCTTATAGTCCATGTAATTACCTATCTTTTGACCTATGGGAGTATGGGTGTTGGAGGCTGTTGGAAAAAGATATTAAGGTTTTAAAAAAATCCATTTTTGACAGTAATTTGCAAAAGCTAAGAGAAAAAGTCGAACCAATCCTGGATGTCTATGGCACATTTTGAAGTGCTTCAAAAGACCTTTCGAATGCATCTAAGAGAGTTGGAATTGATAAAGTTTTACGGAAATGCGAGCAATTTTAAGATTTTTTTGGTTTTTTGGACCTCAAACTTCAAAGCCCGTTTTACCCCACTTCCCTTTGTCGTAGAGGGCTCATATTTGGCATGAGTTCATCTCATGTATAGACAAACAAACGCTGAAAGTTTCATCCAAATCGGAGCACCTCGATACGACCTGTTACACATTGGTGAAAAACTCGCTCTTAAGCTAACAGGTTTTATGATGGGTATTAACGCCCTCATACAACATACAACATAAAATGTTAAAAACAAGTGAAAAATATGTATTCCGTATTGATTTGATTTTTTAGTGTATGTATGTATGTATGTATGATCCCCATACCCGCAGGCAACTTGGTCCTGGAACACATGTGAGCGCTAGGTGAACAATTCGATCATCTTTTACTCCGTAATCTGTACACCCACGTGCATAAGTTTTTTTGCACGAATTTTAATGCTACAAATACCGGCGCATAAGATAAAATGGTTTCCCTATTCCCTCCCCAAGCGCCGGAAATTTGTAGCGGGTGTAGGGACACTTTGCATAGACGCCCTTGCTCCCATCACGTCACTGAGGGTATGGAGCGACGAGAAATTAATAAGCATGCCCCCCCAGTCGAACCTTCATTAGAGAAGCAGGCAATCCACAACTCACAGCGAACGACCGAGGGAACACCCTACCGCGTATATAATAATAACGTGTTTTATGTATTATAAAGGAAAGCTCTCACCAAATGACGAAGTCTTCACATGTGGATAAGCTTCAAAATTGCCAATCACGAAGTCTTCAACGTTAATCCTTATAAAACTTGGATATCTTTGGATACACATTCTTGAGTTGCTATTAAAAATAAAATAAAAACAGCATTAAACAAACAAATGCAGATAAAAACGAACATTACATTCTGAAGTTAGTTGAAATTGCAGAGAGGCTGAATTTTTTGGATAAATATTATGGAACTGACCTAGTTTTATGCAAGGAATTAACTATTTTAAATGGATAATCAATAAAATTAAATTTTCAATAATCACGTAAATAAATAAGGTACAGGTACACTTTAGTAAAAAAAAACAATAATTTATACAAAAAAATGCAAAAGGATTATTTTTTTAGTCGTTCATTAGTACAAAGATGGATAGGAAAAGTAATTATTTACAAAATGGAATCGCAAAAGTTTTTAAAGTTTATAATCAGAAACTTTGAACAGAAATTTGTGTCAAACCATGAAAATCATAAAACACAAACAAAACATTTAAAATGCCTCAACTTATTCTTTAATATTTGATGAATTCATCGAGCAGCATACATTTTCTGAATAAATTACTCTGTGCATTTTTAATATTTATATTGAATATTAAACAAAAAAATAAAGTAAATATGATTTTCTTTACTGTCACTAATATTCTTAAATCTTTTTTAATTGTGTAAACGTCATTTTTTAACTTAGAAAATCTATGAAATATAAAAAAAATATATTTTTTTGTAATAAGGTGTAACTTGAACTTGAAAATTAATCATTTCAACTAACAATATTCAACAAACAGAACAAATGTTGAATTTATGAATTATTTTCGTTGAATGAAGTTGAATTTTCATTCATTAATATTAATTCAGTTCTCTTAAGGATCATTGCATTTTATCAATTAATTTATCAATTAAAATTTTAGCAGCATGTTCCTGAGCAAAATTAAATTACATGAGAAAAGGAACAAACTCACCGGGAAGGTTCAATCCATGCAGTCCCATTTTTCAATTCCAGGGAGAAAAGTAGCAGATTTGGACCCTTTCTTGATTTTCTTCTGATGGTGCCAATGAAATTCCAACAATCCACAGCGCTGAGGTGGGGAGGGTGCAGGGAATCTTGATCTTCCGAAAATCATCTCGAACTGGAACCACAATTTCGTCAAATCCAAGCATCTTCAGTACAACGGAGTCTTGATTCAGGAACAAATCCGGTATTCCAGAACAGGAACCATCACTTCCCGAAAACCGAAATTACAATTCAACGAAAGGGTTACAAAACGCGGAAGTGCCAGATTTTTTAACTGAAGCAAAACACGAAAAAACTCAAAATTTTTCCCGTATTGATTTGATTTTTTAGTCAATTAAAAAAAAATAACATTTAAAATGTTTTATACGAATACAAGCCTTACCTGACAAACTTCGTTTTGTCTTTTTTTGTTTCTTGACGTATAAATTGTTTGCTTATTCAGCCTCCTGTGATCAAAATTTGGGTTTACGTACATTTTCCCATACAATCTGCCGATGCTCCGGAATCGGTTCCAGAGTGTCGAATTTTTTTATATACATGATGATGAAGATAGAAGATAAAATATAGTTTACACACTAAGAAAATTTGAATATTACGTTTAACGAATGTAAAAAAAACAAAAATGTAAATAAGATAATGATGTGAACTTACATTCTATTTGACGCGAAATGTCAAAATTTATAGTGGAAATCTCAAGCACAACTTGTGATGTGATAATTAATCAATTTTGACCTAATTTTACATTTTATTTAATGCACATAACTGGAGGGTATTTGAGGATGTAACTTTAAATGTAATGTAATGTAATGTAATGTTACGCGTTTTTTCTTACACGTCAAAACGTCAGCCACAAAGTCGTCCATCTTTGGCATCGAGAAGTTTTTTTCTCTGAAGGGCTCAAACAATGTTTGGAATTTGAAGACCAAGACGGCATAATGAAAATTGCTAACAAAGGTATGTTTTATTGTTTGCGGTCGGATCCCGACGGAAATTGCAGCTGCTGTGCTTATTTTTCTTTCTGGATGTCGATTTTTATCCCGAAGAGCTGTCGTGGTGGAACCAAAAATGGGACGTTCTCAGCAGCCAAAAAAGCTGCTCCAAAGCGGCGGCGGGCTAAGAAACTAGAAGGTTTTCTCGGTCGTGACGGTATCCAATTGGGTTTGGTGAAGTGGAATGAATAGTCAGGAAGAGTCAGTGTTGTTCTTTAAAAGTGATTCGCTATTTTGTGAAATTATTGAAAACAACCAAATTTTGATTCTTGAAATTTTGATGATTATTGTATCGTGTAATTGACAATCTGAAGTATATTTACGTCTTTTTGACGCTCTACATATGTGCATCATATTAAACGGAATATTACACGATTTTTTGCAGTGTGTAGTTATTGGCCTCAATCGAGCACAAAAGGATGTGATTCATGTAATAGCTTTTCTTGTGATCTTTCGTTTGATGTATTGACCGACTGTAAATTTTAAAGTTTTATATCAAATTTTCAAAGAAAAACATTGATCCTTTAAATCCACTAATTCGGAACACTTTTTTCTTACAGATGTTAACAAACTTTGGTTCTCTCCAGGAGTACATTTTTTTACAAAATAATTACTTTACACACTGAAAGTTATGTTTTATGAATGGTCTGTTAAGTTTTTTTGTGTGAAAATATCAGTTAAATTCAGGTGTTCCACGATTGTGGGAGGCACAATAACATCCCACAATTATGGAAATGACAATTTGGACGCAGTGTTTGGCTGCTCTGAATAAAATAGTCTTGAAATGCAGTTTTTTGTTATAAAAGTACTACTTTTACTTGTGAAATAGCAAGAAAATATCCAAATAAAGGTCATTGAATTGTGGGATGACTGTGAGACCTTTTTTTTAAAAAAAAGATCTAAGAATGTTGATTTCGAGTGCTGTGTGCATTTTAAGTATAATGACCCTTATTTTCGGTAATTTTCAAAAGAAAATGAAGTTATTTTCTTTCAAAATAAGACACATTTTATAGAGCAATTCCACCTCAAATCAAGAATTTTTCTGGTACTTTTGTACCCGACCCTCTCCGATTTCAATGAAACTTTTTAGACAGGTTTAGGTTTCTACCACACTGAAAAAAATATTCCCTTTTCAGTTATTAATAATGTAATTAAGCTTATATCTGTAAGCCCTTACATCCAAATGAAGGCTGTCAAATGCAAACTTATGGGAAATTGGACGAGCTTTCCGGTAAAAATATTTACGAGACTGAAAAACCAAGTCTGTCATATAGAAATTGCCAAAACCCATCAAAAAACCTATATTTTCATCATTTTTTTTTTTAAAACCGCTGTATCTTCCCAAGGATTGGACATAGGACAATGGTCAATATGGAGACTTTTATGTAAAATTGTCTGGGGAATCGATTCCCACTATCGGTTTTTGAAAATTTTGACGTTTAGACCACTTTAAAAAAAAAACAGTTTTAGTAAATGATTTTTGTATTTTTTTAGAAGAGACATACCATCCTGCATTTTTCGTCAGTCTTTTGGTAACATCTTAGGCTATTCCCTCAAAAATTTTGAACTAAAAAAAATCGTGACAACACCTTTAAATTTATGTTTTAGACTTAAAAATCGAAAAAACTCATAGAAGTGGCGTGTATTTTTGTTTCAGTGTATTTTTTTCAGAAAGCCCGTCCAATTTCCTACAAGTTTGTCTTTGACCACTTTTTGATACGATGCAACGGCTTCGAGATACAGTAATTTTTAAATTGCAAAATACAAAAAATATTTAAATACCTTACGCCCTTCTCAAATGTTATTTTCGAGTACTATTGGCTCCATATACACAAAAATGGCTTATATAGGCCTAGGATAACATGTCTAAAAAGTTTCATTGAAATCGGAGAGGGTCGGGTACAAAAGTTCCAGAAAAATTCCTGATTTGAGCTGGAATTGCTCTATACTTTACTAGTTACGCACAGTTGACGTTTGCTGGGGTAGTCGAAAAATGTTCACAAATCACTTTGTGCATTGGACAATGCTTCAAGTTAGTACTTTGTTGTTGTTGTTGTTGATTTTATTAGGGGAACTTTAACCCTATGGGTCAAAGACACAAACCAACAGGTCGATTTTTATTGAAGACATACAAACAAAGCTTATTTTTACACAACAATGAACAAAAAACCTTCATTTTCATTCAATTCTTCTAACTAACTACAAAGTCCACACCTCGCAGATCATCTCAATGACATAATCCTGAAAAATGCAAATAACACCTTTCCGCACCTCATTTCTCACTGTCCCGCCATGCTCCGAACGTGGTTCCAACGGGTAATTAAATTTTCATTTGGCAAGCAAGATTTTTGCTCCCGGCCGGCCTCGACCATCATCACCATCTGCTTCTGCTGTTCTTGCTCTCTGTTGTTTAACTCTGGTGACATCAGAACCACGACATTTTCGAAGGTTAATGAATCACGACTGTAGTGGCGTGTCTAGCGTGCCACCGCCAAACATATATTTTCTATTTTCGTCCCACCCCGATTATTAGTTAGCCTGCAAGTTCATTACCGCGAGACTAACGAACGCGACATTGTTGTTGTTTTGCAGGTCGAGATGTCGTCGTCTTCGTACGCGAGCGGAACGCCACTGGGAAGTTCCAGCAGTCCGCGGGACGGGAACAACAACTTCATGGACGGCGCCGAGAACATGCTCAAGCTGGCGCTGAAGAAGCCCAAGGCCTGGAAGTGGGAGCTCACGACGTCCAGCTCGTCGCCGGGGATCGACTTTCCGAAGATCCAGCTGTTTGACAGCCGTACTGGGGAGCTGATGATCCAGGTCGACAAGCCGGACTGCGTGGTGAAGAGCGAGCAGCTGGAGGCGGGGTCGGAGCGATCGCGGAGTTCGCAGGGTGACGGAGGGAAGAAGAGCGGGAAAGATCAGCGGTATCGGAGGTCACGAAGCTCGTGCATTCGGGAGAAGGTGGCGACCTCCGGGGAGTATCTGAGTGATGTGTTTGAGCAGTTGCAGAACAAGGGACTGGGGTACAAGCTGGCGACGAGTGCGTCGCAGTATCGAGTGCAGGAAGAAGAGGAAGAGGATCGTTCGCTGCAGAAGAGTAAATCCGCTAATGAGGTGAACGGGGTGAAGAAGAAGATCCGCAAGTCGACGTCCAGTCGATCGAGTTCGATACTAGGAAGAATCAGTGAGTTTTACAAGAGTTCTACGGAAGAAGAACCTGTCGTGGTGTCGCCACCGCCTCCAACTCCACCTCCAGCGATTCCGGAGATTACGGTAGTGGAGGAACCTCCCGCGCCGGAACCCCCCAAGAACAAGATATACAAGCTGGTTCGCAGCAACGCCGGCACGCTCATAGTCCGCGAGGAGTCCTTCCACACTAACCGGAGTCTGCGACGCCGCAAGCTGGAAAGCGAAACCACGATCCCGGAAGACGAACCCCACACAGAACAGCGCGTCAACCTGCCGGTGGACATTCCGACGCCCAGCTACGACACCACGATCAACGAGATCGACAAGCTCATTTCCAAGGTCATGCTCTCGCACACGCTCCAGTCGGTCGAGGAACCGCCGAAGCACTCGTCACCGGTTCGGATCAAGCAGAACGAGGCGAAAAAGCGGCGATCGCGAAGATCGGCGAGCGTCGGCAGTGCTGCCAGCAGAAGTGCCAGTGGGGGAAGCCGACGAGGAAGAAAGAACTCGCCACGTGTGACGGTACTGCCGGGAAGTTCCTCTTCGGAGGAGGATGCCGTTTCGCTGGCGGAAAGCCGGTTCGGATCGCTGAAGCGCCGGGGACGGCCCAAGTACAGGAGGCCGGCGGCAGTAGCAGCGGAGGAGAACGCCGTGGAGCGGAGCAACGGGCAGGAAACAAACGGTGAGTGGTGTTGTTCACCATTCGTAGCTGTTTGGAATGCATTGTAGTAAAACTGGTGTAAATATTGGATGGATTAATCTGTAACTAATCTGATTGTTGTAAAAATGTATAAAAAGAAACTTGCAAATTATCCAGCAAACAAAAGTTCCCTTCCAGACAATAACCCAACTTTCCAACCAGTTTGATGAAATCTCCCAGCCCTTAATCCGTATTACATTCCCGAGCTCAAACTGCACTCTCTTTTTTCTCTGCACCCTGTTGTTGTAAGTGGTACTTATTTCCTTGCATCAAAACTTTAATAGGAATTCCCGGTGACTTCCCCTCCGGAGCAGCCCCTGATGAGAGTATCATCAGCTGCTGCTTCCATCCGGGACACGACCTGCGGGACGAGCTGTGGAGTAGTTATTACGAAGAAATGCGATGGAATGCTTTCACAGTCTGGGATAATTTCTGTCGAGTGCAGCTTGGGTATCCCACCAACCCCGACAGATCCGAAAGTTTTTAATGAACTGAATCAGTCTGGTGGCGATATGCAAAAAATATAGCATGGGTATTTCTTTTTTACTAGCATTTTCTTGGTTAGGATATTCAACTCAATAACTCTATATAAATGTTAATTTACGATTGCAAACGCAAGATGTCATGCCATGTTAAAATTTTCAAGAGACTTTTCCAAAAAAAAATAAATACTAAACACTAAAAACTAAAAATTAAAAACTTAAAACTAAAATCTAAAAACTTTAAAAACTTAAAAACTTTAAAAACTTTAAAAACTTTAAAAACTTTAAAAACTTTAAAAACTTTAAAAACTTTAAAAACTTTAAAAACTTTAAAAACTTTAAAAACTTTAAAAACTTTAAAAACTTTAAAAACTTTAAAAACTTTAAAAACTTTAAAAACTTTAAAAACTTTAAAAACATTAAAAACTTTAAAAACTTTAAAAACTTTAAAAACTTTAAAAACTTTAAAAACTTTAAAAACTTTAAAAACTTTAAAAACTTTAAAAACTTTAAAAACTTTAAAAACTTTAAAAACTTTAAAAACTTTAAAAACTTTAAAAACTTTAAAAACTTTAAAAACTTTAAAAACTTTAAAAACTTTAAAAACTTTAAAAACTTTAAAAACTTTAAAAACTTTAAAAACTTTAAAAACTTTAAAAACTTTAAAAACTTTAAAAACTTTAAAAACTTTAAAAACTTTAAAAACTTTAAAAACTTTAAAAACTTTAAAAACTTTAAAAACTTTAAAAACTTTAAAAACTTTAAAAACTTTAAAAACTTTAAAAACTTCAAAAACTTTAAAAACTTTAAAAACTTTAAAAACTTTAAAAACTTTAAAAACTTTAAAAACTTTAAAAACTTTAAAAACTTTAAAAACTTTAAAAACTTTAAAAACTTTAAAAACTTTAAAAACTTTAAAAACTTTAAAACTTTTAAAACTTTTAAAACTTTAAAAACTTTAAAAACTTTAAAAACTTTCAAAACTTTTTAAAACTTGAATAAATTAAAAAAAAATAACAATTTGAAATGACTTGAAAACTTGAAAAAACAAATAAAAAGGAAAAACTTGAAAAAATTGGAAAAACTTAAAGAAACTTCAAAAGATAGGAAAAACATGTAAAAACTTGAAAAACCTGAAAAAACTTGAAAAAACATAATAAAATTGAAATCAATTGAAAAACTCGCAAAAAATTAAAAAATTGGCAAAAATGGAAAAACTTGGAAAAATTTTGAGAAACTTGGAGAAACTTGGAGAAACATGAAAAAACTTTCAAAAACTTTAAAAAACTTGAAAAAATTTGAAAAAACTTGAAAAAACTTGAAAAAACTGTTAAAACATCAAAAAACTTGTAAAAACTAGAAAAAACTTAAAACAACTTTTAATTTTTTTTAAACTTGATAAAAAGGAAAAAAATAAAAAAAAATTAAAAAACTTTAAAAAATTGGAAAAACTTGAAAAAACTTTATAAAATTGTTTTTTTTAATTGGGAAAACATGAAAAAACTTTTAAAAACTTGATAAAATTGATTGTTTTTAAATTGGGAGAACATGAGAAAACTTTATAAAATTGAAAAAAATTTAAAAAACTTGAAAAAACTTGAAAAAACTTCAAAAAACTTCAAAAAATAGGAAAAAAGTGTAAAAACTTGAAAAACTTTTTAAAACTTGATAAAATTGAAATAAATTGAAAAAATTGGAAAAAATGGAAAAAATTGGATAAAAGAAAAGGAAAAAATTGGAAACACTTGAAAAAACTTGAAAAAACTTGAAAAAACTTGAAATAACTTGAAAAAACTTTAAAAAACCTAAAAAATTTAATGATAAAATGGAAAAAATGAAAATATTGGAAAAAGCTTGAAAAACTTGAAAAAAGACTTTTGAAAACTTGATAAAATTGAAATAAATTGGAAAAAAAAACTTGAAAAAAATTTAAAAACCATGAAAAAACTTGAACAACTTGAAAAAACTTAAAAAACTTGAAAAAACATAAATTGATTAAATTGATTTTTTTTTAAATTGGAAATAATTGAAAAAAACTTGAAAAAATTCAAAAAAAAAATGAAAAAAACTTGAAAAAACTTGAAAAACATGAACAAACTTGAAAAAAACGGGATTTTTTTTTATACTTGAAGAAACTTGAAAAAACCTGAAAAAAAAACTTGAAAAAACTTGATCAAATTGAAAAAAAGTATAAAAATTGAAATTACGAGCCATGGTTTTAAAATTTTAATGAAAAAAGTCTTTAGAAATGCATTATACACCTGTCCAGTTTTTTTGCCATCATTAGTTTCCAAAATATCTAAGTATTCACAAAAATTTATTGTTTTGCGAAAAATATTTTTTTTGTGGTGCTGTACATTGGAATTTCATAAAAATGCAAAACAAGCCCAAACATGCTAAATATGATTTTCAATGCAAAAATGCATTTTAGCTTGTTTTCAGTTGATTAGACTCCTAATTTCATAGATTTTGAAGTTTTTGGAAAAATATTTTTTTTTGCAATTCCGTCGTGAAACTACTTACTTTTCCTGTCATTCTTGAACGACGAAATAGCCTACTTTTCTGTACCAAAAATAACAGAATCGAATAGCAACACTTTTCAAAATAAATGCTGAAAAGTTCTACTTTTCAGCACTGAAATGGGTGCTGAAAAGTTGAACTTTTCAGCACTTGTTTCGAAAAGTAACACTTTTCAACATTTTCTTGATTTAAACGATTTATTGACAAAATTCATGAAAATTTGACTTAAAATTTCACTCAATGGGTGTTTTTCGGAATTGCAAAAAATGTTGTATGGAACTCGTTGCAAAACTTGATTTTTTCAGCACTCTTCGTATTTATCCAACTCGGTGAACCTCGTTGGATAAATGTACGACTCGTGCTGAAAAAATCCTCTTTTTGCAACTTGTTGCATAAACTACTATTTTGCCCCCTGATTTTTCAGACCAATTAATTTGAAAAATATTTGCAACGGCCTAAAATTGAAAAAAAAACTTGAAAACATTGGAAATAACTCGAAAAACTTGAACTAACTTGAGGAAACATGAAAAAACCTGAAAAAAATTAAAAAACCTGAAAAAATTGAAAAAACTTAAAACAAACTTCAAAAACTTGAAAAAAGTTGAAAAAAAATGAAAAAACTTGAAAAAAATTGAAAAAAATGAAAAAACTTTTAAAAGAATCATGAAAAACTGGAACATTTGACAAAATTGAGCCTTACTAAACTCTTAATAAAACTTGAAAAAACTAAAAAAATTGAAAAAACTTGAAAAAACTTGTGAAAATTAAAAAAAAAACAAAAAAATTGAAAAAAAAACTTTAAAAAATATCATGAAAAATGAAAAAAACTCGAAAAAACTTGAACTAACTTGAAAAAACATGGAAAAACTTGAAAAAAAATAAAAAATTAAAAAAACTCAAACAAACTTTAAAAACATGAAAAAAGTTGAAAAAAAAATTAAAAAAAAAATAAAAAATTGAAAAAACTAAAAAAAAAATGAGAAAACTTTTAAAATAATTATGAAAAACTGGAACTCTTGACAATATTGAACTAAACTAAACTCTTTTTAAAACTTGAAAAAAAATTGAAAAACTTGAACAAACTTGAAAAAGCTCGAAAAAACTTGAAAAAACTTGAATTTTTTTTTCTAAAAAACACCTTCAAAATCTTTATAAAAAATCTTCAAAAACTCAATCATGGAAAAACTTAAAAAAAACTTCCTGAAAAAACCTTCAAAAACTTTATAGAAAACCTTCAAAAACTTAAAAATCTTTAAAAACTTAAATATCTTTAAAAACATAAAAAAAAATCTTTTAAACTTATAAATCCCAAAATTTGAATATCTTGATAAAAAAATCTAAAAACTTAAATACCACTAACTAAACAAATAATTTTGAATGTTTTTGAGGTTTTAGCTTATTTTGTTTAAGTTTCTGCTGTCATTATGTAAAAAACATTTTTCATGGGAATCTCAAATATCACCAATATAATTTTTCATACATTTTGGATCAAAAAAATTGACGTTAAAATCTTTGAAGCGGTGATATTTTTTTAAAATTAATTATACTTTATTGAATCTTTCTCATAACAAAAGTGGTCAGCTCTTCAGGTTTAGTTTGCTTTTCGTGATTCCAACGCTGTTCATTTTAATAACATTAAAAGTATATGATTCATTATTTTTGTAACACTAGGTACAATGAGAATTTTTTTATGAAAAGCAGTGGTATTTATTTCGAACAAAATTAAAATCCTTCGTTTCAATAAAGTAACGGATTCGAGTGGAAGGAATGACATTCTCCATAAAATCTGTAATTCACAGACAAAAAAAGGCAAGTCCTTAAAAAAATTCAAAAATCTGTATCACAGGCTCTTTTAAATTACTTATTATTCAAAATTTCAATTCTTTAGCTAAATAGTGACAAACAGACGAAAAATAAGATACAGAGGAAATAAAACTCTAATTCCGGCCATTGGCCACTAAATGTTTAGACCAATTCGTTAAACTTTTTGTTGAAGCAAATGACACTACACTAGTCGTTATGCCACTGCTTGATCACCTGGAAGAATGCATCCTATTCTCGTCCTAAACTCCCTCCCAACTGTCACTTTCCATCTCGTCATCTCGTCACTGGTGGGCCAAGTTTTCCCCCGAGTGATGGTCCTCCAAGAACGGCGCATGCAGAGGGGTAAACCGGACAAAGTTACGAGACACGGAAGCATGACATAAATAATTTATCTCAGGACCTCTCCACTTGCCCTTCCCCTGTGTGAGTATCAAGAAAGTGGGTTGTTTGGTAGAATCATCGTCGCCCCTCCTTCCTCTCTCTCTGACTTCCAGGAAAGTCAATGAAATGTAAATGAAATCGGCCAAGAGCAGTTCCCAGGAATCGACCAGCAGCTTGGTCGTCAGCTGGGTGGGGCAAAATGACGATGATGAGGATACACTCTTCGCCAAATTTGTGGCCGTGATTGAGGACACAATTTGATTTGCGCATTTTTGATGAGGAGACAAATGTTGGCGGCGGTGGGGTAAATTTATTTGATTTTGTGGCAAGATTTATTTTACTGTGTAGGAAAATGGAGGAAGATTCTCACTCGGAACAAGCTCGGTCAGCATGTGAACATGAGCAATTTACAAGTGCTGGCTGGCGCAGAGGATGGTGCGAGAACTTTGCCGAGATGAACGTAAAGTATGAAATGTTACCCTCTTGAGAGTGGAATAACAGTGTTGGTTGCAAATTACTTCGATTCTAACAAGATTGCTGGTGAATCACAGTCTGATAGGAGGTTAACGGAATGCTAAGGCTGGTGCTATCTTATCTTCAGGGTTGCCAAGTCATAATTGAAAAAATCTGGCCCAGTTCAGAAAAAAAATCTGCCAAAATCTGGAAACGAAAATTAAACAATTTTCAATAGGGAAGAGAAGAAAGGATATGAATTTATTCTAAAAATTGAAGTATTCAGATGGTAAATATTTTTATCGGTCCTAAAAAGGTTGGATTTACGTTTTCAATGAAATAAATTCTTACCAAATTTTGAGATTTTTTGCTAAATCATGCCAAAATCTGGCACAGATCATGATTAATCTTTATTGTGGCTAACTCTTGAAAAATCTGGCATTCCCAGATTTATCTACTGCATCGAAACATTATTGGAGTAAACAAGTGAATAGATGCAAAATAATATTTTTTATCACATATTATCAGCATTTTCAAACATGCTTAAATATTCATTGAAGTTTACGTGGCTCCTCCATTGCCTTGAAGGGCTCTAGTGCTAAAAACATTTTTTTTGTCAGAAAAACTTTCAATATTTCAATATAAATAAGCGTGCAATCGACGATTTTTTTCGAAAAAGCACTTGAGCAGTTCTCTACGGAATCGGTCGTTTTTCTTTCATTTTAATTTTTGTATTTTTTAATCCGGCTGAAACTTTTTTGGTGCCTTCGGTATGCCCAAAGAAGCCATTTTGCATCATTAGTTTGTCCATATAATTTTCCATACAAATTTGGCAGCTGGCCATACAAAAATGATATGTGAAAATTCAAAAATCTGTATATTTTGAAGGAATTTTTTGATCGATTTGGTCTTCGGCAAAGTTGTAGGTATGGATATGGACTACACTGAAAAAAATGATACACGGTAAAAAAAAATTTGGTGATTTTTTATTTAACTTTTTGTCACTAAAACTTGATTTGCAAAAAAACACTATTTTTATTTTTTTTATTTTCTGATATGTTTTAGAGGACATCAAATGCCAACTTTTCAGAAATTTCCAGAATGGGCAAAAAATCTTTGACCGAGTTATGATTTTTTGAATCAATACAGATTTTTTCAAAAATTCGAAATATTGGTCGCAAAAATTTTTCAACTTCATTTTTCGATGTAAAATCGAATTTGCAATCAAAAAGTACTCTAGTGAATTTTTGATTAAGTGCACCGTTTTCAAGTTATAACCATTTTTAGGTAACTTTTTTGAAAATAGTCGTAGTTTTTCATTTTTAAAAATTAGTGCCCATGTTTGCCCACCTTTGAAAAAAATAATTTTGAAAAGCTGAGAAAATTCTCTATATTTTGCTTTTTCGGACTTTGTTGATACGACCCTTAGTTGCTAAGATATTGCCATGCAAAGGTTTAAAAACAAGAAAATTGATGTTTTCTAAGTCTCACCCAAACAACCCACCAGTTTCTAATGTCGATATCTCAGCAACTAATGATCCGATTTACAATGTTAAAATATGAAACATTCGTGAAATTTTCCGATCTTTTCGAAAAAAATATTTTCAAAATTTTTCAATCAAGGCTAACATTTTAAAAAGACCAAAAATTCAATATTACGCCCTTTTGATATGTTAGTCTTGATTTAAAATTTTTGAAAATATTTTAAAGATTGGATAATTTCACGAATGTTTCATATTTTAACATTGAAAATCGGACCATAAGTTGCTGAGATATCGACATTAAACAATTGTGGGTTGTTTGGGTGAGACTTAGAAAACATCAATTTTCTTGTTTTAAAACCTTTGCATGGCAATATCTTAGCAACTAAGGGTCGTATCAACAAAGTCCAAAAAAAGCAAAATATAGAAAATTTTCTCAGCTTTTTTAAATTATTTTTTGCAAAGGTATTATTATTATATTTTTGTATGGACAGCTGCCAAATTTGTATAGAAAATTATGTGGACAAACTAATGATGCAAAATGGCTTCTTTGGGCATACCGAAGGCACCAAAAAAGTTTCAGCCGGATTAAAAAATACAGAAAAAATCGAATGACCGAAATCTCAGAGAATTGCTCACTTTCCTGTGTTGATAATTATTTTTAACATGATTGAACCAGTTCAAAAATATTTTGAAGTTTTATAAAATTCTAATACTAGTTCTGTTTCCACCAGTCAAAACAAAATTCATGCCATTTCAATAACAAATATTGTTAAAATAACAAAAATATTAACAAAGTTTTGTTCGAAGAATAACTCAAAATGTTGTTAGTCTGTTATTAAAATAACAATCCATCCTCTTGAATATTGATTGATTTTCGTTTCCGTTTGAATAAAAGTTTGAACATTTGACTTAACTTTATTTTACGTGAATTGAAAAATTGATGAATAAAATTTCACAGCATTTCATTCGCCATATTAGCTCATACCCCAGAATAACCATTCCCCAGAAACCTTTCTTGTTTTTGTTTGATTAGAAGAGTACACTTTTATAAAAATAATTTAACTCAGATTTACTTTTCTTTTCGGTACCATTAAATCATCAAGTCCCTTATATTAAATCTTAAAATTTTCTAATCTTTTAACCCTCTACTGCCTAAATGTTTTTTTCAATGAAAAATGTTTTTTTATGCGAAGTTTTAGATCGAAGTCCGCCTAGAGGCGGGGTTTGGTTGTAAAGGGTTTACAAAAATGAGTGAATCTTTATGAATAACATAATTCTCCTTTAAACTTATTCTTAATTTTTATCATTCAAAGCTTAGTATTGTGAGAAGTATTGTAAAATGCATTGTTAAAACGGTTTGGGACCTGTGCATCAAAATTTCACAAAACTTCAAAATATTTTTTAGACTGTTTCAATCATACTCAAAGTGATTATCAACTCAGGGAAATGCATTTTAAATTGTCTATTTCATTGAAAATTAGAAGTTTTAATGGAAAAATATTTATTTTGCCCACTGTAGTAAAAAAAATGTTTTTTTCCGTTTTCACCTTTTGGGACCATCCATAAACCACGTGGACACTTTTTTGGTAATCTTTTACCCCCCCTCCCCCCCTTCGTGGACAATTGTCCATACAAAAAAAAACTTTTTTGTATGGATCGTGGACAATCACCATACCCCCCCCCCCCCCTAAAGTGTCCACGTGGTTTATGGATGGTCCCTTTTCACTTTTTGTGTTTTTGCAAAAAAATCCAGTTTTTATTTTCAAAAAATCATATCTCGGGATCCTGTTAATGCACACCTCCCATTTTTTAGTATGAAAAAAAAAGTGAAATTGTCCAAGGAATCCGATAAAAATATTTCAGACATAGGTTTTTGAGCCAGACACCGCCAAAAAGACGTTTTAAACTTCAATTCAACCTTTTATTATGTTAGGCTAGGATTTTCGATCTTCAAACTATTTTTCCTAGAAAGACAAACTTATCACCTTTCATTTGCGTCCAGGACAACTGAAATCGGTTGAAATGGCGTGGAGCTTTTTTTGCCAAAAAATGACGAAAATGGCAATTTTTGGGACCACCCTAGCACGGTGTAGATCACCCTGACGGCCAATCAAAAAAAAAATACGGATCTAATTATTAAGGAATCCCTGGAAAGAAGTTTTTTTCAGTTTAGTCTCTTTTCAAATGGAATTGCTGTATATATATTAAATTTTACCAATTTTCAGTTATGCAACTCTAAACCTAAGGTAATTTTACAATTGGACGTAACTTTGAGCGTTTTTCAAGCAAAGTTACGGCCTTTTCAAGAAAAAACTCAGAAATGTAACTCTGGAGCACTATTTGAAAAGGGCCGATAAGCATTTCACAAAATTCAAAGTGTAACAACAAGTACTGACATCTTCAGCTACCTTCCAACACTGTGGCGTTTGTTTTAAAAATAGTTGCCTGTTGTCTTGGAACATGCCAAACAGTTCCAGCTGTCAAAATACTTATGCGCCTTTTTTAAATGTTGCTCCAGCACTGTGGTACAACATAAAATTCTGGTGAAAAAATGTGTTAATTAAATTGTTAATAAATCAAAAACAAAATTGAGCAATTCACTATTCTTGGACATAAAATTGGAAAATAACGTAAAAGTTTGAAAAAATATTTGTTCATTCATTGTTGGATATTTTATGTAATGCCATAGCAAGTGTATAAATAAAATATTTGAGAAGAAATATAAATTGAAAAATATTGTAATACCGATTTTTAAGTTAATAAACAAACAATATTCTTCGTAATACTGAATTTAAAGTTGGTTCACAGCAAACAAGAATCGAAATAATTTCAAGCAAAACAATGTAAATTGGCAAATATCACAGTGTAAACAAAGTGTCTATCTTTCTCAAGTCAGTTAAGCAGGATAGGCCCAATTACATTGTTTTGCTTAATTTGACAGTTGACAAGTTGACAGAAAACTTGAAACAAACAAGGAAACACAAATTAAAGAAGCCAAATGGTTTTTAAAATTGATATTTATTAACATTCCACCAAAACCATACAATTTCCATAAATTCCTCCCCAGCTACAAGCCAATTTCCACGCTGCAAACCCAAATCTAGTTCCGTTGCATCATCAGCGTTATTGTTGGTTCCGTTCCGTTCGCTCCGTTCTCCCTAAAACCTTCCATCATCAGCTGGAGTGGTAGAAGTTCAGGTTCGAACACGGCAGAATTTATGCTCGCACACGCCTGCTGCCTCACAAAAACCGTAACACCGAAACTGTCACGCTTGTCTGATTCTCCACCCAAGCAAGCCACACTACCTTCTGTGTAAAGTAGGGAATGATATTGTTATTGCTCTCACTCTCTCACACAGTACAGTACCTCGGCCAACTTGGATAACTTCACCGACGACGAGCGCCGTTATCACCGTTTCTCTGTTTTGCTCGCCGGCTTCGTCGCGGAGAACGTACTCACCAGCAGACCGTATCGCACCCGAAGTTCTGCTGGCTCGAAAGTGATCTAAAAGTCGGAACTCACCAACACTAGCGCGCAGCGTTGTTAGGTTAGGTTCGTTTTGTTTTGTTTGCTGCTTGACGCGTTGTCTAGGTTCTGGGGCCGCGTGGGTTCCCCCCGGAAGGCGCCGCCATCGATGGGTGGCTCTCGCGTGTGGCAGGTGTGAGTGCCCGTGTGAGCCCTTCCGAAGGGGCCAGCCCCGACTTGGGACAGTTCGTTCGGGACTTTTGACGTGGTCGGTCGCAGTAGTGTCGCGTGCTATTACCGGTTTGTTCTATCGTCTACACTTCTATTGTTTCAAGTGGTGATCTAGTGTGCGTGGTAGGTTCGTACTCAACCAGCACGGTTTCGGCTAATCGTAGCGTGCTTGGATTTTCGTGGTTCTAGCCGGTCGGAGTCGGAGAGAGTTCTATGAACGGCTGACCTAGAGAGCTTCCGTTACGCAACGCGGTCACGCTCCGTTGGTATCGATTCGCGGCGGGGTCCCTGGCCCTGGCTGGTGGGCGTGCGAGGTCGGTTCGAGGATTTCACCGGTCGTCGTCGTCGTGACAGACGAAAGCGTGTGTTGAAGCAAATTTATAATGAGCTTAGTGCGCGGCGCTGCACTAAAACGGCATATGGGGCTGATTTAGTGCTAAATGTGTGAAAAATGGAAATCAATTCGGCAAATCAAGCTGTGTGTGTGTGGCATGCTATTGATCAGTGTGTGGTGGCCTTTTGCATCAAATTAGAGTGAAATGGAAAATCGGCGAATTAAATGTTGGCAATTTAATACCCGGAGTGTGAAGTTTGAAAAAGTGCATCGCTTTTCGCGTTGTGTTCAATAAAATGCTGACGGCGAACAACAATTTTTCGAACGAGCAGGGTTCTGTCGGTCCAAGTTTTGTGAATTATTAGTTTTGGTTCAACGAGGGGGGAATAAAGAGAGAGGGAGAAGGCGAGGTGGTTTTGTAAGAGTGAAAAGAGTGAAGGGGAAGGGAGAGAGGAGTGTGTTTTTAATTCGTTTGTTTGTTGGAGACATGAAGGCGTGACATCTGGCCGGTGGATTTTTCGTCGTCGTTGTCGTCTGAGTGGAGATTGTTGGAGTTTTACAGTTTTTTTTTGTTGTTTTCTGCTGAGTGGAACGATTTTGTGCAAGTTTCGCGGGAGATTGGTGCAGTTTGCAGTGGAGCTAAAAGTAAGTTTTTATCGTTGCTATTTGGGAGTTTTGGAAGTCGAATTGACACAAAATAAATTTATAAGTTGGATAAAATCTGAGGAAAATTTGCAGGATTTCTTAATCGTTCATCTTTCACAAGATAGTCTTTAAACTTGCTATAAACACTAATAGTTGAAAATAAGAAATGTTTCATTTTTTTCTTATATTGATTTAAAATTGAAACAATCCAAAAGGCATTTTGCATCAATGCGTTTTTAAGATTTTAACATTGAAACAAAAAATTGGGAAAAACACCATATTTTGTCATTCATGGTCATGGTTCAATTGTATAGCTAGAAAAAAAGTTGAATTTCGCTTGGTCGGTCAAGTTGGGATATTTAGCGTTTGAATAACCCTGAGATTTTTTCAGCGTTTGTAGTGCTAGATCTCCCCTTCGAATGCAATCTGGCGCATAAAATGTGGGCTACGATTTAAAGGAATTAGAAGCCTAATCAAGTGACAACAAATCGAAATGCATTTTCCTGCGTGTAAGATCATATTTAGCATGTATCCCAAGCAACATTTTAGGCTTTATCAAAGCTGTCACAACCGCTATAAAACCTATCAGCCAAAACCAACATTAAAACCACTTAGTCGTAACAGCCTCCCCAGAACCCCGATAAACCTCTGTTAAAACCCAAAAGAACCTCCGCAACAGGTTGTAACGGCCTATTTATAAAACCTACAAAGGAGTTCAAGGCTTTTCAACTGATTTTTAACAACATCCTCAAAGCCTTGATAAAACCTAGTCAGGAGTTAAGGAAAAATGACATTTCATACGTCTTCAAACGTCTTATGTCAAATAGGTTTTATTTTGGCAAAAAATAAGTCTTTGGCTTGCCAAATATTAAAACGGAGATGGTTTGCAAAAATGGCGGATATTGGAGGTAATAAAAATAATTTGAAAGCTTATTTCACGCAATTGGTGGCTCAAATTCAGCTGCGGTTTAAATTTTATTGATAAATGTAGGGGAGATAGAGCCAAAAAAATCAACTCGTTTCATAAAAAAATCATTATTTGTAGTCATGGTTTTTAAAGTTAAAAAATATTGCATTGCAATTCTTTGAAAAAATGCACAAATTATTTATAAACATCTGTCGCCATATTAATTATATCATTAATTCAGCACAAATGAGTGTTTTCGTCAAATTTAAATCAAATTTCTCAGTTCTTTATATTTTCAACCAAGATGGTGATCAATTACATTCAATCAGACCACGCGTTTTGCGCCATATTTATGCATTGCTAATTAGGGCATCTCCAACGCGGGTAGCAAACATCGAAGCAAATCAAATTTGCACCCGACGTCAACCCCACCGCGGTACCTGTCGCGGTAGCAAATTTGCTCTCAGTTCTTCGAGATTTCACTTTGCTACCCGCTTTTCAGCCTGTTTGCTACCGCATCAAATAGAATTATGCACGGAAAAATCGAATCAAGCTAGAAAAATTCGAATCCAGCACGGAAAAAAATAAAAAAAAAAAAATTTAAAAAAAAATAAAATTTAAAAAATTTCAAAAAAATCTAAAATTTCAAAAATTTTAAAAATTTTGAAAATTTCAAAAATTTCAAAGAATTCAAAAATTTTAAACATTTTAAAAATTTCAAAAATTTCAAAAAATTCAAGAATCTTAAAAATTTCAAAAATTTTAAAAATTTCAAAAATTTCAAAAATTTCAAAAATTTCAAAAATTTAAAAAATTCAAAAATTTTAAAAATTTTAAAAATTTCAAAAAATTCAAAATTTTTAAAAATATTAAAAATTTCAAAAATTTCAAAAAATTCAAAATTTTTAAAAATTTCAAAAATTTCAAAATTTTCAAAAATTTTAAAAGTTTTAAAAGTTTCAAAAATTTCAAACATTTCAAACATTTCAAAAATTTCAAAAATTTCAAAAGTTTCAAAAATTTCAATTATTTAAAAAATCTAAAAACAAATAAAAATTTCAAAAATTTAACCAGTAATCAAATCTGGAGTTTTTTTTAAAAGGGTCCAATAAACCAAATTTCGAGTTTTTGCCTTTTGGGCGTTTTTGAAACCGCCTTGAGTCAGGGGTATTAAAAAACATTTCGGTAATTCGGTAATTTCAGAATAAAACAAATAAAAAATCCATCAATTTGAAAACAAAATTTTAAAATTTAGAATTTTTGACTTTTTTTTTCAAAATCAAATCAAATTATTCGCTCTACAGCATTGCCTTGGCGTTCTCGATTGCGAGATTCCTACTCGAAACTAGGTGTCCGAAGGATTGGTTGTTGAGGCAACTGCAAACCTCTTTTTACACCTTAGCTTCCATCAACCCCGGGATTCGATGGATTGTTAGTCCAACTGCCTACCAGCGACTCCACCGAGGCAGGACCCAGGGAGACGACTCCTACACCTGGACTGAGCTAACGACCTAACCTTTTAGGTTAGACCGGGGCCAACATTTACTTCCCCATCCGACGGAAGGCGTAGTCAGACAAATCTCGTCTCGAAAAATGCCACCGGGACCGTCTGGGATCGAACCCAAGCCGACTGGGTGAGAGGCAACCACGCTTACCCCTACACCACGGTTCCCGGCTTTTTTTTATTTTTTTAAATTTTGGTACAATTTGATTTTTTGAATTTTGGGATTTTTGAAATCCAGTTTTTTTTTAATTTTTGTTCATGTTTGCTCTCCCCAACCAGAGCAGACATCCAAAAATCTCCAAAACACGCACTCGAAACTTTGCTCCCGGCTTGCCGGTACTTGTCGGGTATCAGAAAATGAGTACCCGACAGGTACCGACACATATTTTTCTTCTACAGATGAACTTGAGATCAAATTAGGTACCTGCTTTGCTACGCGCGGTGGGAGACTCGGGGGCAAACTCGAGAGCAAATTTAGTGCGAATCAAAGCGGGTAGCAAATGGTTGAACTTTCAACATTTTCAAAAATGAAATCTTTTGAAATTTTCAAAAGGATTAAAATGTTTTATAAACTATTAGCATTTCTAGGCATGAATCAACACATAATTATTGATTTTGAAGGTAAACGAGAGCAAAAAATGATAAAAACTCATATTTGCCCCCCGCGGTGGGATTGTTTCGGTGGCAAATTTGCTATCCTAGTGATGGGGATGACGGAGTTTTTTCAAGGTGGCAAATTTGATCTCGGTATTCATGAGCCGGGTGCAAATTTGATTTGCACCCCAGCGGTGGAGATGCCCTTAGCCGCGTTAAAAGCTTTGTCAGGAGCTTGTGGTTTTAATTGAGCTTTTTGCATGCCTAATGGCACTTGACAGCTAAAACACCCTTGGTTTTATAGAAGCAAGCGATAAAACCGTTTGGCATGACATTACCATTGGGTTTTCAAGACTCTCTTGAAGCTTTCATAAAACCTTATCAAAACCCATTTAGCTTTTATTGTCACAAGGTTTTATGTCCGAGGCATAAAACCCTGTTAGAACCTATTAATTAGCTCTTGCTTATTGGTTGCTGTGAATGCCCAAATAAAACTATTAAGCAATCAAGATGCTACCATAAAACCTTAATGAAACTAGGTGTTGGCTAGTTGGTTTAAAAACGTTACTTGGGATGGGATCGATCAAAAATATTTTCAATATTTGTGGAAATTTTCGGCGAAAAAAATCTCTTCAATAGGGGAAGGTGGGGCAAGACGACCATATGGGGCAAGAGGAACAATCGCTCCTACGGCCGTAATTTTTACAATTTTGATTATTTCCAGTATGAGGAATTGTTGCTAGCAATGCAATTAGCTGATTCTATTACCACATAACCGTCAAAATGACGTAAACGCCACGGGGCATAAGATTTAATGAAGTTTTTTTCAAAACCTCTGTTTTCTTATAATATTTGGAAAGTACAAAATAAGGCTTAGGGTTCGTTTTAAGGCTCATTTTATCAAAATGCTATTTTTCCTAGATCAGTAGTGTCCCTACAAATGACATGCCACTATTACAAAGTATGATTTAACTTTTGGTTATTTTTGTTGAGAGCTTTTAAAAAATCTTGTTCAGGTGGGGCAAGTGTACCATATGGATTTTTAGTATGGAAAAATTACGAATTGCTGCAAGAACATATTTTATTGGGAAATAAATACATGAAAGTACTTAAGAACTGATAAACAATCGTTAAAAAAAATTGTTCATACAAAGTATAGTGATATTACTAAAATTTACTATTTATCATCGAAGTAGTATTTTTTTTCGCAAAAAAGAGTAAATTTTTTAGTAAAATATTATTATTTAATCTAAAAATGAAGAAACCATTCAAATACATTATAATCTGATGTATCTAAGTGATAACAGTTCAATTGTTAGCAAATTAACATGTTTTTTCATGCATTGTTCCTCTTGCCCCAACGGGTTGTTCGTCTTGTCCCACTAGTGGAGTAGAACGTACGGAAAATCAAAATTTTAAAATCAATTTTTCACATTAAAAAACAGGATTTTTTAAAAACTTGTTTTAACAAAGTCTTAGTCAAGACCTAGAATAAGATGATTATAATAAAATCCGACAGATTTTTTAACTTTTAATGGGTTATAACGAGCATTTCCTTAGCTTGTTACACTTGCCCCACTTTCCCCTACTGGGAAATATTTTTTTATAATTTTCAGCCATTTTATGATGTTATTTCCGATATTCAATAATAGTAGGCCAATATGATCTATACAATTTCAGCGTATTTAAAGAATATGCATTTCGAAATAACGATGGATTTTGCTGCTGATGACTGTTAAGTATCTCTGGGCCAATTTTCAGAAGGTTTGCTGATGTAGTTCTCGAGATACAGCCAACTTAAAATATTATTTCCGGCTTTTGTTAAGAACATCATTAAAATCTATGCAATTTCAGTATTTCAAAGAATATGCATCTCAAGATAATTATGGATTTGGCTTCATATGATTAGCAAGTATCTCTGGGTCTTGTTTTAGAAGCTTTGCTGATGTAATTTTCGAGATGCAGCCATTTTAAGATGTTATATCCGATTTTCAACGAGAAAAGGTCGGAAATAACATTTAAAATGGCTGTATCTCGAGAACTACATCAGCAAAGCTTCTAAAACATGACCCAGAGATACTTGCCTGTCATCAGAAGCAAAATCCATCATTATCACGAAATGCCAAAATTATATCTGTATCATGAAAGACAACTCCTACACCTAGAATGACCTTATGACTTGACATCGGGACATTTAACTTCTCCATCCAAAGTACCTCGACTCGACTCAAGAAACGCTTAACGGGGTCGATTGAGATTGAACCCAGGCCAACTGGGCCACGCTTACCTCTATGAAAACAAACAAAAAAAAACCGGGGAAGTTTCCGTTTTTTGGTTTGCGAACTTTGATTCAACGAATTTCTCCATTCGAAAAGCTTTCGAATGTGCAAAATTATTCTAAACTATGATTTATTGCAAGCTTTTAGATCGAAACCCGTTAATATGCATTAGACGTGATCCTACTAATAAAAAACCGAAGCACTAAAAAATGCATACAAAGACAAACAAAAGAAGTTAAATAAATTGTAGAACAAAACTTCTTCAAAGTATTTTCTAATCACGAGATAAATATCGTTAAAGTTTGTTTCGTAAAAAAATTATTCTGATAGATTCTAGGCCCAGTGAAAAAAAAATTCTAACCCAAAAATGATGAGCTCCTCGTCACAGTGTCCTGATGCAAACAATGATCGAGCTCGAGCTGTCATAGCCCCGCAAAATATGTTGGCTGACATATCGGGTGGTTTATCAAAAAAAAAAAAAAAAAAAAAAAAACACTTGCTATAAAGGGATAGCAAAATCTGATGCAAAAAAACCCCCAGCTGCCTTGTGAACATACTTTGAATGTGTTTGTTGGTAAATTTTTGACTAGAAAACTTTTGACCTAATCTAATCTAATCTAATCTAACACAAACTCAACCAGTCCAATGGAAGCATGCTTGTGATTAGATTACGCCCCAAGCACTTTTCTTGTCAATATTAATATTTGCAATACATCCGAGAACACCCGAAAATGTAATGCAAAAATAAAAGCGGCCAGCCCTACTGCGTTGTGTTTACCGCGGAGAGGATTCTGTGAACGGATCACATTTCACAGAATCTACAGGGGAGGAAGGATGCGTGGACATACCGTACCTAACGCTCCGAATCAGTTAGGTGTGGTGTGTTAGTGTAAATTTGGCAGATAATTATATTTTTAGGGGGGAAGTAGAGTTGGACAAAATGGGATTAAGGAATGTGCAAGTGAGGAAGGGGTTGGAGGGCTATTTACTTTATGGTTTAATAATGAAGGGGAATATAATCATTAAGCAAATAATAATGGGAAGCTCTCACCAAGAATCAGAAAATCTTCAAATCTTCAAAAGAAACAGCCAAATGTGTCCAAATCGGCAGCTCCTGAGTTCTTATCCTGATCAAAAGCCGCATCGAATCAGCTAAGATCTCCTCGTCATCTGCGCGGTTCAGGCTCTATCCAAGGTAAGCTACATCTTCCCGGACATGCAGCTAAGCAGCAACAGCTCCTGGTTCTGCAACTTTTACACTACAACTCACAAGTCGAACAGAACAAGCCGATAAGACTTTTTCCTATTTGCAGACCTTTTGAAATGATGAACTTTGAAAATTGAAACAATAGTTTCAGAGATATCAAAATCCAAAATGAATTCTTTTGACTTAGGAGATACAAGGACGAAGAAAAAAGTCGATTCACAAAACGGAGAGAACTACTTAATTAATAACTTTCATAGTATAACCACAGTATACTGATATCTGCCTTTAAAAAAAAGTTTTTTCATCATTCATTATCCAACGAGCCTCTGCCGGAGTTTATAAATCAACTACTATAAAAAAAAACAACTTTTTGCAGGATTGATTGAAAATCCACATTATTTTGAAGCTCATTATTCGCTAATGAAAACGAACCGTCGCAGTTCGTTTTGCACCGCTCTGATAAATAACAAGATTAACATGCCACAATGTTTTTTTTCCCCAGCCCTCCGCACACAACTACTAATTGATGATTTGCAAATTACCGGTTAATGAACACTGCCGAAATTTACGCAGAATTAATTCCCACAACAGAGTGCGCGAAAATTCGACTACTCTTATTGGCAGATGCGTATGTGTGTTTATGTAATCAAATGAGGACTCGTGTCTTCTCTGCTACACAACTTGTTTGTGGTGGTTTATCTGAGGGTATAATTAAGTGATAAATGATATTTTCCCGCGCGCGCTTTAGTTCTGAGCATGTTCATAATGTGGTACAGTCGAACCCCGATAGTTGGACTGCTTATTAGGTTGTGTTCCAGATTATGCCAAACAATCCCAGTGTGCCTGTACTTGTGCTGTAATTTGTTGTTTCCAAGCTGCGAATGTGTGTGTTTGTGACCCACTATAAATCAGTGTAATTTGTCAGAGTGTGTTTGTGTGTGTGCGCGTTTGTGTGAAAGTCTTCGTCGAACAAGCTTCGCAAGGGAGTATCTTGTCCCCCTGATGAACGTGTGATTAATTATTGCGTGATATACTTTTTCCTCCCACAGTCAGATGAGAGTCGGGAGGAAGTTGTTTGTCGAACCGGGATTCCGAGATTTCTGGATTTCCTAGTTTTCCCCATGGATAATTTCTGAACGGGATTGTCAACAAACAAGCGGCAACTTCCCTTCTGCGTCAATCAACGCTACTCAGCTCCCATCCGGATCTGGGAATGAGTGCGAGTTACTGATGGGAGATTGATAGCTTTTCAATGAAACAATATGTGCTTTGTTGATAAAATAAGCCAACTTTGCATTGCTCGGTGTAAATATTGACTGAACACTAAACGAGTCCGTGTGCGGCGTGTGTTTGATCCTGTCAGTTAGCAGGGATTATTGTTTATCTCTGATGCATGGTGGATACTCATTTTTATAATTTCAAATTATCGAGCATAGTTAACATTTACGCCAGTTTATATTTTGTGTATGCGATGTTTGAGTTTAGTGACAAGTGAATAACAACATATTTATTTTTTATTGTATTGAGCAATTCTCTACGAAATCGGTCTTTTTTAAAGAATATAAATTTTTGCATTTTTTAATCCGCCTGAAACTTTTTTGGTGCCTTCAGTATGCCCAAAGAAGCCATTTTGCATCATTACTTTGTCCATATAATTTTCCTTACAAATTTGTCAGCTGTCCATACAAAAATGATGTATGAAAATTCAAAAATTTGTGTCTTTTGAAGGAATTTTTTGATCGATTTGGTGTCTTCGGCAAAGTTGTAGGTATGGATATGGACTACACTGAAAAAAAAATTATTCACTGTAAAAAAAAATTGGTGATTTTTTATTTCACTTGTTGTCACTAAAACTTGATTTGCTAAAAAACACTATTTTCAATTTTTTATGTATATGTTTTAGAGGACATCAAATGCCAACTTTTCAGAAATTTCAAGAATGGGCAAAAAATCTTTGAAAAAGTTATGATTTTTTAATGCATACTAATTTTTTTAAAAAATCGAAATATCGGTCGCAAAATTTTTCAACTTTTTCGATGTAAAATCAAATTTGCCATCAAAAAGTATATCAGTGAAATTTTGATAAAGTGCACCGTTTTCTAGTTAAATCCATTTTTAGGTGACTTTTTTGAAAATAGTCGCAGTTTTTCAATTTTTTAAAATAAGGGCACATGTTTGCCCACCTTTGAAAAAAAAAATATTTTTGAAAAGCTGAGAAAATTCTATATATTTTGCTTTTTCGGACTTTGTTAATACGACCCTTAGTTGCTGAGATATTGCCATGCAAGTTTTTAAAATCATTAAATATGAAGTTTTGTAAGTCTCACCCAAAACAACCCACCATTTTCTAATGTCGATATCTCAGCAACTAATGGTCCGATTTACAATATTAAAACATGAAACATTCGTAAAATTTTCCGATCTTTTCGAAAAAAATGTTTTCAAAAATTTTAAACCAAGACAAACATTTCAAAAGGGCCAGAAATTCAATATTACGCCCTTTTAAATGGTTGTCTTGGCTTAAAAATTTTGAAAATGTTTTTTTCGAAAAGATCAGAAAATTTCACGAATGTTTCATATTTTAACATTGTAAATCGGACCATTAGTTGCTGAGATATCGACATTAGAAAATGGTGGGTTGTTTGGGTGAGACTTAGAAAACATCATTTTTACTGTTTTTAAACACTTGCATGGCAATATCTCAGCAACTAAGGGTCGTATCAACAAAGTTCAGAAAAGCAAAATATAGAGAATTTTTTCAGCTATTCAAAAATATTTTTTTCAAAAGTGGGTAAACATGTGCACTAATTTTGAAAATTGAAAAACCGCGACTATTTTCAAAAAAGTCACCTAAAATGGATTTAGTTTGAAAACGGAGCACTTTATCAAAATTTCACTAAAATTCTTTTCGATTGCAAATTTGATTTTAAATCGAAAAATGAAGTTGAAAAATTTTTGCGACCAATTTTTCGATTTTTTTAAAAAATCAGTAATGATTAAAAAATTTATAACTCACCCAAAGATTTTTTGCACAACCTGGAAATTTCTGAAAAAATGGCATTTGATGTCCTCTAAAACATATCAAAAAATTAAAAAATTAAAAATAGTGTTTTTTTGCAAATCAAGTTTTAGTGACAAAAAGTGAAATAAAAAATCATCTATTTTTTTACCGTGTATCATATTTTTTCAGTGTAGTCCATATCCATACCTACAACTTTGCCGAAGACACCAAATCGATCAAAAAATTCCTTCAAAAGATACTAATTTTTGAATTTTCATACATCATTTTTGTATGGACAGCTGACAAATTTGTATGGAAAATTATATGGACAAAGTAATGATGCAAAATGGCTTCTTCAGGCATACTGAAGGCACCAAAAAAGTTTCAGTCGGATTAAAAAATACAAAAAAATTGAATGACGGAAATCTGAGAGAACTGCTATATTGCAAATTAATACAATGGTAATATCTGATTCAGACTAAATTTTAAATTAAACACAAATAAAAAATCAAATTATTCGCTCTAAAGCATTGCCTTGGCGCTCTCGATTGCGAGATTCCTACTCGAGACTAGGTGTCTGACCAACTGTTTGAAAATGATCACTAGGGTTAGTGAAATTTCACGTTTTCGCGGACAGCGTGAAATCCGTGATATTTTGCTTTTTCCGCGAAATCCCATGAAATTGTATGTTTGTGTGAAACTGTAACGATATTTCTCAAAATAATTTATCAAACTCAAATTGGAATGAAAATAATCTTAATAATTACTGCAAAGTTATGCGGTTTAATTACTAATATAAGGTTAGTGATTTTTAATGATTTTGAGTAAAAAACAACAAAATAATAAATATTTGATCCAAAAAGGCTATTTAAGTTAATTTTATTATTTTTCAATTGAAATGCTTGATATGAATCATTTGAAGAATGTTTTTTTCAGTTTTTAAGAAAATAACTAAATTTAGTAATATTTTGAGTCGTTGTAATACACAGTCCTGTTTAATTTTAACAATATATGATTATTTGAGATGCTTTTTTTTTGTTTTCTGTTCTCATTTTGAATTAAAAAAAAAAACGATTTCGTTAAAAATCATATTATTTTTGACTATTGATTTTAAATTAAGTTTTTGATAAGAGAGATGTAATCATTAAAAAAATATTTTAAATGGGCTAACTCTCGCAAAAAATTCAAATAATTTTACTCATTTTGGCTGAACAAGATTGTTTAATCATTCTTTGATATGAAATTTAATAAAATGCAAATCAACAAAAAAAAAATTATTTTCAAAATTCACATTGAAAAAAATCAGTTCAGTAAATGAGAAAACGCATACCCTACATTTTGTTTCAAAAAACATAAATAGCTCATCAGTAAATCAGGTGGAAACTTTTTTGAAAATAAGGAGAATTTCGTTTTTGTGTCACGTTCAAATAATGTGATTTTTTTTAGTTTTTTGAAGAAAAATATATACTGAAGCATGACAAGTAGTTTCTGTGATTAAAACATAAGTTTTTCAGAGTTATTTTAACATTTTTCATGTTCCGCGAAATTTGCGTGAAATTTGGTGTTTTGAAATTGAGATCCCCGTGAAATTTAATTAAAAAAAAGTAATACTAAAAAACCCATGTTTAAGAATTATTCTGACAAAAAAGTTAAAGTGGAGCCTAACATTTCAAAAGGTCACATAACTTTTGTAGTTGGTCGTCATCGATCATGGCCATTCATGGTCACCCGCGACAGACACGGACGACGAAACAAAGAGAAACGCAAAAAGTAACTTTTTCAAAACTTTTTTTCGTAAAATCGCGATAACTCGTGATGTTTATAAGCAAACCCCTTATGTCTACATATCAAAATTTTTGTAATTGTTTGTTCTACAACTTTGTAGAACATTGTTACACTCTAAAAAATAACCCTGCAAGGTTAGAAAAAACACGAAATTTTAAAATGAAAAATTTTGTTCTAAATGAAAAAATGACCCTTCTGGGACAATGTAGATTCGAAAAGTACATTAAATTTCCCATAAAATGACATGTTCCAAAATTTTTTACAGTCAAGTAACGGAAAATGGGAGAATTTTTAAAACTTTTTTAGTGTTTTTTTTCGATGAAAAATACGTCTATTCGGAATTCTGAGTACGCCATCAAATCGGGCGTCTAATTTTACATAAAAGTCCCTTTGACACCAAATTTCTATCTCATCACCGTTTCAGGCTGCAAATTGTTGAAAACACCTCTTTTTTCGCATGTTCAAAAATGGAAGGGGTCGTACCGCCCCTCCGTCACGAGATATCAAAAAACGGACCTCGGTTTCGTGATCAGGGACAAAAGTTACCCCTTAGGACAATGTTTCACGCAAATCGAAGAGGGGTCGGGGCAACTTTTCCCGATTTCGTGTGAGTTGGTAGAGAATTACCCACATTTATTTCTTTTTAGAAAAAAAAAAATCGAGTTTTTCAATCAACCTGAATATTTTAAGAGACGATATCTTGAAATGTATTAGTCCGCTTATCAATGTTCAATTTAGTCACTCGAAAAATATATTTTAAATATTTAATATTTAAAAACAATTGAAGTGAAGGTTTAAAATATTAAAATTGTTTTTTTTTAGCAAATTTGATTTTAAAATAAAAATATGGCTTTTTGGTGAACACATCTTTTTCGATAGCAAATTTAGTTTTGTTCATCAATTTTTTTTTATGATTTTGTTAACATTTTAAATATATTTTATTTATTTTTATTTTTTTGAAAAAATCAAAAATACCTTTGTGAATTTAAGTTATAAAAAATACTTTTCAGAGCGAAATTTTGTTTTGGGCTGAGATTTACACGAAATCATCGTATGACACGAAATCGATCACAAAATATTCGTGCATTTTTTTAAATGTTTAATTTTTTAAATATTATAATGTCTGGAGTATCTTGTATTGCATCGTTTACAACAAAAATAAGTCTGAAAACTTAAAATTCAGTTCTTTGATTTGAATTTTGATATCAAGACTAACATTTTGAATGGGCGTAAAATCGAAGGTTTGGCCCTTTCGAAATGTTGGTCTAGATTCCAAAATTTTCAAAATATTTTTTTCCGTAAGAATCATAAAATTTCATAAATTTTGTTATTTTCAACATTGAAAATTGGACGATTAGTTGCCGAAATATTGGCATGAAACTTTAGGGAAAGTTTGAATGAAATTCGAAAAATCTGTATCGTCTTAGGTACTATACGATTGCAAACTTTATATTACATTTAAATGCGAAGTAATTTTTTTTTACTGGAATTTCTTTTTTCTCAAAAAAAAAACATTTTTATTTAAATCATAACACGGCGGCAAACTATTGTCCATACTATTCTATAGTTAAAAAGTTGCGGTTTTTTGTCCCCTAAGAGATTTTTGGAAATTAAATTTTAATAAAAAAATAATATAAAAATCGGGTTTTTTTTTATTTTTTCTGAATAGTCCTCATCAATACCTAAGACTTTGTCAAAGTCGCCAAATTGATCTGAAAATTCCTTCAAGAGTTTTACGGATTTTTGTATATTTACATAGCATTGAGTAGCCACCCTGTCAAAATCAGACTAAATGTATATCAACTGTACAAACTGTTTGTAAATGCTAATGAAAATGTGATTTCAATCGATACTCTCAAACTAGCTATAGATAAAGTTCGTGTGTTTACTGTACAAATAGATCGATGTGTAACACAACGCGCGTGTGTGCTAATTCGTTTGATCAACCCCTAGTTGCCGTGGCTGCATGCAAAATGTACGTTACTAAACATCACTGACCTCTGGCCTTCCTTCCCCCCCTGTGGAGCCTGCCTGACCTGAAATCCATCTTCCTTTATCCACAGCCCACCAGAATCAGCCCCAGCGAACCTCCTCACTGCGCATCGAAGAATGCTCCAGCACGCTTTCCAAATCTTCTTCCTCCGGAACTTCCCGCTCTAGAAGCAAATCTTCATCGACTTCCATTTCCACGCTGTCACCTCCTTCGGATGTCGGAGAGCCCATCAACGCGGAGTCCGCTGAAAATCCCGCAACACACCAAGCTGCGATCGCCACCCTGCCGGAAGTGCACTACGAGCGGTTGAACTCCATCGAGCAGACGGCACAAGTCACGGAGATCCTGAACCCTCGAGGAAGCTCGTCGGCACCAGCTCCAGCTCCTGAACCTCCTCGAACCAGATCCAAACTCCACCCGGACAACTTCTTCAACTCCTACCTCGCCGAACTGCGATCGCTTTCCGCAGCAACTTCCACAATTTCAACGGAGTTACCGCGCCGTAACCACCTTGCGACTTCGCAATCGGCCTCCTCCCTCGTTCCGCCGGTGAAGCAGCAAAAGCAGTACGGAAGGCGCCACCATCGCTCCAGCTATCTGCAGCTGTTGCCATAAATTATCGCGGGGAAGACTGCTTTTCTTTTGTTTTCTCCAGGAGAAGACACACACACCGTCGTCTTGGGGAGTTTAATTTATTTTATTGGGCTTCCGCTTTGGAAATTTGTCGCCGGAAAAAGGGCGCTCGCGCGCATGAATCAGCGAGGTTTGGAAGTTTATGAATGTGACATATATATGTTTGCCCGAAATTGGAGGATTCGTGCGATGGCACCAAGCTAATTGAGATATTTTATTTCTGTTTAATGTAGCAAATTCGACATTTATGAAGCTTATGTAATAAAGAGTCCAATTTTGGTTAAATAATAAAGCATGATGACAGTAAAAAATTGTGAAAATGTTATGATTTGCATTATTTAAGGTACACCAACAGACATTTCTGTTTACACTTAACTTAGAAATTGTGGGCTTTAAAAACTATAGTTTTGAGCAATTCTCTGCCATTTTGGTCACTCTTTTGGTACCTTCGGTAAGCCCAAAGAAGCCATTTTGCATCATTATTTGTGTGTTTTAGAGGACATCAAATGCCAACTTTTCAGAAATTTCCAGGTTGTGTAAAAATTTTTTGACCGAGTTATGAATTTTTCAATCAATACTGATTTTTTTAATTTTTTTTTTCGAAAAGATCGGAAAATTTCACGAATGTTTCATGGTTCAACATTGTAAATCGGACCATTAGTTGCTGAGATATCGACATTAGAAAATGGTGGGTTGTTTGGGCGAGACTTAGAAAACCTCAAAATGCATAAATGAACAATATATAGAATTTTCTCAGCTTTTCAAAAATATTTTTTTCAAAAGTGGGCAAACATGTGCACTAATTTAAAAAAAATGAAAAACTGCGACTATTTTCAAAAAAGTCACCTAAAAATGGATTTAACTTGAAAACGGTGCACTTTATAAAAATACTAAAATACTTTTTGATTGAAAATTTAATTTTAAATAGAAAAATGAAGTTGAAAATTTTTTGCGGTCAATACTTCGATTTTTTGAAAAAAATAAAAAAAAATCAAACCATCCACATTAACGACCCCCGGGTCTTTTGTGGTCTCTATTGCAAGTTTCTGCTCGAACCTAGGAGTCCGAAGGCTTGAATGGGGAGAGCACCCAAACCTCTTTTACTCCAAGGAACCTTCCACCCCAGTGTTTGAACTGACGACCTTCGGATTGCGAGTCCAACCGCCGCCAGCGATTCCACCGGAGTAGGCTTGGTTTGGTTTGTTGTTTGTACTTATGGCATGGAGACGACTCCTACATCTGGAATGACTTAACGGCCTAACAACCAAGGCCGGGACCGACATTTTACTTCCTCATCCGATGGAAGGTTGCAGCAGATGGGAATCGAACCCAGAATCATCCGCTTACAAAGCGGACAGCGTAACCATTCGGCCACGCACTGCCACTAAAAAAATACATAAATTCAAATTAAAAAGTAGACCGATTTCGTGGAGAATTGATCTTTGTAAGTTTTTCATAACTTTTGTTTAGAGATCAATGTTTTTGAGGTAAAAAATATGGATATTATATCTTTGGAGACTAAAGTTCAGGAGTGTAATCTTCTGATAACCTACAGTTTGGACTTAAAAATTTGGGACTAGATCGCAACTTTTGAGCCATAGATGGACAAAAATTTTGTCGCAAAGATATGATTTTTTTGAAAAACAACTTGTGGTATCTTATCGAACGCAACATTTGACTAAAATGTAAAACAGAATTTCCAATCGCAAAAAAACTTTCAAATTTTATTTGTAATTTTATGGTTCAAATAGTAATATTTATTTGAGATTTTTTCTGAAATTTTCGTTTTGGACACTCAAAATCGAACAATTAAATGCTGAGATACTCTAAATCAAAATACATTATTTTGTAAAAAAAAACACATAAAAACAGTTAAAAAAATTTGAATTTCCCATATTTCAAATTCTAAAAGTTTGAGTATTTTCGAGAAAATACTAAAACGAAACTATTGGCACTACGCCCCCCGGGGCATGGCCTTCCTCTAACGTGGGATTTCTGCTCCAGCGCCTCTGACGAGACAGGAGAAACCGGGACCGACTTTTTACTTCACCATCCGATAGAAGCTCAGTGGATAAGGCGGGAATCGAACCCGCGTCTCATAGCATCATCGGGATCGGCAGCCGAAGCCGCTACCCCTGCGCCACGAGACCCACTATAATACTATATTTTGTGAAAATTTAAGTATTTCATTCAAAAAACTCTAAAACAGTTGAAATACATGCAAATTTTCGTATCATTTTATACCCATATGAGCAACTCTCTACGAAATCTGCCGATTTCGACCATTTTTATTTTTTGTATTTTTTTATTTGACTTAAACTTTGTGGGGGCCTTCCCTATGACCAAATAAGCCATTTTGCGTCATTGGTTCACCCATACAAGTCTCCATACAAAAATGGTATGTAAATATTCAAACAGCTGTAACTTTTGAGTGAGTTTTCTGATCAATTTGGTGCCTTGGGCAAAAATGTAGGTATTTTTTTGTCCTTGGATGGCCCACCTCTAACCCATACACAGTTTTTGTAGCATGGAAGGTTTACGAGCAGATATCTTTCGATAATTCGTCGTTCGTGTTTTGAGAGTGTCCTTTAATCTTAACTCTACTTCCGTGTATGCCCATCCTTATCTCTCGTATCTTATCTCAAGGCGCTCTTACAAATCCTATGTCGAGTCTTTTATTAATCAGATTGCAGCACTTTATCCATTTTGGGTATTGGAACCATTTGCTATTCCACACGCATATGAGCACATAGGGTTAAACCGCGGTATTGTTGAGGACTTTTGAGAAAAAAAGGTACACGGAAAAAAAATTTGCAGATTTTTTTATCAACTTTTTTTTCACTAAAACTCAATTTCCCAAATTACGTATTTTTTGATTTTAGAGATTTTTTTATATGTTTTAGGGGACAAAAATCAGCAAGTTTTGAGCCATAGAAAAACATGGTCAAGAAATCTGCCGCCGAGTTATGAATTTTTGAAAAAACAGTGATTTTCGGAAAAAATCGAAGTTTTATGCAAAAACAAGTTTGACATTACTTTTCAAAGCAAAATTGAATTTGCAATCGAAAAGTACTTCACAGATTTTTTTTATAAAGGGCTCCGTTTTCAAGATATAGTCACCGAAAGTTTGATTTTAGCGAAATATTTGCAGTTTTTCAATTTTTAACAATAGTGACCATGAGTGACCATTTCTAAAAATACTTTTTTTTGAAAAAATCAGAAAATTTGCTATAAAATTGTCTAAAAGACATTGAAGATTGGACCTCTGGTTGCTGAAATACAGCGGCTAAAAGAAACACGAAAATTGAAGTTTTCTAAGTCTCACCCAATCAGCCCACCATTTTCTAATGACGATATCTCAGCAATTAATGGTCCGATTTTCAATGTTAATACATGAAACAATCGTGAACAACATTCCGATCTCTTCGAAAAAAATATTTTGAAATTTTTTAAATCAAGACTAGCATTTTAAATGGGCGTAATATTCAATATTTGGCCCTTTTAAAATGTTAGTCTTGATTTAAAAAAATTCAAAATATCAATAGATCTAAATCTCCCAATCTTAAGCTTCCATATCATTAGCTTCCAAATCTAAAGTCTCCAAATCCTTATTTTTCAAATTTTAAGTCTCCAATGGCATACATGTTTGAAGACCGAAAATCTGGATGATTGAGATGAACAAGCTTAAATTTGTTTAGATTTATTATTAGAGACTGAGAAATATAAGAGATATATAAATTTGTAAAATCAAGTTTCAGATAACATCAAATATATCTCCCAAGACTTATTTTTTTTTTAAATTCAGGATCATAAGTCTATGTGGAGTTTTAATACTTGTGTAGATTTGATGTTTCGTAGACTTCACGGTTGACGTGGTTTTGCCTTGATGATCTACCATAATCAATAGGAATTTTATCAAATTTCGGAAAACAAACTGGTGCTCGACATCGTCTAGCCAAACACCTAGGACGTGCGTCCTCTCTCCACACCCGACACTAGAGCTATTCGCGTGCACGAGTTGTATTAAGTACGCCATAAAGTAGACCGCGCCAGAAGCCGTTAAAAGAGTCGTCGTCGTCGTCGTCATCGTTCTAACCTAGCCCGCGGGATGACGCTGCTGCCGTTGGTGGTGCTGGTAATCGTCGTCATCATTATCATCATAATCATCCAGCCATCAAGAGTCTCCCCTCCCCATGCTTCCGAAAAATACCCGGACAAGGCGCCTTTTGGCGCAGAAGAGTTCACGCAAAGAGATATCACGTCCCCCTCTCTGGTTTTCCAGACTTTGTAGGACCTGTCGGTTGTTGTTGATCTGTGCGAGTGCCAGAGGCACGTGTGAGTGTGATTTTTGTGTGAATCGTCATGTTCAGAGTCGTTTGTTAGAGTAGTTTGGGGAACGTGGCGTAAATTGCAGCAATTAAGGCGCACTACCCGCGCGCGCGCCATCTATTGCCGGGAGTCGCAACTAGCGTGTGGTGTGATTAAAAATGCGCCTCTGCCGCGCTTTGATTTGGTCTTTTGCTCTCTTTGATTGTGTGAGGCAGTAGCACACATACACACAACTGTGAAATTGTTGAGCGTTTAAGAGCTTGAGTGCGTTGATGGCTTTTGATGCAGTTAAGGAGCGACGCCGAGTGAGTCTGAAGAGGTTAATTGTTGGGAAGCTGGATTTGTTTTCAGTCTTTGAAAATTTTCATAATTTTCATAATTGAATCAGACAAAATGATACTTGGAAATTTCCACTGAAATTTGCCTTTCAAATCTGCACCTCTTCAGTTGTACTAAAAGGCTTACCATAAAATACAAGCAAAACATCTTGTTTTTCTCTTCCTGACTCAGAATTTTCTTTGGCATCTTTCAATGAAGCCCACGGCATCGTCGTCGTCGTACACGAAGCCATCCAATATTCAACCAATTTTCGTTCGACCTGGGCTTTCTTGCTCCCACTCCCGTACCTGGATCATATCACAGTCATTGGCTCCGAGGTTTCGAATTGGAAGGAAGTAATCTCTCCTGAGATCCGACACATTCACCCTCGCACACACCTTGTTTTGCAGCAGCACCGTACAGCGCGAACGCACGTGACTTTGGTTTTTCCCACCCCCCCCCAAAACCACCCATTCGCAGCGACTTTTCCATTACCCTTTCCAACGTTGTGAGCGAAAAAAAACATATTCAATAAAGCCATTCGAGAATCTCCCGATCAACCCATTCACACATACGGCACACTTACAAAAATACCAGCATCACATAAACACACACACACACACACACCACCACCAACAACGTACAATAAAGTCAAATAACAAACAATCTTCCGGGCGTGCAAAACTTTCTCACCTTTGGCTGGGTGGGGAGGGGAGGTTGGGGAAAAAATGGCTGTACCAGTGCGCCAAATTCAATATTCACCTTTCCCCCTTGGAAGTGGGCTCTTACTGGTTGTTACACACTGCTTTATCCTTTAAGGGTCCAATGAACTGTTTTTTTTTAAATTTATTGTCACACAAATTCTGCGTTTTTTGAGAGCATATATTTTTCAAAATTGACTTTAATTAATTAAGGTTTGCTGATAAAAATCCAGGAGCTTTATAAATTTTCTGCTTGTTTTTATTTTTATTTTTTTGCATCAAGATAAACCAAATAAACTAAAATTAAATATAAATACACATTCGAGAAGTCATCTTTTTTCCCAACAGCACACAAAGAAAAGATGGAAACTTTCAAATATATTTGCAAAGGCATGATTGTTCAAAAAACGAATTCAAAGTTCAGCTAATTTGTGAAAGGAAACTTTCAAAAATGTTGAAAATAAAATCTATTTTTGTTTTGTGCTAATTTATATTTCTAGAATATTTTATTATTATTTTGGATTTTTCACTCAAAATGTATCTTTTTTTGTAAACTTATCTCCTGAAAATACAATTTTTTTCGAAATATTTGGTATTTTATGGGAACGAGAGAATACGTGATTTATTCCAAATACATTATAAATAAGCATGTGATTTTTCTTGATAAAATTTTAAATTTCGCTGAATGCCAATCACAAAACATCACGAAACCCTAAAACTGCTTATAATAAATTTGAACTGTTTTTTTTTCAAAGAAATTAGTCTTAAACAAAACTTATTTACAAAATGACAATATTCTGGGACACAAAATATTCACTACACAACATTTTGATAAGTTCAAAATTTGAATTAAATTTTTTTTTTGAGGTTTCAGTAATCCAAAATACCAGAATAGTATGTCGAAATATCTTCAAAATGGAGCACATCTAAAACTATTTATTTGTTAAAAAATAAATAAAGTAAATTAGTTGAATGGCAATTTTCTGTTTCGGGACCATCCATAAACCACGTGGATACTTTTTTGAAATCTCAGCCCTCCCTTTCCCCTCGTCGTGGACAATTTCCATACAAAACAAATCTTTTTTGTATGAAGCGTGGGCAATCGCTGCCCCCCCCCCCCCTCTCCCCTAAGGTGTCCACGTGGCTTATGGATTGTCTCTAGGTTATCTTTAGAATAAGGAAATTTTACTTGGCAGCCACCGAACAGTAAGTCATTGTGACCTTTCAGTTTGACAGAAATGCTGTTTCCTGACTTTTAGGCAATGGGGTTGTTTCACTGCCGAATTTCAGCAAAAAGTTATTTACCTATTTTGCATAAAAGGCAGTCCAAATGTGGTACGTATTTTTGTTTAAATTATCATGAAATTGATAGAAATTCACAATTCTTTTATCAAAGATTTCATGATTTGAAGATACCAAAAAGAATGATCATTTTATTTTGAAATTATTCATTGACTTTTTCTCTTAAAAACACATTATTTTCTTAAGGTTTATATCAAAAACTTGAACTTCCAAAATACGTAAATTTATGATTTAATTATTTCATGTTTTATTGCGAATGATTTTTCACAAAAAAAAAAACACAAAAATCTGAAATTCATTTTTACTTTGAAAAGCTTGACATTAATTAAAAAAAAGTTTTGCAATGTTTTTATAAAGCTGTTTTTAGGACATAAAATAATCACTTCAATTTTTTTATTAGTTCAATATTTCAATCAACCGTATTGAAATCTATTCTTACTATCACGCTTAGGAGGCGGATTCTTGTCGCTACGATAAGAACGATACACATTATAAGGTGTTACGTCGATTCCGTTTTTCCGTATTGAAATCTACGGCCATCTAAATTTTCAAGAGATTTCAGATTTTCAAAAAACCAGAACAATATGCCAAAATATCTTCAAAATGAAACTCAACTGCAACTGTTTAGTTTATTGCAAATTTTATTTCATGTCTTTGACTAAACAAAAATTTTTGTGTCTAAAATCGTGGTTTAAAAGCACTGAAACCAATTTGTTTAAAGATTTTTATTTTGAAATTTCGCGATATTTCGCGGTTTTGACAAAATAACACCTCATAGAGAATTTTTTTTCGTGGATTTCACGACATGGCAAACATTCACATTTCACTAGTTTCAAATTAAAGGATTATTGTGAAAAAAAGATCATTGTTTTTTTTTTTTAATTTTTTTAATAAGGCCGTTGCAAATATTGTTTGAAGTTTATGTACCTCGACTCTGACCAATGTCAAGAAGATGGGGGAGGGGGGGGGACCTGCCATTTGAGATTGTTTTCAGTTGATTAGACTTCTATTTCCATTGAAATGTGAAAACGTTTTTTGAAAAAATATTACTTTGTTAGTGATTTATTTTATAAAAAAAAACTTTTTGAATTGTTTCAAAACTAAAGCAAGTTTCAGGTTGATTTTTTGAACTGTGTTCAAATTTTCACAAGTCAATGATGATGATGATGGTAGTTTGGCCAATTTGAAAGTGATAATGTATTGCTCCAGCTTGAATTCACAGTACAGGTTTTATAATCCGAAATAATCGGATGAATCTCAATTCGTATAAATAAAAAACTTCGGATAATCTAATCACATAGATGACATTCTCGTTGCCTTTATGCACAAATATAACACCAAAAAATCTTGGATGTGAATGTGGTCGTTTCTTATTTGTCATTTTCTTTGAATATTCACTTTTACCGAGTTTTTGCATGTTTTTGATTTTTGAACATGATTTTCAAAATAATTGCTTTTCACTAATCGTTTTTTGTGAGTTAAAAAAAAATTAAAACGTGAACAGCTTTGAAATAAACAAAATAAAAACTGAGTTTTCGCATTCACTTTAAAACATTTTTACAATGCAATTATTTTTTTTTTCAATGTTTTTGTTTTTGACTCTGGCAGTTAAGGTGGCACGGCACGGCTATCAGACCGTTTAGAGACAAAATGATTAAAGGCAATATGAGCTTGGCATTTCGGTCAACTAGGTTTCCTATACTGATGAGCTACATCATTTGGAGTGTAATATTGCATAAGATAAACTAAAATGCAACATTTTTTACACACCGGTGTTTGTACGCAGTTGAGGTACATTGTTATGTGAGCAATTCAAACAATATTAAAAAAAAAATTAAATCAAGACTAACCTTTCAATAGGGCGTAATATCGAATGTTTGGGCCTTTTGAAATGTTAGTCTTGATAAAAAAAATAAAAATATTGTTTTCGAAAAGATTGGAAAATTTTATGAATTTTTCATGTTTTAACATTGAAAATCGGACCATTGCTTAGATATCGACATTAGAAAATGGTGTGTTGTTTGGGTGGGACTTAAAAACATCAATTTTCCTGTTTTTAAACCTTTGCATGGCAATATCTCAGCAACTAAGGGTTGAATCAACAAAGTTCAAAGAAGCAAAGTTTAGAGAATTTTCTCAGCTCTTCAAAAATATTTTTTTTTCAAAAGTAGGAAAAATGGGCACTAATTTAAAAAAAAATAAAAACTGCGACTTTTTTGAAAAAAGTTACCTCAAAATGGCTATAACTTGAAAACGATGCACTTTATCAAAATTACTTTTTACTTTTTGAAGTACTTTTAGATTGCAAATTTGATTTTACACCAAAAATGAAGTTGACAAATTGTTGCGACCGGTATTTCAATTTTTTGAAAAAAAACAGTATTGATTCAAAAATTCATATCTTGGTCAAAGATTTTTTGCCTATTCTGGAAATTTCTGAAAAGTTGGCATTTTATGTTCCCTAAAACAAATCAAAAAAAGATAAAAATAGTGTTTTTTTGCAAATCAAGATTTAGTGACAAAAAGTTTAATTAGCGGAATGCAGACTGACTTTGCCGAAGACACCAAATCGATCAAAAAATTCCTTCTAAAGATATAGATTTTTGAATGATCACATATCATTTTTGTATGGGCAGCTGCCAAATTTGTATGAAAAATTATATGGACAAACTAATGATGCAAAAAGGCTTCTTTGTGCAAACCGAAGGCACCAAAAAAGTTTCAGTCGGATTAAAAAATACAAAAAAATCGAATGACCGAAATCACAGATAATTGCTCATGTGCAGTATAATTCTTGGATTAGTTTTCAAAAGGATGTACACCATTACCTCCAACACAAACATTTCCAAACAAAAATTCATTTGTTTTCACGACATTTGAAGAACGTGTAGGGGAAATATACCATTTCCAATCAAACACCTATCTTCGTCATATGAAGAGTTTGATACTCGAAAGCTCTAAAAATACTATTTAGGCTATAAACTTTCCAGCAACAGCACCGCCTCGAGTAAGCACGCAAATGTATGCTACTTACTGGCCAAAAAATCAAATTTAATGCACTTTTGATCATAATTTCTATTTTGCGAGACTTTTTCTCATCATTTTGTTGGCACGCACAGTGAATATCGCCAAAATCAACTTTTCACTTTCGCTTACTTTTTCACGGCACTTTCAATACTAAACTGCCCCCAACTTTCGGCAACATGTTCTTTTGCACATTAGTTAGTCACTCACTTGAAAAATAATCACGAAACATGTAAATAATTAGCAAGCGCCATAAAAAAAACAAACGCGCCAAGTCGTTTGACGTTTGACTTTTGACGACCCATTCCAATCGAAGGCTGAAGAAAACCGAGCGAGAAGCTAATGCAAATAAGGAACAAAAGGTTGCCACCAACACCACCAGCAGCGCCTGTTGGAGTGAGCCAGTGATGCCAGGAAACTTTCTCTATAGGTAAATGCCACTTTTCGTGAGTGTTCGCTTTTAAAAAATTTCATCAATTTTGGCAAATAGAAAAATGGGTGTTGCCCAATTCATTCTCGTTTGATTAGAATACATTTGGGAAATATTTTTTTTCAAATGCTTTTAAAAAGAATAGAATAACTCTACTCGTTGGTGTACTTGGTTTTAGTTAATTTCAAGGAACACTCCAGATTATCCAGCATCTTATTCTTAAAGATTACTTAAAATGTATCATTCAAGGGCCACCAAAGGGTTACGAAGATTTCCCAAATGCCCCCATCTTTGCAAGTTTTGTTGGAACGATACTACTTTCCACCCTTCATGCCTGTGGATGCGAGATTCAATCAGAAGGGCTGGTAAGGAGGGGGAAGCTTTCATCATCAGCCAAAGCTTCCGGAGCCAACTTACGGACCTTCTACCAAGGTGTTGCGTAATGTTTGTTTGTGCCTGCCTGGCTGGACCGAACGACTCTGCTGTGGGTGCTGGGCCAGGGCGCAAAAGCAATCATACAGGACGATGAATATTTCAGCAGCGCCAGGATTTCCGCCAATCACTCGCTGGATTGGCATGCTGCTGGACTATTGCTTACTCGACGAGAAGTGGCTTTTGTTTGGGGGTGTGGGATTCGTCAGGACTTGGGACTGCTCTGTTGAGCTGTCAGACCGTGGCAGGTTTGGGTTTTGCTGGTGGTGGTCTAGTCAGTGAGAGGTGCTTTTGGAGAACATTTTCTGCTGTGAAAGGTATTTACGAGGGAGGCTTTGAGAAAATTTCAAGTCAGGATTGATGTAGTGCCATCAGAGTTACGATGTTATGGAAATATTCTCGAATAAAGACTATGAATGCCTTCTCTCTGTTCATAAACACCATCTCAAACCGACACTGGATCCCTCAGCGTTAAGCTGACTCTAATTATCTTGCAAATAAAGCAATGATGAGGTGGAAAATTTCATTACGTGACCAAATTGAATTAAGTTCATGTCGTCTGGACGGTCTGTCCACCCGGCCAAAGCCAAATGGGATAAAGTTTGCCAGTCTGCCATCATCCGACCGACAGTGATTACCATATCAACTCAATTAAGGTTAAATGGTTATTACTAGTTTGCGGTGGACCTGCTGCACTGCTGGGGCGACCCTCGCTTTAAGTGCAACGGTCGGAGAAGAATAAAAAGCGCACATAAATCGATACCGTTTCGTGGGATTTCACGCAAACCAAAAACTAATGGCTTTTCCCCGAGAGTCTCGCAAATTTCTTCTTCACACAAAAGAGTGGGAACATTTGCGCTCGAAGAACCTCGGCAAGAGATCTCTCCTCCTTGTCCAACAGAATAACACCTGTCGACAGGGGTTTTTTTGCTTCCTTTCTTGCAAGCAAGGTAGGATTACAAGCCGGCATGACGTTTTACATTTTCCACAGAGTTTGCGCTGCATGGCTTCTTGGCGAAGAAAAGTCTGGAAAACAACCCAAGCAAATGGACTTAAATTCTCTGTTGTATTGTATTATTAAATTTCATAATGAAAAAGAATTACACTCTAGAAAAATATTGTTTTTTTACATGTAAAACCCAATTACTAATTTTAAATGACGATAACGCCCGATTTTCAATATCAAAAAATTAAAGTGCCGGAAATTTTGCGACCCCTCGAATAAACATCATTTTAAAAATTTTAAATGAATTTCGAACATCTCCAATGTTCGAGTGGATTTTATAATTCTGGGGAAACATTTGAAAAGAGCGTATAAGTATTTTGACAGCCAAAACTATTTTGCAAATTCCGAACCAACAGGTAACTATTTAACAAAAAACGCAGTGTTTAAAGGTAGCTGAGATTTTTATGCAACAAGTTGCAAAAAGAGGATTTCTTCAGCACGAGTCGTACATTTATCCAACGAGGTTCACCGAGTTGGATAAATACGAAGAGTGCTGAAAAAAATCAAGTTTTGCAACGAGTTCCATACAACATTTTTTGCAATTCCGAAAAACACCCATTGAGTGAAATTTTAAGTAAAACTTTTAAGTATTTTGTTAATAAATCGTTTAAATAAAAAAAATGTTGAAAAGTGTTACTTTTCGAAACAAGTGCTGAAAAGTTCAACTTTTCAGCACCCATTTCAGTGCTGAAAAGTAGAACTTTTCAGCATTTATTTTGAAAAGTGTTGCTATTCGATTCTGTTATTTTTGGTACAGAAAAGTAGGCTATTTCGTCGTTCAATAATGACAGGAAAAGTAAGTAGTTTCACGACGGAATTGCAAAAATGCTTATTTGCGCTTTTCTCGGGTTAAATTTGAATCTAGAATTTTGAAATATTTTATTTTTTTTTGTTGACATTGAAACATGATTTATATTAGCTAAGTTATCGTAACTTAAAAATCCAAACTTTGATATTTTTAAGCAAATTGGTCACGGTAAAAGAAGTCACGCTATTCGAAAACGGTGTCGTAATTATGTAGAGTATATTCAACATTGTTATATGACCCATTCTCACCCCAGAACCAATGTCACCCCTGATGACGGTACTTTTCGAATTTCCATCCACAAAGTAAAAAATATGTTTGGCCGACTTTTTTGCAGGTTTTTTTTCACAAATCATATTGGAAAATTGGCAACACTGTCAAATGAATTTTGACCAACTTGTGCCACTGCAAAAGATGTCATTTTTGGTCATCTAAACCTTGATCTGGGTAATTCTCTACCAACTCACACGAAATCGGGAAAAGTTGCCCCGACCCCTCTTCGATTTGCGTGAAACTTTGTCATAAGGGGTAACTTTTGTCCCTGATCACGAATCCGAGGTCCGTTTTTTGATATCTCGTGACGGAGGGGCGGTACGACCCCTTCCATTTTTGAACATGCGAAAAAAGAGGTGTTTTCAATAATTTGCTGCCTGAAACGGTGATGAGATAGAAATTTGGTTTCAAAGGGACTTTTTATTAGACGCCCGATTTGATGGCGTACTCAGAATTCCGAAAAAAACGTATTTTTTATCGAAAAAAACACTAAAAAAGTTTTGAAAACTCTCCTATTAACCGTTACTCGATTGGAAAAAAAATTGGAACATGTCATTTTTTGGGAAATTCAATGTACTTTTCGAATCTACATTGACCCATTTAGAACAAAAATTCATTTTAAAATTTCTTGTTTCTTCTAACTTTGCAGGGTTATTCTTTAGAGTGAATCAATGTTCTACAAAGTTGTAGAGCAGACATGTTCCAAAAAAAAAAAATCAGTCGAGTAACGGTGAATGGGAGAGTTTTTAAAACTTTTTTAGCGTTTTTTTGGTGAAAAATACGTTTTTCAGAATTCTGAGTACGCCATCAAATCGGGCATCTAATTTTACATAAAAGTACCTTTGATACCAAATTTCTATCTCATAACTGTTTAAGGCTATAAATTACAGAATTACCCATCTGAGAAAAAGTCCAATTTAGAAAAAATGTGTACAGTCATGCCTCGGTTTAGCACCGCATATGGGGGATGCAAAATCGATGCGTGCATAATTGAGGCACAGAGCTTTTGAGACATTGGCTATAATCGAATCGAATCATGTAAACATAAAAAATAGTGTTTTGGAATCGGAATGGTGGCAACTATCCTGTATTTTGAAAATGCAATTTTTTACTCTAAAAAAACCTCAAAATATTTGTTATTGCAATACGGGTATCAATTGATCGTGTTTTTTCATACGTTTCGAATGTCATAATTTTTTTTGAAAATACTAAAAAGAATTCACAAAACTACGTATTTTCGAAAAAATACTCAAAATTTCACTTTTTCACAATATGGGTATCAAGTGATCGGAATTTTTTCATACATTTCGAATGTTATAACATTCTTTTTTTAATACTCAAAATTTTCACAAAACTACGTATTTAAAAAAAACAATCAAAATTTCAATTGGGTAACAAATGATAAGATTTTTCTCAAATATTTCGATTGTAATAAATATTGAAACTTTGAAATTTTGATTATGGGTCATTCCACCTGAAGTGTGCAAGAAAAAATGCAAATTTGAAAATTACCATCTCCAATTATGCTCAAATTTGGCAGAGCTGTTGAGACTATCAAAACATGAAAAAATGCCGAATTTCATCCAAATCGGACCACCCCCTCCATTTTTGTACCCTCCCAAAAAATCGACTTTTTGGCGATTTTTGAGCAAAACCCCTATCTCCAAACGACGATAACTCAGGAACCGCAAATCATAGAGGGTCGATCTTAGACTCAATTTTGAAGGAAATTGGACGTAGAATGCATTTCCGTGATCAAAATTTAGATTAAAATATGTTTTCTACCTGTATTGCGCAATTGAAAACTTTCAATGGCCGTATCTCAAAACAGCCCTATTTATTTTTTAAATTTGACCTCACCATCGTATTCCCCGGCCAATTTTACATAAGAATCACATATCGACAGAAAGGAATATGTTTCGTTCCAGCGATATCGAATTTTAAAGTTTTAAGTATTTGAGATTACCTTAATTAGCTCACGGCGTGTTTTCTAGAACAATCTTATCAGGAAAAAATAGTCATCGCTACATTCAAATGTGTCTTATAGGAAATTTTCTCAGCTTTCCAATGCTTCTAAGAGCGAAATGTTTCATCGGGAAATTCCTGAGATATCTCTATTTTATTGTTTTTGGTTTTAAATTCCTTTATTATTTATTGGAAACTTTATACAAACAGTTCAGGAAACTTGTCAAATGATGTGTTTCATGTGTCTTTTACTCATCAAAATGTGCAGAATAAGACAAAAAAAACTTTGTAGAAGGTTGCAAACCGCTAATCATTTTGCAAATCATGTTTTGTCTAAGTTTTTGAATATATGGGATTTATTCAGAAATTAAAATCATAAAACAGAGTAAAAATATATTTTGTACAAGAATTATTTGATAATAACATAATTTTTGTGTACAAATAACACGTGTCTACTCTGATTTAGCTTGTTCAACCGAAACTATGGCAGGTTTGTGATTGTTAATGGTATTATTGAATTTTAATGAATAAATTTGAGAGTCTTATAAACTTCTAAAATATTGCTAATCATTTAATCATTTAATACAAAAAAAAACTAAAAAAATCATTTCATACTAATGAAAAGTATTTCTCCTAAAGCTCGCAACAGTAATTTGCAGTTTAATTTCTAGTATTAAACATGTTTTGTATCCATGCAACTGTTTAGTGTTTGATTAAGGAAATATTATATTTATTCATAAAAATCTTGTAATACCCTATCAAACTCAAACCTGTAGAAATTTCGGTTGTATCAGCTAATTCCAAGCTGGATCAGAGCAGACCGGTGTTATTTGTACACATCAATTATATTATAATCTATTTGTTCTTTTAAAAATAATATTTCAATACGATTTTATTATTTTAATATTTGAATAAATCCCACATATCCAAAAATTCGGTTAAAACTTAATTTTCAAAATGTTTAGCGGTTTGCAACCTTCTACAAAGTTGTTTCTTGTCTTATTCTGCACATTTTGATGAGTAAAAGACACATGAAACACATATTTTGACAAGTTTCCTGGACTGTTATTTAAAAGTGTCCAATTAATAATCAAGGATTTTAAAAGAAAAAACTTAAAATAGAGATATCTCAGAAATTTCCCGATGAAACATTTCGCTCTTAGAAGCATTGGAAAGCTGTGAAAATTTCCTATAAGACACATTTGAAAGTAGTGATGACTATTTTTTCTCCTTAAGGTTGCCCAGAAAACACGCCGTGAGCTACACTCGCAGCATCTGCTAGAAGCACTCAGTCGTGCTGATCAATAATTACTACCTGGTTATTTATTGAAATAAGATTTCATCCCAAATAATCATTAGCAAATTAGGCAAAAATTGAATGTACACCTCTGTAGGAAACTGCTGCATAATCTTAAATTTAAAAAAAATATACAGTGAATTTGTATGCTAGCCCACAGGACAGAGCAAGAACGACACGCAATACAGGGCAGAATGGAATTCCCGCAGAGCTAGCAGGAAATTGATACATTCTCGTGTTAAAAATGAATTAACATGAATAAAACTCTCTTGAAGCATTAAGGAGGAGGATTTCTGGAAAGAATAAAACTGAAAAATGTAAGAAAATCGCAAAAATTAATCTGATTTAAAATCTGATTAAGATCGAATTCAGTTGTGTTGATTCGACACCGTCTGAACAATATTATTTTTCTTTTGTTTGTCAATCTTTTCGAAATCTTGGAAGACGATACAGCTGCTGTCCACATGTATCAGAAGTATATGGCTTTGTTTTTGAAATTAAATGTACCAGAATTGAAAAAAAATCATCAATTATTCAGATGAAACTGGCTAACAATATAAAAATCGGTTTAATATGATCAATCTCTCAAACCAAAAGGCAGATATTGGGGGTTTTGCTGAATGGCACTATTTCGCTACCGCACATGGCAAAAGCTCTAGAGCCCATGAGAATTATTTCATCTACTACAGCCAGCTCTACATTTGTTCTCGCTTCATATAAAAGAAGAAATAAAAGGAATGATTTGATAAAATGGAAAGAAATGAGGAATAAGGAAAAATATAAAAATTATAGATAAATAATAATAAATTTTTGAAAATTGTATTTCAAAAACTCTGTAGCACTTGCAAATGAATATTAAAAGTTTAAATTTTACTTCATATGGTTCAAAGACACTGAGATCAGGATAAACAGTGCATTTAAAACTACCCAATACATATTCCTTAAACCAAAATAGATTGTTCAAGGTATTGATTATCTCAAAATCGTATAAAATTATAAAAATAATTCATCTTACAGAACACCAGGCAGTAATTATTGATCAGCACGACTGAGTGCTTCTAGCAGATGCGGCGAGTGTAGCTGATGTAGGTAATCTCAAATACTCAAAACTTTAAAATTCGATATCTCTGGAACAAAAAATATTCCTTTCTGTCGATTAGTGATTCTTATGTGAAATTGGCCGGGGAATACGATGGTGAGGTCAAATCAAAAAAATAAATAGGGCTGTTTTGAGATACGGCCATTTAAAGTTTTCAATTGCGCAATACAGGTAGACAAAATAAATTAATCTAAATTTTGATCACGGAAATGGATTCTACGTCCAATTTCCTTCAAAATTGAGTCCAAGACCGACCCTCTAAGATTTGTGGTTCCTGAGTTATCGTCGTTTGAAGAAAGGGGTTTCGCTCAAAAATCTCCAAAAAGTCGATTTTTTGGGAGGGTACAAAAATGGAGGGGGTGGTCCGATTTGGATGAAATTCGGCATTTTTTCATGTTTTGATAGTCTCAACAGCTCTGCCAAATTTGAGCAGAATCTGAGATGGTAATTTTCAAATGCTGTTCCGCTTCAGATGGAATGACCCATACTGTTTTGAAAATATGTAGTTTTGTGGAAATTTTGAGTATTTTCAAATAAAAATTGTTATAGCTGTCGAAATTATTAAACAAATTTCGATCATTTGATACCCGTATTGTGAAATACTGACATTTTGAGTGTTTTTTCCAAATCATGTAGTTTTGTAAAAATTTTGAATAATTTCAAAAAAATAAAATTCGTTATTTTGTGAAATTGATTTGGTTTTTCGAAAAATCTTGTTATTATATTCGGAATTTATAAAAAAATCTGATCGTTTGATACCCAATGTAAAAAAATAATTTTTTGAGTATTTTTTCAAAAATGAACGTAGTTTTGTGAAAATTTTAGTATTTTCAAAAAATTATGTTATAACATTAGAAATGTTTGAAAAAATACCGATCGTTTGATGCCCATATTGTAAAAAACTAAAATTTTGAATATTTTTTTTTCAAAAATACGTAGTTTTGTGACCATTTTCAGTATGTTCAAAAAAAATTGTATGACATTCCAAATGTATGACAAAAACACGATCATTTGATACCCATATTGCAATAAAAAATAGTTAGGTTTTTTAAGAGTAAAAATTGCATTTTTTAAATACAGGAAAAATACGAATTTTGTAAAGGTACAGTCATCTCACATATTCGGAACACCCACAAATTCGGAACACTTTTATGATAATTTGTCAATAGCATGCCAAAAGTAGCTTGTCTGTCGTCCTTACTATTTTTAGAACCTTTATTTATACATTATCTTGCTATTTCACTAGTAAAAGTAGTACTTTTTGAACAAAAAACTTCTTAACAAGAATATTTTGTCCAGAGTAGCAAAACACTGCCTCCAGATGGCCTGTTTCATAATTGTGGGATGTTATTGTGCCTCCCACTATTGTGGAACACCTGAATTTAACTGATATTTTCAGAAAAAAGCCATCAAACCATGAATAAAACATCATTAAGCTTGAGTTTCATTGGTTTCAGTGTGAGAAGTCATTATTTGGTAATAAATATGTACTCTTGGAGAGATCCAAAGTTTGTTTACATTCGTAAGAAAAAAGTGTTCCGAATTTGTGGATTTCAAGGGTCAAAGTAATTCTTCAAAAACTTCATATAAAAGTAAAAATTTGCAGATGTTCGATACAGCATTCGAAAGATCGCAAGAAAAGCTTTCAAATGAAGGTAAAAGCGAATCATTAAGTTCAATTATCGATTTGCTATGATTTTTTGAACATTGGCCGATCTGGAAATCGTTCCGAATATGTGGGATGACTGTACCAAAAATTTTTCAGCCGGATTAAAAAATACAAAATTTGAAATTGAAGAAAAAATACCGTTTTCGTAGAGAATTGCTCATTTATCTTGTTTAGTTTATGTTTGTTTTTGGTAGTATTTGGCTTATTCTAACACCTCCTGTAGTTACATTTGGCCTTTCTAACTTTTTTTTTATGTTTTTACAGTCACTGTAATAGAATGGCACCATTATCATTTAAAATGTAAAAAAATGTGTAGAGGCATAGTCTCAGGCTTTTTGTCACTTAAAATATAGGAAATGTTAGAAAAAAACACAGCGAAAGTTAACCTCTAATAATGACATTTCCAAAAACATTTACAAAGTCACATTAAACAAGTCCAAACCTGAAATTTTCTAAAATTTTAAAAGTTCTTCTTTCCAATGTTTTTTAAAGATCAAAATTGGTTAAAAAACGGATTTTTGGTTGGGTTGTAAATGGGTCAAATCAATACACCCAATTCATTTCAGCCCCGGAAAGAACGGTAAAAAATCAAGCTTGAGAACCATGCGAAATGTGTGGACGCTTTGCATAGTAGGTCCAAAATAGGGCCATATACCCTAAGTATTTTTGCCTTGTATCCTTTTCTGCCGTTTAAATTTTCTGCCATTTAAATTTTCTGCCATTTGACTCATTCTGCCGTTTGACCATTTCTGGCAAATAATTTTCTGGCGAATGACTTTTTCTGCCAAAAGAAAATTCTGGAGTTTGATTTTCTGGCATTTGACTTTTTCTGGCGTTTGGTGTTCTGGAAAACAACATTCTGGCGAATGACATTCGGGCCTTCGGCCCGACCCCGATTTTTGGCACCTCTGAAGATATGATGTTATGGGGAGGACTTGTTAAATTCTTCTGTCACCGTGCCTTCCAAGCAGCGTTGCTGTGAAATGGGGGTCTGATAAGCTATGAAGTGCAACTTTTTTTATTTTGAATTTATTCAGTCAATTTGATAACTTAACAAAGATTTCTCAGAGAATCGCTAAAAAAACAAACTCGGTACTTTCCCTGCATGTACATTTATGCTGTACTCCTCGATATTGCAAACTTCACGTTGACTTCTCATATTCCCGGCGACTCCAGAAGCTCGTCTTCTCCGAATCATCTCTGAACGAAACCACCATCGAGGTTGACGGCGGGATTAAACGTACAGCAAACCTTCCGAGAAGGAACATACGACTAGGGGTGGTGTGGTTTTTTTCAGAGCTTCTCTCACTTGAGAAACCAGCATTCTGGGCAAATGTTTGCTGTGTTGGGTTCAAGTTTTTCTTTGTTTGCTAACTTGCATCGGATCAACACAATATTGTACTGTGCAAACAAAGATGCTGATGGACTCGAGTGTTTGCCAGGTTTGCACGAAAATTAAATTTGAAAATATTGACTTTGAGCAACTGTTTGCTGCAGGGGTTTTTTGTTGGCTCTTGTATTTTTCTCTAAAGATTTTCAAGTATTTTGTTTAACTTTTGAATCATTTTTCTTTGCTATTTCTAAAAATCCACTAGTACCAGGCATTCAAATATTCTATCACCACACCTCGGTCTGATTCCATTTGAAATTTTCATCCTCTCAAACAAGGAAACCAACCCCCTCAAAACATAAAAGGACTCACCGTCACAAATCCCGCAAACCGGTTGCGGTGGGTCAGTGTGTCCCTTTCTCTGTCCCAGGGGAAGAGGAAACTCAAAGTAACAACACACCGAAGGGAGGGGTGAGGCAGGGCCAACATGACATTGCACCTGGCCTGAACTTTGCGGTAAATCCCTGTTCTTGCGATTCCTTCCACACTCCCGGAGGGGATTCCCACCGACATTGTGAAGCTTTTCGTTGAAAGCTCGAGGCGGAGAGGAGCAACAGCTTCTTGGACATTGGGATACCTTTGAAGGGGAAGGGGTCGCCTTTGGAAGCTTTGAGGGGAGTTGGGTTGGTCTTTGCATCACTTTATATTGTCGTAATTTTTGGGGTGAAATTGCGTTGGGTGTGTTTCCATAACATTCTGAGGTCGTCTGTTTTGATTCAAGCAGTTGAAATTCATACACCCAACTGGCGGTCGCATGATTGTGATACATGGCGGCATGAAAGTATATTAGAATCTGCATGAAATCTGTCCTCATGCATTTTTTGCGATATAGGGGTATGACATTTTTGCCCGTTACCGACAATTATCGACATTACCGACGGCTGATTGATTGTATTGCAGAAAAAAAATCTTAACAGAACGAGGATTGAACCATCAACTTTTAGGTTGCTAATCCGACACGCTACCACTGCGCCAAAGACGCTTGATGAATTGTTAGGGACAAAGCGCGAACATAATGTTCTCTCTGGAGTGTTGCTCGGGGACGCGCCAGCTTTATATGTGTTGGTGAGATTTGCAGATCGCTGACATGTTTACACGCGGGCAAAATTGAGCTATGAGCTTGCTGCAAAAAATGTTATAAAATGTAACATTTTCTGTAGCAAATCTCCTGCTGCAGATTTTGAGATATATATTTCTTTTGGGTGTATAAGGAAAAATATTTCATGCAGTTTTAATTAATGTAATGTTTGTATCTTTTGAAAGTTGTGAAGAATTGCTTAAGGTAGTTCAAAAATCCTACAAAAAATAAATACTTTTCAAATGCATTAAAAACTATAAATAACTGTTAAAAAACCACCCAAAAAATTAATCTCCTCACAACTATTAAGAAATATTGGAACTCATTCTAAACCATTTTAATATATTAAAATCTGTACAAATTTCTTAATAAACTTTTTGAGACCATTCAACTCTATTAAAAAACAACCAAACTGTTTAAAAATATGCAAGTCCATCCAAAACAGTTATCTGTTCAAAGCATTTAATAACCAATCAAAACTTGTCAAAACTTAGGAAAAGATTCAACTGTTGAATACAATCGAAAGCTTCTGAAACCTGTTCAATTTTATTTAAAAGTTGGTTTCAAATTCATCAAAATTATTCAAAGTTCAGCAAAACTATTCAAACTGACTGTTCAAAACTATTCAAATAACATTCAAAGTTGTTTAAAACAATTCACAGCCACTCAAAACAGTTCAAAATTATTAATTTTTATTAAAACCCATTGAAAACAGTCAGTTAAAAATTATTCATTGTATTTATAACGTTTCAACACAAACAAAAAAAATCTACTCAAAACCATTCAAAACTATTGAAACTGATTAGAAACATTTAAAAAAACTATCATCAATTGTAATTTTTTTTAATGAACTATTTAAGGTCATTTAAAACCTATTAAAAACCATTCAAGCTGTTGAAAACTATTCAATCCCATCCTTAACCTTTCAAAACTGATCAAAATTATTCAAAAATTCTCCAAAAACTTTAAAAAATATAGCAAAGTATTCAACTGTTCAATACTATCCAGAACTATTGTAACTCATTCAAAACTTTTTTAAATCGTTCAAAAATATGCAGAACTATTAAAGCCCATTGAAACAGTGTAAAAATAGTTTAAATATTTAAAAAATGTGAGGAACTTAAACAACCATTAAACAACTGTTCATAATTATTCAGAAGTGTTAAATAAAAAAAAATGTTCAAATCTCTTCACAACTATTCAAACTTATCGAGAACTATTGAAACCCATTCAAAACTGTTTCAATGAAATAAAAATTAAAACTGTTAAAAACCATTCAATTTTCAATTCAATTTGTGTTTTTATTAGGATTTTGCAGTTCTGTTCCAGGAGGTCAATTCATAAGCCTTTGCAGGGAGATACATATTTCTATGTTTAGATTTTGCTAGCTGGGTGCTTTTTTGGGAAAAATAAATTTTGAGAAAACCCTAGATCTAAAAACAATTCAAATGATTGAAATTCGTTCAAAATTGTTAAAAAATATTAAAAATATTATTATTATTCAAATTTTATTTTCTGTTCAAAACAATTCAGAACTTTTGCAATTAATTCAAATATATTTTAGAACTCCTGAAACATGTATCAAATCTTTTTTTCTTCAAGATCTATTTAAGATTATTGAAAAACTATTAAAAATCATTCAAGCTACCGTCATCAGGGGTGAAATTGGGTCTGGGGGTGAGATTGGGTCAAACAAAAATGCAGAAATTTGTATGACCCAATCTCAACCCCTAGACCCAATGTCATCCCTGATGACGGTATTGAAAACTATTGAAAACCATCAAGAACTGTTTGAATCTGATCAGAACCGTTCAAAACTGTCCAAAACTTTTCAAAACCAAGGTCGTTAATCGATTGAATTATCGTCGATAATTTTATCATCTAACGATAACGATAATGGTTATAGTTATCGTAATTCCGATAATTCTATCCGATAACGGACGATGACTCATTTTTAAAATCTTTCTTAAATTGGCTTAATCCATCAATATCATGTTAAATTTTCAATCCATTTGCTTATAATGATTTTTTTGGTAATGTAGTAAGTTTCAATGCATAAATACAATAAAATACAAAATACCGTATTTTTTTAAGTACTCAAATTTTCATAATTTGCAATATGGGTATCAACGAAGCAAAGGAGAATGGGCAAATTTGTATGGGAGCTGGTCCAAGGATGTACACGAACGGGACCAACTTTGTTCGAAAGATCTCGCCGAGACATGAAAAAAAGTCTTCTGGACCAACTCTCTAAACCCCGGGGTTCAAAAGTTACATGCTGTTGAAGTTTCATTTTTCATCATTTTTGGTTAAAATGTACAAAAAAACGATTTTTTGCTATTTCTAAAATCATTTATAAAATCTCTGTTTCATTATGGATTTCGATTTTCTTGACTTCATTCGACGCGTATCAGCAAAAACTATTAGTTCTGATATGTCTTAGCATGATTGAAACATGATTTCTCTTGTTTTTATGCGTTTGAACCCTTTGTGCAAGAGGCATCACATAGAAACAAGTCGGAACTTCAAGGTTTTGAAACCAGATCCGACCCAGACTGCTTCAGTGAGTATGGAAGGCTTCAGTGCAATGTTGTAACAACTCATTGGGATGGTATGAGTCCTCCGAGAATTCCATGAAGTTAAGACCGGTGAGTCTACCGCCGTAACAAGCAAGATGTCGGCGGTTTTTGACCACGGATCAAACCCGCATGGCTTCAGTGAGTATGGTAGACTACTATGCTGATGTGTTGGAGTGTCCTGGGTTCTCCTAGGACTCCCTGGAGTTAAGATCTGTGGGTCTACTACCGTAACAATCCAAATGTCGACCGGTTTTGACAACGGAACATACCCGCATAGCTTCAGTGAGTGCGGTAGACTACTTTGCTAATGTGTTAGGATGTCTTGGGTCATCCAAGGACTCCCTGGAGTTATGATCTGTGGAGCTACAGCCGTAACAAGCAAGAGGTCGTCGGTTTTTGACCCCGGAACATACACGCATAGCTTCAGACAGTTTGGTAGACTGCTTTGTTAATTTCTTGGGATGTCTTTGGTCATCCTAGGACTCCCTGGAGTTTAGATATTTGGGTCACTGTAACAAGAAAAAGGTTGATGATTTTTAACCGCGCATCATAACCGCAAAGATTCAGTGAGTATGGCAGACTGTATTGCTGTTATATTGGGATGTTCTGGACCATTCCAGGGAGTCCTTGTAACAGCCGTAGACCTACAGATCATAACTCCAGGAAGTCCATGGATGACCCAGGACATCCTAACACATTAGCAAAGTAGTCTACCACACTCACTGAAGCTATGCGGGTATGTTCCGTTGTCAAAACCGGTCGACATTTTGCTTGTTACGGTAGTAGACCCACAGATCTTAACTCCAGGGAGTCTTAGGAGAACCCAGGACACTCCAACAAATCAGCATAGTAGTCTACCATACTCATTGAAGCCATGCGGGTATGATCCGTGGTCAAAAACCGCCGACATCTTGCTTGTTACGGCGGTAGACTCACCGGTCTTAACTCCAAGGAGTTCTCGGATGACTCAGACCATCCCAATAAGTTGTTACAACATTGCACTGAAGCCTTCCATACTCACTGAAGCAGTCTGGGTCGGATCCGGTTTCAAAACCTTGAAGTTTCGACTTGTTTCTATGGGATGCCTCTTGCACAAATGGTTCAAACGGATAAAAACAAGAGAAATCATGTTTCAATCATGCTAAGACATATCAGAACTCATAGTTTTTGCTGATACGCGTCGAATGAAGACAAGAAAATCGAAATCCATAATGAAACAAAGATTTTATAAATAATTTTAGAAATAGCAAAAAATCGATTTTTTGTACATTTTAACCAAAAATGCTCAAACTTCAACAGCATGTAACTTTTGAACCCCGGGGTTTAGAGAGTTGGTCCAGAAGACTTTTTTTCATGTCTCGCCGAGATCTTTCGAAAAAAGTTGGTCCCGTTCGTGTACATTCTTGGACCAAATTTGCCCATTCTCCTTTTTACTGTTGTAGATTTTTCTGAATGAAATACTAAAATTTTCACAAAATACCGTAACTTATCGAAAATACTCAAATTTCTATAATTCGCATACGATTTGAAATGTTGCTTGGATTTTCACAGTTTAAGAGTTTTTTGAGTATTTCCTTCAAAAAAAAAAAAAAACTCTAAAACAGAGAAAATGCAGATAAAATGTCGAATCGTTTGACACCCATTTTGCGAATTATAGAAATTAGAGTACTTTCGACAAAATACGGTATTTTGTGAAAATTTGAGTATTTCATTCAAAAATCTCTTAAACAGTGAAAATGCATGCAAAATTTCGAGTTGTTTGACACCTATATTGCGAATTATAGAAATTTGAGTATTTTTGAGATAATACGGTTTTTTTGTGAAAATTTTAGTATGTCATTCGAAAATCTTCATAACAGTGAAGATGCATGCAAAATTTCAAACTGTTTGATAGCCAGATTGCGAATTATAATAAAAATTAGTATTTTCAAGGAAATAAGGTTTCTTTTTTAATTTTAGGTATTTCATTTAAAAAAAAACTCTAAAAAATTAAAATGCCTGCGAAATTTCAAATCGCTTGATATCTATCCATATTGCGAATTATATATTTTTTTAGTATTTTTGAGAAAATACGGTATTTTGTGAAAAGTTTGCTATTACATATAACAACTTTTAAACCCATATTGCGAATGATAAAAATTTGAATATTTTCGAGAAAATACGGTATTTTGTGATTTTTAAAGTATTTTTACTTTGAAACTTATCATATTATCAAAAAAAATATTTTCTAAACGGAAGCTTGAAAATTTCAAATAATTTGGTTGGATTCAGTAAATTTTAGAAATATATTAAACATAAGTATCGTCCGTTATCACCGATAGATTTATCGGAATAACGATAATGATAACGAAATAACTGTCGAGAGCTGTCGTTATCGAACCTCGATTATTTTATCGTTCACACCCATAGTCAAAACTATGCAAAATATTCAACTGTTCAAAACTATCGAGAATGATGAAACCAAAATTGTTCAAAATTAATTAAAATTATAAAAAAAATTTAATACTATTGAAAACCTTTCAAAACCATTCGAAACTATTCAGAACTACTTAAAACGTTCAAAACTGTTCAAAACTATCCAAAATTATTTGAAGCTTTTCCAAACTATTCAAAGTAGTATCAGTTTATTTTTTCAAACACTTGAATGCTGTTCAAAACCTTACAACCAACCTTTCAAGAGTGAAATAATGAATTCAAAATTAATTGCTAAAAATTAATTGTTCAAAACTATTCAGAACTATTGAAACTCATTCAAAACTAGTCACAACCATTCGAAACTATCCATAACTTTTGAAACCTATTCAAAACTTAAATACTATACAAAAAAAAAACACACATTTGAAAATCATGAAAAGGCGTACGATTTTATTTAAATTCTGCAATAATATTCAAAACTGTACAATAGTATTAAAAATTGCTTTAAACTATTCAAAGTGCTGTAAAATTTGAAATTTTGGGGTTTGTTCTTGAAAAATAGTAACAAATTCAATAATAAACAATTCTTTCTCTGGAATTGTTTAGTATTGATGACGAAATATAAATAACCATATAATATAAAGTAAAACAATGGTTGCTGTTTATTCAGAAAATACCACCCAAAAACCAGTTTTCCACCATAAAAATGAACAGTTGTTTTCCTCGAACAAGAAATCCCGGGCAGAGTTAGTGATACATCTCCCGTTTTCCAATCCAGCTGCCGTCCATCCAGCCGTGATGCCGACAAGTGATGGCAGCATGATTGTCAGGTTTCGGAAACTCAGCTAGAGATGTTTTCCCCCGGAACAGGACAGGCGTGTTCCGGATCGGAGCATCGGATGATTGAAAGTGAATCTCGATCTCGTTGTTCAAACGTCTTCAAGGGAGGGTTTCGAAGGCTGATTGTGAATAATTGATTTCCTGTGGAGATTCAATAACCTTCCAAGAAATTAAAAAAAAATATACGAAAAAATAAAAAAACAGAATTGAATAAAAAATGGAAAAAACAGAAGAACAGAAGAACAGAAAAAAAAGAAAAACAGAAGAACAGAAGAACAGAAGAACAGAAGAACAGAAGAACAGAAGAACAGAAGAACAGAAGAACAGAAAAAAGTAGAAGAAAAAGAGAACAAAAAAATAGGAGAACAGTTTTTTAAGAAAAGAAGTAAATAATTAAAAACACAAACAGAATGAAACTAATATCAGAAGAAAAGAAAAAATATTTTTGAATGTTCTGTAACATAAATGACTAACTAATAACCCTTTGATCGTACAACAAATTCAATAGTCAACCCCCTAAATGTCACACGTCACGGCGTGTTTTCTGGGCAACCTTAAGGAGAAAAAATAGTCATCGCTACTTTCAAAAGTGTCTTATAGGAAATTTTCTCAGCTTTCCAATGCTTCTAAGAGCGAAATGTTTCATCGGGAAATTTCTGAGATATCTCAATTTTAATTAATTTGTTTTAAAATCCCTAATCATTCATTGGAAACTTTTAAATAACAGTCCAGGAAACTTGTCAAATAATGTGTTTCATGTGTCATTTACTCATCAAAATGTGCAAAGATAAGACAATAAACAACTTTGTAGAAGGTTGTAAATCGCTAAACATTTTGAAAATGAAGTTTTAACCGATTTTTTAATATATGGGATTTATTCAGAAATTAAAATCATAAAACCGCATTAAAATATCATTTTTACAAGAACAAATAGATTATTACATAATTGTTGTGTACAAATAACACCGGTCTGCTCTGATTCAGCTTGGAATTAGCTGCTACAACCGAATTTTTTACAGGTTTGAGATTGATAGGGTATTACAAGATTTTTATGAATAAATATCATATTTCCTTAATCAAACATTAACCAGTTGCATAGATACAAAACATGTTTAATACTCGAAATTTAACTGCAAACTACTGTTGCAGGCTTTAGGAGAAATACTTTTCATTAGTATGAAATGATTGTTTTAGTTTTTTGTATCAAATGATTAAGGAATTACTAATATTTTAGAAGTTTATTAGACTCTCATCTTAAATCTCATCTCTAAAAAAATAAATATTTCTTGATTTTTGTTCTAATAGTTTCGAAAAGGTTTTTGTTTGATTCTTTTTGTAAACATAATATTAAAAAAAACAAGTTTGTGACAGTGTTTTCAGCATTCTGAATTGGAAGACTCGAGTTTTATTGCTACTTTTAAGTGCATTTTCAACAGGAAATATTTTGTAAAATTTTATCTTTATTTTATACTCATGAAAATATGACTTTTGAAGCTTGCAACAGTAATATGTAGTACATTTTCGATTTTAAATCATATTTGTATTTATGTTCCTGGTTAATGTTTGCGTTCGTTCTACAAAGTTGTTTCTTACCTTATTTTGCACATTTTGATGAGTAAATGACACTGGAAACACATCATTTGATAAGTTTTCTGAACTGGTAGTACAAAATTTCCAATAAATAATAAAGGAATTTAAACCAAAAAACTTAAAATAGAGATATCTCAGAAATTTCCCGATGAAACATTTCGCTCTTAGAAGCATTGGAAAGCTGAGAAAATTTCCTATAAGACACATTTGAAAGTAGCGATGACTATTTTTTCCTGAAAAGTTTGTTCTAGAAAACACGCCGTGACGTGTGCAACTATCGTTCGATCTCAATCGTTTTAGTGTTATTTGCAGTATTATGTACACCTATTGCCGATAATGGGACTTGAAATTCACACTCCCCGTCCTACTCAAATGCGTAAAAACCCCACTCCAAAAAGGCTGGATAGGCTGTAAAGTGGCAAATGGGGAAAAAGCAGGGTGTCAACCACCTAGGAAAAAAAAAATGGAGGAAAAAGCCATTTGATGCAATTTATTTTTACGCAACCTCGAACGCGTGAAGCAATTTGTCCTGGTGGTGGCGGCCGCGACAATCCTCGACTACCCAGCACAGTTTAACCCTCTGGGACGCAAAACATGCAGCACGTACACACACATGCACGGTCCAAATTACCAACCAACTCACCCAACTCGAAATTCTGCAAAAGGTGGCACGTGGCGCGTTCACTAATGCCGTTATTAAATTGATGAGCTGGGTCAGGTGATTCGGCGTTCCCAGCTGGAAAAAGGACACTGGGATAAATTTGAGTTTTAGTTTTACAGGATAAAATGTTGGTTTTTCAAGTTATAAAATAATTCAAATTTCAATTATTTAGATTTTTTTGAAACATTTTCTAAATAAAAAAAAACAAGATTTGTCACAGTGTCTTTTAAAATAAAGGTAGCATACCGTGCAAATGAGTGTTTCCAAAAATCAAGGCTCAAACAAGGCGAGGCGCGCGGAGGAGCACTGATTGTTCGGCAGGTGTTTTACGACCAAATTAGACTACACTCGAACACACTTTGCTGGGTCGCGTTGTTTGACACCGAATCGCGCTTGAAGCAGTTTGGTACATTGGTTAAAATGTGTTTCACTTTTAGCGAGCTGGTGCAGTCATTCCGGGGACAATGCGAAGTGAGCGGATTGCGCTGATGGTCGTATTGAGGAATACTGCAAATTAGGTATTATTTTGTGGTCTTTTCTGAAAATGTTGCAGCTTGGAGGGATTAAATTTCCCGAACGTAGAACAAACTCTAAATCATGACACCTGAAGCTTTTTTGAGACCATTCTTGCGTTGACGAAATTAAGATATAAGTTTTGAATGTTCTATCATTCAAAATACACGATATCTCAGTTTATCAACACACCAACGAGTGTAGAGAATTTGGAAATTGCACAATTTTAACATCTGTCTATTAGTTCCCGTGATCAGAATGAGCTCAAATTTGGAGTAAGTGCTCAAAAAATGAAGTTGATCCGATTAATATTTTTAAAGATATCGTCAAATAAGTGAGTGTCGGTCAAAATCGTACGAAAATGTCAATAACTTTGAAACGATAACAGGAAGCTAAGTTTTTCAGCATCTGAAAGTAGACATTCTGTACACCAGCAATTTGAATTTTGAGTTAGGTTTGAGCAATCGTGCAATGTCACATACGTTTGACCAGTACTGTAAATACTAAAAATGCAAAAAGAAAAACATAAAACAAGAGCAAAAAATGACGAGGAATTATATATGCGAAAAACAAATTACGTCTTTGGGTAAATTTTGCGATCCACTGAGCAGTGTTGCCAAATTTTAGAATATTTTTTTTAAGTATTTCTTAATGATGTAAAGTAATTTTTTGAATGAAAAATACGCAGTTTTCACCTTGTTTGAAAATATTATTTCGGAAAATTCCCTCGAATTTGCTTCAAAAATATTAACACTAACGCTTAACTTAACTTAACTCAGAATTGAAAAGGCCCAAAATATTATTTTTTAATTATTTTTTTAAAACTGCAACAATTCAATTCACTAAAAATAATCTTATTAGTAGAAAATCAATTCACAATTTTGTATTGCTTGTAACCTAATGTAAATTTGAAGTTTCTTTCAATTATGGTTTACATTATAATTCATTTTGATGTAAATAGCTATTGGTGGAAACGCTAACTTGGGTAACATTTAACTTTTTCCGAGTTCAAAGATGCTATTCTACATCAGAGCAATTCTCTACCAAAACCGGAATTTTTTATTTGGCTCAAACTTTGTGGGGGTCTTCCCTATGACCAAAGAAGCTATTTTGTGTCATTCGTTCACCCATACAAGTCTCCATACAATTTTGGCTGCTGTCCATACAAAAATGGTACGTACATATTCAAACAGCTGAACTTTTGAGTGAATTTTCTGATCAATTTGGTGTCTTCGGCAAAGATGTAGGTATTGTTGAGGACTATTGAGAAAAAATGGGTACACGGAAAAAAATGGCAGATTTTTTAATCAACTTTTTTTTTCAAAAACTCAGTTTCCCAAAATACGTTTTTTTATTTTCGAGATTTTTTGATATGTTTTAAAGGACAACAACCCGCAACTTTGGAGCCATAGAGAAGTATGGTCAAAAAATCTGTCGCCAAGTTATAAATTTTTGAAAAAATAGTGATTTTTGGAAAAAAAAATAGAAATTTTATGCAAAAACGTAATTTTCTAATGTAAAGTTGAATTTCCAATCGAAAAGTACTCTACAAATTTTTTGATAAAGGGCTCTGTTTTCAAGATATATCCACCGAAAGTTTGATTTTAGCGAAATATTTGCAGTTTTTCGTTTTTTAAAATTAGTGACCATGAGTGACCATTTCTAAAAATATTTTTTTAAGTTTAGAAAATTTGCTATAAAATTGTCAAAGGAACATTAAAGATTGGACCTCTGGTTGCTGAGATACAGCGGCTTAAAGAAAAAAAAACGAGAAAATTGAAGTTTTCTAAGTCTTACCCAAACAACCCACCATTTTATAATGTCGATATCTCCGCAACTAATGGTCCGATTTTCAATGTTAAAACATGAAACATTCGTTCCGATCTTTTCGAAAAAAAATATTTTGAAAAATTAAATAAATCAAAAGTAGCATTTTAAATGTGCGTAATATTCAATGTTTGGCCCTTTTAAAATATTAGTCTTGATTTAAAATTTTACAAAATATGTTTACTATGTTCCATGTTTTAACATTGAAAATTGGACCATAAACAGCAAATTTTCTAAACTTAAAAAAAATATTTTTAGAAATGGTCACTCATGGTCACTATTTTTAAAAATCGAAAAACTGCAAATATTTCGCTAAAATCAAACTTTCGGTGGATATATCTTGAAAATGGAGCCGTTAATTAAAAAATGTGTAAAGTACTTTTCGATTGGAAATTCAATTTTACATTAAAAAAATACTTCCAATTTGTTTTTGCATGAAATTTAATTTTTTTTTTCCAAAAATCACTATTTTTTCAAAAATTCATAACTCGGCGGCAGATTTTTTGACCAAGTTTCTCTATGGCTCAAAAGTTGCGAGTTTTTGTCCCCTAAAACATATAAAAAAATTTCGAAAATCAAAAAATATATATTTTATGAAATTGTGTGTTTGTAAAAAAAAGTTAATTAAAAAATCTGATTTTTTTTCCGTGTACCTATTTTTTCTCAACAGTCCTCAACAATGTCTACAACTTTGCCGAAGACACCAAATTGATCAGAAAATTCACTCAAAAGTTAGAGCTGTTTAAATATTTACGTACCATTTTTTTATGGACAGCTGCCGAAATTGTATGGAGGCTAGTATGGGTGAACGAATGACACAAAATAGCTTCTTTGGTCATAGAGAAGACCCCCACAAAGTTTGAGCCAAATAAAAAAATACAAAAAATAAAAATGGTCGAAATCGGACCACAGGTTTTTTTTAACTTCGAAATATTGTAATCCTTGAGTAATTTTTCAAAAGGACGTAACATTGGATGAAAACGTCTAATATTACGTTCTTTTGTAAAATTACCTTAAATTTGATTGCGTGGCATGTGATTAATAGTAGGACCAACCAAAAAAAATCAAATTATTCGCTCTACAGATTCCTACTCGAAACTAGGTGTTCGAAGGCTTGATTGTTGAGGCAATTGCAAACCTCTTTTTACACCTTAGCTTCCATCCACCCCGGGATTCGAACTGACGACCTTTGGATTGTTAGTCCAACTGCCTACCAGCGACTCCACCGAGGCAGGGACCCAGGGAGACGACTCCTACACCTGGACTGAGCTAATGACCTAACCTTTTTTAGGTTAGTCCGGGACCAACATTTACTTCCCTTCCGACGGAAGGCGTGATCAGACAAATCTCGTCTCGAAAAATGCCACCGGGACCGTCTGGGATCGAACCCAGGACGACTGGGTGAAAGGCAATCACGCTTACCCCTACACCACGGTCCCGGCAGTAGGACCAACCAATGTTTGTGTAATTGTTACGTCATTTGTGGATGGTTCAAAATGTTATAACAAAAAGCCAAACATCCGATTATTGATTATAAGCAATTCCAGCTCAAAACAGGAATTTTTTAGGTACTTTTTGTTAGACCCTCTCCAATTCAATGAAACTTTGTAGAGATGTTATCCAATGCTTATATAAGCCGTTTTTGTGTAAATGGAGCCACTCGAATATGACATTCGAATATGACAATTGAAAAGGGCGTAAGTATTTTAAATATTTTTGTAATTCGGAATTAAATATTTCTATACCTCGAAATCGTTGCATCGTATCAAAAACTGGTCAAAGACAAACTTGTAGGAAATTTGACTGGCTTTCCGAAAAAAATACACTGAACGGAAAAAAAATACGTCACTTTAATGAGATTTTTATGTTTTAAAGTCAAATTTGAAGGTGGGCCCATTATTTTTTTTTCGTTCAAAAAGTGTGAAGTGTGAAAGTAGCCTAAGATGTTACGAAAAGATTCACGAGAAATGTAGCATGGAGCAACTCTCCAAAAAAAAACAAAAATCATTTATTGAAACGTCAAAATTTTCAAAAACCGAATACGAGAATCACTGCTCTGGACAATTTTACATAAAAGTCTCCATAATGACCATTGTCCTAAGTCAAATCCTTGTGAAGTTAGAGCGGTTTTATGAATAAAAATGTTGAAAAAATTGTTTTTTTTTTTGTTGGTTTTTGACAATTTCTATATGACGGACTTGATTTTTCAGTCTCGTAAATATTTTTACCGGAAAGCTCGTCCAATTTCCCATAAAATTGTTTTTGACCACATTTCAATTGGAAGTATGGGCTCACAGATATAAGCTAATTGCATTACTCATAACTGAAAACAGAGTTTTTTTTTCAGTGTAGTTCAATGGATGGTAGTAACCTGGATATTAAATAAGCTTGAATCATAAAAAATGAGTTATTTCGGAAAGGGGTCCAAGACAATCTTATGGGAAATTGGACAAGCTTTCCGGTAAAAATATTTAAGAGACTGAAAAATCAAGTCCGTCATATAAAAATTGTCGAAATCCATAAAAAAAATTTTTTCAGCATTTCTATTTTTAAAACCGCTGTAACTTCACAAGGATTGGGCTTAGAACAGTGGTCATTATGGAGACTTTTATTTAAAATTGTATGGAGAATCGATTCCCGTATTCGGTTTTTCAAAATGTTGACTTAAAAAAAAAACAGTTTCAATAAAATGTTTTTGTGTTTCTTTAGGAGATTTGCTCCATCCCGCATTTCTCGTGAGTCTTTATGTAACATCTTAGGCTATTTTCACAAAAAAATTGAACGAAAAAAAATCGTGGGCTCACCTTCAAATTTGACGTATAAACTTAAAAATCAGAACAACTCATAAAAGTGACGTGTATTTTTCTTTCAGTGTATTAGCATTTTGCATTCTTATTGAACAGCTGATATGTGAAATGTTGCTTGTTCTGATGCGTAATTTGTGAATTGTTTTGGACAACAAAAGACAACAAAATGTCCTGTTGAGAATCTCGACTTAAAAATATCAGTTTTTTTTGTAGAGACTTACGACTTTTTATGGATGGTTATTAACTGTTATTTCAAAACAAATTAGTTTCAAGAACAGATTTGATGCATTTTTCGTAAATTTATTCTTAAAAATTAAAATTACAAAGAAATCGATATAAATTTCTCTGGGAAAATTGCAATTTCTGACACAAATTCGCAAATAATTGTGTGATAATGCTCTCAATAAGTTCAAAAGATGGGTGGAAAAACGCGAACCAAAAAAAAATCAAGTTTAAATTTAGCTCGCCCATAAATCGCTCAGCCGTCTAGACTTGCAGGAGGCAAATTGGGGAAGCCAAAACAGGGGCCTGCCAATAAAAAAACAAATTGCCTGGTTATTTACCAAATCGTCCTAGAGGTCGCGGGGTCTTTCTTGTGACGACACCGGTGTTGCGCGGTTGCAGAGTTTGAGGAGCATATAAAACCTTATAAACAACCGTATAAATGTCGAATAAAAAACAATTCGTACTTCTACGGTGTGGTTTTGTTGCTGCTGAAGAGTTCAATAAAGTTAGACTAAACACACTCACACATACACAACATTATAAATTCGCAAACAGACGATAAACTTTTGCACGAAGCAATACATCAAACTCGTGTGGTTTTCGGCGTGAGTAAGGGAGTCGATTTGGTAGGGATATCGACGAAACGGTTTGTTGGAACGTGGTTTCGTAGACTACGATAAGGCGTTCCGATGTGCAGCAATTTTGGTGGTTTCGAGTTGAACGGTTCGACGGAAGGAAGAAGAAAAAGTTCTTAGAAAACTCAATTTTGGATCGACTTCTAGTCGGCATTGTTTAGATGGAGCCATAGATATTTGTAAAGTGTTTAAAAAAGTTGAAATTTTTGCTTTCTTCTGCTGTTCAAAATACAATTGGATCATCGAAAGAAACGAATTCTTCAAATATGTCGATTTCAAAATTCAAATTCCCCTCAGAATCATTCTTCCACAGTTCTGCCTTGTCCTGCCGAAACCATCGCCACATATGCAGACTTGTTTGATTTGCCATATTTACGTTTCAGTTCACCACGACCGGTTCGAATTTTCAGATTTTATGAATTCCAAGCACATTCGACCGGGGACGGACCAAGAGGTCGTCAGAACAAAAGTGAAGGAAAAAAACTATTCCCAATCGAAAGCCTCCTGCCAGTAGGTACTTCAACTTTTATGTCACCCCGATGTCAAGCTAACAGACTCGACTCTGCCTTGTTTGGCCTCACTAGGGTAGTTTGCCAACTGTGGAAGGTTCGATCATTTTTGTTGTTTTTGGTACAGAAATTGACGAAGCTTTCCATATTTTTTCGGGGTTAAAACTGTGATGAAAATTCTGGTCACGCACATGCGACAAGCTTACCTAGTGTTGACATTTTTGGGCTTTTTTTTGCTAGTAGGGTCGACTTCCTGCAGCAGTTCAATAAAATTTAAGTGATTTTTGGTGGTTTGATTCCGCGAGAAGATTATTGTCGACGTTTAGTGAAAATAAACTCGATAAAACAAACTCACTGCAATTCAATTTTCATTGAGTTGAACAAATTTTCCTTACCTTTCGCGATTTCATCGACCCAACAGCAAACCGTACCAAACTTCTCCCAAACTACAATTCCAGCCCACCAGAAGTAATTGTTTCCCCCCGGAACCCAAGTGCCCCCTAAACAAACCAAACGTAATCAGTAGGCTTAGTGATTTTTCACGCTCGAAAATTGCAAATTTCACGGGGACCTCAATTACAAAACACCAAATTTCACGCAAATTTCGCGGAACGTGTAAAAAGTTAAAATAACTCTGAAAATCTTATGTTTTAATCACAAAAACTACTTTTCATGCTTTATTATATATAAATCTTCAATAAACAAAAAAAATCTTTCATAAATTTGAACGTGACACAGAAAAAATCTCCTAATATTAAAAAAAAAACTTCCACCTAGTTTATGGATGAGTTGTATATATATTTTGAAATAAAATGCAAGGTATGCGTATTCTCATTTATTGAACTGCTATTTTTTAATATTCGACTTATGAAGTTAAAAAGTTATCACTGATTAGCTTCAATTTATTGAATTTCATATCAAAGCAAGATTTAACAAGCTTGTCCAGTCAAAATGAGTGAAATAATTTGATTTGTGCTAAATATTACCAGTTTTTTATTATGTTTTCATCTCCCTTTTCAAAATTTCAATTTTATATCAAAAGTAAAAAATAATATAATTTGTATCGAAATCCAAATTTTTAATTCAAAATTAAAACAAAAACAAAAAAATAGTATATTTTTAAACTTTCACGGGAATCATCCACCCAAATAACCAAATATCGTTAAAATTAAACAGGACTCAGAAAAAAACTGTAATTTTTTTTAAGTTGATTTCAATGCTTTCATTTTATTTTGAATAAAACAAAGCATGATTCTTTTAATTTCTTTTGAAACTATACCTTTCAAATAAAATAGCAGTAAAATTGTTATTACAGCGAATGAAAATATTACTAAACTAAGTAAGTTTCTAAAAACACTGAAAAATCTGAACAATTCTTTAAATGGTTCATATCAAGCTTTTCAATTGAAAACTAATAAATTTTACTTAGAAAATCTGTGTGGATGAAATATTTACTATGTTGTTTTTTTGAACTTCAAACATGATTTCAGGAAATTGATAAATATCGCGAATTTCACGCCGTCGACGAAATCGTCAAAAATCACTAACCCTATGTTAGTAATTGAACAAGTGTATTCACTCACTTAATTCTACAGTAGTTCATAAGATCATGTTATATATTATTTATATTATTATTTATCATGATAAATTATTTTGAGAAAAATCGTTACAGTTTCTCACAAACATAAAATTTCACGGGATTTCGCGGAAAAGGCCAAATTTCACGGATTTCACGCTGTCCGCGAAATCGTGAAATTTCACTTACCCTAGTAATCAGCATGCAAAGCAGAGTCGGCTACATCGAAATTGCTTCATTTATCAAGGATCTACAGTGAGCGTGGTGGTGCGTACCCTCCAGGGAAAAATAAAGAATCGACCCAGTGCTTTGCATTAGGACTACAAGTCAAGACCCGGTGGCTCTAACCTCTCGGGGAGAAAGTCCTGATTCGTTGAAGTTTGCGGTAGTGAGGCTTCCTTTTTGAGGTTAGATTCAGGCAGCGTTTGGGGGTCGTGTAACGTGGACTTCATTTTATCGATAAAGCTTCCTGATGATGGTTGTAGTACGGAGTTGAGTTACTCAAAGACTCGTGTTGCGAAAAACAAACAGTAGTTTTCTGATTAAATATATTCGGATTTTTTTTTACTTGAGACAGTTATTTGAAAATTGCTCCATTTGACCTATTAACAAGGGTGACCAAAGTATGGCCTGCGGGCCAAATGTGGTCTGTGAGGTGATTTGGAATACTCATGTAAAATGGCCCTTTGACCAATCTAAAAAAGTAATTTGTAATTCTAAAAATTATGATTTAGTTCAAGCATTTTTTATGAAGCTTTGTACAAATATTTTGTAGTTTGATTGAGCGTTTAAACAGAATGCTTATCTGAGTTCAGAGCAGTTCTCTCAGCTTTCGGTCATTCGTTTTGCCTTCCTCTCCTTACTGAGGAAAGGCTATAAAATCACTCGAAAAAGGAACTTCTTAATTCGACCTCGTACCTTCACGTATCGACTCAGAATCAAATTCTGAACAAATGTCTGTGCGTGTGTATGTCTGTAAGTCCGTGCACCGAAAAAAATGCACTCGATTATCTCCGGACTGGCTGAACCGATTTGGGCCGTTCTGGTCTCATTCGATCCGTCTTAGGGATCCACAAGACCTATATTAACTATTATGAAGTTTTGTTAAGTATTTCAAAAGTTATGCTAAAAAACAATTCTGGCTAAAGTTTGAAAGATTGCAAAAAGGGTGGTTTTTGTAAGAAAACCCGTCTGATCATACATTTTTAGAAAGGTATTTGAAAGACCTTGCTAATGAGCCCAATACATTGAAGATCTGATAACCCTATCAAAAGTTATGAGCACCTAAGTGTCATTTGTACACATTTCAGTGGCCGGATCTCAAATATTTTGATGAAAAAGTTGTTCGGATCTATCCGGAGATCTGGCTCCCAGGATTTTGTTGATTTGAAACTTCCGGGAAAAATGAACAGATATATTTTTTACCGCCTTAAGGCTTAAAAAACTTTAAAGTAGTATAACTATTGAAAGTGAACAATTTTCATGAAACAGCCCCGTAGGTGCTGTTCTAATATTACGTCCAATGATTTTTGGGATTCTAGACCCCATACTCCATGTAGATATGTTGTAAAAAGTAAAATTTAGATAAAATGTGTAGGTTTGACATTCTTACCACAGAAACAAATATGTACATAATTGTGAGGAAGGCACCAACCACCATCGGTGGATTAAGTAACGTTTTATTAGTATTTTTTAATCCGACTGAAACTTTTTTGGTGCCATTTGAAGCCATTTTGCATCATAAGTTTGTCTTTATAATTTTCCATACAAATTTGGCAGATGTTCATTAGGATGTAACAAAAATGACTTTTTGGCGGGCATCCAAGGGTTTGTTCCGGTGGGCATACTAAGCCCAAATCCAAAATATGAGCTTGTTTGGACGTAACAGGAGCTGGCGCTTTGCATTTGAATTTTAAATGGGATTTTTCGAAAATTCGGCCCCGACAAAAAAGATATGCGTCACGCCTCGCGACGCCATTTGATTTTGCCGGGGTCGATTTTTCGAAAAAAAATCCAATCTTTGAAGGTCTGTACTGAGCTCCAGTGTGCTCCAAACTTCAATGTTATGTATACCAAAAGATGCGCAAGAATCTGGCCTACACGCCAATGATGTTGAAAATAAACGCTTTAGTAGCCAAAATGCCACAACATGTGACATTTTGAAAAAAAAATCTTTTTTTAAGGATTAAATCCCATTTAAAATTCAAATGCAATGCGCCAGCTCCTGTTATGTCCAATCAAGCTCATATTTTGGATTTGGGCTTAGTATGCCCACCGGAACAAACCCTTGGATGCCCGCCAAAAAGTCATTTTTGTTACACTCTAATGTTCATACTAAAATGATGTATGAAAATTAAAAAATCTGTATCTTTTGAAGGAATTTTTTGATTGATTTAGTGTCTTCGGCAAAGTTGTAGGTATGGATACAGACTACACTGAAAAAAAATGATGCGTGGTAAAAAACAATTGATGATTTTTATTTTCACTTTTTGTCACTAAAACTTGATTTGCATAAAAACACTATTTTTAATTTTTATTTATTTTTTCATATGTTTAAGAGGTTATTAAATGCCAACTTTTCAGAAAATTCCAGAATGGGCAAAAAATCTTTGACGGAGTTTTGATTTTTTGAGTCAATACAGATATTTTCAAAATATCTAAAATTGGTCGTAAAAATGTTTCAACTTCATTTTTCGATGTAAAATCGTATTTGCAATCAAAAGAACTTCAGTAATTTTTTGATAAAATGCACCGTTTTTAAGTCATAGCCAATTTAAGGTAACTTTTTTGATAAAAGTTTCAGTTTTTCATGTTTTTTAATAAGTGCCCATGTTTGCCCACCTTTGAAATAGTAGTTTATGCAACAAGTTGCAAAAAGAGATTTTTTTCAGCACGAGTCGTACATTTATCCAACGAGGTTCACCGAGTTGGATAAATACGAAGAGTGCTGAAAAAATCAAGATTTGCAACGAGTTTCATACAACATTTTTTGCAATTCCAAAAAACACACACTGAGTGAAATTTTATGTCAAATTTTCATGTATTTTGTCAATAAATCGTTTAAATAAAAAAAAAATGAAAAGTGTTACTTTTCGAAACAAGTGCTGAAAAGTTCAACTTTTCAGCACACATTTGAGTGCTGAAAAGTAGAACTTTTCAGCATTTATTTTGAAAAGTGTTGCCATTCGATCCTGTTATTTTTGGTACAGAAAAGTAGGCTATTTCGTCGTTCAAGAATGACAGGGAAAGTAAGTAGTTTCACGACGGAATTGCAAAAAAAATATTTTTTAAAAGCTGAGAAAATTTTCTATATTTTGCTTTTTTGAACTTTGTGATACGACCCTTAGTTGCTGAGATATTGCCATGCAAGTGTTTAAAAACAGGAAAATTGATGTTTTCTAAGTCTCACCCAAACAACCCACCATTTTCTTATGTCGATATCTCAGCAACTAATGGTCCGATTTACAATGTTAAAATATGAAACATTCGTGAAATTTTCCGATCTTTTCGAAAACAATATTTTCAAAAATGTAAAATCAAGACTAAAAATTCAAACGTGCCAAACATTTAATAAATTAAATAAAATATTCAATAATAAATTCAATACGCCCTTTTGAAATGTTAGTCTTGATTTATAATTTTAGAAAATATTTTTTTCGAAAAGATCGGAAAATTTTACGAAAATAAAAAAATAAAAATATTGTTTTCGAAAAAAACGAAAAATTTCACGAATGTTTCATATTTCAATTTTGTAAATCGGACCATTTGTTGAGATATTGAAATGAGAAAATGGTGGGTTGTTTGGATGAGACTTAAAAAAACATCAATTTTACTGTTTTTTAACCTTTGCATGGCAATATCTCAGCAACTAAGGGTCGTATCAATAAAGTTCTAAAAAGCAAAATCTAGATAATTTTCTCAGCTTTTCAAAAATTATTTTTTCCAAAGTGGGCAAACATGGGCACTAATTTAAAAAAATTAAAAACTGTGACTATTTTCAAAAAAGTTACCTAAAAATTTAATATTTTGAAAATGGTGCACTTTATTAAAAATTCACTCAAGTACTTTTTATTGACAAATTCGATTTAACATCGAAAAATGAAATAGTAAAATTTTTGCGACCGATGTATCGTTTGTTTAAAAAAATCTGTATTGATTCAAAAAATCATAACTCGGGCAATGATTTTTTGCCCATTCTGAAAATTTCTGAAAGTTGGCCTGTGATGTCCTCTAAAACACATCATAAAAATAAAATAAATAAAAATAGTGTTTTTTGCAAATCAAGTTTTAGTAACAAAAAGTGAAAATAAAAATCACCAATTTTTTTTATACCGTGTTTCATTTTTTTCAGTGTAGTCCGTATCCATACCTACAACATTGCCGAAGACACCAAATCGATCAAAAAAATCCTTCAAAAGATACAAATTTTTGAATATTTACAAACCATTTTTGTATGGACAGCTGCCAAATTTGTATGGAAAATTATATGGACAAACTAATGATGCAAAATGGCTTCTTTGGGCATACCGAAGACACCAAAAAAGTTTCAGCCGGATTAAAAAATACAAAACAAAATCGAATGACCGAAATCTCAGAGAATTGCTCCCCTTTTACACAGAGTTCACACACACTACCAAACGTTTGTTTTGATAGTTTGCGTGAGCGCCATATTAAAAGTGACAGTTCGTCACTTTTTCGTTTGGCTTTGACCAACCAACGGGGTACAAACTTAAAAAAGGGTCAAACGAAAAAGTGACCAACCACCGGGGGTTGAGTGTATTTTACTTTGTTTTTTAAGTGTCTAAGTATTTATCATTTAAAGCCCAACTAATTGCTTTTCTTTTGAAACGTGGCGAGCTTAAATTGGTTTAACCGTTTAGGTGATATGATTTGTTTTAAAAATGTTTCGCCTAGGACCACCCTAGTCACCAAGGTCTAATTACTCCCATGCCAAATTTTAGCCAAATCTAAGCACTTTTGATTTTGAGCATGTTGGTTAATCGTGGAATTGCTGTATGATGAGGATTAAACATAAATGCAAATTTCAACCTCTTGAACGGTTTAAGCTTTCTTAAATTTCAATCCAAAAGCATCAATTTCATGAAATGTCCGCACATCTACGAAAATCTGCCAATATCCATCCTTTCGGCTCAGCAAAGAAATGTGTCCTCTCGACGACACCGAATCTGGGCCATCATCATCGACGACGCTCAATGGGCTCCACAGAAAAAATCCATCGACGAGGAGGAGGACGACGACGAAAAGGACCTCCAGAAATCGATTCCAACCATTTGTCCTTTTGTTTTTTTTTCGTGCTCTTATTTCCAGAATGTGTGTAAAACTGTCTGCGAGAGGAGGCTGAAAAACGGCCCCCGATTTTAAATCGTACGTTTTACGGTCATCCTTGTGGACCCATTTTTCCGACGTTTTTTCTAGACCAAAGTGGCTGACAGAAGGCACCTCGTTTTTCACATCTTTTTTTGTCAAGACTACTTTCTTCGAATGTCCTTTTTCTTCGAAGCTCTGATGACCATTTGAGAGGCAGTTTTTCCGGTGCTCGAGCTTAGTGTTGTGGATAATTTATCTGCTATTGATTGTGCTGTGTTCTTTTCAATTTTCGAAGCAAAAAAAAAATAACTTGAAAAACTTTCGACGTTCGTTAAGAGTTTATTGAAAAATTCAATTGTCGCCCTGGTCGAATTTTCGGCAGATTTTTTTTTGTGTATCGCCGGCTGCAGGACGTCACAGGACAGACCTTTTAATTATAAATGGTTTTCCTCAAGTTCTGCGAGTGACACGTTGAGGCGGGGGAGACAAAACTGGGTGTGTCAGAAGGCGTAAATTTAATGAAATTATCACTTGTTCTCACTTTTTGTTTCTCCCTTGCAGGGATCAATTCACTTTTAAAATATTTTTTTCTGATTTCAAAAAAAATCGTAAAAATACGGCATTGTTTTTTTTACTTTATGATAAAAATCATAACATTTATTAAAATATTAGGATGAAAGTAAAACTAATCGAATTTTTTGACAGTGTTCAGACAAGCACCCGGAAAAAGTCCCTTTTGTTGTGTGCTGACGTCGTCGACAATAATGGTGGCTTCTATTGTCTGCGAGATCGGCGTCGTCTGCGGCAAAAAGGGGGTGTGAACTCCACAGGACTTTCACCACCAGCAGAGGGGCTTCAACGTTAGCGAAAGCCATCCCCCACTTTGATGCAAGAAGTACCCGGTCGGCCGGTTGTTGGTTAGCGGAATAAAATAGGTTATGTTTTAGGAAATAATAAAAAAAAAGTTCGGGACGATGGACACATTCCGTAATGTTGAAATTTTGTATTTATGTAATAACGTTTTGTTTTAAAACCTTTTACTAAGAATCGAGTTTTGTTTTTTGAATATAGATTTAAATATTTTTTTTAACTTAACATTGTGAAACAAACATCGATAAATGAATTTAATTTAGATTTTCGAATTATATAGAAACAGTAAACAAAGAAGGTGTATTTCAGGACACGATTTATTTTCATTATTTATTTATTTATTTGATACCTGCTTTTTGATTCAAGTTGTATAGGCGTGATTAAAAAATAATTTTAATGTGAAAATGTGTGTATTTACCTTAAAAATGTGTAAATTTCCATCTTCTATACAAATCACTTTAGCACAAATGTAGATGACAAAAAATATCAATGGGTTTTAAAACATGGAATTATTGAACTACCCAAGTAACATTTTAGGCTTTATCAAAGCTGTCACAACCACCATAAAACCTATCAGCCAAAACCAACATTAAAACCATTAAGTCGTAACAGCCTCCCCAGAACCCAGATAAACCTCTGTTAAAACAGAAAAGGACCTACGCAAAAGGTTGTCTCGGCCTATTTATAAAACCTACATAGGAGTTCAAGGATTTACAACTGAATCTTAACAACATCCTCAATGCCAAGATAAAACCATTGTTAAAACCTAGTCAGAAGTTAAGGAAAAATGAAATTTCATACGTCTTCAAAAAAAAGTCTTTGTCTTGCCAAATGATAAAACGGAGATGGTTTGCAAAAATGGCGATGATAAATAATAGATGTTGGAGGTAATCAAAATAATTTGAGTGCTTATTTCTCGCAATTGGTGGCTCAAATTCATCTGCGGTTTAAATTTTATTGATAAATGTAGGGGAGATAGAGCCAAAAAAATCAACTCGTTTCATAAAAAATCATTATTTGTAATCATAGTTTTTCATGTTGAAAAATATTTTTTGCAATTCCGTCGTGAAACTACTTACTTTTCCTGTCATTCTTGAACGACGAAATAGCCTACTTTTCTGTACCAAAAATAACAGAATCGAATAGCAACACTTTTCAAAATAAATGCACTCAAATGGGTGCTGAAAAGTTGAACTTTTCAGCACTTGTTTCGAAAAGTAACACTTTTCAACATTTTTCTGATTTAAACGATTTATTGACAAAAAAAAATATGAAAATTTGTCATAAAATTTCACTCAGTGTGTGTTTTTTGGAATTGCAAAAAATGTTGTATGGAACTCGTTGCAAAACTTGATTTTTTCAGCACTCTTCGTATTTATCCAACTCGGTGAACCTCGTTGGATAAATGTACGACTCGTGCTGAAAAAATCCTCTTTTTGTTACTTGTTGCATAAACTACTATTATTGCAATTCATTGAAACAAATGTTTAAATTAATTATAAACATCAATAGCTATATTAATTGAAAAAAATTTCTCAGTTCTCCATTTTTTTAAACCAAGATGGCGGTCAATCACATTCAATCAGAACACTACACTGAACAGAAAAAAAATCATGGTAATATTACATCTGAGAAGGGGTACATCTTTTATATCAGAAAAAAGGTGTAAGTTTAACTCTGGAAATGTGTAATTTTACCTCTTTTCTGGTGTAATGCCACTTTTTCAGAATAAATTGAGGTAAAATTACATCATTAAAGAGGTAATATTCAACCTTCCAAAATTAAAGCTTCCAAATTTACATTATTTTTTTCTGTGTGAAAAAGAATGAAACAAGGTCATAAAAATTGTGATTTTTTATTTAACTTTTTGTTACTAAAACTTGATTTACAAAAAATACTATTTTTATTTTTTTTTTTCATTTTCTGATATGTTTTGGAGGACATCAAATGGCAACTTTTCAGAAATTTTCAGAATAGGCAAAAATCCATTGACCGAGTTATGAATTTTTTAATCCACACAATATTTTTTTTCAAAAAATCGAAATTTTGGTCGCAAAAATTTTCAACTTCATTTTTCGATGTAAAATCAAATTTGCAATCAAAAAGTACTTAAGTACAGTTTTGATGAAGTGCACCGTTTTCAAGTTAAATAAATTTTTAGGTTAGGTTTTCATTGCCATGCAAAGGTTTAAAAACAAGAAAATTGATGTTTTCCAAATCTCACCCTCATTTCAAAAGGGCTCAGCATTCAATATTACCCCCTTTTAAAATGTTAGTCTTGTTTTAAAAAAAAATTAATATTTTTTTTTTCGAAACAATCGGAAAATTTCACGAATTAGTTGCTGAGATATCGACATTAGAAAATGATGGGTTGTTTGGAAAACATAAATTTTCATGTTTTTATACATTTGCATGGCAATATCTCAGCAACTAAGGGTCGTATCAATAAATTTCAAAATGCAAAATATAGAGAATTATCTCAGCTTTTCAAAAATATTTTTGTCAAAAGTGAGCAAAAATGAAAAACTGCGACTATTTCCAAAAAAGTCACCTAAAGATGGCTATAACTTGAAAACGGTGCACTTTATCAAAAATTCAGTAAAGTACTTTTTGATTGCATATTTGATTTTACATCAAAAAATGAAGTTGAAAAATTTTTGCTACCAATATTTCGATTTTTTGAAAAAAATAGTGTTGATTCGAAAATTCATAACTCGGTCAAAGATTTTTGGCACAACCTGGAAATTTGGAATTGGAATGTTTTAGTGATAAAAAGTTAAATAAAAAAGTCACCAAATTTTTTTTACCGTGTATTATTTTTTTCCAGTGTAGTCCGTATCCATACCTACAACTTTGCCGAAGACACCAAATCGATCAAAAATTCCTTCAAAAGATACAGAGTTTTAAATTTTCATGCACAATTCTTGTATGAACAGGTTCCAAATTTGTATGGAAAATTATATGGTTATCTAACGATACAAAATGGCTTCTTAGAGTTAACCAAAGGTTCCAAAAATGTTTCAGCCGGATTAAAAAATACAAAAATTAAAATTTAAGAAAAAATACCGTTTTCGAAGCGAATTGCTCTATTGACAATTGTCCAAGAAGGGGGGGAATTACCCCTCAGACAAATCTAGATCAATTTTTTGTCAAAGGGGGTGCACGGGAACCCCGACCCCTTGGTACCACCGGTGGTAATGATATTGCTATTTTGTTGTTTCACATTGATATGATTTTTTACAAATTTTTTAAATAAAAAATAACCCATTATTGTGACGCAAATTTGGAAGCTATTTCAGTATTATTTACTATTTCATTTTTTACTTTTTTACCTTTTGAAAGGACTGAAATATAAAATTTGGTGCTTTTGGTAAATTTTTACGCGTTTTTTCCTGTTTTTTACGCTATTCAAAATCATTAAATTTTCCTTACAAAGTTTGTTCAAAAACAATTAATCTGTCATACACCATAGCTTAAAAAATGGAATGGATTGTTTGACCCTTTTGAAATGTTAGTCTTTATTCCAAAAATTTCAAAAATCAAATTGGAGATTGTCAAATTGTTTAATCAATCTTTTATTTTTCAACATTGAAAAGTGGACCATTAGTTGCTGAGATATTGGCATTAGAAAATGTGAGAATTTTCGGATGAGACTAAAAATCATTTCAGTTCAAATTAAAATTTAAGTTGCTATATTTTGAAAATGGTTCACTTTATCAAAAAATCTGTTGAGTAATTATCGATTATAAACCCGAGCAGACGGTAATAACTTTGGAATAAAATTTTTTGATAATTGAAAATAATAGGATAATAACATTTTAGGTTATTAAAAACAAGTTTTGTTATTCGTCGTTATGATTTTTTTTTGTTATTGGACTGTTTTTGTAATAACAGACTAATAACATTTTTAGTTATTCTTCGAACAAATCTCTGTTATTATTTTTTGCTATTTTAACAACTAATCCGATCATCCCAATAACAGTTGGAGTTTTTCTTCCATAACAAAAAATGTTATTCCAAAGATGTTTCGGCTTTCAATCAATTTCAATCCAATAACAAATTTTGTTATGATAACATATCCTGTTATTAAACCCTTATGCAAAAATTGATTTTTAAAGAAGATTCCATAGCACTTTTTGTTATTTTAACAGTATTTGTTTTTGAAATGGCATGAATTTTGTTATTACAGTCTTCACAAGAATTTAGTTTTACAATGAAAACTGGTGTTTTTTGACTCAAATTTTTATTTTTCCTAAAAAACACAATATTTCAATAAATTGCAGCTCCACGGCAACAGTTTTGCCCATACTTTTAACATATCAAATCAAAATTAAAAACCTAAAAAATTGATTTCAAAATTGGCAAATAAAATTTTACGTATCCATATTTTTCTGAATTATCGAATTATTTACGTACCATTTTTGCAAGGACAGTAGGGTGACAAGAAAATTTTTAAATTTTGGATACTCTTAAGAGATACTTCCTGGCTCGATTCTTAAGGTGAAAATAAGACTTTTTTTTAGCGAAATCGGTTTAGGTTTATTTTTTCACAGTTACTTATTTTTGCCTGAGAAATCGAATCAGGGGGATTCATGGAGTCGATTTTTTCTATTGTCACCCTAATGGACAGCTGCCAAAATTGTATGGAGCCTTGTATGGGTGGACCAAACTCGAAAAATGGCTTCTTTAGTCAAAGGAAAGGGCCCACAAAGTTTGAACCAAATTAAAAAATATAAATAAAATCCATTTCTGGTTTTGGTGAGAATTGCTCATGTGCTTTATTGTACAAATCTTGCAAGCGTTCTCAGAGAACTGTTTACAGAGAAATGCCAAAATATCCCAACAGTTTATATTTGATTGCTGATTTTTAAACGAATATCGTTTCCTAATTTAAACCACAAAACACATTTTCAAACTCCCTTAACACGTACTACCTCGACATTCAATTTTCAACCTTTAACGGCGTCTCCTCCTCCTCGCCAAAATCCCGGAACCTACGACGCACCAAAAGGCTTTTTATCAAACGCGTCGCGTACCCCCCGGCCATTCCAGTCACGTACTCCATGTCTGGCCGTCCGTCCCCCGTTCGATACCTGTTCCCAACCCGATATAGTTTTGGCACAGATAGTCCTTTGTTGTTGTGCGGCTTCTTCGCAGAACACACACGTACTAATCGAACACTTGCTTTGCCATGTGTTTATTGGTGTATCACCTTCCCTTAAGGAAGAGGTGAAGGAGGGGAGGGGGATCAGGGGGCGGTGTCAGACACGTGGGCTTGTGTTATCTTGTTGGAGTTGGGAAGCCTCTGTACAAATTGAAGAAGGCACTAAGTGAGTACTTAGAACTTGGGACAATTTTTGAGATGTCTTAGAAACTGTTGGAAACTTCTGTGTAACATTTATGTTACTTCTATTCAACAAAACATAGAAAACTTATAAAACTTTGAAAAAAGTGAAATTTTGAAAACCCAAAAATTGCAGCCTCCAAAACTGTTGATTTCCTGTTACAATAGTTTTGTTAGACTTGTTGAACAAAAGTTACACAAGTGTTTCAGTGAGATATTTCATTTTTTTGCGCTTCCTGAGGAATTGAGGCTCCCCAACCGGGACCACCTCGCTCCCTGACGTGTCCGACTTGGTGTTGTCAACTCGTAAATTGCCTGTGCCGTGTGGAATGCTCAGCGGTGGCACATTCCAGACCAGAAGGCCCGGGTCCTGACACCAGGTTCGGTGACCAGCCCGGAGGGCAGGGGAAGATTTATAAACACAGGACACAGAAAAGGAGTTGCTGCCGTCTTGTCTTCTGCGCTCCTTAAGCTTTATTGTGAACCCAGCTTAACGGCCTTTCCGCTTGTTATCGATGACCAGAATTTGCTCGCTTTGTCCAAGACTTCCGGAGCGATTCGTGCGAGGTCTTTGGATGTCCGGAAAGAAGCAGTTAATGTGGCGATCCAGTGATATATCAATTGGAATTGGCGTTTAACTTTAGGAGGGGCTTTTCACACTCTCGGTCATTTGGGCTATTAGCACAAACAAGCTGTAATTGGTAGAATTAAATTGTACCAAGAAACGAAACTTGTTCGTAAATGGTAAACATTTTTGTTTCAAATAGCATCCATAATACCAAGTAGTTCAACCTGCAGCAATATCCGAATGTCTGTCACACTTTCACCAGGTGTAACAGCATTTTCGAAACATCTGCCCCAGACAGGATGACCACCAGAAAATGGCATCGTTCCACCTTCTTTTTTCCCGGAAATGTCCCACCCAACGTTGCCAGATTATTTTATGGGAAATCTGTATTTTCTTAAAAATTAATCTGTATTTTATCTGTATCATGTCTAATTCGAAGCCATAGAAGATTTTTTTTAAACTTTTCACAACAGATTTAAGCTTTTTAATCATATTAAAGCATAATTCAATTGCTAAATTATAGAAATTTTCAAAATAAATCATTTTTAAAAAATCTGTATATACAGATTTTTGTGATTTTTGGGATCAAAAAATCTGTATAATACAGATTTATCTGTATATTTGGCATGGCTGGTCCCACCATCAATTGTAATTTCCTGTTTTGGTCTGCTTCACAGCTGGCGCTGTGCAAAGTTCAACCCAAACTAGGATGAGGATTTTTTTTTGTAAAAAAGAGACACCAGGAAAACAACACTATTTGTCTGTTTTCCGGGTTGCGAAAAATCTCACATATGTGAATTTTTAAACACGCAAAAAAATATGTTTGATGGTGGTTTAGACTCAAAACTTTACATGAGAAATAATAATCTTCCTAAACAACAGATTGAACTGCCCACTATTCGCCTCTCATACGTTCCAATATCTGCCAAATAGTCATAAACATGGCAATGTACGCTCTCCTCTGCAAGCTTTGAAAGCTCCGCAAAAAAAGGAGCTCCATCGTCCATTTTACTTTGGATGACTATTCCCCCCCCCCTTCACTTCAACACATGAACGGTCATTTGGCCATTACTTTCGGACCCGCTTTGGGAAGCGGGCGACGGCCAGCAGCTTTGGGCCTTATCTCGACCTCGTCAGGCGGACGCGAGCTGCTGTCGATTGGACAGGACTTGTCGTCAGTCGTTGAATGTTATTGCTCCTGCGTCAGGATTTTTTTTTAGTTTTGAGAAGAAAACTTTGCTTGAAAGGGGAAACTAGCAGTGGCGGTTAACTGTCAATGTTGGTTTTCAGTTAAATTTTTATGTGCGACTGGTTTGGTCAAAATCGGTTCAGCCAGTGCTGAGAAAACTGAGTGACATTATTGGTCACATACACACACACATACACACACACATACACACACACATACACACAGACATTTGTTCAGTTTTCGATTCTGAGTCGATATGTATACATCAAGGTGGGTTTTCGAGCTTTAAATAAAAAGTTCAATTTTAGAGCAGGATTATAGCCTTACCTCAGTGAGGAAGGCAAAAAGGTGAACAATATCAACACAATTTCGCTTCGTTTGATACCCATATTGCATATTATGAAAATTTGAGTACTTTTGAAAAAAATACGGTATTTTGTGAACGATTTGGAGTATTCATACTTTGAAACTTACTACATTTTCGAAAAATATATTCTCAATGAGAATATTGAAAATATAATATAATATGATTGAATAATTTAGATTTTAGAAAGATTTGAAAAACGAGTTGTCGTACATCATCGGCGATAAGATTATCGCCGATAGAATCATCAAAATGGCGATAACAATAGAATTATCGTTATCGAGCATCGATGATTTTATCGTTCACAACCTTGTGTAAAAATGACTTTGCAAAGTTACATAAAACACGAAATTATTAAAAAAAAACTTGGTTACTTGGTTAATTTCAAAAGAACATTGAGTTTTCACGAGTTTTTATAGGTAATTTTTTTCTCTCGAAATTCGCTTTTTTCTAGATTTTAGGTTTTACCTGCTTTCCTTTTTCCATTTAGGTTGGTCATACTAAATGAATACCGTAAAATGGGGTGACTTTAATAGCCCGGGGTGACTTTGATAGGTTTTTAAAATGCCCATCAAATTAATTGTTTAGATATTTGAGAATTATGAGTATGCAAGCATTAAGGGAGCTTATTAACGAACACATAAGCAAAAATGTGACTGTTATATCAAAATTAGTGGCCAAATCAAATTTCTATCAATGTCACCCCGGGCTATCAAAGTCACCCCAGTTTACGGTATGTTAGTATTCGGCCCGTATCTTGTGAAAAACAAATTCTGATCAATTTGATGCCTTCGGTAAACTCGGACATAACATTTGAAAAATATTTGCAGCGGCCTAAGTTGATTTCAAGAAAAAAACTTTAAAAATACAATTTGCCCCAGATGCCGGTAGTTACTTTTCCCGTCATTCTTGAATGAAAAAACGGGATATATGCGTTTATCATATCGATTCATCAACGGTCTGATGGCCAAGCGGGCTACGGCGCCAGTCCGTACTGTTGGTGCTGGGTTTGAATCCCATCGGTAGCAACTTTTTTTTGTGTTTAAAAAAATTATACATGCTGTGTGTAGTATTTAGTGTCTTTTTTCCACACAACCATATTAAACCCTAATGTTTTTGCTGTGTAGTTTGTGCAACAAGTGGCAAAAATTAGATTTATCCAGCACGAGTTGTATATTTGTCTAAAGAGGTTCACCAAATTGGATAAATATGACGAGTGCTGGAAAAATCATGTTTTGCAGCGAGTTGCATACACAGATTTTTGCAGTTCCGAACAACATGAATGAAATTTTAAGTCCATTAGCAGTGTTCACGGATATATTCCCTGAAAATTTGAACTTATTTCTTTAAGGTTAAGATGGAATTTCAATCAACTGAATGATTTATTTTGCACTTTTTAACTTTTCTTCTAGATTTCTTATAGGTTTTGATCCTCACTTTTGTCTTTTTCATACATCGGTGAACCACGTTAATGTCCATGCGTCAAAACAATGTTGAAAAGTATTACTTTTCGAAACAGGTGCTGAAAATTTTAATTTTGTACCACCCGTTGGATTGCTTAAACTTCCAGTAAAAAATATTTTTTAAAGCTTACTTGAAGCTTGAAAATATTGATGGTTGAATATTACCTGTTAGTTGATGTAATTTTTCAACAACATTAGCTGAATAAGTTTGATGACACATAGAATGATGACAAATTACATATTTTCAGTGGTATTTTTAAACATTTTTTTTGACACAAAATCTGTCAACTTTAACAAATGTAATATTTATTACCTTGATTTTTGAACTGTGTAACGTCATGATTCGAATTCCCAGACGCTTCGAATCCGGACACCTCATCTTGTTTTATCAATTATTTGGATATAAGTTCACATTATGAATGTCAAAACTTTGTTACTTGATGAATTCTAACATCAACTTTCATTTAAAGCTTGTTTGAACGCTGTAGTTAATGTCAAAACAATTAAATAAAATAAAATAATAAGTTTACCAAAACTGTGAAACATTTCACGTGAAATATTTCATAGGCGTCCGAAGCACCGGGAAGACAAAGCAGAAATTTATGGTTTTGATTTTATTAAATTCCTGCTAATTTTTATATAAAATATCGATTGTTCTGATGTAAACAGCTTATTTGAGACTTAAAGAATGCAATTCACTAACATTTCAGTCAAAATTTGTGCGATTCATTAGCAAAAACGAGTGTCCGGAATTCAAAGCAAAAGTGTCCGGATTTCGAATCAGCTTTTAACAGTGTCCGGGAATCGAAGCATAACAAGTCATATTAATTTTCAAATCCTGAAAAAAATTGTTAGAAAAGACATATTTTGCATGCATTTTCTTAAAACTGACTGTTTATACTACATCCTGATGATATTTCTTCATTTCCAACTTATTACATGATTTTTTGTCAGCTAAAACGAAAATGATATGCTTCTAACGTCATGATTCGAAATCCGGACACTTAGTAGCATATCATTTTTGTTATAGCTGGCAAAAAATCATGTTATAAGTTAGAAATGTAGAAATATCATCAGGTTGTAGTATAAACAGTCAATTTAAAGAGAATGCATGCAAAATATGTCTTTTCTAACAATTTTTCCTCAGAATTTCCAAATCGAAATGACTTGTTGTGCTTCGAATCCCGGACACTGTTAAAAGCTGATTCGAAATCCGGACACTTTTGATTCGAATTCCGGACACTCGATTTTACTTAAGGATCGCACAAATTTTGGCCGAAATTTTAATGAATGTAATTTTTTAGGTCTCAAATAAGATGTTAACATCAAAACAATCGGTATTTTGTATAAAAAATTGCCAGAATTTAAGAAAATCAGAACCAAAAATTTCTGCTTTGCTTTCCCGGTGCTTCGAATGCCTATGAAATATTTCAGCAAAAATGTTTCACAGTTTTGGTAATCACATGATTTAATTTAATTTAATTGTTTTAGCATTGCCCACAGCGTCCAAACATATTTGAAATGAAAGTTGATGTTAGAATTCATCAAATAACACAGTTTAGACAATAATTATGCCCACTTATATCTACTTATTTGTTAAAACAAGATGAAGTGTACGGGTTTCGAAGCGTCCGGGAATTCGAAGCATGACGTTAAGTGTCTGGATTTCGAATCATGACGTTACCGCTTAAATCGAAAATGACTTATTTTTTTCTAAATGAAATGCAATGTTCTGATTCATAGTCATTTTTTAATTATCGAAAATTCTTCATTTTTTTCTTTTTAAGAATAATTCATCACGAAAATAGAGTCCTTAAAAAATATTTTCGAAAAACTTTCTACACCGTCTTTTTTTGCCCTGTAGACCAACAAGACGGCACTTTTTCGGCCCACTGTTGACATATTCGAAATCCTCGGGAATTTACACGTAAGTTCGAATTATTGGACATGATTGAATTTTCAATTGAATTCGAAATTGAGTTCAGATTGAGTACACATTGTCCAATATTTGATGTAGAGCGATGTTTGAGAGATTGTTACTCCATAATTTGTAATAATTTTAAATTTAAATGTCTCACCTTTGCATTTATTTTTTTTGATTTTGACAAAGAACTTTGTCCTAAGGTTTTTATACGTGGTGTCAATCCAAAATTTTCGCGAAGCGAAAACGTTACGTGACGAATTCCCCTCTCGGCAAATTTCCCCTCTTTTTGGTGCACGCTGGTTGGATGAACGAACGTTTCCCAATCAGTCAATCGAGAGACGTGAGATTGATGTATCTAAAATCACCCCCACTCCACCTCATAATTTTCGGATCGTCGACGAGCCAACAAAACTCGGCTCGGTCGGTCCCGAAAATTCATTCTATTGCTGGACGTCGACGAGAACACATCAGAAGCAGATGGCCTGGAGGTCCGGGAGCAGATGGATTGGAGGCAAGGACCAGCTAAAACATGCCGGTCGCGTGAGTCGATCATTGGAACTGGCCACCACCTGGAGTGGCCGGAGGCCCCGCGGATGTTCCGATGGGGGGACATTTTCCGGACCGTAAGAGTTGGGGCAATATGGGTATTAAACTTTATGGTTTTTGATACCGGACATGAAATTTGACATTTTGGCAGTAGTGGCCACAATCCGGAGTGGCCGGAGGCCCCGGGGATGTTCCGATAAGGGGACATTTGCGGAACCATAAGAGTTGGGGCAATATGGGTATCAAACTTTATGGTTTTTGATACTGGACATGAAATTTAACATTTTGGCAGTAGTGGCCACCACCTGGAGTGGCCGGAGGCCCCGGGGATGTTCCGATAAGGGGACATTTGCGGAACCATAAGAGTTGGGGCAATATGGGTATCAAACTTTAGGGATTTTGATACTGGACATGAAATTTGACATTTCGGCAGTAGTGGCCACAATCCGGAATGGCCGGAGGCCCCGCGGATGTTCCGATGGGGGGACATTTGCCGGACCGTAAGAGTTGGGGCAATATGGGTATTAAACTTTATGGTTTTTGATACCGGACATGAAATTTGACATTTTGGCAGTAGTGGCCACAATCCGGAGTGGCCGGAGGCCCCGGGGATGTTCCGATAAGGGGACATTTGCGGAACCATAAGAGTTGGGGCAATATGGGTATCAAACTTTATGGTTTTTGATACCGGACATGAAATTTGACATTTTGGCAGTAGTGGCCACAATCCGGAGTGGCCGGAGGCCCCGCGGATGTTCCGATAAGGGGACATTTGCGGAACCATAAGAGTTGGGGCAATATGGGTATCAAACTTTATGGTTTTTGATACCGGACATGAAATTTAACATTTTGGCAGTAGTGGCCACCACCTGGAGTGGCCGGAGGCCCCGGGGATGTTCCGATAAGGGGACATTTGCGGAACCATAAGAGTTGGGGCAATATGGGTATCAAACTTTAGGGATTTTGATACTGGACATGAAATTTGACATTTCGGCAGTAGTGGCCACAATCCGGAATGGCCGGAGGCCCCGCGGATGTTCCGATGGGGGGACATTTGCCGGACCGTAAGAGTTGGGGCAATATGGGTATTAAACTTTATGGTTTTTGATACCGGACATGAAATTTGACATTTTGGCAGTAGTGGCCACAATCCGGAGTGGCCGGAGGCCCCGGGGATGTTCCGATAAGGGGACATTTGCGGAACCATAAGAGTTGGGGCAATATGGGTATCAAACTTTAGGGATTTTGATACTGGACATGAAATTTGACATTTCGGCAGTAGTGGCCACAATCCGGAATGGCCGGAGGCCCCGCGGATGTTCCGATGGGGGGACATTTGCCGGACCGTAAGAGTTGGGGCAATATGGGTATTAAACTTTATGGTTTTTGATACCGGACATGAAATTTGACATTTTGGCAGTAGTGGCCACAATCCGGAGTGGCCGGAGGCCCCGGGGATGTTCCGATAAGGGGACATTTGCGGAACCATAAGAGTTGGGGCAATATGGGTATCAAACTTTAGGGATTTTGATACTGGACATGAAATTTGACATTTCGGCAGTAGTGGCCACAATCCGGAATGGCCGGAGGCCCCGCGGATGTTCCGATGGGGGGACATTTGCCGGACCGTAAGAGTTGGGGCAATATGGGTATCAAACTTTATGGTTTTTGATACCGGACATGAAATTTGACATTTTGGCAGTAGTGGCCACAATCCGGAGTGGCCGGAGGCCCCGGGGATGTTCCGATAAGGGGACATTTGCGGAACCATAAGAGTTGGGGCAATATGGGTATCAAACTTTATGGTTTTTGATACCGGACATGAAATTTGACATTTTGGCAGTAGTGGCCACAATCCGGAGTGGCCGGAGGCCCCGCGGATGTTCCGATAAGGGGACATTTGCGGAACCATAAGAGTTGGGGCAATATGGGTATCAAACTTTATGGTTTTTGATACCGGACATGAAATTTAACATTTTGGCAGTAGTGGCCACCACCTGGAGTGGCCGGAGGCCCCGGGGATGTTCCGATAAGGGGACATTTGCGGAACCATAAGAGTTGGGGCAATATGGGTATCAAACTTTAGGGATTTTGATACTGGACATGAAATTTGACATTTCGGCAGTAGTGGCCACAATCCGGAATGGCCGGAGGCCCCGCGGATGTTCCGATGGGGGGACATTTGTCGGACCGTAAGAGTTGGGGCAATATGGGTATTAAACTTTATGGTTTTTGATACCGGACATGAAATTTGACATTTTGGCAGTAGTGGCCACAATCCGGAGTGGCCGGAGGCCCCGCGGATGTTCCGATGGGGGGATATTTGACGAACCGTAAGAGTTGGGGCAATATGGGTATCAAACTTTATGGTTTTTGATACCGGACATGAAATTTGACATTTTGGCAGTAGTGGCCACAATCCGGAGTGGCCGGAGGCCCCGCGGATGTTCTGATGGGGGGATATTTGACGAACCGTAAGAGTTGGGGCAATATGGGTATTAAACTTTATGGTTTTTGATACCGGACATGAAATTTGACATTTCGGCAGTAGTGGCCACAATCCGGAGTGGCCGGATGCCCCGCGGAAGTTCCGATGAGGGGACATTTTCCGAACCGTAAGAGTTGGGGCAATATGGGTATCAAACTTTATGGTTTTTGCATTTGCCGGACCGTAAGAGTTGGGGCAATATGGGTATCAAACTTTATGGTTTTTGATACTGGACATGAAATTTGATATTTTGGCAGTAGTGGCCACAATCCGGAGTGGCCGGAGGTCCCGCGGATGTTCCGATGGGGGGACATTTGCCGAACCATAAGAGTTGGGGCAATATGGGTATCAAACTTTATGATTTTTGATACTGGACATAAAAATTTGCATTTGGCCATTATCTGAAATTAAGCAGTTAAAATATATTGCTTATTAGGCAGGAAGTAATAAATAGATAACTGCGATGCACATTTTGTTGTGCCACTGCGAAAATCTGTTTCTGGAAATTTAAAATAACTATCTCGTAATCATTAAGAGCACTGTAAGGGTAGTTTTTAGTGTCTGCTGTTCAAATTTCCTTTACTGCCGCCGATTGCTTGCAACAGCCTTGCAAAAACATTCCCGCATCTTGGTAACTTTCGAGTGGTGAAGGAAAGTAAATTGATTTCACTTCGATTTCTATTTCAGCTCCACTTGCAATTTCCGTCCCCTTAGTTCGATAGGACGGTTATTATAAGAGGGGAATTTGGACCGGACATTCTAATCGAAAATTTCAACAATCATCTTGCAAAGTTCTTTGTCATACCGGTCATGTGTAACATAACCAGCTGCACCTTTTTTTCAAAATTTGTAAAAAGGCTTTATTTGATTAAATGTAGAATAAACGTTATACAAAGTATTCTAAAAAGTTTAGATTCCACGGTTCAAGTTTTCCCAATGCAGTTTTTTATTACTTTTTTTTAAATAATTGTTATTGTTTAATTCATATTTGTTTTTCTTATCTGTCTAGCTGACTTAATTATATTACAAGTAACCCTCCAAATCATATCCACAATAAACGCCAAACATTGTCCCACTTGGCCATCACTTAGCGGTCCTCTGCGAATCTCAAACGACAAAACAATTCCGTGTATGATCGCGCGCGAGTAGGTGGTCGGTGTTTAATCGAGAGGAAATTCCATAAAACACAAACAGGGGGCCCACACAACGGCTTTCCACCCACAGCTCGATGACCACCCACTGGGGAGCCATAAAGCGTTATTGGAGGGAACGAGACACAGAGAGATACTGTTGGTACTGAATTGTTTTGCTGTTAGGGAACTCCCAAACTTGGCCATTTGTTGAACCGGCTGGGTTGCGCGGGGGGGGGGGACACCACGGGACATTTGATTCAATTGGCCAGAAATTGGTGGCTAGTTATTCGTTTGGAGCGATTTGTTAGGAAAGAGTCATGGGGAGGAATTGATTGCAGAGGGTTTTTTCTGAGTTATCGAGTTTCATGAGTTTTATTTTGTAGATTACAAACTTGTTTATAGTATTCTCTAGGAGTCTAAGATTCGATTTTTTATCTATAAAATAAACAAATATATAAAAATATTACAACAAAAATATGAAATATCACAAATACATAAAGAAAACTTCAACCATAAATTTTCCGTGAAAAATTGCGACCCCTTCGATTGCATTGAATATTGGATCGAATTCCATCGCTGTTTGCCGGCTTCCAATAAAACTGTCGAATTCACTTCATTAACTTCGCCCCTGCTGAAGCCCTCACCCCGATATCGATGTAAATTTCGTGTAATATTTCATTTTAAATTCCCGAGCATAAATTCTTCTGCTTTTCCATCTGTCCCAACCTCCCCAGGGGATAAAGCTCCCATATTGTTCACCCCGAACCCCTCTCTCTCTCTGGGTTCCCATGATCGATCGCCAGGCACCCTCCATTTTTTATTGCCCTACTTCTGTGTTTGGTTGTCCTGTCGAATTACAGCAGCTGTCAGGTCGATTCCGACTGAGAGGTGACATTTTTCGCAATTGGGAAATCGTTTTTTTTTTTGGAGTCGAATTATTTGATTGGAATTTTTGTTGTTTTTTTTTATTTCCATGACAAAAATACTTCTCTTATTCTGCTATGTGAATTAATCAACTTTTTAATCTTCCTACAATTCAACGATATCATTAGGAGTCAATTCACAGTTCCGCGAACAGCATCAACTTGGGTGGCACTCCACCTTAAAGTGACTTCCACAGAACATCTTCTCTCTAGATTTAATTTCGATTGGGCGAAAGTTTAATTTCCGGCGAAAAAGCCTTCTTGCCGAAGCACACTTGCTCACTTTTCTAAAAGTGTTCCCTCTTTTTTTTTCTTTCTCTTGTTCCAGGTAGGTCGTCTATTCTACGTTAGTTTTCCAACACCGTTCTGACTAGTGCCGTCATCAGGACAGTCACCACCACCGGACAGGATCGGACTTCTTCCACTACTACAAGGTAGGTGTGACACGAGAAGATCGGGTTGGCCGGGGTTTCGTGGGTGGAGGGGGAAAACATTGGAATTTACTGGATTATTTGTAGGGCGGCAAGCAGTGAAGAAGAAAACACAAATGATAAATTTTGTTTTTTGGTCACATTTTTGACAACTGAGCAATTTTCTACGAAATCGGTCTTGTTTATTTCCATACAAATTTAAAATTCTGTATCCTTTGATGAAATTTTTTGGTCAATTTGGTGTCTTGGGCAAAGTTGTAGATATGCATAAGGGCTACACTGAAAAAATGATACACGGTAAAAAATGGTGATTTTTTATTTCACTTTTTGTCACTAAAACAAGATTCGCATGAAAAAAAAAATACCTGAAACTTTGCCGAAGACACCTAATCGATCAAAAAAATTCTTCAAAAGATACAGATTATTGAATTTTCATATATCATTTTTGAATGGACAGCTGCCAAATTTGTATCGAAAATTATATGCACAAACTAATGATGCAAAATGTATTTTTTTTTAAATACAAAAATGTAGAAACTTTGCAATTTTTGATAGTTCAGTCGGCTCTCTGGCTGGCGATCTTCTCGATATCAATATTGCTCCAGCTGTCGAAAGATTTTTCACTCTCATTAAGTAGCATGCTTAATTTTCGTTCTATACTTTAATACCTCCCGCTCTCGACGGTTCCTTCATTATTGACAACGAGAGAGTCCACTGTCAAATACCTGCAATGATGTACAAAGCATTTTGTGATAATTTTCGCCAAAAATTTCAAAAATCAAACTTGAATTTGAAAATAAAATAAAATTTATTTGTTTTGCCCCTGTCCCTTGCCTTGATCAAAAAAAAAAGAAGAGGGGAGCAACTCTCTACGAAATCGGCCGATTTCGACCATTATTTTTTGTATTTTTTGATTTGCCTCAAACTTTGTGGGGGCCTTCCCTATGACCAAATAAGCTATTTTGTGTCATTGGTTCACCCATACAAGTCTCCATACAATTTTGGCTGCTGTCCATACAAAAATGGTATGAAAATATTCAAACAGCTGTAACTTTTGAGTGAATTTTCTAATCAATTTGGTGTCTTCGGCAAAGTTGTAGGTATTGTTGAGGACAAATGAGAAAAAAAAGGTACACGGAAAATAAAATTTGCAGATTTTTTTAATCAACTTTTTTTTCACTAAAACTCAATTTCCCAAAATACGTATTTTTTGATTTTCGAGATTTTTTGATATGTTTTAGGGGACTGAAATCCACAACTTTTGAGCTATCGAGAAACATGGTCAAAAAATCTGCCGCCAAGTTATGAATTTTTGAAAAATAGTGATTTTTGGAAAAAAATCCAAATTTCATGCAAAAACAAATTTGAAGTTATTTTTTAATGCAAAATTGAATTTGCAATCGAAAACTACTCTACAATTTTTTTGATAAAGGGCTTCGTTTTCAAGATATAGCCACCGAAAGTTTGATTTTAGCAAAATATTTACAGTTTTTTGATCCTTAAAAATAGTGACCATGAGCGACCATTTCTAAAAATATTTTTTTTTTGAAAGGTTCAGAAAATTTGCTATAAAATTGTCTAAGAGACATTGAAGATTGGACTTCGGGTTGCTGAGATACAGCCGCTTTAAGAAAAAGAAACACGAAAATTGAAGTTTTCTAAGTCTCACCAAAACAACCCACCATTTTCTAATGACGATATCTCAGCAACTAATGGTCCGATTTTCAATGTTAAAATATGAAACATTCGTGAAATTTTCCGATCTTTTCGAAAAAAATATTTTGAAAAAAAAAATTAATCAAGACAGACATTTTAAAAGGGCGTAATATTCATTGTTTGGCCCTTTTAAAATGTTAGTCTTGATTTATTTTTTTTCAAAATATTTTTTTCGAAAAGATCGGAAAATTTTACGAATGTTTCATGTATTAACATTGAAAATCGGACCATTAGTTGCTGAGATATCGACATCAGACATCGATTGATCAGAAAATTCACTCAAAAGTTACAGCTGTTTGAATATTTACATACCATTTTTGTATGGACAGCAGCCAAAATTGTATGGAGACTTGTATGGGTGAACCAATGCCGCAAAATAGCTTATTTGGTCACAGGGAAGGCCCCCACAAAGTTTGAGTCAAATCAAAAAATACAAATAAAATCCATTTCCGGTTTTGGTAGAGAATTGCTAAGGAGTTTTTTTACCTGTCTAAATTCATTGATATTTTGGCATTTTTTCACTTAAGCGTAACTGTAATAATAAAAAAATCCTTTTTATGATACTTTTTGTTTAGAAATATTGAAATTTGGGCTTGAAATTTAAAATTTGTTATTTTTTTTTTGTTTTTATCATGATTTATTTGTGCTATGCTTGATAATATGTAATGATCAAGCATTATAATTGTAAGGATATTGTTTTTACAAAGAAAAAAAAACTGCTTTTGCGATTTTTTGCTATCGACTAAAATTTTGAATCGATTATTTGTGCAAGGAAGTCTTTTAATTTTTTTTTATGGTAAATGCCAACCCATTTTTTTCTTCAGATTATGGCTAGCACTTGATGCGGGCTTAAATCATAACAAAAGACTCATTTGAATAGACAGCAGTGATATTGTCATGTCTAGAATAAGTTGAGGAAAATGCAAAAAGGTTAATTTTTTTGTAGCAATTGTACAATGTCCCATCCCTGAGGGTTCTGGAGCACAAAAACTTCTTAGCATGGGGGCTCCCAACGATAAATTGTCTAAACAAACAGGACCGTGAGCGGGGGATCCCCACGTTTCTTCCTCCCCTGCAGATTCAGAACAATTTTGCTGTTTAAACATTCGTGTTCAAACTCAATCCAATTCAACGAATTATCTTTGCGGTTAACTTTACACAGTTGGCCTGGCCGCTTTAACGTTTGTGATGTTTCAACGCAATCTAATGCAATGGGGCACTGCAAATGTTTATAATGCCCTCGAAAGACTGGTTGCGCTAGGGTTAGATTAGATTAGATTAGATTAGAAAAGGTTTATTTTTTTTGTAACCGCATATCGATTAGAAATGGAAAATAATTGGGTGGGAGCAGAAACATTTTTCAATATATTTTTGCACAGCAAAGGAAAAAATATTAAATTTTCTCAGCATTATTAAGAAACAAAAAAATAGTTCGCAAACAGTGTACTCCATGTATTTTTAAAACTTTTCAAAAATCACTACCTTTTCAAAAAAAAATAACTTAGGTAAGGTTTACCATGCACAATATCACAAATAATATCACTTTTAGTTCACTGATAAAAAGTAAAGTTATTTGAAAATATGTCTTTTTTTTTCTTAATAGTCGTGATCAATGCTTGAAAAGAAATCTGTCACAAAATGAAACTGCTCGATATTTGATAGAACTTTCTGTCACCGATCATTTCCGAAAACGAAATTTGAGCGCTGACCCAAAGCGCCTATCATGACTGACATTGCTTGGCGACGGTTGGTGAACGTAAACACAGAGACGAAACGACGACAAATAAGCACCACCCGAACGAGACAGCGTGCTCTTTCTCTCGTTTTCGCCTCTCTCTTCCTTGTGTTTGCTGCGTGGTGACAGAAATCGCTTGAAAGCGACCATTGGAGAGATGATCGGAATCTCGGTAGAATGTCAAACGATCGTGCTCTGAGCGAATGTGCTTCTAGAGAGAAGTCACTGACTGTGTAAGTGACTTTGCGTAGCACTCACCCGTTTGTGTGTGATACGATCGAAAGTAGAATTTCAAATTCAGATTGTCGTGGTGACATTGGTCCTGGTCACATTCATTTGTATTTCCAAATGAATGATGCAAAATTTCATCCAAATAAAAAACAATATTGGGATAGCTTGAAAAAAAAAATCGAAAACCAAAACTGTTCAATCCATTAACAACAACCACGGTGTCTTCGAAAAAGTTGTTCCATTTAAAGAAGATTCTTCATCTAAAAATTGATAAGGATCAGATAATATATTGAACCTCTGTAGGTAAAAATCTGATTCTCCATGTATTTTGACGATTTTCCCCATACAAACTTCAAGGAAAGTGGTCAGAATGAGCTCAAATTTGGAATTTAGCCTGATAATCTTTTAATATCTGAGCCAGAGAATGGTAAATCTTTACTCTGGCTGACTTTTGAAAAATATGGAAATGTCAAAAAATCAAGTAAACCTTTCATTCAATTGAAATGTAAATTTTCGTGTACAGCAATCTTTTCGAGTGCTGCCATTTCTTCAAAGTAAACAATTTACAGGGTTGCCAGAACAACACATTTCACGATTCTTCGGATAAGTTTTCTAATATCTATTGAAAACACAAAGTTAGACAATTTTGAATGTTATTTTCTGAAAAATAAAAAATAGGTTCACAAAAAAAATCTATTTAAACCAAGTTATAAACCATTTTATAAACTTTCTGAACATTAAACAATTTTGTTTTAAATTGTGCACTAAGGTTTCTCATCACTGACTGCCCTGTTTTCCTGCAAACACTGTCCCGGAATTGCCTTGGCTCGTTCGGTACGTGTTCGAGTGGTTAATCCTTGATGGGAGGATTGAAACCCAGCATGGTTGAAAAACGGGCAAAAAATCCATCCCACACTCCTCCCAACACAACCAGCTAAGAAAATGCTAATCCCTCAACCGAGTCCTGCAGGAGGTCCTCCGACAACTTTACAAGGAATGAATCAATTTTCCCTGTGTTTTTTTATTCATCTCTCTTGATGTTGATGGCAAAACATGCCGGGATCTGGACCACAACCGCAATGCTCTCTCTCTGACTTTGGATGAGTTTTGAGCGGTCGGTGCTTGTTAAACGATTTCGAGATTTTCTCATTGAACCACAGAGCTTGAGGTCTATCTTTTTGCGAAACTTGTGATGTCCGGTGGTGGGCTTTGAAGGGAACAACCAAGGGGGGTGTGTGGTTTCCCACTGTTCCCGGAATGTCGGTTTTCATTTCGTTTTCATGTGTTTGGGAAAGTTGGACGGGATGGGAATTGACAGTTCAGTTGGACGAGTTGACATTGGACGAGCGAAGATGGAATTTATGTTGGATAAATGAGTTTTTGACATTCTCACATTTTTTTTTACGGAAAAGAATCGAAAGATGAGAGATGAGAGATGAGAGATGAGTGATGAGAGATGAGAGATGAGAGATGAGAGATGAGAGATGAGAGATGAGAGATGAGAGATGAGAGATGAGAGATGAGAGATGAGAGATGAGAGATGAGAGATGAGAGATGAGAGATGAGAGATGAGAGATGAGAGATGAGAGATGAGAGATGAGAGATGAGAGATGAGAGATGAGAGATGAGAGATGAGAGATGAGAGATGAGAGATGAGAGATGAGAGATGAGAGATGAGAGATGAGAGATGAGAGATGAGAGATGAGAGATGAGAGATGAGAGATGAGAGATGAGAGATGAGAGATGAGAGATGAGAGATGAGAGATGAGAGATGAGAGATGAGAGATGAGAGATGAGAGATGAGAGATGAGAGATGAGAGATGAGAGATGAGAGATGAGACATGAGAGATGAGAGATGAGAGATGAGAGATGAGACATGAGAGATGAGAGATGAGAGATGAGAGATGAGAGATGAGAGATGAGAGATGAGAGATGAGAGATGAGAGATGAGAGATGAGAGATGAGAGATGAGAGATGAGAGATGAGAGATGAGAGATGAGAGATGAGAGATGAGAGATGAGAGATGAGAGATGAGAGATGAGAGATGAGAGATGAGAGATGAGAGATGAGAGATGAGAGATGAGAGATGAGAGATGAGAGATGAGAGATGAGAGATGAGAGATGAGAGATGAGAGATGAGAGATGAGAGATGAGAGATGAGAGATGAGAGATGAGAGATGAGAGATGAGAGATGAGAGATGAGAGATGAGAGATGAGAGATGAGAGATGAGAGATGAGAGATGAGAGATGAGAGATGAGAGATGAGAGATGAGAGATGAGAGATGAGAGATGAGAGATGAGAGATGAGAGATGAGAGATGAGAGATGAGAGATGAGAGATGAGAGATGAGAGATGAGAGATGAGAGATGAGAGATGAGAGATGAGAGATGAGAGATGAGAGATGAGAGATGAGAGATGAGAGATGAGAGATGAGAGATGAAAGATGAGAGATGAGAGATGGCAGCTGACAGATGATAAATGAGAGATGGCGATTCATCATCAAGGCTTAAACAAAACCATTTGCTTTGCATCCAAAATAAATTCATGAATTACAACCAATCAGAAAAAAAACATCACAATTTTTCCTCATCACACAAAAAAACGTGATGAATGTTAACAAGAGATAATCTCTGCGGGATCGTCGGGGCCAACCAACCAAGCTGGCTGCTCTTTTTTGACAAATGTATCCATTTTATTTATTTCTCTCGCGCCGTGTCCAACACGGCAAAGTGCTCAATTTAAATTTCATACACACCATTCCTGCTGCTGCTCGTTACTCGCTGTAATGAACCCAAGCCCGTTCTCTTCAATATTTGCATATTTGTATAATTTATGGAGCAAAAATGTAATATTGTGACACGTGTACTCACGCGTGTAGTGCAAATAGAGGGGAACGGGCAATGTACCAAAAAGAAAAAAAAAAAGGGTTAAAACCAATTCGTTACATTTTCCCGCATCTGCTTTGGATATCTCACAAAGTTTTCGGGGTGGGGTGGGTAAATTTGTTTCAATAATAATTTTTGAGTAATGTGCGACCGTGATAGCGTGGATGTAAACGGGGTTTTGAAACAATATAAAAACGTAGCTTGGAACTTTAATCGAAAATGGGTTTGCGAAAAAAGAGAGAGAGCAAATTGAAACAACTGTTAGTGTGTGTGTGTTTATTTGATCTTGCTTACATGGTTGTTGATGGAATAGAGCAAAGAGTAATTTTTATGCAAAATGCACTGGTGGAAAAATAAAAGAAATGCTCATTACATTGAACATTTATGTTTTTGGTTATTTTAGAACAAGTCTACATTATCTATCTAGTCCTTTTTTATATATATTTATTGACTCATATTTTCAAACTACTTTCAGACATTCTGGCCATTTTATATTTTTTCACTTTTATTTTTTTAATTTCTAGCCTTCGGTGATTGATAACATAAAAACAAATTATTATTTGATGATCTATCACCTCAGAAAATATTCGTCTTGACACAAATAAAATATTTGCTTTAAAACATATTTTCGATTTTTTTTATGTTGGTATCAAAGTGTATATAAAAATGCGTTCGCATTGCAATTTCATTTGTGCTCTTTAAAATTATTTAGAAAACGAATAAATAACATATTTTTTTAAGGTTCTTACATTAGAAAAAAAGCTATCTCATTTTCATGCAATGCAAACATTTAACAAAACCAAACAAAGAAAAGATAAATGCAAGGATGAAAATTCCACATCTTTTCCATTATAATATGGTTTGCACTTAGAACCCATTTTGCCCGTGGATCTGTTTAGGTATGATTCTATAAAATGGCCTATTGGGCCTGTTGGCGATATTTCACAAAGTTGATCTTTTGCACTATGCTAGCTGAGATTCCTTTCCAGATTGTAAAAGAGAGCATACAGGTATCGAAACATTATTTACTTCCAAAAATCACAAAAATATCTAAGTTTTCATAAAATTATTTTTTGATCAAAAGTAAAAAAAACATATTTAAGAGAAAATCAGGCTAATTTCTACAGTTTTACTTCTTTTTACGATAAGTGTTCCCAAAATTCAAAATTTAGCATTTTCTAAGAATATCGGCCACTGATTATTTATTGTATTTTTTTATTTTAGTAACACACTAAGGGGTCCTTTTCAAGGATCGAAAAAGGCCATTTTCATAAGAGTTTGTTCAAGTTTTCGGTAAAATTGTTATCATGGACAAAAATACTAGTTTATTATTCCACTTTTGAACACAAAAAATCGCACAAACACTATTTTTGAAATTTGTTATTATTGATATGATTCAGAGGATCAAAAAAGGCAACTTTTGAACAATAGCCCAGCAAAGGAAAAAGTTATAATCCTAATTGAATTTTTAATTTATCAATTGAATTATTCCTAAGTTTGTTTTTTACCGGAAAATGTGCAATTTTCGAACTTTTCAATAGTTCCCATGGCTGCCTGAAAATATAATTTTTTGAATAAAATATGACAAAAATGTTTTCATAATTATCGTTTGCAAACTTTTAAAACTTTCAATATTTTTTCATTTCAGTCTAGCTCAGTATGGTTAAATACCATTACATCAGTATTTGATTGTTATTTTTCAATAAGCAAAAAAATAAAAAAGCTTTAACCTTTCAATGTCATCCCGAAAATTATTGTCATCCCCGTTTATATGGCTTTTTAAACATATTTTTTTTGTTTTGATAAAAAAGGCTCTGCACATCGTGACTTTCTCAAGCATAGGGAAATATTTACCCAAATACTATACTTTTCAACAGTATAAATCGACTGTTTGGTGAACATTAATGTTTCGGGAATTTCAAGACCAGATTTGCCGCAGCAAATGGAAACATTAAAAATTGTTTCTGCATTACATCAGAATCTCTGAGTTAATTAAAACCATATTTAATAAAAATTGAGATCATTTAACCCTATACCAACCATTTTTTTTCCAAATTTTTTTTCCCGTGTTCAGAGGTCATTTTGAGCAACTTTTGTTTTTCGGAAAACTTTATTTCTCTTGTATTATATTTTACTTGTTTCATTTATAGTATTTTTATTTGCATTTATCTTGTAAAATACATGTTTAAAAACACAAGTAAAACTTCCAACCCATATTTTTTCTAAAATTTGAAAAGTTCTTCTTTCTAATACTTTTTAAAGATCGAAGCCCGCCAAGCGGCTTGTAGAGGGTTAGTTGACTGCAATTGTTTTTTTTTGCTTTATTTAATCAGAAAAATCCAGATACAAACATTAATAATCATTTTTGAATTTTCTTTTTTTGCCAACAATATCAATGAAAATTCTCTTAATGTAATATAACATCCTTGCATTTATCAATAACTTTCATTTCAATTTCACTGAATTATCTTTGAAAAAAAAAATCAATCATTTTTTTCTGAGTGCACTTTTCCCTTCCTCCCAAGCTGCCAAAGGGTTATGGATAGAATAAATAATGTAACCGATGGAGTCTATGAGCCGGGCCAACCCCGTTCTTTGCTGCAGCTGCATTCTGTCGCTCCCGACCCAACGGAAGCACACTTCACTGAACAGGAAGGGGTTTGGAGGAAATGGAGGATGTTTGGTGAAAATAAATATTCACTACCCCCTGCAGGCGGGAGGTAGCTGGTGGGACTGGAATCCCCAATAACTGTGCACCAACCACACCACACCATCCAAGCCCGGATTGTAAACCATAAATGCTCCATGCTGCAGCTGGAGCTCCACTTGGTCGTAGAGAATAAAAGTGCACTGAGGGAAAAAACAGGTGGAAATTTTGCTTTTCGTTTCTTTTTTACGATAGAGTTAAAAATTATTCAAAAACGATTACAATTACGAATTTTTCAGTGCATTTTTTTAACCTCTTTCCTGTATGGCAATCGGAGGGGCTTTGCATGAAAATTATTTCCTCCCACCTCCTCAATGTTTGATTGTTGTTTTTGTTGCATAGATGTTTATATTGGCAAGATTTTGCTCGCGTGTGACTGTGTGTGTGCTTGTTGCCCTCAGCTGGAATATTGTTTTATGTTTTCAGTCTGGAAAGGGCAAACATATCGAACAACAAAAAATTATGGTTCTCAAACCAAGGAAAAATGCAATCGGATGCTTTGCAGGATTGTCACGTTCGCCGGAAAAAAATGAAAAGGCAGGAAAAGCTGGGAAATCATTCGACCTGGAAAACCTGTTGTTAGACGATTGGGGACCCTTTCCTAGAATTTTCTTGACAAGGAATAAAATTGTAAAATTATTTGTCACAATTCCCAAAACTCTTTAAATAGCGAAAACCACACTAAAAAAACATTTGCGGTATTCTTATTGCCTTCCTCATGAGCAAATCAAAAGTTGAAAACTTTTCAGCAAATACTCAATTTTATTCCCAGCTCGGGAGTAGTGGTTGCTTTTTCCAACAAAAAAAGAGGTTTTTCCCGCCTTCCCCTCCGAAACAACTTCAAAAACGTTTGCAAAAGGTGCAGATTAGGCAGTGCAAATAAATATTTCCCTCGCTTTCACCCACTGACTGACTGACTGGCGCAGTTTGGTTTCCACACGGATTAAATTTCTGAGAAAATGCGGAAGTCAAATGAAAATCCATCTCCCTAATTCAGAGCTGGAAGAGCTGTTTGTGAAGCGCTCGTGATATGTTGTAGTGGGAATGTTGCTTTGTGAAAGAAATGCTCTGTGGAAATTATTTCAGCGAGAACTGTTTTGACGAGTTGTTTGCAAGTTTCTACAAAAAATCTCAAAAAGAATTTGAATCGTTATTCTAAATCTAAATAAAATCATAAAATCATAAAATCATAAAATCATAAAATCATAAAATCATAAAATCATAAAATCATAAAATCATAAAATCATAAAATCATAAAATCATAAAATCATAAAATCATAAACTCATAAAATCATAAACTCATAAAATCATAAAATCATAAAATCATAAAATCATAAAATCATAAAATCATAAAATCATAAAATCATAAAATCATAAAATCATAAAATCATAAAATCATAAAATCATAAAATCATAAAATCATAAAATCATAAAATCATAAAATCATAAAATCATAAAATCATAAAATCATAAAATCATAAAATCATAAAATCATAAAATCATAAAATCATAAAATCATAAAATCATAAAATCATAAAATCATAAAATCATAAAATCATAAAATCATAAAATCATAAAATCATAAAATCATAAAATCATAAAATCATAAAATCATAAAATCATAAAATCATAAAATCATAAAATCATAAAATCATAAAATCATAAAATCATAAAATCATAAACTCATAAAATCATAAACTCATAAAATCATAAAATCATAAAATCATAAAATCATAAAATCATAAAATCATAAAATCATAAAATCATAAAATCATAAAATCATAAAATCATAAAATCATAAAATCATAAAATCATAAAATCATAAAATCATAAAATCATAAAATCATAAAATCATAAAATCATAAAATCATAAAATCATAAAATCATAAAATCATAAAATCATAAAATCATAAAATCATAAAATCATAAAATCATAAAATCATAAAATCATAAAATCATAAAATCATAAAATCATAAAATCATAAAATCATAAAATCATAAAATCATAAAATCATAAAATCATAAAATCATAAAATCATAAAATCATAAAATCATAAAATCATAAAAACATAAAATCATAAAATCATAAAATCATAAAATCATAAAATCATAAAATCATAAAATCATAAAATCATAAAATCATAAAATCATAAAATCATAAAATCATAAAATCATAAAATCATAAAATCATAAAATCATAAAATCATAAAATCATAAAATCATAAATTTTGGTCATTAGAACAATATTTTGGATTAATCCTCCTCAAATAAATGTTTACAGTGATGGTATGTCAATCAAGGTTGTTAACGATAAAATTATCGAGGCTCAATATCGATAGTTCTATCGTCGATAATGGACGATAACTCATTTTCAAAATCTTTCTCAATCGATTAATTCAACAATATCATGTTAAATTTTTAATGCTTACACTAAGAATAATTTTTGAAAAACTATTAAATTTCAAAAGAAGCAATATTTAATTTAATATTTGCTTTTTACATTAATAGGGTTTTTTGTTTCACAAATTGCCGTATTCTTTCGAAAATACAAAATTTTCATAATATGTAATATAGGTATCTAACGAACAGAAATTTTGTATGCTTTTTCAATTTATTAGAGGTTTTTTTTTAAATTACTAGAATTTTCACAAATCACCGTATTTTTTTAAATTCTCAAATTTTTAAAATATGCAATATGGGTATCAAACGACACACAATTTTTTATTTTGCATGAAGCATGCAAAATTTTGATTCGTTTGGTACCCATATTGCATATTATGAAAATTTGAGTATTTTTAAAAAATACGGTAATTTAAGAAAATGCCAGCATTTTTCAAAAAACACAAATAAATTGCAAAGCATTCAATATTTCTGTTCGTTCGATACATATAGGGGAACTGGGGGTAAGACGGCCAGGCGGGGTAAGACGGCCACCCCACTGTTTTACTAAGTATACTAATGAATATTACTAAAATGTTTAGCAATACTGTTCCTCATGCTAAATAATGCATAAGGAGTCACCTTTGCCAAAAATATTGTTTGAAATAGTATAAAAATAGCTCAAAATAAACAAATAATTTTTGAACTTGAAACTGGATGTAATTTTCATGAATTACAACTTAGGCATTTTTGTTAGATAACAATATGTTTTCCTGTCTTTAAATATTTTTTCATGTTAAATTGAAGTTTTCCCTAGATTATGTCCCTCGAAAAAGTTTAGAAAATGCGATGAGCTATTTACAAAAATTGTTTTAAAAAATAATTTATTTGGGGGCAAGACGGCCACCTCCTCCGGGGGTAAGACGGCCACCCGTAATTTGTAGATTTTAATTGATATAGGTTATATTTTTGACGGTTTTTGACTATTAAGACATATTTGTAGATAAGGAAAAGCATTTTCAAAAAAACTATCCATTTTTAATCAAAATCAAACATTCTTTACTGTGATATAGCAAAACTCATTGAATAGTATGAAATCCTATCAAACTTTTCATAAAAATCGCTAATTTAATATTGTTTACACAATTTTGATTTACTTATTCTAATCAAAATACACAAACTAATTATTTTGCATCAAATTGTGTTTGTTTTGTAGTAAAAATTCACAGTTTTTCATAAAATGTGGTCGCAATAATATGAAATTCACTGAGCCAAAATATGAAAATTTTTAAACAGCATTTTTCTTCACATTTGAAACCAAAATAGTTATGATGTTCAGAGAAGTCTGTTCAACAAACCTTGTAGGAATTTGGGTGGATTTAGCAAAGTTATTAAGTTAATTTATAGCACTGGCCGTCTTACCCCACATGGGTGGCCGTCTTACCCCGCGTATTTCATATATATACGATTTCAATTATTTTTTAAAAATTCCTGAAAAGTATTGAAAATTGGTTTTTAGACTAACTAATTTATGTCATTTCTATAATGGACTAGTAGTAGAACAATATGTACGTAATTTGAGATCAAAATAATCTGTTGTGTAAATTTTATTAGACTTCTCCCTTAGGGTGGCCGTCTTACCCCCATCTCCCCTATTACATATTATGACAATTTGAGTTTTTTCGAAAAATACGGAAATTTCTTAAAATTTTGGAGTTAAAAAAACTTCAATGTAAGGAGAAAAAGCTTTCCAAATTTCGCTTCGTTTGATACTCATATTGCATATTTTAAAAATTTGAGTATTTTCGAAAAAATACGGTAATTTGTGAAAATTTTAGTATTTAAAAAAATATCTCTTATAAATTAAACAAATATATTTAAAAAAAATTGTTGGAAAATTTCAAATCGTTTGATACCTATATTGCAAATTATGCAAATTTGAGTACTTTCGAAAAATACGGTATTATGTGAAAATTTTAGCATTTTTCAAAAATATTTTAGGCCGTTGCAAATATTTTTCAATGTTCCCTTCCCTTCAAAATCGTCTGAAAAATCAAGGGGCAAAAAAAATATTTTTTTTTCAAAAAACTTTAAAATTTTAATGAAAATAGAAGTCGAATGAACTAAAAACAATTTGAAATGCATTTTCCTGCGTCAAAAATCATATTTAGCATGTCTGGGATCCATCAAAACAATTTTTTTTTTGTAAAATTCCGTTGTACAGTACTGCAAAAAGTTTTTTTTTGGCGAAAAAAAAATTCGTCAATGCACAGAAAAAAAAAATTATGGTAATATTCATCAGGAAATGGTGACAGATTTTGTGGCAAAATAAATGATAAACTTTACCCCAGAAAATGATGAATTTTTATCAGTTTTTGATGAATATTCATCAGGTTCACATTTTTACACATTTTTTATGTAATATTACACAAATAAAGAGGTAATATTCAACCTACCAAATTTTCAACATTCCAAAATTCAACTTTTTTTTTTCTGTGTACTTCGATATTATGAAAACTAATGATTGCAAAAAAACTGGACAGGTGTAAAATGAAATTTTAAACACTTTTTTCATTCAAATGGCTTGAAATTTCAATTTTTAAATTTTTAGTTTTTTTTTTTTTTTTTTTTTTTAGTTTATTGTTTATTCGTCAAGCTTATGTAGACTACTTACAATTTTCTTACATACTAGATATTATTTCTATTGTACAGATTTTTTCGTAGTTCCGGTTTAGACATGTCGAAATGTATGTACTGTGAATTTTCATTATAAAAGCGCATCATTTGATTTAATGGCGAATTTTTTAAATAATTTGTCGTGTATGCAGTTATTCTAAAAAGTGGTGAATTTCTAAGAGTACGGCTTGGTTCATGAATACTATTGCGTATTACTGAAAATAATGCTGCTGACTGTATGCGTTGAGAAATAATGTCGTTGATGAAAGAGAGCATGGCAAATTTACGACGTTCTTGTAATGATTGTATGTTTATGAGCATGCAGCGTGCTTCATACGATGGGAGAGGAAATGCAGTCCAGTTAAGTTTACGTAGTGCGTACAGTAAGAATTGTTTTTGGACAGATTCAATACGTGCTTGGTGTACGGCATAGTATGGATTCCAGACGATACTACAGTATTCCAAGAGTGGCCTGACATACGTTATATAGAGTAATTTAATAGTATACGGGTCCTGGAAGTTGAATGCAAAGCGCTTTATAAAGCCTAATGTACTTTTTGCCTTGTTTATTATTGTGTTATAGTGTTCTACAAAAGTTAGTTGTGAGTCTAGGATGACACCTAGATCACGTACTACTTTGCATTTTTCTACTGGTTGGTTTCCTAATAATACTGTTATGTTTGGTGTTTCATGTTTTCTGCTGAAGGCAATGGAATTACATTTCTTTACATTCAATTGGAGTAGGCTTTTACTACACCATGTGTAGAAAAGATTAATTTCGTTTTGGAATACATGACTGTCATTGGCATTTCCTATTTCCATATACAATTTCATGTCGTCTGCATATACAAGTACGTTAATTTTTTTAAGAATGAAGGAAATGTCGTTTACATACAAGATGAAAAGAAGAGGTCCTAGATGGGATCCTTGCGGAACCCCAGAGGTGACGTGAATTGATTCCGATAGTACATTTTGGAAGCGAACAATTTGTTCGCGCTTAGTCAAATATGACTTAAGCCATTCCAAAAGATTCGGTTGAATTCCAATTTTCTGCAGTTTGAAGATTAATAATGGTATGTCGATTCTGTCAAATGCCTTACTAAAGTCTGTGTAAATTGCTTCTACGAAATTGCGATTATGCATTGCATTCAGTGTAAAATTTACAAATTCTAAAAGGTTGGTGCTAGTAGAGCGGCCTTTAAAAAAGCCGTTCTGTTTACATGTGATGCGGTTTTTTACTTGCTGAAAGATTTTTTCATTTATAATAGATTCGAAAAGTTTTGGAATGCAAGACAAAAGGGCAATTCCGCGATAATTACGTATGTCTGATTTTGGGCCTGACTTGAAAATAGGCACCAAAAAAGACTTTTTCCATGTTTGTGGGAATTTTCCTGTATTTATTGACATGTTGAAAAGATGATGCAGTGGATATGTCAATTCTTCTGCAAGGTTCTTTAGGAATGCAGGTGCTATTCCGTCGGGTCCTGGTCCTTTTGATGAGTCTAAGTCCTTCAATGCCTGGCGTACTTCCGTTTCTGACAAAGAATTGACTGAGACGTCATTTGGAAATTCCGGTATATATGAAAAGTAGTCGCGGTCGCGGTCTTCTTCGGAAAATGAGGTGTATACTTCTTTGAAAAATTTTGAAAAAAGATTGCAAATTTCTTTTGAGTTACTGCCTACATTTTCGTCCAGTTGCATTTGCGATGGGAAGTTACTACTTTTGGATTTGGATTTTACGTAATTAAAGAAATTTTTCGGGCATGATTTGACTTCAGATTCGACTTTACTATTATATTCTTCGTTGGCAGAATTGAGTGCCGAAAAAAAATGGTCGGAAATATTCAGATAATTCAGAAGATTTGTGTCATTTGTATTGTTTCTGTATAGTTTGTAGGCTTTTTGTTTTCTATTTTTTAAATTTCTTAGTTGTGGAGTGAACCACACTGGGTATTTATTGCCTGTGTTATTACGTCGTCTTCTTCTAGTAGGTACGGTTTCAGATGTTATAGTGTTAATTTCCGTATAGAATTTTCCTACTAATTCGTCGACATTTCCTTCATTATTAAATAAATTTTGCCAGTCAATTGCAAGTAGTTTACGTTTGGCTTCTACAAAGTTTGTTTTATTGTATTCCAGGACTTCTTCATATTCCCAGTCAATGGGCAAAGTGTTTTTATGGACATAAATAGAATATTCAATTGCTGTATGGAAGACTTCATTCTTCCAAAGGGGGGTTACAGATTCTTGTACATGAAAGTCTTCAATACAGTTAGTGAATAAAAGGTCTAAAAATGAATTTCTTTGGTTTTTTACATGATTGATTTGGAAAAGTCCATAATTTGCAATATTGTCAAAGAGAAAATGCAAAGTTTCATTTTCCCCAATGACTGGGAGAAGAATTGCTTCATTTTCTTGGTCAGATATAAATTCGACTTTGCTTTGATTAAAGTCGCCATAAATGTGAAGTTTTACTTCCGGTTCCATTTTTGATGTTATGATTTCTACTGTTTTAAAGAATAGTTCATACGACTGTTTATTTGCATGGTCCGGCGGAAAGTATACTGATGCAAAAATGTGTACTTGGCCTGCAATAGTGGCTTTGGCCCAGACTTGTTCAAATTGAAAATGTTTTTCAGTTACAATTTCTTTTGGATTAAGTCTGGCATTTATGGCTAAGAGGACGCCGCCTCCTGACTTTTTCTGACTGAGATTTAAATTTCTATTGCCTAGGAATACAAAATAATTGTTTCCAAAAATTTCTTCAGGGTGGACGCTTTCGTCCCAGTTAGTTTCAGTTCCAAGAATAATGTCGAAAGAATGTGAGAGAATGTTTAAAGAAATTTCCTTCATTTTGCCTGGGCTTTTCATGCGATTGAAATTCTGACAATAAATTAGAATTTCATTCGCATTCTGTTGTTCCGTTGAAGAAATTTTTGGAGACATACTTAAATTATTAATAGTACTTACTGCCTCTTGCGAGGGTGTCATTTCTTCTTCCGTGTTAGAAGGCGTCAATGCTTGTAAAAATTCGACGATGTAGTCGGCAGGTAAAATTTGTTGGCGGCTTCGCGCGAATGCTGCAGGTATTGAAGTCTTCTAGTTGTTACATATTTCCTGTAGGTTTCCAGGTCGGTGAGGGTTTGCTTAGGTGAAATTCCAATTGTTGAGTTGTATTCCATGAAGATGTTCATAAGATGTTCAGGTTCAGTAGGCAGGCCATTGGATGCAAAAAAGACATGCATGCTGGTTAGTGTTAGTCCGTCTATGCAGACGTCCGGTTTTTGGTCCTTCAGATACGCCAAGTATAGTCTGAGATTGTCATAGACTTTAATTTCGCGGAGTCTGGCCAGCAGGAAACGGCCATCGCCGACTGCAGACTGTTCAGTTAGGCGTACTATGGGCGGCTTCATTGGGTCCAGACAGAACATACTGTCTGTTACTTCAGGAGTTTGTGATGACGTTTTTGCTGGCTGCGGCGTGGTGGCGTTTAGAGGTGGGACGATTGGCGTTTTTTCCTTCCGGTAGGGGTTGATGGTTTCCCCTTTTCGGAAGTTGATGAAGTTTGAATTCGATGTAGTTGGAGGTTGGCCAGAAAATTCGACCCTTGCCTGGTCTAGAAGTTCCTTGTCGGACAATTTGGTTGACGAATGAGTGAAAAAGTTGCTGCTACTTGCGTTGTCCTGGTCGAATTGATTGTCCTTTAAGTTAAAATGTGGCGTACTTGGGTTTCGGCCTGCGTCAGAGTTGCAGTTGGTCTGGTGCTGTTGCCGACGAAGATGTTGATGTGATTGTTGTTGCTGCAGGTGTTGCTGTTGCCGGCGTTGCTGATGATGTTGTTGTGATTGTTGTTGTTGCTGGTGCTGAATTTGTTGACGATGTTTTCGGTTGCGGCGACGTGCTTTTTCGGCTTCCTTTTCCTGAAGACGGCGAGTCCGCTGCCTGGCGTCGAAGTCGGTCCAGTCTGGCTTCCAAATTTTTTTGCTGCCGATAAGTCGCCAGCCAGATTCGATTTCCAGTACGGTTTGTTCGTTTAATTCTTCTGCCAGTGATTTTTGCCGGACTTCAATTTCATTGTCTTGCAGTTTATTGATGGATGAAGTGAGGGCCCTCACTTCATCGTGGACGGCTAAAATTATGTCCGAGGGGCATTTTTCTGCTGAGGCAATTGTTTTAATTATGTCATCCCGGTGGGATGACGTAATTTCCTGGATACGGCAGAATGATTCAGCGAGTTTTTGATTCTGGTCCGAGGTGGTGTCTTCAAATGCTTTTCTGACTTCGTTTAAGGGGAAGTCCATTGCCGGTGCCTGTGTTAATACTGCCGAAAGTATTCGACTTGCGATTTCTGCAGATTTCTTAATTTCTTCCTGCAGGCCTATGATTTTATTATGCAGTTCATTAAGGGCTTCTTGGTTTGTCTTGTCATTGGTCTTGATGTGAGTCAAGATCATATGACTGCCTTCTAAATGATGCTGCATTATTTTTCTAATGTCGATTTCCATATGTAGGTTATTTCGACAAAGGCTGCATATAGGAAGTACATGTAGTTGCAAGTCGTCTTCGGAGTCACGCTTGACCCCAATACAGGCTGCGTGAAATTTTCGATTACAAATGCCCGTACAGTTCCAGAGGTGTTGTTGGTCGAAGGGTGAAGAGCACGTCGGCACATAGCACTGCATTTTGCTTACGTTTGTTAATAAGTGCACACGCGACGCGCGACAAAAAAAATAAATATGTTTACGTTTACGTTTGTGGACTGGGTCAGTGAAGGTAAATAAAAATAAAGTGTAGAGCGAATTAAAAAACGCGTCCGTCCGGTAAAAAGACTCAACTGCAACTCATTATTAATCATTATTATTATCGATAGACGATAATACTATCGACGATAATTTTACCGATTAAAAACCTTGAAGTCAATCTGTGACAGCAAACTTCAATTGGAAAAGCTTGAAAAATGATCTTGTTCCTCACAAAAAGCTCACTTCTTCCCCCCCAACAAATGTCATCCCGTAGCCCAGATTCCAAACAAATTACCTCCGTCATTGCACTAAGCTTCCCCGACACATAGTACCTATACTTCTGTTTTGGGGGGCGTTGTAGCCTGTCACGAAAATCGCCATAAATCGTGCTCCATCACAGGATTCGAGTGACAAAGAGCAACAACAAAAAAAAAGAAGAAAATCTCAACTCACACACACACACACATCAACAAACACCGAACCCAAAGTGAATGTGTCACTCGTCCTCCCACGTGACCACGTCTTTGTCCAGCGATGACCGACCGGCTGTGTTCGAGCGAAAGACCATCATCCATCCATCGTCGGGGGATGCGATTACGTAATGTAATCTGATCTCAGCTCGGGAGGGAAAAAATCTAAACGAGGAAAAAAAATCGTGCTACAGAACGGTCAAAAGAGCATACTCATCTGAATATATTGCATGCAATGGGCGGTAGGGTGGTACCTTGCACGTGCAAGTCTTGTCCCGTAGTGTAATACCGCCTTGACTGGATTTTTTTCAATTTATCTTCAAACTTGTCTTAAGTAAGTTTCAATTTTAAAACATCAATTCTCTACAAAAAAAATATTCGGACCGCCCTAATCAACTACGTTGGAAGCAGGACTAAGCCCAGTAACATCGAACCAGTGATACGAGCTTGGTATTCGTTAGTGCAGCGCAGCATTAGCAGGAGAGGTCATGGCATAATTTCGGACTGGAGCAAAGAGGCTTCCGCCGTGGCGTCACAGGATTTCGGTGTGTGACAATGGTGTGTTTGTGTGTGTCTGTACTTCCTTCCGTCTGTCCCAAGAAGGACAATGACCACGGTGACGGTGGTGATGATGATGGATAGAGCGCGTCACTGGTGTTTCAGTAGGTCATTCTTTGTAAGGAGGAGTCTTTTTTTGGGATAGTCTGAATGTTCAATTTTGTTTCTTTTTATTTCGAAGATTAGGTTCATTCATCGATGCTTAAATCTAATGTTTACAGACTTACAAAAATCTGAAAAAAAAACATATTTGAGAAAAAAAAAATCACACTGGCAACCCTGCTTAAATTTACCATTATTTCAGTTAAATTTTCAAAACTTTTTCTAGACAGAATGTTGACAATTTAGATGCAAATTACTTTGTGACACATCTTCTGTACTTTCTGAAAGGTATTCGGATGAACTTTCCGATGAGTCATAAATAGGGCTAGTGATTTTCACGGCAATAATTTTGGAATTACGTGGCATGCAAATTTAATAACATTGGATTTTCACGGCAATTTCACGGTACTTAAATTCTGCCTAAAACTAACACAAAATGTGTGTTTTCAACAATGATTGTGTACAGGAAAATTACTTTAAAAATTGTAGTTGTTTAAGGTACAAAATTTAACCCCCTGACACAAAATATTCATGACAGTAAAATGATGAGCTCAATTTTGTGAAATTTTGCTGCATTTTGAATAACAAGATTTACGTTTCAGCAATCCTATTTTTACAGAGATATTAGAAACTATACTTCTTTAAATATCTTAAAACCCAAGATGCATTTCATAAGGGCGAAAGCGAATATAAGGTCGGCAACAAGGGTACTGATTGCTCCAAAACGAGTCATTCACTCGCGACCTCAAATTGAAAGCGACACTGCTCTGACCGTTTTCTACCGTTAGTCGCTTCCACAGCAATCGTTACAGAATACTCTCTCTTTGCTCTCCCTCTAACTTCAAACAGGTAGTAAAGCGAATGGTTCAGAGAGACCGATTGCATTTTGTCGCTCAGTCGTTGAGTCAAAATAGTTCGCGATCGGCTTTGTTTTACTCCATCATTAAACTGCTTATAATCTATGTTTTAAAAAAGCAATTTCCATCATTCCAAATACAAATTTACGGCAAACTGTGATAGTGCTGGCCAAAAGAGCGCCGATCTGGTATACTTTTAGACTCTCTCCTCTCTGAACGTATTCGTGTGTGACTCGGGTCGACGGACGGAGTGGGCAAAGAAATTCACAAAGTATTTGTGTCGCTGTGAGAAGCGATTGAGCATGTCACTGGCAGCCTGAGTGTAGTGTTCGCTCGCGACAAGTTGTGAGCTCCATTCGGCAAAGATTCGCTCGGCGATGAGTAAGTAATTTCGAGACATTTTATTTTAAATCTCACTTTAAGACACACAACTTAATTTTTTTTATATATTGTCGATTATCAAAATTCATCGAGATAAAAAAAACTCACTTTGGGCAACCAAGCATTTTCTTTGCAGCTCAATTTTGTCATCGTAAAATGCTATAAAGTGATATGAGCACTCACTCAACCATTCGCGAGCAAACACGACTCGCTAGCTGTCAGCGTCTTAGTCAATCGCTTCAAACAATGATACAAATACTTCGAAAATTTGTCTTTGTCTTGAACAGAGTCAGAAAAAATATGCTCAGAGAGGAGAGAATCTAACAAAATAGCAGTGTGGCACTCTTTTGACCTCAATTAGAATGTTGCGTAAAAAAAATCAAAATAATGTTGATAACATTGTTTTAAGCTATTTCTAAAATAGTCAACGCAAAGCCGATCGCAGATTATTTTGAGTCAGCTTTAAGCGACAAAGCGCATTCAGTCTCGCTGTAAGCTGTTTGACCCGATATAAGTGAGAGGGAGGGCCAAAGAGAAAGCTTTTTTCCGTAGCGAGTCAGTGTGGAAGTGACAAACGGTAGGAGAGGATCAGAGCAGTTTTGCGTAGCGTTCGATTTGTGCTCACGACTGAAAGGTCTGTTTTGAGCAATCAGGACTTTTGGATATAATGGGTGATCCAAGGTGATGGTGATGACAACTGAAAAGAATTTAGTATTTTATATTAAAAATACAATAATTTGCATTTTTTTTTGATAAATATATTGCAAATAAAAAAAAAACAGAGTAATTCCAAAACAATTTGTGTTAATTTGAACATTTTATAACATAAACTAAAAACTAGTGGAGACTAATACTATGTTTTACTTCGTTATTCAAATAACTTTTTTAGATTGTATTTTCAAAAAATACGGCATTTTGTGGAAATTCGAGTCATTTAGGTCAGCAACACAAATTTAGTATGAATTTATAAAAAAAATAGAAATGTATTAAACCCAAAATTCGAATTGAGCCATTCTCAAAGAAATCAGTCTTTTTTTAATTTTAATTTTTGTATTTTTTAATCTGACTGAAACTTTTTTTTGGTGCCTTCGGTATGCCCAAAGGAGCCATTTTGCATCATTAGTTTGTCCATATAATTTTCCATACAAATTTGGTAGTTGTCCTTACAACAATGATAGATGAAAATTCAAAAATCTGTATCTTTTGAAGGAAGTTTTTGATCGACTTGGTGTCTTCAGCAAAGTTGTAGTTTTGGATAAAGACTATATTGAAAAAAAAAAAAAAATTATACACGTAAAAAAATTGGTGATTTTTCATTTAATTTTTTGTCACTAAATTTTGATTTGCATAGAAACACTATTTTTAATTTTTTTAATTTTTTGATATGTTTTAGAGGACATGAAATGCCAACTTTTCAGAAATTTCCAGGTTGTGCAAAAAATCTTTGACAGAGTTATGAATTTTTGGAATCAATACTGGTTTTTAAAAAAAATCCAAATATTGGTATCAAAAAATTTCCACCAAATATTTCGATTTTTTGAAAAAAAATAGTATTGATTCAAAAACTAACTTAATCCACCTATGTGGTTGTTTCCTTCCTCACGTTTTACTAACATTTGGTGATATGATGGGTTTGGACACAAATTCTTTCTATCTTCTATATATATATCCAAAATTTCGACGGTTTTGTTGGAACGCGAATCAATTCAACACGGAACGTCCGATCGAGATGCTCTTTGTTGCGTTGGGTTCGTATGGTAAGTTCGTGAGTCCAAGGAAGGTTCTTACGCCAAAAAGTTACAACTTTGGCCACTCTGGAACCGATTCCGGAAAATTTGCCGATTGTATGGGAAAGGATAAAATCAAGTTTTGATCACAGGAGGCTGAATTAGCAAAAAAGTCAAAAACGTCAACAAACGAATAAAGGCAGAACGAAGTTTGTCAGGAAAGGCTTGTTTCTCAATAAAGAAATACATAAATGTCACTTAAGCGGTCATAACTTGAGATTGAGCGTTGTCAGATCTTCAATGTTTTGGACTCATTAGAAAAATCTTTTGATTAGCTAACCAACGATCGGTCGGAAGAAGGATCCGGACATAGTTTACATACATTTAAGTGAGATCCGGCAACAAAAAAGTACACAAATATCACTTAAGTGCTCATAACTTGAGACAGGGATGCCAGATCTTAAATGTATTGGACTCATTGGAAAGGTCTTTCGATTACCTATCCAACGATGGGTTGGATGATGGATCCGGACATAGTTTACATACATTTAAGTGAGATCCGGCATCAAAAAAAGTACATAAATATCACTTAAGTGGTCATAACTTGAGACAGGGTTGCCAGATCTTCAATGTTTTGGACTCATTGGAAAGGTCTTTTGATTAACTATCCAACGATGGATTGGATGATGGATCCGGACATAGTTTACATACATTTAAGTGAGATCCAGCATCAAAAAAGTACATAAATATCACTTAAGTGGTCATAACTTGAGACAGGGTTGCCAGATCTTCAATGTCTTGGACTCATTGGAAAGGTCTTTCAATTACCTATCCAACTAGGGTTGAATGATGGATCTTGATATAGTTTACATACATTTAAGTGAGATCCGGCTTCAAAAAAGTACATAAATATCACTTAAGTGGTCATAACTAGAGACAGGGTTGCCAGATCTTCAATGTTTTGGACTCATTGGAAAGGTCTTTTGATTAACTATCCAACGATGGGTCGGATGATGGATCCGGACATAGTTTACATACATTTAAGTGAGATCCGGCATCAAAAAAGTACATAAATATCACTTAAGTGGTCATAACTTGAGACAGGGTTGCCAGATCTTCAATGTTTTGGACTCATTGGAAAGGTCTTTTGATTAACTATCCAACGATGGATTGGATGATGGATCCGGACATAGTTTACATACATTTAAGTGAGATCCGGCATCAAAAAAGTACATAAATATCACTTAAGTGGTCATAACTTGAGACAGGGTTGCCAGATCTTCAATGTTTTGGACTCATTAGAAAGGTCTTTTGATTACCTATGCAACGATGGGTTGAATGATGAATTCGGACATAGTTTACATACATTTAAGTGAGATCCGGCTTCAAAAAAGTACATAAATATCACTTAAGTGGTCATAACTAGAGACAGGGTTGCCAGATCTTCAATGTTTTGGACTCATTGGAAAGGTCTTTCGATTACCTATCCAACGATGAGTTGGATGATGGATCCGGACATAGTTTACATACGTTTAAGTGAGATCCGGCAACAAAAAAGTACACAAATATCACTTAAGTGCTCATAACTTGAGACAGGGTTGCCAGATCTTCAATGTATTGGACTCATTGGAAAGGTCTTTCGATTACCTATCCAACGATGGGTTGGATGATGGATCCGGATATAGTTTACATACATTTAAGTGAGATCCGGCATCAAAAAAGTACATAAATATCACTTAAGTGGTCATAACTTGAGACAGGGTTGCCAGATCTTCAATGTATTGGACTCATTAGAAAGGTCTTTTGATTACCTATGCAACGATGGGTTGAATGATGAATTCGGACATAGTTTACATACATTTAAGTGAGATCCGGCATCAAAAAAGTACATAAATATCACTTAAGTGGTCATAACTCGAGACAGGTGAACGGCCCGAGCGGTTTAGGCTTTCAGGATTTTTGTGATATTTACTTGTAGAGTCAAAACAGATCAGTAAACATCACTTATCTGTATATTACACTTTTTGAAGATTACATTTTTGCGGTAACACTTTCAACTTCTACGCGCACGATCACATCACTCAACTTTTTGTTGCTGATTTCGTTAAGACTTTCGTCGAGCCAATTCTCTACGTCGAAGCCAGACTTGTCCTCCAGACCTCTTCGCCGAGCCATGCCAGACCCGAACTCCTAAGTCCCGGGTGGACTCTTCACGGCGGCTAAGTCCCGGCGGACTCTTCACAGCGGCTAAGTCCCGGCGGACTCTTCACAGCGGCTAAGTCCCGGCGGACTCTTCACAGCGGCTAAGTCCCGGCGGACTCTTCACAGCGGCTAAGTCCCGGCGGACTGCGGCCTCCACCGCTAAGTCCGGCTGGACTGGGGCCTCTGCTACTGGTGGCTGCTGGCGGGTCCGGCTGGTCTGGGGCTTCTTCAGGATCTGGAACTGGACTGGGCTTGAACTGGCTGGAACTGACTGGAACTGACTGGAACTAACTGGAACTAACTGCCCTCCTCAAGAATTTTGGGGTTTTTATAGTCAGTCCCCGAAAACTCTACTAAATTTTGTTCTACTAAAAGTGGTCCGTTTCGATGAGAAGCATCGATGAACCTCATGAATTAAATTATGCAGACCTCTGCAATTCTTCATGACTCTCCGTATGGTGTAGTGAGTACACCTCAAAATCGGAAGTCATGGGTTCGAACCATTGTCGTGAAACTTTAAATTATGTTATTGGAATATCAAAATTATGTTCCTAAAACATTCTCAAAATGTTGGTCAATAATGAGAAGGTCGAATTCTCCATTGAACAAACATGCCAATGAATTTGGTTAAGCCACACCCTCAATTTCCCCTGTGTAATAACATCGCACATTCATAATTGAAAGCTTAACCATTTTTTTGATTGCCTAACAATTGGCGAAATTTAATAAAGGGCTTTTCAGGTGAGGATGACTCATGATCCACACCTGTACATAAGCTTAATTATTTGTCGCGCAACGCGAGTCGACGGGTAAAATTATTTATGCTTGCGTAAGCGCGCATGGTCAGAACTGTGGTGAGGATCGAAAAATGGACAAATTTAATGATTTAAATTTGAGGTCGCTGCATTCCCCCACACTTACCAGCTAGATGTTTGTATTCTTGAAAAGCATTAAGAACATCTATCGAAAGTTATTTGTTGGTTGGAAGAATATTCCCAAAATTAATAATTTGATTTGTGAAAAAAGTACTTTGCAAAAAATCATAAAAAAAATATAAAAGGCTGGCTATAAAAAACTGATTTAAAAAAACATTGGGTCGGTTAAACTCCCCCACACTTATCAGCTAGATGATCGTCTGAAAGAAATGATCATCTATGAAAGAATATTGTCGGGTGTAGTGATCGCGCGGTTTACAATTTGTTTTTCTTGTGCTTTCTTGTAAATTGTTTTATAATTATAATTGCTCTTTTGAAAATAAATTTTTTTTTCATTACTCTTTTGATCTTCTGTCCTGTTAAATTACCTGAATTACCGTTTTGAACTTCTCTATTAAAATATTTTCGTTGAAACTGATTTAAATAAACTTGCATTTGAAATTAATTTTTATTATTTATCCTAAAAAAATCATTGCATTTTTCCCACTGTAAGCAAAATTTGTTGTTGTTGTAGAACTGTGTTGATCGGCTGGTTGTTATCGTCGTCGTCTTCCATCAAAATCGTCTTTATCGTGAGGCTATTCATTCCACAGTGACTTGGTCAATTGATCAGTTTTCGAGGCTAAGGTGTTGAATTTCGTCGATTAGTGCAATTGTCGTTTCCATCATGAATTATGCTTCATAACCCAGCTGTGAGTTGACTATGGTCAGTTTTGAGAGTGCATTGACAGTTTTGAGAGTTCATTGACTTCTCATTTGGAATTGATCGTAAATCCAATATTTTTTTCAAAATTGGACTTTTCCAGTTGCTTTGCATCTTTGACATTCTCAAATTATTTACATCGGTTGGTGTAATTTTTTTTTCAAATGTTTAGAACATGTTGTTTGTCCAAAATTGTCTTTTCGTGTAATTTGCAACTTTGGCTTTTGTAAATTAATGACATCGGATGATGTTATCATTTGTTTATCATGATCTTCTTCTTTTCAATAGTTTCAGACGTGCAGTATGATCTCAACTTGCATTTTTGTTCCATAATTGATGTTTCGCATTTCAATCATCTTTACTTCGCTTAATTCCACATTTCGATTTAGTAATTTGTTTTACGTGAATGTTTCGTTACTAAACTTGCGTTTTAATTCGACTTGATCCTCATTGATATGACCTTTTACAACAACATCAACACCGTTACCTGTCCAACCTCCCGCATGACTTTGCCACTCACCATCTTGCCATCACAAACTTCTGCATACGAACGCGTAGAACTTCTCAGCATACGAACGCGTCGATCATCCTTGTGTCTCTGCCATACTTCAGTTTTTTAGTTTTGTTTCTCCCACACAAATTTCTTACTTGTTTTCTTCGCATGAATACTATTTTATAATTTTCAGGAATCTATCATTTAATTTATGTGCAAAATTGAATTTAAAATTTACTTACAATTTTATAAATCTTGTTGATATTTTTAAATGAAATCAGTTCTATTATTTTTAATACAAAAAGAAATCAGTTCTAATTGACTATTTTTTTTTTATACTTGAATAAAAAAAAATTACTCTATAAAGTTTTTCATTGATCTATACATCCTATCATCTTGTCATTGCAATACTGCGCATGTTAGAATATCCTTTCTGTTATATCAACTTTTTATGAAACTTGTCTGTCACTTTGTGTTTTCAAATTTGTCAAATCCATTCAATCAATTTGTTTATTTGAGCAATTCGCAATAAAATGCTGAATCATTATGATTTTTTTTTTATCCCTCTGAATTTTATCAGTTTAAAGGTGTTTTTCCCCTTGAAGCATTATTTTATCCCTTGATTTTCCCTTGAAGCGTTATTTATCCATTCCCTTTAATTTTCATTTGACTATCCCCGTAAAGTGCAAATGTTTTGAAATGTTTTTAACATATTGAATCCCCCCATGGATTACAACTGTTTGAAGCTTTATTCGACATAAAACTCTCCCCATAGAGTACAATTGTCTACTTTTTAATCCCTTTGGCGTTGCTTTATCAGTTTATGTATCCCTAGATCGGAACTTATACCGTTCTTTCCGGTCTTTTTAGATTCCCCACGATGTACTCACAAATTTTACCCTTTCTTGAGCTGTAGTCCATATTCGTCTTTGCAAGCGTCCTTGCTGATATTGTTGTCTTCTTGATTGTTTTCCAATGGTTTCCTGTAAATCCTTCGTATTAGCGTATAAAAATCTGAAAATATATTCTTAATCCATTGTTAAGTAAATTATAAAACACAAGTTTACATTCAACATTCATTCTGGGTGGCCTTCCCTTGTCCAATTATTCTCACACACACTCTTACTTGCATACATGTTGTTTTGAAACATTTAATAATCACACCATCTTCATTTGCTTGTCGTTGAAATTTCGTTATTGTTCAGTCCGTTTGATTTGTTTTTATTTGTAGTTAAAAATTGCGTCATTGTTTTTCTAATACCCTGTTAACCCATTTTAGCTCAATCAAGTATGTTCCCAAAATTGCAACCCAACAGCTTCTTAATTGTTTTAACGTGTTTCATTACTGCTTCGTTATTATTTTTTATATTTGATCATAATCGCTTCACGAGTTTTAAAAAAAAAATGTATTAGCTCAGTACTGGTATTTTTCTTAATCTGTTTCTTGTTTAAACCCCATCAATTCAATCATTTATAAAAATTATCTTTCATCCCCAATTCATAACATTCTTGTTTGCGCATTTTTCTGATAATAATCATTCATATTTTGTTTAACTCAACATTAATTCATTTATCATATCAAATCAATCATATATTCTTTTTTTTCATGTTTATTTTTCTATATAAAAAAAATCGGTATTTGTAACACATTTGTTTTGATTCATTTAGTTCTCTTGATAACAATCGTTTTTTTTCTAATTCATCAATCATATCAATTCAATAAGTTTTATATTATTATTTTTTTTTTGTTCAATATACATAAATAATCCCGTGTATAAAATAAATATTTTCGTTCATTGTAGTATTTTGTTAATAGTCGTTTTTAATGATACTAAGTCATTCATTTCATTCATCGTAATTTATTATTTAATTTTATTTAATTGTACTGTAATTGTCATTTAAAAATATTTTATCTAGTATTGGAGCATTTAATTTTAAGGTATTTTCAATATAAATTGTTAAAAAAATGTTAAATGTATTTTTATACGGGTATATTCTGAACTATCATTTAGTGTTATGTTAATCATTATATTTTCTTAGTCTATTATTATGTACATCTTCAAATTTGTTTCCATTTTTAATAGTGGTCGTTTGATCGCTGTTAAATTTAACGATATCATAAGGGCCTCGCCACTTATTTTGTAACTTTTGACCAATTCCTGTCTGTACCATTTGTACCAAAACTCTATCTCCCCACATTGGTACCCAATCATTTGTCTTTTTGTCATAAATTTCCTTTCTTTTTTCTTTTGACAATATTAAGTTGTTTCTAGCAGTTTCATGAGCATCCTTGAATATATCTTTCATTGAACAAATATAGTCGTCATAATTTAAATCTGAATCATTGATTTTATAAATTGTGCTTGGTATAGTAGCTTTTCTTCCATACAAAAGTTCATAGGGAGAATATCCAGTTGATGAATTTTCTGTAGTGTTGTATTCAAACATAAAATATGGTATTAATTCATCCCAACATTGTGGATCTTTGCCAATAAAATTTCGTAAATAAACTTTCAACTCTCTATTTGATCTCTCTACTAAATTAGCTTGAGGATGATATGCACTTGTAACAATCTTTTTAATGTGTAATATTTTGCATGTGTGTTGCAATAATTTGCTTACAAAGTTTGTACCTCGATCGGTTACAACTTCTTTAGGAGCACCAAATTTACAAACAAAGTTTTCGACAAAAGTTCTAGCAACAGTAGTACTTTCTTGGTTTTCCATGGGAGCTACAATCAAAAATCTTGTTAAATCATCTTGTATCACAAGTCCACAATTGTTTCCATTATTAGAAATTGGTAACATAACCACATCCATATAAATTTTATCAAAGGGTTCATACGATGTTGTCGTAATTTTCATTGGCATCTTATTTGCTGGCCATATTTTATTCTTTTGACAAGAATCACATTGCTTTACATAATTCAAAACATCTCTTCGCATATTTTCCCATGTAAATAGAGGACTCATTCTTTTTATCATTCGTTTACCTCCGACGTGACCACCCAACGGTGCGTCGTGAAAATCGTTAAGCACTTGATCTCTGTCTTCTGGCTTTACATAAATTCGTTCATTTTCTGTTGCATATAGTGTAAATGACTTTGAAAGTTTCATTGCAAAAAATCGTAATAAGTTTAGTTCCAACTCTGTTTTAAATATTCTATGAGAAATAATTTGTATAACTGATGCATCTTTAGCAAAATCAGGATAATCTTTAAAGCTTTCAAATAAACCATCGAAAAATTCTTCATTCTTAACTGCTGAACGATATGTTCCATTCAAAATTAAACCCCAAATTTTCTTTTGCGGGAATACAAATATATTTTCTTTGGTGTAATCCTTAATACCATGTGGAAGGTCAATGTATTTACTCAATTCTTTGTGTACCGTAACACTGTTTAATATCATAAATGTAGCTTCGGCTTGTTCAAATGGTATAATATTTTTAGAAAATTTTAAAACGTTAAAATCGATATCTGTATCTTGGAAATCCTTGTAGGTAAATGTTTTATCGTTGCTATCATCGTCATTATCTAAATTTATGTCAATTTGTTGAAGTCCATTCATATTATTATTCCAATTAGTATTGTTTCTAGATGAATTCTGTCTGTTTGGAGTATTTGTTGAGTTTTGATTATCTGAAATATTTTGTCTATTTTGTTTTGCTTGTTGACGAGTTGTAATTGCTACTAATTTTGATGCTTGTTTATCATCTGCATGATCTTCATCATTATTTAAACGTGAGAGAAAATCTGCAACCACATTTTCCTTTCCTTGCTTGTAACGAATTTCACATCCAATGCCTTGGATTTTTAAACGAAGCTTTGTCAACGTTGGTGAAGTTTCCTTCAAATGCCATAGAGCTACCAATGGTCTATGATCTGTGTAAACGATAAAATCTTGGTTATAAATAAAATGTTTGAAGTGGTCTACTGCCCAAACAATAGCAAGTAGTTCCTTCTCAATAGTAAAATAGTTTCTTTCAGCCCCGATAAGCGCACGACTTGCGTAAGCGATGGGGTGATCATTTGACTTCTCATTAGTAAGAACTGCTCCGATAGCATAATCGCTAGCATCAGTTGTCAAAACAAATTTGTCATTATAGTTCGGTCTAACTAAAACTGGTTCTGAAATTAAATAGTTCTGTAATTCTTCAAAAGCATTTTCACATTCTTCTGTCCAAATAAATTTCACATTTTTCTTTAATAATGCATTAAGTGGCTTACGTTTATCTGCAATGTTTGGAATAAATTTTCCATAAAAATTAACAGTTCCCAAAAATGATCTCACATTTTTAATCGTCTGCGGCCTTTTCATGTTTTTGATTGTATCAATATTTTCACTAGTTGGTCGAATACCTTCTTCACTAATAATATGACCTAAATATCTGACTTCTTTGTGTAAAATTTTACATTTTGATGGTTCAACTTTTAAATTATGTTCATGTAATGCATTCAAAACTTTATATAAATTTTCATTGTGTTCTTCGATAGTTCTACCGAATACAATAATATCATCCAAGTATACAAACGCATTAACTGGTTGTAATTCGTAAATAAGTGTGAATGTAAATTTTTGAAATGTTGATGGACTATTTTTCAGTCCCATTGGCATTCTTAAAAATTCATAATGTCCTAGAAATGTTGAAAAAGCGGTTTTCGCAGCATCCTTCGGGTTAATTGGGATTTGATAAAATCCTGATTTCAAGTCAATGGTTGAGAAATATCGAGCTTCTCCAATACTGTCCAAAATTTCGCTAATAAGCGGTATAGGATACACAAATGGTTTAGTAATTGTATTTAGGTCTCGAAAATCCACTACAATTCTGTAGCGTTTGTTGCCTTCGGCGTCTAAGTCTTTCTTTGGGATGCATAATACCGGTGCATTCCACGGACTTTTACTTGGGCGTATTATCCCTAATTTTAGCATTTCTTCCACTTGTTCTTCTACGTGTTTCTTGGTAGCTTCAGGAAATCTATATTGTCTTTTATTAATTGGAATTTCAGTTGTTGTTTCTATATCGTGCATGGTTAAATTGGTATAAGTCAACTCGTCACCCTCTAAATAAAATATTTCATTGAAATCATGTAAAATATTATTAATTTCTTGATTGATATCACCTTTCAAGTGGTCTGTTTTAACCAATTCATAAATTTTTCTCATTCTGTCGTTGCCTGTAAGTTTCTCATGCTTCATGTTTTCAATCACATCATAATCCCGATCGTTTTCTAAATTCATCTCTTTTGGGTAATCTTGGTTATCATCATCAATTTCGATTTGATCGTCATAATACTCATCAATGCACGGTTGGATTCTGCCATTGCAGCCATTGTCATTATCATAATTATTATTTCCATTATTTTCATCGTAATTTGTATTAAAATTGTCATAACTATTTGCTTCAATACCTGCCATATTTACTTTGTTTATATTTTCAATGTCATTGATTCTAAATAAATTGGTCATTTCATGATTATTATATTGCATATTATTTGTGTCAGGCGTTCGTAAAACTATGTTGTCGAAACTTTGACTAATATATAAGGTGTATTTCTTTAGAAAATGTGCTCCAAGAATTGCATCATCAGCGAAATGCTTCAAAATGTAGAACTTTTCCTCGTATTTTGAATTTCCTATCAATAAAATCATATTTACAGATCCTACTGTATCTTCTGCTATTCCATGAACCCCTCTAATGGAAATTCTATCGTTGAAATCAATGTTAGTTAAACGCATATTACTAACCACATCCCATCTTACAAAATTGTTACATGATGCGGAGTCAATTATAAATTTGTGAAATTTTGTTGGCCTTGCCAATGTAGCAATATTTGCATAAAATATTGAATCATTATTGAAATTGATTTTTAATGTTTCATGTGGTGGAATGTATTCGTTAAATTGCATTTTAAAATTATTTGGAATTTGATTTTTATTGCGTCGACTATTTGTATAAGTTCGTTTAAAAGTGCTCTTTGCAGTATTCGTTTTATAACATTCATAAAATTTGTTAGCTTGATAATTATTTCTTTGATAAAAATTTGTATTTTTATTGTATCTGAAATTTCTGTTTTTTCTGTCAAAATTAAGGTTTGAATTTGCTGTACTAGCAAGTAATCTTTGCTCGAGAGTTCTTAAAGACTCTCGATCAATTCGTTCATTTTCTAAAAATTCTAGCAAATTTTCCAGCTTCATCTGACGGTTATTCGTGGCAATTTCTTTGATTTCATTATTTATAATTCCAACTATAAAGTGGCTTTTTAAGCAATAAGCTGTATATGAATTTTCGTTGTAACTTTGATCAATTTTTATGATTTCGTATTTTATGTCAAGAACTCTTCCTGCATATGATTTAAATGATTCATCCCGTCCTTGTTTCAGAGTTTCAATTTGTTCAATTATACTACCAAAAGTAGTTTTGATACCAAACTCTCTAATTAAATTTGCCTTGGTTTCTTCCCAAGTGCTTGCATAAATTCGGTTAATACGTGCTGCTGCTTTAAATTTTAGTTTCATAAAAACAATATTTAAAAATTTACTCTGATCTTCGCCTTCAGGAATTTGATCAGCATAATAATCTATTAATATTAAAAATTGCTCCAGTGAGTCTAATGACCCATCAAATTCTGGAATAAGCTGGATTAAATCCGTCATCTCCAAATTCGCCATCTTTAACGGTGCACATCAACAAGAGCTTTTGCACCAAGATTTTTGTTACAGATATTTTAGTATTTTCGAAACTACGGGAACTATCGATATAATGTTTTATTCATCCCCTAAAGTACTGTCTACTAAGTGATTTACAACAAAATTTGCCTGTTTTTACAATCAGATTTGTGCAGGATTGGGTCCGTAAGTTAGTCAATTTTGGCATAAGAAGACAACAACTTCCTTGGTTGCTGTGCGTGTTTTTAACTATTTACATCAAATTTCGGTATAACTTTTGTTTACTCACCCTAAACTGCCAGTTTTCCATGGTCGTCTTCTTGTGTGTCCGATGCGGCCGAATTTCGTCTCCAGTTGATCCAGATGATCTCGTCATTGTTGAATCCCTAGTGTTGTCCATCGTTGGCCGGTTTTGAAATTTTCGATGCTTCTGCCATTGGTCGAGCCCGTGTTGGTTCCATCTCGTAATGCTGCACATTTGCTTCCATCTTAGAACTCCTCACATAACATTTTTTTCAATTTAACGTTTTTTTTTTCACTATTTTAACTGTTTGTTACTTCGCGACATCATTTTGTTCATTAACTGCACACATAGTCACATTTTCAACTCTCGGTTTTGTCCAATCATAATGGCGTGTCCAAACACACAAAGCGTTGCTTTCCGCTAGTCACCACCTGAACGGCCCGAGCGGTTTAGGTTTTCAGGATTTTTGTGTGATATTTTGAAAATAGAGTCAAAACAGATCAGTAAACATCACTTATCTGTATATTACACTTTTTGAAGATTACATTTTTGCGGTAACACTTTCAACTTCTACGCGCACGATCACATCACTCAACTTTTTGTTGCTGATTTCGTTAAGACTTTCGTCGAGCCAATTCTCTACGTCGAAGCCAGACTTGTCCTCCAGACCTCTTCGCCGAGCCATGCCAGACCCGAACTCCTAAGTCCCGGGTGGACTCTTCACGGCGGCTAAGTCCCGGCGGACTCTTCACAGCGGCTAAGTCCCGGCGGACTCTTCACAGCGGCTAAGTCCCGGCGGACTCTTCACAGCGGCTAAGTCCCGGCGGACTCTTCACAGCGGCTAAGTCCCGGCGGACTGCGGCCTCCACCGCTAAGTCCGGCTGGACTGGGGCCTCTGCTACTGGTGGCTGCTGGCGGGTCCGGCTGGTCTGGGGCTTCTTCAGGATCTGGAACTGGACTGGGCTTGAACTGGCTGGAACTGACTGGAACTGACTGGAACTAACTGGAACTAACTGCCCTCCTCAAGAATTTTGGGGTTTTTATAGTCAGTCCCCGAAAACTCTACTAAATTTTGTTCTACTAAAAGTGGTCCGTTTCGATGAGAAGCATCGATGAACCTCATGAATTAAATTATGCAGACCTCTGCAATTCTTCATGACTCTCCGTATGGTGTAGTGAGTACACCTCAAAATCGGAAGTCATGGGTTCGAACCATTGTCGTGAAACTTTAAATTATGTTATTGGAATATCAAAATTATGTTCCTAAAACATTCTCAAAATGTTGGTCAATAATGAGAAGGTCGAATTCTCCATTGAACAAACATGCCAATGAATTTGGTTAAGCCACACCCTCAATTTCCCCTGTGTAATAACATCGCACATTCATAATTGAAAGCTTAACCATTTTTTTGATTGCCTAACAATTGGCGAAATTTAATAAAGGGCTTTTCAGGTGAGGATGACTCATGATCCACACCTGTACATAAGCTTAATTATTTGTCGCGCAACGCGAGTCGACGGGTAAAATTATTTATGCTTGCGTAAGCGCGCATGGTCAGAACTGTGGTGAGGATCGAAAAATGGACAAATTTAATGATTTAAATTTGAGGTCGCTGCACAGGGTTGCCAGATCTTCAATGTTTTGAACTCATTGGAAAGGTCTTTCGATTACCTATCCAACGATGAGTTGGATGATGGATCCGGACATAGTTTACATACGTTTAAGTGAGATCCGGCATCAAAAACGTAAATAAATATCACTTAAGTGGTCATAACTTGAGACAGGGTTGCCAGAACTTCAATATTTTGGACTCGTTGGAAAGGTCTTTTGATAACCTAACCAACGATGGGTCGGGTGATGGGTCTGGACATAGTTTACATGCATTTATGTGAGATCCGATTCGCAACTCTGACGCTTTTTTAATACGTAACTTTTGAACTACTTATCGGATCTTCAAACAATTCAATAGTGCAGTATGGGGCACCAAACCGGATGGAATGCAACTAATTTGACTCAAATCGGATCAGCCAGTGCCGAGAAAACTTGGCAAGAATTTTGAGCACCAAGGAGAATACGCACACACATACACACACACACACACAGACATTTGTTCAGTTTTCGATTCTGAGTCGATAGGTATACATGAATATAGGTCTACGAGCTGTTTTTCAAAAGTTCATTTTTCGAGCAGGATTATAGCCTTACCTCAGTGAGGAAGGCAAAATTCACAACTCGTTCAATGTTTTTTTACACAACCTGAAAATTTCTAAAAAGATGGCATTTTATGTCCTCTTAAACATATCAAAAAATAAAAATTGTGTTTTTGTTTGCAAATAAAGTTTTGTTTTTTGGCTTTAGTTGATGTTTTTCGGTGAGAAATGAAACAAATTTCTTCTTCTTCTTTACGTTTCGGCCTACTTCTTGGTTTCGGACACGATCCAGACACTCCAGCAGGAGTAGCATGGCCTGGAATAGTTTTTGTGTCTGAAGATGGCCGAAACCAAGAAGTAGGCCGAAACGTAACGAAGAAGAAGAAATTTGTTTCATTTCTCACCGAAAAACATCAACTAAAGCCAAAAAACAAAAATTCTCGGTGACCCAAACTTTCAAAAATCAAGTTTTGAGTGACAAAAAGTTAAATTAAAAATCCCGTAATTTTTTACCGTAAATCATTTTTTTTAGTGTAAAACTTATCCATACCTACAACTTTGCCGAAGACACCAAGTCGATCAAAAAATTCCTTCAAAAGATACAGATTTTTGAATTTTCATCTATCATTTTTGTATGGACAGCTGCCAAAATTGTATGGAAAATTATAAGCATAAGCATAAGCATAGGTGCCCACCCGCAGTTGCTACTCCGTTATTGACCAGGACCTCCAGAAGTTACATCCACGAGCCGTGGAAGATAAGTGGGAGCTATCTTTCCTCGCTTCGCAACTTCTCAAAGGCCCCTATCATGCTGATCAATACCGGTGCCGGCCACGACCAGTGTTAGGGTCACGGGGAAGTGGATGGGAATGTTAGTCCGATACTTGAGTGATAGAGACCGCCCAATCGACTGCATCTCCGACAAAGTATCACATGAGTTTTGAGGGGGTTAGTAGATGGGTATGAGGTCAGGATTCACGAGTGGCAGTGATGTGACCATGAGCATTTTGTTTATCGGTTGAAATTTTAAATCTTAGGCAGCCGGCTGCGGAAAGATAGATAATTGATTATTTAAAAAGTTTTTTTATCGAACGCGTGCCAGCCGAGCAGTAGTGCTATGGGCTGGACTTATCAGTATATTTTTACAATTTAGATAACGCGAGCAAATTTCAAAAATAGTAAATAAATGACGCTTTACTCTTCATAAAATCGATCGATGCCAGTTGGAATAAATTTTTACGATCATTTACGATGAAAATTATCGCGAAAAGAACAGGACTGCGCGTCCCCTGAAGCACTGCACTTATGATGTCCAATAAGTTATAATAACCAATCACCCCATGCACACAAACAGCGACATAAAAGAAATTAAAATGAGCATGCAAAAACAAGACAGCGCGTCCGCGTGGTCAGCGCACTAATGATGCCATTATTTAATTATACAGTCGACTCTCTGGTTGTCAATATCCAAGGGACCGTCGAGGAAGAGAATAATCAGTTTACAGAACGATGCAAAATGATTGAAAATATGTTTTTCTTGGTACCCAGCTATGGGAGAGAATCATGGCAACGTCCAGCAAACAAAAACAAATAAATGTCAAACACCCTTCAAAGCTTTGTTTCGCAAAGAAAAATGTCTATGCAAGCCATGAGATAGTGACAATATTGACAACCGGAAGAGATTTTTAAAGCAAACAGAATCCAAGGGACCGTCGAGGAAGAGATCCTTCAAGCAAGAGAAAATATCGAGGAATAAAGCCAATCGAAGTATGCAGTTTGAAGGGACTGAAGAATTCATCGATAGATGGATCAATATTGATATCGAGAAGATCGACAGCCAGAGAGTCGACTGTAATAACCACTCACCCAAGCACACAAACAGCGACATAAAAGAAATGAAAATGAGCATGCAAAAACAAGACAGCGCGTCCGCGTGGTCAGCGCACTAATCAGCTGCCAAAATGGTATGGAAAATTATATGGACAAACTAATGATGCAAAATAGCTTTTTTGGGCATACCGAATTACAAAAAAAATGGAATTACCGAAATCTGAGAGAAATACAAATTATTAAAAAACTACTTGTGGATAATCTTATAAGCTTGCGACATTATCAAAAATAGTTAACTCTGAAAATAAATTGTTCGAAATTTTTATAAAAAAAAAAAATACTTTCATTATTAATTGCGGTAACGATAAAAGTATCGTTCCGTTGAACGATTGACACCTTGAATTTATTGCGTGTTTGCAGATAGCCAGCTGAAGCCAGGTTTTTGGAAAAGTCATTTTAAAGTGAGAAAAGCAACATTACTTCAAGTGGAATTCACCAGCAAACGCTTTCTCTATTGAATAATCTTAAACGCAATTCTCCAAGCATGCACGAAATCTTACCAACCGGGATCAAGCATGGTGCCAGCCACTATCCGTCCCGTACACACTTCAAGCTTCACAACCCCGGTCCTGATTTGACTTTCATATGGACAGCACCAGGCGAGGGAACCGGGGTCCTTGGCCGGCGAGTACTACAAACCCATACGCCACTTGCAGGCCAGGCACTGCTCATAAAGTGGAGCAGCAGCAGCAGCAGTGGTGGCAGCCGTTCGGAGTCCGGAATTCCCTTCGCCCATAAAGCAGACGACTTTCGACTTACGGAGGGGGGCCAACCGGGCACGATGGCAAGGTGCCGGGGGTGGCGAATCATACGTCATAAAATTTAACGACCTCTTTTTGCCTGCTAGGACTTCTTTTGATTTTCCGATGGCTTGACTTTGAAAGGACTTTCGAAGTGCACGCAAAACAAAAATAAGGCAAAAAATAGTTTTTTTTATTTAACAAAAAAATGATTTAAAGCAACTTCACGATTTTGTTGACTTAAAATTGTGTTGAAAATGTTTTATGCAATTTTCAGCGTGTAAACCTAGTACACTTGGCCCGCCAAGTCAACACTGATTTGGTCGCCGAATTGCGATTCAATCGAGATATGACACCGCCATGGCCATCCGAAGCGCCCGGGTGAAACACTCTCAATGGAGTGGAAAAATTTATGGCATTTCTGGTGAGGGAGGGCGGGGGGAGCTTTCACGAGCAAGATCTGTTGAAAGCTGGAAGAAATGTTCGATATCCCGGAATGGCCTAGAACTGCTTTCGAGAGCTTTTGGTCCGTCTGATGTTCAAATATTCAACACGAGCTTGACCGGAAAGGATCGGGAACTTACGGCGAAAAGATGCAGGCTAGAATAGTGATTATTCGAGAAATGGTTGCTGGCATTGATGAAGTTCAGGAAGTTGCTAACAGCTTGGGCTACGAAAATCGGGTTTAATGTGCTTGAACCAGCGAATCGAAAATTTTGTAAAATTCTTTGATTTAAAACGATGCTCAAGTTGTTGAAATTGCAGAGGTCGTGTAGGTTGTTGATGTTGCTTTTGTTGCGGTTATTCAGTTTGTTGAGGTTTTTGCGGTTATTGAGATTGTTGAGTTGTTTTGGTTGTTGTGGTTGTTGAGATTATTCAGGTTGTTGAGGTTGTTGAAATTGTTGAGATTGTAGAGGTTGTTGAGGTTATTGAGGTTATTAAAGTTGTTGAGGTTATTCAAGCTGTTGAGGTTTTTTAGGTTGTTGAGGTTGTTGAGGTTATTCAGGTTGTTGAGGTTGTTGAAATTGTTTTGATTGTAGAGGTTGTTGAGGTTATTGAGGTTATTAAAGTTGTTGAAGTTATTCAAGCTGTTGAGGTTGTTGAAATTGTTGAAGTTATTGAGGTTATTGAAGTTGTTGAGGTTGTTGAGTTTGTTGCGGTTATTGAGATTGTTGAGGTTGTTTTGGTTATTGAAGTTGTTGAGGTTGTTGAGATGGTTGAGGTTGTTGAAATTGTTCAGGTTGTTGAGGTTGTTGAGGTTGTTGAAATTGTTGAGATTGTAGAGGTTGTTGAGGTTGTTGAGGTTGTTGAGGTTATTAAAGTTGTTGAGGTTATTCAAGTTGTTGAGTTTATTCAAGTTGTTGAGTTTATTCAAGTTGTTGAGTTTATTCAAGTTGTTGAGGTTATTCAAGTTGTTGAGGTTATTCAAGTTGTTGAGGTTTTAGAGGTTGTTCAGGTTGTTTAGGTTGTTGAAATTGTTGAGATTATAGAGATTGTTGAGGTCATTCAGGATTTTGAGGTTGTTGAAATTGTTGAGGTTATTGAGGTTATTGAAGTTGTTGAGATTATTCAGGTTGTTGAGGTTGTTGAGGTTATTGAGGTTATTGAAGCTATTGAGATTGTTCAGGCTGTTGAGGTTATTCAGGTTGTTGAGGTTGTTGTAATTGTTGAGATTGTAGAGGTTGTTGAGGTTGTTGAGGTTGTTGAGGTTATTGAGGTTATTAAAGTTGTTGAAGTTATTCAAGCTGTTGAGGTTTTTTAGGTTGTTGAGGTTGTTGAGGTTATTGAGGTTATTGAAGTTGTTGAGGTCGTTGAGATGGTTGAGGTTGTTGAGATTATTCAGGTTGTTGAGGTTGTTGAGGTTATTCAGGTTGTTGAGGTTGTTGAAATTGTTGAAGTTATTGAGGTTATTGAAGTTGTTGAGGTTGTTGAGTTTGTTGCGGTTATTGAGATTGTTGAGGTTGTTTTGGTTATTGAAGTTGTTGAGGTTGTTGAGATGGTTGAGGTTGTTGAAATTGTTCAGGTTGTTGAGGTTATTCAGGTTGTTGAGGTTGTTGAAATTGTTGAGATTGTAGAGGTTGTTAAGGTTGTTGAGGTTGTTGAGGTTATTAAAGTTGTTGAGGTTATTCAAGTTGTTGAGTTTATTCAAGTTGTTGAGTTTATTCAAGTTGTTGAGGTTATTCAAGTTGTTGAGGTTATTCAAGTTGTTGAGGTTTTAGAGGTTGTTCAGGTTGTTTAGGTTGTTGAAATTGTTGAGATTATAGAGGTTGTTGAGGTCATTCAGGATGTTGAGGTTGTTGAAATTGTTGAGGTTATTGAAGATATTGAAGTTGTTGAGATTATTCAGGTTGTTGAGGTTGTTGAGGTTATTGAGGTTATTGAAGTTGTTGAGATTGTTCAGGCTGTTGAGGTTATTCAGGTTGTTGAGGTTGTTGTAATTGTTGAGATTGTAGAGGTTGTTGAGGTTGTTGAGGTTGTTGAGGTTATTGAGGTTATTAAAGTTGTTGAGTTTATTCAAGTTGTTGAGGTTATTCAAGTTGTTGAGGTTATTCAAGTTGTTGAGGTTTTTGAGGTTATTCAGGTTGTTGAGATTGTTGAAATTGTTGAGATTGTAGAGGTTGTTGAGGTTGTTGAGATTATTTAGATTGTTGAGGTTATTCAGGTTGTTGAGGTTGTTGTAATTGTTGAGATTGTAGAGGTTGTTGAGGTTGTTGAGGTTATTGAGGTTATTAAAGTTGTTGAGGTTTTTAAGGTTATTCAGGTTGTTGAGATTGTTGAAATTGTTGAGATTGTAGAGGTTGTTGAGGTTATTGAGGTTATTCAAGTTGTTGAGGTTGTTGTGGTTGTTGAAATTGTTGAGGATGTTGAGGTTATTGAGGTTATTGAAGTTGTTGAGGTTGTTGAGGTTTTGAAGACTTTTGCGGTTTTTGAGGTGTTGAGGTTGTTTAGGCTGTTGAGGTTAATAGGTTCGTCGAGGTTGTTGAGTTCTTAAGTTTGTTAAGTTATCTCGATCCTTATTTGAAATTCATTACAAAAAACTGTTCCCCAACACCCTCCCTCCCCGCCAAAATTCCCACAACGCCCGTTATCACTCAAATTAGATCTCCGCTCAGGATAAACAATAAAAATTATGCCGCAAAAATTGCCTCATAAATGGTTTACTCGTTAAATCAAGATAAGCGGCAAGTTGGTAGCAGTAGCAGTGTGGCATGTAGCCAGCAAATATTTTCCTCCCACAGGCCACCCGTCCCTGCTTCCGATTCGTTCCCTAAAAGCAGAGTAATGTGCCAGTAAAACAAGGCTCATAATCATCAAGTCAAGTCGTGGTATTTTTGCCCGAGTCACGAAGGCTTTTTGCCAAGTTTTTCGGGGTTGGGGTTGGGGTTGTTGAGACTTACACACACATGGTTCATTTATTTTTGTGTACATTCCGGGGATTGGAACTACCAGGAGGGAAATTAGGTTACCACAAGGGAGGTTTTACTTTCCTTTTTTGTTCTGGAACTCCATCATTTACATCATCACAAGGTCGATTTATTGTTTTGAGGAAGTTTATTGGATTCTGCTTGTGACAGAAATGAGAAATTGAATTTCTTATATTTCGTGAAAATGGCTTCACAAGATTCTTAAAGCAACAATTTTCCAACTGTGCTCACTTTGTTAGACGCTGCTCCTTTAGCAGGCCATCTGTTGGCGTTCTTGTGAACTTGTTGAGGGCAACATAGTTGGAAGTCCTCCGGGTCGCTATCCCCCAACTACATGGGACCATGCTGCACCACTTCAGTGCACCATTTCACGCTGGCCACTTCTGCCGACTACGACGTTCACAGATGACATCCGATGTGGTGGGTGTGTGCGGAGCGGGCTCTTTTGATGGATGTTGGCCATCCGTTGTGGATGACGAGCTATGTGAAGTTATGGTCATGGGAATGAAGGCCTGCACGATGAGGAAGACATATCTGTAATGGCATTTTTCCGATGGACTTGGCGATGACTTAAGGTCCAAGTAGCAGTTGATTTTTTTTAGACGGTATGTCCACGCATTCTTCCTCCCCTGTAGATTCTGTGAAATGTGATCCATTCTCAGAATTCTCTCTGCGGTAAACACAACGAAGTAGGGCTGGCCGCTTTAATTTTTGTGATGCATTTTGGGGTATTCTCTGATTTACTGCGTTTGTGTTAGATTAGATTGTTTATTTTCAAATCCTGTAGTTTTTTGTCTATGTTTGCTATAATTTTCACTGTTCTTTAATTTTCTTTGAAATTCCTAAACCTTATATTGTTTTAAAATTTTGAGGTTCTTATGACAATGTTATTCCTGTTTTGTTTTATTTGTTTATCTCTTTTCAAAATTCAATTTTTATTTTTCAATCAATTTTCATGTGCTGTATTTATTTCATTCAAGAAGTTGTGTTTCTTTCTAATTATTTTTTAACCTTCCTACGGTAGTGGGGTCCTTTTCGGCTTTTTGAAATTGAAATTTGCCATATTTTTTATATTTATATGTTACAGCCTTGAAATTTTCTGAAATGCGAACAACCCTTAGGGAAGCGTCAATAAGAAAAGTTAGTTTAAAGCTATTGGGGTCCTTTTCTACCCCAAAATTTATAAAATCGCTAAAAAAAATCTAGATTATTTCCGGTTCTTAGCGTAGGGTGCCCCCTTTCCGAATCTGACCAGGAAAACCGGATGTGGTCACCGGGAATCGGCTTCAACCGGAAAAAAGACCTTTTTGAGACCTCAACTATGACGACCTGTATCTCCGACAAAATTTCAACCAATTAGGACGGTCCGGGTGTCATACTTTGACAATAAATATTAATATCAGGGTCAGGTGCCCTACCACTTCCGGATAACCGGAACATCCGGAAAGTACATTTTTTACTGTTTTTCACGTATATACGATGCCATCACACTCATGATAGTTGAAACAGATCTATTAAACTTACTAAAAGCACTGAACACGACTGCCAAAACCACTCTGGAGTGTTACTGGCCACTTCCGGCAAACCTGGAACCGGTTCCCGGGCATCCAATCAACGGTCAACTTGACTTTTTTTTTTGGTGAAAACCCATCATTTTGCACATCAAACTTCCGTTTTTTCGCTGATCCATCCTGGCCAATTTGGAACCGGTTACCGGTGGACCCTTTAGGACACTTCCAGAATATGAGAGAAACCCCATCATCCGACATATCAAACTTCATGAAATTGAAAGATACGTCAATCTACGGTCATGCCGTTGTTTGCTAACCCATCCTGGTCAATTTGTAACCGGTTACCGGTGGCTCCTTGGGGACACTTCCGGTGTGTAAGATATAAAAAAAAAATTCTCAAGTTCTGTTAGCTTTTGTTTTATTTTTGCTGGAATTTTTTTTTTATAAATATTCACTGTATTTCAAAATTTTTTGCCAAACCTTATTATGGTTTTTTTATTTATTAGGCCGTTGCAAATATTTTGCAAAGTTTATGTCACCCCCCTTCAAAATCGGTTCGAAAAATCAGGGGACAAAAAATATTTTTTCAATAGACTTCAAAATTTTAAAGAAAATAAAAGGCTAACCAACTGAAAACAATTAGAAATGCATTTTCCTGCGTTTTAAATAATATTTAGCATGTCTGGGATCGATCAAAAATATTTTCAATTTTTGTGGAATTCCAATGTACAGCACCGCAAAAAGTTTTTTTTTCGGCGAAAAAAAAATCTCTTCAATACTTGGATATTTTGAAAACTAATGATTGCAAAACAACTGGGCAGGTGTAAAATACACTTTAAAATACTTTTTTTTTCATTCAAATGTTGAGACCATGGCTTGTTATTTCATTTTTTTCTGTGATTTGTAACTTGCAACCGTGAAAAGATAGAAATTTGGTGTCAAAGGGACTTTTGTGTAAAATTAGACGCCCAATTTGATGGCGTACTCAAAATTCCGAAAAAACGTATTTTTCATCAAAAAAAGTTAAAAAATAGTTTTAAAATCGCTGCCATTTCCCGTTACTCAACTGTCAAAAATCGTGAGACATGTCATTTTATGGGAAATTTAATGTTCATTTCGAATCTGAAATAATTTTTCATTTTAATATTGTTTTGTATCGACACTAACGACATGTCTCCGATTTTTACTTTAGGGACGACATTCGAAAGAAACGACGACTGTTGGTATCCAACTGATCCACGAAGCGAAAAAAAATCACCGGGCTCCAGGCGGGACTTGAACCCGCAGCCTCCTCATTAGTACTGAGACGCACTGCCAATTGTACCACTGAGGCCCTTGAGATTCTAGATGTCTCAAGCCACCTTAGTGCTACGTGTGACAATTTGGTATCTTTTCCAGCCTGAGAACAGTAGACTTAGATCGCTTTGTGTTCAGTCGGTATCGTCATCATCGTCGTCTCTTTCTGGCGAATGCCGCTGAGCAGGAAGAGTGAGACGCCTGGAGCCCGGTGATTTTTTTCGCTTCGTGGATCAGTTGGATACCAACAGTCGTCGTTTCTTTCGAATGTCGTCCCTAAAGTTTTCATTTTAAAATTACGTGTTTTTTCTAACTTTGTAGGGTTACATTCTAGAGTGTAACAATGTTCTACAAAGTTGTAGAGCAGATAAAAACAAAAATTTGGACATGTAGAATTAAGGGGTTTGCATGTATTCTTTACGAGTTATCAGAATTTTACCAAAAAGTTTTTGAAAAAGTTATTATTTTGACCATTTTTGACCAGTCTTTTGAATTTTTAACCCCAAAAACGTGTGCTTTTGATAGTATTATTTTTGGAATGTTCAGCTGATTTTGCATAAGAATGACCCCTTGGACGATTTTTGTGACTCGTGCATTGCGAGAATCAGATTTTTTTTCAAAATAAATATTTCTGTGGTTAGTGAGTGTATCCGGTTTGTTTGTTTTTTTTTTCGAAAAATCCCCACATACAAGCAGTGCACAAGCCACAACAATCGTCCAAGGGGTCATTCTTATGCAAAATCAGCTGAACATTCCAAAAATAATACTTTCAAAAGCACACGATTGAATTTTTGGGGTTGAACATTCGGAAAACTGGTCAAAAATGGTCAAAATCATAACCTTCTGAAAAAATTTTATTGTAAAATTCTGATAACTCGTAAAGAATGCATGCAAACACCTTAATTCTACATATCCAAATAATTGTTTTTATCTGCTCTACAACTTTGTTGAACATTGTTACACTCTAGAATGTAACCCTACAAAGTTAGAAAAACACGTAATTTCAAAATGAAAAATTATTTCAGATTCGAAAAGAACATTAAATTTCCCATAAAATGACATGTCTCACGATTTTTGACAGTTGAGTAACGGGAAATGGCAGCGATTTTAAAACAAGTTTTTAACTTTTTTTGATGAAAAATACGTTTTTTTCGGAATTTTGAGTACGCCATCAAATCGGACGTCTAATTTTACACAAAAGTCCCTTTGACACCAAATTTCTATCTTTTCACGGTTGCGAGCTACAATTCACAGTGTCTTAGTAAAAAACAGAAAAATGAAAGGGGTCGTACCGCCTCACCGTCACGAAATATCGAAAAATGGACCTCGGATTCGTGATCAGGAACCAAAATAACCCCTTAGAGCAAAGTTTCACGCAAATCGAAGAGGGGTCGGGGCAACTTTTTCCGATTTCGTGTGAGTTGGTGGAGAATTACCCATTTGATTTTTTTCCTTTATTCAATCTGAATCAATGTCGGAATTTTCATCAAAATGTAATACTCAATTTTCATCTGAACTCTAACTAATTTTCAGTTCAGTTTCAGTTCAGTTTCCAGTCGCAGCTTCCTTTTCGAATCAGCTAATTGAATCAAACGGGGGAAAACGAAGAATAAGATATGTCATACATTATCATTTCACTAGCAATCAGCTGAACAATGTCAATCGCAGGACAAAAAAAGAGAGGGAAATCATCAATCATCCGGAGAGGAAAACTAAATGTGCACTATTATTCAAATTTCATTTCACCACACAATGGAAATGGGAATCGCTGAAAAGGAAAGTTCCAGGGTAAAACGTGCAATTGTGACCATTTTCCTGATTTGAGCAGCAGCAATTGTAGTTAAGTGATCAAACTTAGACTCTTCTACCCTAGAACTTGTGACAGCTGAAGGCAGAATCATCCCAAGTAGTAAAAAATACAGAAAAATCTCCCCGCTCTATCCGGTACGATGCTCGTCGTCAGCGTCGTCATAAATCATGTGACATCTATATTTTTGTCCCCCCAAAAACAACCCTGTGTCCTGTGTCCCGAGGACTTGCGAGTACAACGTCCCTGGAAGCAATACATCTTTTTCACAGCGAACCAACCAACTTCTAGCCGGGCGAACTAGCAGCTTATTTAAAACACCGCCAGGCGGCAGCACTGAGCGGCGAGTTTCACCACACAAGTCCAGTTTGCTTGAGGGAGTGAAAGAGAGATGGAGCACATGTAGTGTCTGATGGCTAGTGATTTATGCGATTTGATTTCTGAGCTCGCCTTGTTCGGGATAAGGACTTCGTGGGGACATCGTGGGTGTGACATTGTCCAGTTGGACGGAAAATGCAACTGACTTTAAGGGCTGGGGTTGCCAGAAATTCAAGTTAAAATAATCCTTATTTGCTGCTGACATTTATATCCGGACGCAACTCTCTGCACTTAAAAAAATCAAAATAAAAATTAAGTGCGTAAATATTCACTTTAAAAAAATCTCTAAAATTAATCAATATAAACTTGCGAAAACAAAATCTGACATTTTCAACTGTTACCAAAATAACAAGATGGCACTAACTGGCAACACTGCCTCTTCTCGTTTTCCACTAGACATCAAACATATCGTTTTTAGGACCCTCTGGGCTTTCCTCGCCAAGTTTCTCAGTAGGGGTGTATGTGCGAAAGCGAGTAATGGGTTGGAATAGAGTTTCCTGTCCTCACTTTGAGAAAATTCCGCTGGTGTAAGCGAATAAAAATGCGAAATTTCAAAGTTATTCGAAGCAAAGGTTATTTTAAACGGGAAAATGGCATTTTTGATGTCGATTTTAATTTTTGCTATGTTTGTATGGGGATATCTTAAAGTTTGTGGTTTTCAAAAGAGTCTCACCCAGTAATAAATTGTGTAAATTTGGAAGGCGTTATTTTATCATTACCAGGGTGAGTTTTGAAAAATTCTGAAGATCCACCGTGACCTCCGACACTAATTTTCGTTTTTCTCCAAATTGAAACAAAATTTCGTTTATTTTTAATTTAGAGCACGTTGAAGGGCGTGTAAATGAACAATCTCAAGCATTTTTGAATATTTTGTTTCGTAAGTAGGTCGAGTACCGTTGCAAAAAGAGCTTTTTTACCAATGGCTCTTATGTCTTTTTGTAAACTAATTCGAGATTGCCTCTATTATGATGCAATTTTACCTCAATTTAGACTGAAAAAGCGGTATCATTACACATTATCAGAGGTAATAGTAGTTTATGCAACAAGTTGCAAAAAGAGGATTTTTTCAGCACGAGTCGTACATTTATCCAACAAGGTTCACCGAGTTGGATAAATACGAAGAGTGCGGAAAATATCAAGTTTTGCAACGAGTTCCATACAAAATTTTTTGCAATTCCAAAAAACGCACACTGAGTGAAATTTTATGTCAAATTTTCATGTATTTTGTCAATAAATCGTTTAAATCAAAAAAATGTTGAAAAGTGTTACTTCTCGAAACAAGTGCTGAAAAGTTCAACTTTTCAGCACCCATTTGAGTGCTGAAAAGTAGAACTTATCAGCATTTATTTTGAAAAGTGTTGCTATTCGATTCTGTTATGTTTGGTACAGAAAAGTAGGCTATTTCGTCGTTTAAGAATGACAGGAAAAGTAAGTAGTTTCAAGACGGAATTGCAAAAACATATTTTTTTTACCCTTTCCCAGATGGAATATTACTATGATTTGTTATGTGAATGCCATGCATAAAGAATCAATGGAAATATTTACTACCATGATTTTTTTTATTTCTCTTTTATTTTTATTCTGTGTTTTTTTGGTATTAAATTGATATTACCGTTAACCGGGGTGACTTTGATAGAATTTCAATTTGTTTTTAGAATATTTTCCAATAGGTAAGGTTTTTCTCAAGATTATTATTTTTTAAACATGTACTGGGGAAGACCACACAAAGTCCATACACTATTTTGGCAAGAAAGTTTTTTTAATAATGTTTAGAAAAATAGTTTCGTTAATAATTCTTAGTTTTAATTCCGGAGTGACTTTGATAGTCAAAGTTTTTCTTGCTAAAATTATATATAAGATGTTCAAACTACCACTAAAGTAGCTGATATAGTCTTTAAGAAAAAAAAATCAATGTTTATATCTAGTTAACTAAGTTCATAAGCTTTTTAACTAAACATATTTAAATTTTAGGTAAAAATTGTAAAAAGTCGGAATTTTGCCTGAAATATTTATAAAACTCGTTTTGTTTATAAAATTATACTGAATTCGAAGCACGAATCACAAGTTTTCACATTTTACATGAAATTTGTTCAACTGACATTGCCTATAGATTTGGAGATTTTTTTTAAATTTTGTTTCAAAAACACATATATTTATCATTTATAAACTTATTTAACCTTCTCCTAGTAGACCAATGAATTCGTAATTGAAAGACGCAACTTTTGGTACCCAGACATGTATAGATCATCGCTGAAATTTTTAAGTTATCGCAGTTTTAGTCAAAAAAGTTGATATTTTGCCGATTTCGTCATTTTCCTGTTTTTGCGCGTGGCGCGTCGAAAAACTCAGTTTTTAATTTCAAAAAATCATATCTTGTAAACGTACGGTTCGACATCGCCAATTTTTTGATATTTTATGTGAAATTTTCCGAGGAATCCGATAAAAATATTTTCAGACATAGGCTCTTTGGTCCAGACACGGTCAAAACGCCATTTTAAGTTTTCATACGACTTTTTCAATAGTTAAGCTAGATTTTTGGAACTTCTTACTATTTTTCTCAAATAGCCAAACTCATCACCTTTCTTTTGCGTCTAAGACAGCAAAAATCGGATGAATTGGCGCGGAGATATGATTTTTCGAAAAAAGTGGTTTTTGCGAAAAATGACGAAAATTGCCATTTTTCGAACCACCCTAGCACGATGTAGGTCACCCTAATGGCCAAACAAAAAAATACGGGTCTAATTATTTTGGCCTAGGAACCCTCAAAAAAATTTTGAGCCCGATCGGAGAACTTTTTTTTCGGTTTAGGCTCTTTTCAAATGGAATTGCTGTATAAATATGTTATGATTCTGTTTTGTAATTGAATTGAGTTGAATTTTTTTATTTCTGTTTTATTGTTTTGTCATCTTTTGAAAATAATGGTTCAGTTTTATCAGACAGAATATTGACACTGAACCGGGCTCTCGAGTATCTCTTCATTTTGTTTGGTTTGTTTTCCTTTTCATTTTATTTAGTGTGGTATTGGTTTAAAAAGAAATAATCAACTTAAGATTGTTTTTCGTTATTTTTATATTTCGATTTCTGGAGTTTTTTTTTTAAAAGGTCCAATAAATCAAATTTCCAGTTTTCGCGTTTTGGTTGTTTTTGAAACCGCCCTGAGTCAGGGGTATCAAAAAACACTCATAATTCATAAACTGATTTTCACAGATTTAATTTTTTTTTTTAATTTAGTTAACCAAGGTCATAAGTTTTTTAACAAAATACATATAAATTTTAGGTAAAATTGTTAAAAAAAAAGTGCGATTGTCCAGTTTGGTGAAAACTGCGACTGGACATATTAATAAACAACTGCTGGTTGCCTAGTTTTAGGAAATTTTGTTGTCTAAAGTGCGAGGGAAAAGTGCGGGCCAAATCCAAGTTACAGTGCAAGGATCAATAAATATATTTCTTTTATATGAACAATTCTCTACGAAATATCTCAGCAACTAAAGGTCGTATCAACAAAGTCCGAAGAAGCAAAATATAGAGAATTTTCTCAGCTTTTCAGAAATATTTTTTTTAATAGTGGGCAAACATGGGAACTTATTTAAAAAAATGAAAAACTGCGACTATTTCGAAAAAAAATAACATAAAAATGGCTATAACTTGAAAACGGTGCACTATATCAAAATTTCACTAAAGTGCTTTTTGATTGCAAATTCAATTTTACATCGAAAAATAAAGTTGAAAATTTTTTGCGACCAAAATTTCGATTTTTTGAAAAAATCAGTATTGTTTAAAAAAAATCATAACTCGGTCAATGATTTTTTGCACAACCTGAAAATTTCTGAAAAGTTGGCATTTTATGCCCTCTAAAAAATATAATAAAAAATTAAAAATAGTTTTTTTTTGCAAATCAAGTTTTAGTGATAAAAAGTTAAATAAAAAAATCACCAATTTTTTTTACCGTGTATCATTTTTTCCAGTGTAGTCCGTATCCATACCTACAACTTTGCCGAAGACACCAAATCGATCAAAAAATTCCTTCAAAAGATACAGATTTTTTGAATTTTCATACATCATTTTTGTATGGCCAGCTGCCAAATTTGTATGGAAAATTATATGGACAAACCAATGATGCAAAATGGCTTCTTTGGGCATACCGAAGGCACCAAAAAAGTTTCAGTCAGATTAAAAAATACAAACATTAAAATTGAAGAAAAAAGACCGATTTCGTAGAGAATTGCTCAACTGTAATATCTTTTTTCCAAATATTCTCAAATGCTTCAATATATTGTACATTTCTACAATGTATTTTAAAATTTTGCTTTTTTCGACAAAGTTGCTTTTTCGTTGAAAGATATTCATTCAAATGGAAATCGTGGAGGAGTTTGCATCTGCCTGCAAGGAGGACTACAAAATAAACCCCAACCACCCAATTTCGCTGTTTCGCCCCCTCAATAAAATTGTGCTGAATTTATGTGGGAATGCATTTCTTTGGCGAAATTCTCGCCATTACTTTTGCTAGCTCAAAAGAATGCAACCGAAATGCGGCGAGTTGTGCATCTGTTGCAAAATTTCCCCTTTAGCAGTTTGCAATAAAATCTCCGCTCGCATCATTATTTCCAACCAAGGATTTTCCATTTTTCAAGGCTCCTTACCAAAACGAGGGAAAAAATCTGGAGGAAGAAGGGTGGCAACTTTTGGGAAATAACGGAAATTACGACTAACGGCCAAAGTTTGCACATTAAGCAGAAGGTTAACTAGGGTTGTGGAGGTGGGTGGTGAACGTTCGGTATCAATTTGTTCCGATTCTGGGCACGGCCCCCGGGGAAAGATGGATTGGTGTTTAAAGTATTTCAGAGTATTAAGAAGAAGCGTTGAAATTACGATAATGAGCGAAAGTTATCGGTGACCGTCCATTACGGAACTGATCAGCCGGAAACGAAGTTGGATATTTTTGCAAAAAGTTAAGATTGATTTGGAATGGATGTGCTATCTGCACTGACTGATTGTTGAATTTTTATAACATTTTTCTTTATTAATTTACTGCTATAAAAAAATAGCAAATAAACCATAATATTTAATTTTTGGTTATATTCTTTCAATTTTTTTTAAAAATCATATGCAAATAAAAATGAAATATTAATGTAAATCTTCGTCTTTTCCAGGTACGTTAAAATTATGCTTTCGATGTAAGTACAAAAGCTTATTTTCTACATTTTTAAACCCATCAATTTTGCAATCCCCAATTCCAGCTCAACAATTCTACCCTTCCTGTCCTGATCCGTTTAATCAAAATTCCATTTACATTTAATGGATTCGCCCGTAATCCTTTAACTTTAAACCCCACCAACAACGGTCACCAACCCGAACCAGAAGCCAATACGCCAGATTGATTTCCCTATCCCGTTATTTTTTTTCTCGTCCTGATCCTTCCGGGTCTGAAATCCGGCTACTTAAACGACTGAAACCAGCTGTGGATTCGACCATCCAGAAACAAAAAAAGGAAACGTTACGAAAACCTTTTGTTTTCCGATGGAATTATGGCCAAAAAAGGCAAATCAATCGTTGGACTTTTTGAAAAACGAAATCTTGAAAAGTGTGACTGAACAAACTGAAAAAAAGTTAAAAATAAATAATAACAGAGCCGAGGGAAAACAAAAACGAAAAAAAAGGCTGCCCATTTTTCCTCTCACCGTGAATAGCTTATTATTGTGCGATATTCCCCCGGCTGAAAGCTCCGACCCCGGTTCGGTGCACTTTTTTTTTCTTATTTTCTTTGTTGTTCCTTCAAGAAAAGCCAAAGAAAAGCGTTTTTCTCAGGCATGGGTGAAAAGTTTTCGCAGTTTGTGGAGGGCCCACTTTAAGGCTTCAATAATGATGCGATATTATTTGAGAAAAAAAGAAAGCAGAAAATTTTCAAGACCTTTTGTCAGACTAATTTTCCCGCTTTGTTTGCCCTCCACTCGTTGGCCTTTGTTGAAGTTCAAACTGCCCCCCTTCCAAAAAACTGGTCCTGGGGCCGTCATTACTGCATCGTTATGGTTTTGACTTGTCCGCGACGACACGTGTTGTTGTTTGCCTTCGTCATTATGTGTCGCCGGAGACTTTTTTTTGAGAAAAATAGTGACTGGAAGCAGCAAATTCTATATCAATTTGGCGCTTACGTCGCTTTGCAAAATTATGGCTGGACCAGAGTGACTCAAGAACATCTGTCATTTTTCAAGTTTCAAAGCAAAACGAAGAGCTCATAGATCAACTTTTTAGAATAATTTCTTAAATAAACTTTTTCTTAATTTAATTTCTTAATTAAACTTTTAAGAATAATTTCAGCTTAAGGGCCCCGTTTCATGGCCAAAATAATGACCCCGACGAAATTGGTCAAAATTATACCATAGTTCTAGTCAATTTTAGCAAATTCCTTTAGGGGTATATCAAATATTTAAAAAGATCAGCTTTCAAAATTTCAACTTTTTAGAATAATTTTAGCTTAAGGACCCCATTTCATGGCTAAAATAATGACCCGACGAAAATGGTCAAAATTATCCCATAGTTCTAGCCAATATTAGCATAGTCCTTTAGGGGGTATGTCAAATAATTTAAAAAAAAACAACTTCCAAATTTTCAACTTTTTAGAATAATTTTAGCTTAAGGACCCCATTTCATGGCCAAAATAGTGACCCCGACGAATTTGGACAAAATTATACCAAAGAACTAAACATATTTAACAAAAGAAAAAATAATAACAGATTGTGTTATGGACACTCAAAAACTTTTCCATTTGTGCGATTTATGGTAATTTTATTTCTAAGTCAGAATACCAAACGAATAACAAATCTTGTTATTAGGAGAGTTTTTGAAATGTATAACATTTCCTCTTATTAGCGTGTTATTAAATATTCTCAATATAATACCACTTCAATACCAAATCTTGTTATTTTATCAGAAACTGTTATTATTTTTTCTCCTTGAAGTTGAAGTTCAGGATAAAATAATAACACTTTTTGTTATTTTAACAGGATTTGTTATTGAAATATTCTTAATTTTGTTATTACCGTGTGCCCGGGAAGCTTTCGACGGCTTTACAAATTCTTAAGTAAGTTTGATGTTCACAACGCTAAGCAATATGTCAATAACATATTATTTGGAGAGCTTTTTGAAAGTTAAGTGAAGCTTCAGAATGCTTCAAAAGGAGACAAAGGTAAATGTTGGTCGTCGTTGATCATGGCCGTTCATGGTCACCCTCGACAGACACGGACGACGAACAAAGAGAAACGCATAAAGTAACTTTTTCAAAACTTTTTTTTCGTAAAATCACGATAACTCGTGATGTTTTTGAGCAAACTCCTTATGTCTATATATTAATTTTTTTGTAATTGTCTGCTCTACAACTTTGTACACTATTGTTACACTCTAAAAAATAACCCTGCAAAGTTAGAAAAAACATGAAATTTTAAAATGAAAAATTTTGATCTAAATGAAAAAATTACCCTTCAGGGTCAATGTAGATTTGAAAAGAACATTAAATTTCCCTCAAAATGACATGTTCCAAAAAAATTTACAGTCGGGTAACGGAAAATGGGAGTATTTTTTAAACCTTTTTAGTGTTTTTTTCGATGAAAAATACGTTTTTTCGGAATTCTGAGTACGCCATCAAATCGGGCGTCTAATGTTACATAAAAGTCCCTTTGACACCAAATTTCTATCTCATCACCGTTTCAGGCTGCAAATTATTGAAAACACTTCTTTTTTCACATGTTCAAAAATGGAAGGGGTCGCACCACCCCTCCGTCACGACATATCAAAAAACGGATTCGTGATCAGGGACAAAAGTTACCCCTTAGGACAAAGTTTCACGCAAATCGAAGAGGGGTCGGGACAACTTTTTCCGATTTCGTGTGAGTTGGTACAGAATTACCCCTAGGTATAAGTTGTTTTTTTTTAAATTTTTTGTTATTTTTTAACATTTCTGTTAATTCAAAATAATAGAAAACTCAAAATGGCAGTTTTTTAACCGATATTGTTGAATTTATTGTTTCAGGTCTTTGGAAAAAATGTACTTGTGTTTTCAACAAAATTTTAATGTTTTGTTTCTATAATGGTGGCAAGTAAACTGAACAATTTATGTCACGGTGTAATTTTATCTTTTTAAAAACTAATTGTGGCTAATGAAAAAAACATTAAGAGCCAGAATTTCAACATTTCATTGAAAAAATGTAAGAAAATGTTTTAAGCATCCATAAAGTTAAACGGCAATCATAATTTTCAAAAAAAATTAAGTTTCGACTAAAAATATTTTTAGCGAAAAAACATTTATTCATCCAAAATTCATTTATTGAAAACAATTTGAATTTTAATGAATTTTGGATGAATAAATGTTTTTTCGCTAAAAATATTTTTAGTCGAAATTTAATTTTTTTTTGAAAATAATGATTGCCGTTTAACTTTAAAGAATTTTGCTCAAATAATTCTAAACGCTGAGGAATTAATTTTTAAATGATTTCAGATTCCACTTAAATTTCCCTTAATTTTTTGAAGTTTTTATAAAAATATTTTGCTTCTGGTTTTTCGAGATAAATTTTTATCGATGGGGGAGGGAAAGGTAAGTCGACAAAAGAACGTTTTATAATTATTTCCAATTTCATGAACGGATGTTCATGATTTTGGGAAATCTGTTTTCTCCGTGTAGTTAGGCCGTTGCAAATATTTTTAAAAGTTTAGGCCCCCCACCCCCTTCAAAGTTGGCCTGAAAAATCAGGGGGCAAAAAAAAAATTTCGAAAAACTTCAAAATTTTAATGAAAATTAAAGTTTAACCAACTTAAAACCAGTTAAAATGCATTTCCCGCGTTTATAATCATATTTAGCATGTTTGAACTCCTTTGAAAATATTTTAAATTTTCATGAAATACCAATGTCCCACAAAAAAAAATGACTCGATATTTTCAAAACTAATAATTGGAAAGCAACTGTACGCCTGTTAAAAGCATTTTAAAACACTTTTTTCACCCAAATGTTGAAACCTAGGCTTGAAATTTCAATTTTTATATTTATTAATACAAAAAAGTGGGGCTCTAACTGTTTTCTATTTAGAGTTATGACAGTTTCCGTAAAAAAGTCTAAGCAAAAAATGTTCACGTGTAGTGGACCCTTAAAGCAAAAGCTTTTTGTAATGATTTTGTGTTAAAAAAAAGTGTGATTCTACAACTGGTGAAATTATCATAATTTTCTATTAAATTGTTTAAAAAATTATTAAGGAAACGAATACTCAATGGTGATCCATCCGATTTTCAACCATTCAAAATTCATTTTTTTTTTACTGTGTACAGTCAAACTTCTTTTTACGTGAATTTTGGTTCTTGCGTAAAATAAATCGCGTAAATTAATTCGCGCTATTTTGAATTGCTCGCGAAAAAAGAGTTTTCAGTATTGTTTAGTTTTATAAAGTATTATATTTTTTAGTAATAATAATGTAATTCCAGGTTATTCAAAATAGTTTCAGTGACCTACGCTGTATATTCTACAGCAGGTTTGGATGTTCTGGGTTATCCAAGAACTTCCGGAAGTAATGAACTGATTATCTACCTGTTCAAGAAGGGTCTGTACCAGTGTATCCACCATCGTTATAATTGCAGGTAGCTTCCGTGACCTACGATGGTTACCTTGTGATCTGTTAGAATGTACGAGGTCATCCAAGAACTCCCAGAAGTTATGGCCTGGATATCTACCTGATCAACGGGGGTCTATATGGCTATATTAACCATCGGTTTAGCTTCAGGTAGCTTCAGTGGACCACGATGGACATCCTGTGGCATGTTGGATTGTTTTGAGTTATCCAGAAACTCCCGGAAGTTACCTTCACACTTAGGAGACCCGGGAGGCGGTGTCTTGTCGCAAAAAGAACGATACACGCCTGTGGATCCGTTGACGAAACCGCATGGTTTAAGAGGGCCACATTATAAGGTAGGGGAACTATACCCTTTCTCAGCCTATTTCTATTATCGGCCTATCAGCACTTTGATCATGAATTACAGCTTTCATAAAGTGTTTTTGACTGTTCCAAAGTAATAAATATCTCAAATAAAAGTGAGCAAGCAACTCTCCATTGTTGATACATCTGAAAATGTTGATTTATTAGCGGAAACAGCAAAAGTGATGAGAATTGGTCGAATGGCTTAGTGTGATTAAAATGGGTATATTTCCCCTATTACGTCGATTCCGTTCCCGGAAGTTATGCCCAGGATATCTGCCTGATCAACGGGGGTCTGTATGGCTATATGAACCATCGGTATAGCTTCAGGTAAATTCCGTGGACCACGATGGACATTCTGTGGCATGTTTTGGGTCATCCAGGAACTCCTGGAAGTCCTGGCCTGAATATTTTCCCGATCAACGATTAAATGTACCATTGGAATTAGCATTCGCATTTGAGGAGGAGTTCCTGGATGTCTCAACATAATCTAACATGTCGCAAATTGTCCATCGTGGTCCACTGAAGCTACCTGCAGGTATACCGATGAATAATATAGCCATATAGACCCCCGTTGATCAGTTCGATATCCAGGCCATGACTTCCGGGAGTTCCTGGATGACCCAAAACAATCCAACATGCAGCAGAGTGTCCATCGTGGTCTACTGAAGCTACCTGAAGCTATATCGATGGTGAATACACCGGTACAAACACCCGTTGAACAGATAAATCAGAACATCCCAATATGATGCAGAGTATCCGTAGGTCACCGAAGCTACTGATGGTAAAAACCCTGATTTTGGTCCCCGTTGAACAGGAAGATATGACCATAAAGGTTAAGAATTCCGACAGTTTAAGGTGAAGCTGTTGATCATTTTCGAAGAAAATTGATCATCACTATAAAATATTCTGTATAAAATTTAATTTAACGAATTTCAGCTCCAAAAAGAATCAGCATGTGCCGGTTGTTGCCTTCTTGAAGCCACTGAAGGAATTTTTTATCTAAATCAATTGTGCTTCAAAATTTATATAGTTTTGTGGCACAGTCATTGACGTCCTAGTTGGCAATCATTGATTAATGACGATTTCCACAACTTTACAAGGAATGGGATAATCGTTACCAAAAGGAATCAGCATGTGTAGGGCACTATTCTAAACAACTTGTTGAAGGAATTTTGTCAAAATATTGAAAGCGACGCAAAATTTATACCTTTGAGCGAAAAATCATGACAATGATGGAAGTCTTCACGTTAAAATCGGACTGCGTTATTTTGAATTTTTCGCGTAAAAAAACCGCGTAAAAAAAAATTCGCGCAAAAGGAGGTCGCGTAAAAAGAGGTTTGACAGTACTGAACATGCCTATGTTAAATAATAATAGGAAGTTTTTAATAATATTTACAATTTTGACGCCTGATTAGCTTTTCAATTAATTTAGTCGATTTTATAGTTCCAACCAGCCGTGCCAGATATACAGATAAATCTATATTTTCCATATTATTCGACCCCAAAAATCAAAAAAATCTGTGTATACAGATTTTTAAATGATTATATTTAAATTTTTTAACAATGTAGTAATTGAATTATGCTTTAATATGATTAAAAATCTTAAATCTGCTGTTAAAAATTTGAAAAATGTCTTCTATGGCTTCGAATTTAATATGATACAGATAAAATACAGATTCACTCTAATTTGGCGATTCTTTTTCAATCGCTCTCTTCCTCTTCCCAAAACTGAAATGTCACTTCCCAAATCCACGTGAAGGTCCCCGTCGTCTTTCCGTAAAAAAACCCCGGTTATCCCTGTGAAGCCCTCTTCACCCCGATTTTTTCCCCCTTGGAAGCGCTCCAGGATGCTTTTTCATCCCATCTCGTTTTTGTTTTTTGGAAGGAAGGAAGCTCGTTGAAGCGGGTGGATAAGGATGCTTCCCCACATTCTGACAGGTGCTGTCAGTTTGAAGCGTGGAAGTGGAAAGTGCATTTGAGGTTTGTTTTATTCTTTTTGTTTGTTTCGGTTCTGTGAAAAGGTCTTACCCCTGTCATGCGGATTGAATGATCTCGGGGGAGAATTTTTGAGATAGGTTTGAAATTTAAGAAAATTAAGACTTGCATTTTGAAAGGCCTTTTAATTAAACACGACACGGTGACCGACTTCTTCTCCGTCTCGGGAAATAAATTAATTACATGCTTCCCCGTTTCCATTCCATTAAGGTCTAATTTGGTTATCATTTTCCCGTTAGCCGGGAAAAACTCTCCAAGCTAAACAAAAATCAGCCCAATGAATGCAAATTATACGCCCCCTGCCCCCTCACAAAGTCCAAACCCCCAACTTTGCTCGCGCGTTGATTCTTCCTGCCTTCCATTCGTCATGATTCGTTTCTTGCCAAATATGCTCTTCTCCTGGGTTGCTTGCTGTTTCACACCTGAATGCTTCCACCTTCCAGCTCTTTTGGGGCGAGGTTTTGTTTCAAGCTCAATTAGCTGGTGAGTTGGCTGCCGTTATAATTTAGTGTGCAAAATATAATAATAAAATAATATTGTTAGTGCGAGGGAAATGTGCCAGGAAGTTCATGAAAAGAAACAACGTAAACTGGAAACACTTCAATACACAATCAAAATCCTTCTGTTTTTTTTTTGTTTTTCTGTTTTCTGTTGTTCTGATTTTATGATTTTATGATTTTATGATTTTATGATTTTATGATTTTATTATTTTATGATTTTATGATTTTATGATTTTATGATTTTATGATTTTATGATTTTATGATTTTATGATTTTATGATTTTATGATTTTATGATTTTATGATTTTATGATTTTATGATTTTATGATTTTATGATTTTATGATTTTATGATTTTATGATTTTATGATTTTATGATTTTATGATTTTATGATTTTATGATTTTATGATTTTATGATTTTATGATTTTATGATTTTATGATTTGATGATTTTATGATTTTATGATTTTATGATTTTATGATTTTATGATTTTATGATTTTATGATTTTATGATTTTATGATTTTATGATTTTATGATTTTATGATTTTATGATTTTATGATTTTATGATTTTATGATTTTATGATTTTATGATTTTATGATTTTATGATTTTATGATTTTATGATTTTATGATTTTATGATTTTATGATTTTATGATTTTATGATTTTATGATTTTATGATTTTATGATTTTATGATTTTATGATTTTATGATTTTATGATTTTATGATTTTATGATTTTATGATTTTATGATTTTATGATTTTATGATTTTATGATTTTATGATTTTATGATTTTATGATTTTATGATTTTATGATTTTATGATTTTATGATTTTATGATTTTATGATTTTATGATTTTATGATTTTATGATTTTATGATTTTATGATTTTATGATTTTATGATTTTATGATTTTATGATTTTATGATTTTATGATTTTATGATTTTATGATTTTATGATTTTATGATTTTATGATTTTATGATTTTATGATTTTATGATTTTATGATTTTATGATTTTATGATTTTATGATTTTATGATTTTATGATTTTATGATTTTATGATTTTATGATTTTATGATTTTATGATTTTATGATTTTATGATTTTATGATTTTATGATTTTATGATTTTATGGTTTTATGATTTTATGATTTTATGATTTTATGATTTTATGATTTTATGATTTTATGATTTTATGATTTTATGATTTTATGATTTTATGATTTTATGATTTTATGATTTTATGTTCTTTTTTGATTGGTTTGTTCTTTTTTCAATCAAAATTTTTTGATTTAAATTCTTTTAGCACCATCCAACTCAACTTTAAATTTCACCTTCAACAAAACATGGCAACTCTCTTCAACTTTCTTTTCGGCCAAACTTCAAGCCGTATTCCTAGAGCTTTATTTTTGTTCTTCCAACGAAAACCAAACAAAAAAATCAAACAAAACAAAGTTTCTGTTTAGCAAACGTGTTCCGCACAGATCACGAAGCAGCAACATCAGCAGCAGCAGCTCTCAAACTTTGGGTGGAAAAAGTGAAACCGAAACCGAATTTGGAAGATGTGTGGTAAAAGTTTCCACCAGAAAAAAGTAAAGGCCTGCACGATGAAAAGGGTTTTGGCGGAAAAAGGAAATCAATAAAAATAGCAACAACAGACTGGCTGGTCAGGCATTTCAGAAAGTGGAAAATAAACTTTGAGATGTTTTTTTTTTGGATGTGGAAAAAGATGAAAGAGGTTTTGGAGTTCTGACTGATGCAAAAGAATTTGAGTTTGGGAATTTCAAGAATATTCCTCAATTTGAGGAAGGTATTTTTTGTCTGAGCTTATCACAAAACACATTAAGTTGAGATTGTAGAAATAAATTTTCCCCAATAACATTCCAGAAGAAAGCGGCATTCAACAGCGATCGGCAACAATGTCTCCCTAATGGCTTCCCAAACGATCGCTCATTCTTTCTCGCTGATTTTCCCCATGCATTGAAACGCTTTATTTATTGGCTTCAATAATAATGCCCATAAATATCGCGACGACTATAAAGCGGCACCCGAGGCAGGCATTATAAAAAGACTGTTCCCCACGTAAACAAGTCACATTATTTGGCGACGCGAAATTTTCTATTCAAAAACGGGGAAAAATTTGCGAAGGTGCAAATATCTTGATGTGAACGTGTGTAAACACACACTCCTTCTGCTCGCACACACTCAATTGAATGTTTAATGTAGCACGAACAATATCGCAGTGGCGAAAATTTGCACCAAATTGAGCCCAAAGTGAACATTCAAGAAGCCTTCCTTATCGGTGTAGGTGCACTGTAACAAATCTAGAAGAAAAAAGGTAGAAAAAAAACAGAAGAACAAAAAAATAAACACTTAAAAACAATAGAAAAAAAAATAAAAGAACGAAAAAGAAGAAAACAGAAGAACAGAAGAACAGAAGAACAGAAGAACAGAAGAACAGAAGAACAGAAGAACAGAAGAACAGAAGAACAGAAGAACAGAAGAACAGAAGAACAGAAGAACAGAAGAACAGAAGAACAGAAGAACAGAAGAACAGAAGAACAGAAGAACAGAAGAACAGAAGAACAGAAGAACAGAAGAACAGAAGAACAGAAGAACAGAAGTACAGAAGAACAGAAGAACAGAAATACAGAAATTCAGAAGAATTGAAAAATAGAAACACAGAAGATTAGAAAAAAATAGGAAAAAACAATCTTTCAACAATTCTTTCAGTGCCACTTTCCCGTAAAACACGAATTTTCCCCTCAATTTTCCAGCACTTTTCCCCGCTGCAGCAGCAGCACTTCAAACGAAATTCACCCACTCGAAAAAAAACTGTTCGGGGTAATAAAAGGCACTGAAAAATTCATATAAGATATTCACTTGAAGCGCGCGCTGCCTGTGACAACACCCACGTGGCATGTGTGTGTGTGTGTGACTCGAGGAAATTCAATTTTCGCGCTTTGGCAGATTTTTTTCTTTTGTGCCCAAAATTTTGCCTTGCGGGAACGCCGACGACGAATGTCAGCAGTTTGCTTTGGCAAGTGCCGAGATTTTCGCAAGTTTATGTGAGGATGTTCGAGTGTGTGTGTGTGTGTGTGTGTGTGTGTGTGTGTGTGTGTGTGTGTGTGTGTGTGTGTGTGTGTGTGTGCTGAATAAATGTTGAAAATTGTCCTCGCGTTGACAACGTGCGATTTTTGTGGATAGAAACACAGAGTCAAAACACACAAACTTTGAAAAAATGTTTGCATCAACCTTATGTAATTGCATTTTTTTGCAAGTCTTTGTCCCTCCTCCCCCTTCTCTACCTTCAAAATTTCCACAAAAGACCAGGGAACAAAAAAAGTTACAAAAATTTAAATTTTCAGTGAAAAGATTTGTACAATCAGAATGCTTTGTTTAACAGTTATTAATTATTTCATTATTTTGAGGTACCAGATTGTATAAAGACGCAAAAGTGTAGTAGAGCAATTATCAACGAAATCGGTCTTTTTTCTTCAATTTTAATTTTTTTATTTTTTTATCCGACTGAAACTTTTTTGGTGCCTTCGGTATGCCCAAAGAAGCCATTTTGCATCATTAGTTTGTCCATATTATTTTCCATACAAATTTGGCAGCTGTCCATACAAAAATGATGTTTGAAAATTCAAAAATCTGTATCTTTTGAAGGAATTTTTTGATCGATTTGGTGTCTTCGGCAAAGTTGTAGGTATGGATACAGACTACACTGAAAAAAAATGATACACAGTAAAAAAAATTGGTGATTTTTTTATTTAACTTTTTATCACTAAAACTTGATTTGCAAAAAAAACACTATTTTTAATTTTTTTTTATATGTTTTAGAGGACATAAAATGACAACTTTTCAGAAATTTTCAGGTTGTGCAAAAAAATCTTTGAGCGAGTTATGAATTTTTTAATCAATACTGATTTTTTCAAAACATCGAAATATTGGTCGCAAAAATTTTTCAACTTCATTTTTCGATGTAAAATCAAATTTGCAATCGAAAAGTACTTCAGTAAAATTTTGATAAAGTGCACCGTTTTCAAGTTAAATCCATATTTAGGTGACTTTTTTTCAAAATAGTCGCAATTTTTCATTTTTTAAAATTAGTGCACATGTTTGCACACTTTTAGAAAAAATATTTTTGAAAAGCTGAGAAAATTCTCTATATTTTGCTTCTTGAGACTTTGTTGATACGACCATTAGTTGCTGAGATATTGCAATGCAAAGGTTTAATTGATGTTTTCTAAGTCTCACCCAAACAACCCACCATTTTTCAATGTCGATATCTCAGCAACTAATGGTCCGATTTTCAATGTTGAAATATGAAATATTTGTGAAATTTTCCGATCTTTTCGAAAACAATATTTTCAAAATTTTCAAATCAAGACAAACATTTCAAAAGGGCCAAACATTCAATATTAAGCCCTTTTAAAATGTTAGTCTTGGTTTAAAATTTATGAAAATATTGTTTTCGAAAAGATCGGAAAATTTCACAAATGTTTCATATATTAACATTGAAAATCGGACCATTACTTGCTGAGATATCGACAATAAAAAATGGTGGGCTGTTTGGGTGAGACTTAGAAAACATCAATTTTCCTGTTTTTAAACCTTTGCATTGCAATATCTCAGCAACTAAAGGTCGTATCAACAAAGTCCCAAGAAGCAAAATATAGAGAATTTTCTCAGCTTTTCAAATATATTTTTGTCAAAAGTGTGCAAACATGTGCACTAATTTAAAATAAATGAAAAATTGCGACTATTTTGAAAAAAGTCACCTAAATATGGATTTAACTTGAAAACGGTGCACTTTATCAAAATTTCACTAAAGTACTTTTTGATTGCAAATTTGATTTTACATCGAAAAATGAAGTTGAAAAATTTTTGCTACCAATATTTCGATTTCTCGAAAAAATCAGTATTTATTAAAAAAATAATAACTCTGTCAAAGATTTTTTGAACAACCTGGAAATTTCCGAAAAGTTGGCATTTTATGTCCTCTAAAACATATAAAAAAAATAAAATAAATAAAAATAGTGTTTTTTTGCAAATCAAGTTTTAGTAATAAAAACTTAAATAAAAAAATCACCAATTTTTTTTTACAGTGTATCATATTTTTTCAGTGTAGTCCATATCCATACCTACAACTTTGCCGAAGACATCAAATCGATCAAAAAATTCCTTCAAAAGATACAGATTTTTGAATTTTCATGCATCATTTTTGTATGGACAGCTGCCAAATTTGTATGGAAAATTTTACGGACAAACTAATGATGCAAAATGGCTTCTTTGGGCATACCGAAGGCACCAAAAAAGTTTCAGTCGGATTAAAAAATACAAAAAAAATCGAATGACCGAAATCCTAAAGCTGCTCAGTAATAAAATATTTTCATAAATTCATTAATATTAAGCGATTTTTTTAAAGTAGCATATCTGTTTTATTTAATAAATAGAGCTTTTTGTGAAACTTTTTGCTTAAATTTTTTGAAAATCGGGTTTGGAAATTGAATACAGTCACTTCGGATAATCGAAACACGAAAAAAATATGTTTTTCGCTGTCCAATATTTGATTGTCAAGCTACCCATAAAATGCTCTAAAATGATTTAGAAATTTTTTAATCGTAGATGGCCGGGCTGAAATATTGAAAAAAAAAATGCATTTTTTTTATTTAAAAGGCTATCAATATTCAAACTTGACTGAAATGGGGTCGCATAATTTAATTTGTCTTTTTTAAAACTAGTGATTTTTTAAAAGTTTTTTAAATTTCCTGAAAAATCCAAAAATAAAAAATAAATTATAATACTTAAAACTTTTGCTTAAAAAATCTGAAATCCGGTTTTTAAAATTTAGTTTTTTTTGCTCAAAAATTTTATATATAATTCGTACTAGCCTTATGCTTTCTTGTTTTTAACTAGTAATTTTTAAAAAGTTTCTAAAATTTCCTGAAAAATCAAAAAAATATTTTTGGATTTAAAACTGACTTTGGTAACAAAGAGTTCTTATGTTTTTTTTTAAAAAAGTTGCACCGTTTTAGAATTTGACTCATTTTTTGCTTAAAATTTCAAAAATTGCATTTTTGAAAAAAAAAACTTTTTCATTTCTGTTCATCTCTGAAAAAAAAACCATATTTGTAGAGCTCAAAACTGCTCAACATTTTTTTAGTTTGTAGTTTTTCTAAGTCGTACCCATTCTGCCCTAAATATTGATCGATTATATCTTGGAAGCTATTGAAAAAATTTCGGATTTAGTGTAAAAAGTGAAATTCGTGTGAAAATTACGACTTACATTTCCAAATCTGTAAATATTACAAAAAAAGTTAAGACAATTTCCCACAAGTTTAACTTTACTTGAATTTTTGGGTGGCCCCATCATGGCCCCCATGTGATCTTCCAATATTTGCCATTATTTCAAGATTTTAAAAAAAAACATTCGAATTTGTATGGAAATGGGTTAAAAATACTTAACTATTCTTTAAAAATAGAACTGATTGTTTGGACTAATTTGAAGGCAAACATTTTTTTTTTTGCTAGACAGGGATATATCTTGTTCTTCATAATGCAAATTGACGAAAATTATTATATCATTTACTAGGTTCTTGTATTTATTTGTATAAGTAATTTTTGACTTTTAACTATTCCTATGTGCTTTTTCCACTGGTAAAATTGTTACAAATGAATCATGTACAAAAGAAAAAATATATGACATTAATTCCAACTAAACTCAACATCAAATCCAATTAGCACACAATCCTAATTGAATGGAAGTTAAACTTTGCGGTTTCCCCCCCAGGTACTGTTGAACGGTTTGAGAGTCTCCAAACAAAACTCCAACCGTAAACATTCGTAACCACAGCGAGTCCCTCTTGGACTGGTCAGCTGGTGGCGCTGATGGTCCTCGGTGGGATTAGAGCACTGGACCACTTCCCAACACGAGGGAAAAGGGATAATCCTGGCCCACTCCCCAGCAAAAACAAACAAAACTCTCACACCAAATGGTGGGTGTGTGGTCAAAATGGCTAATTACTATTCATTAGCTACCGCACGGGAGTTGCTACCGGTGGAAAATTCCTTTCCATGGAACTCCACTCTCTCGGTGGTATTTTGTGGAAGGTTCTGAGTAGGTGGCCACCCACTTGACTAATTTTGGGGAATCCTTTCGCCCGCCGGGATCGATACAGATCGTTGCTGGCTAATGAATTTCAATTTAGCTGATTAGAATCTACGGTTTGCGTGGGAGGAGGTTGAAGTTAGAGCTTCCTAGGAATATTGGAAAGAGTATTCATAGGTCATTGCAGCTTTTCTGTTTATTTAATTCAATAAAGACAAAAAAAAAACTCTCGGATCATTTAAAATAAACAATTCAAATAATGTAAAATTACATTGAAAATGTGTAAACTTACACTTTTCCATGTGTAATTTTACATGTTCTACGTAAATTTACGTAAAATTACATCGAAGTAGAGATAACCATTGAATACACTTATAATTATTTTCAACACTAATTTCGATTCAAAAAAGAGTTTTTCTTATAAAATAATTATAAAATCACTCATAACTTGACGATTATCTCCGGTTCAACTGGGACATATCGCTGCTTCTGATATTTTTGATAGCGTCTTTTAATATACCTTTTTTCCCGGCATCGTACACGTGTTGTCGAAACCATACTTGATGAACTTTTCGCAGAAGATTGTGAGCTATTTGATGCCTTTCATAATCCTCCTCCCCGAAAAAGCTCCCGCATCGAGTCAATCAAAAAGTTCTCGGAACCAAGTTTATTTTCTATTTCGCTCACACTGTGCACTGTTAGGTTTATCGAATGATCTTTTCCAAGAAAAGAAAGAAGAAAAAACCGTCATAGCTCACAACCCAGGCCAAACCCACCCCGTGGTAGGAAATAGTTCTGATGCGGGCTTTGCGATTAGTTTTCCTCTCTCTCTCTCTGGACTACTTTGGCAACCATTTACACTCCAGCAGTGACCGCCGTCTCACCATGGTGTCTCAAAGTTGTCGTGTGGCGCCACCTAGCTTTTTTTATTCACTTGGACAATCTAACTTCTAGGGACCCGCCCAAAGTCAGTTCCGAGCCTACTTTGCCATTAGAACTTCATAAATATAATATGCCTTCTCACAGGCCGCGTCCCGCGTCATAGGTCACTGGTCTAAGTCCCCTTAACAGAGCCAGGCCAAGTGCCATACCAAGTTTCGTCCCGAGGTGGGATAATGGCTTGCCCAGGGGGGTAGGAATTGTGGAGGGTAGGTTAAAGTTGTCTGTTATAAATCAACTAAAAACTAAAACCTCCAACTTCCAATTTCCAACTTCCAATTTTTAATTTCCAACTTACAACTTCCAATTTCCAATTTCCAATTTCCAACTTCCAACTTCCAATTTCCAATTTCCAACTACCAATTTCGAACTTCCAATTTCCAACTTCCAACTTAAAATTTCTAACTTCCAATTTCCAATTCCAATTTCCAACTTTCAACTTCCAACTTCCAACTTCCAACTTCCAACTTCCAACTTCCAACTTCCAACTTCCAACTTCCAATTTCCAATTTCCAACTTCCAATTTCCAATTTCCAATTTCCAACTTCCAATTTCCAGTTTCCAATTTCGAACTTCCTATTTCCAACTTCCAACTTCCAATTTCCAATTTCCAATTTCCAATTTACAATTTCCAATTTCCAATTTCCAATTTCCAATTTCCAACTTCCAATTTTCTACTTCCAATTTCCAATTTCTAACTTCCAACTTCCAAATTCCAATTTCCAATTTGCAATTTCCAATTTCCAATTTCCAATTTCCAACTTCCAACTTCCAGCTTCCAATTTCCAACTTCCAATTTCTAATTTCCAACTTCCAACTTCCTATTTCCAACTTCCAATTTCCAATTTCCAACTTCCAAATTCCAAATTCCAATTTCCAATTTGCAATTTCCAATTTCCAATTTCCAATTTCCAATTTCCAATTTCCAATTTCCAATTTCCAATTTCCAATTTCCAATTTCCAATTACCAATTTACAAATTTCCAACTTCCTATGTCCAACTTCCAATTTCCAATTTTCAACATCCAATTTCCAATTTCCAATTTTCAATTTCCAATTTCCAACTTCCAATTTCCAACTTCCAATTTCCAACTTCCAATTTCCAATTTCCTACTTCCAATTTACAATTTTCAACTTCCAATTTCCAATTTCCAATTTCCAACTTCCAATTTTCATGTTCCAATTAACAATTTCCAACTTCCAATTTCTAATTTCCAACTTCTAATTTCCTATTTTAAAATTTCGATTTCCAACTTCCAATTTCTAAATTTCTGACTTCCAATTTCCAATTTCCAACTTCCAACTTCCGATTTCCAACTTCCAATTTCCAATTTTCAACTTCCATCTTCTAATTTCCAACTTCCAATTTCCAATTTGCAACTTCCAAATTCCAATTTCCAATTTACAACTTTCGATTTCCAATTTCCAACTTCCAATTTCCAATTTCCAATGTGCAACTTCCAACTTCCAATTTCCAATTTCCATTTCCAACTTCCAACTTCCTATTTCCAACTTCCAATATTCTATTTTCAATTTCCAATTTCCAATTTCCAAATTTCCAATTTCCAATTTCCAATTTCCAATTTCCAATTTCCAATTTCCAATATCCAATTTCCAATTTCCAATTTCCAATTTCCAATTTCCAACTTCCAGCTTCCAATTTCCTACTTCTAATTTCCAATTTCCAACTTCCAACTTCCAATTTCCAATTTCCAACTTCCAAATTCCAAATTCCAAATTCCAATTTCCAATTTCCAATTTGCAATTTCCAATTTCCAATTTCCAATTTACAATTTACAATTTACAATTTCCAATTTCCAATTACCAATTTCCAATTTCCAATTTTCAACTTCCTATGTCCAACTTCCAATTTCCAATTTCCAACTTTCAATTTCCAATTTCCAATTTCCAATTTCCAATTTCCAATTTCCAATTTCCAACTTCCAATTTCCAACTTCCAATTTCCAATTTCCTACTTCCAATTTACAATTTTCAACTTCCAATTTCCAATTTCCAATTTCCAACTTCCAATTTTCATGTTCCAATTAACAATTTCCAACTTCCAATTTCTAATTTCCAACTTCTAATTTTCTATTTTAAAATTTCGATTTCCAACTTCCAATTTCTAAATTTCTGACTTCCAATTTCCAATTTCCAACTTCCAACTTCCGATTTCCAACTTCCAATTTCCAATTTTCAACTTCCATCTTCTAATTTCCAACTTCCAATTTCCAATTTGCAACTTCCAAATTCCAATTTCCAATTTACAACTTTCGATTTCCAATTTCCAACTTCCAATTTCCAATTTCCAATGTGCAACTTCCAACTTCCAATTTCCAATTTCCATTTCCAACTTCCAACTTCCTATTTTCAACTTCCAATATTCTATTTTCAATTTCCAATTTCCAATTTCCAAATTTCCAATTTCCAATTTCCAATTTCCAATATCCAATTTCCAATTTCCAATTTCCAATTTCCAATTTCCAACTTCCAGCTTCCAATTTCCTACTTCTAATTTCCAATTTCCAACTTCCAACTTCCAATTTCCAATTTCCAACTTCCAAATTCCAAATTCCAAATTCCAATTTCCAATTTCCAATTTGCAATTTCCAATTTCCAATTTCCAATTTACAATTTACAATTTCCAATTTCCAATTACCAATTTCCAATTTCCAATTTCCAACTTCCAACTTCCTATGTCCAACTTCCAATTTCCAATTTCCAACTTTCAATTTCCAATTTCCAATTTCCAATTTCCAATTTCCAATTTCCAATTTCCAATTTCCAACTTCCAATTTCCAACTTCCAATTTCCAATTTCCTACTTCCAATTTACAATTGTCAACTTCCAATTTCCAATTTCCAATTTCCAACTTCCAATTTTCATGTTCCAATTAACAATTTCCAACTTCCAATTTCTAATTTCCAACTTCTAATTTCCTATTTTAAAATTTCGATTTCCAACTTCCAATTTCAAAATTTCTGACTTCCAATTTCCAATTTCCAATTTCCAATTTCCAACTTCCAACTTCCGATTTCCAACTTCCAATTTCCAATTTCCAACTTCTAACTTACAGTTTCCAATATCCAATTTCCAATTTTCAACTTCCATCTTCCAATTTTCAACTTTCGATTTCCAATTTCCAACTTCCAATTTCCAATTTCCAATTTCCAAATTCCAACTTCCAATTTTCAATTTCCAATAACCAATTTCCAATTTCGAACTTCCAATTTACAATTTCCAATTTTCAATTTCTAATTTCCAATTTCCTATTTGCAATTTCCAACTTCCAACTTCAAATTTCCAATTACCAACTTCCAACTTCCAATTGTCAATTTTCAACTTCCAATTTCCAATTTCCAATTTCGAACTTCCAACTTAAAACAATTTCCAACTTTCAACATTCCAACTTCAAATTTTAATTATTATTTTGTAATTGGACAAAAACACGTTGACTTACCTTTCTAGCAAAACGCCAAGTTTCTACGAAAGCACTGCACAAAAATGTGAACTTCATATTTGACCAGCGAGGAGTCTATTTGGAAACCAAAATGTCTCTCTTCTAATAGCAAAAAAAATAGCAAAACTGCAACATAAAGAAAGAAAAGGCCAAAAGAAAATCGACACCAAAGCGAGCGAAACGAAAATCGAGCCGGCCAAGTGGCACGGAGATAAGAGTCATTTTGCTCTTGGGATAGGTCATGAGAGAGTGCTCGCTTTTATGGCTCACTTGAAGCGCTAAAAGGCCATGCACAACTACTCAGCTTTGAAAAAAGTCGTGAGAATGGCTCAGTTTTCAAGTCGTTTTATTTCACTCTGGTGTTCTGGAGGAAAAAAAATATCTATTTTTATCATTTTTAAAGCATTTTTTCAGGGACACCCTCGTTTGCCACTTTGTATACGCACTTAGTCATACTGCTTAATAGTGCCTTTGACTTTGATATTGGATTCGAAAATAACTCGCGTGAGTTGGGTGCAAACACACACACACTCACAGAAATAGCTAACGAGTGTGCTAAAAATGAATTTTGCCATCATCATGTTGCACTTGAATGTAAAGTAAAAGACCAGCAACAACCACCACCATAGCGCACTGCCACTTGGGTCATAATTCTCTCTGCATGCCGTCAGCTGAGCCAAAGGTTTTGCTGTTGTTGTTGTTGCTGAGTCAACTTGTCAACCGTGGTTGTTCTTGTTACTCAAATGTGTTTGGATTGGCAATTGGGTTGACGGTGTTTTAGGTTTGTTATTGTATGATGTTCAAGCGCAAATATTTTTATCAAATTTCATAATTTTCCAAGCGTTACTTTGTCCAAAATAGCCGTTTTTAAAGCTATTCCATATAAAAGGTAAACTTTAACTTTTAATAATGCCCTAAACATAAGATAAGACACTTGAGGTAGTCTTAGTCAAGTTAGGGTGGTTCCAAAAACTTTAATATTCTTGAAAATGCTAACAAAAAAAATATAATGCAGTCATTCCAAGTCAAACAGGAAGGATCCAAATCAAAAATGTTCCAATCAGGCAATTTTTTTTTTCATGGGAATTCCTTGGGGTAAATTATATCCGTCCTTTTTTTTGTGACGATTAGAGTGCTCCTATCTAAAATAGAGTGTCCCAAAAAAATCCTTTTTGTCCATTTTCGCGATACAACATCCAACTTCCAATTTCCAATTTCCAACTTCCAACTGAGAACTTCCAATTTCCAATTTCCAACTTCCAACTTCCGATTTCCAACTTCCAATTTCCAATTTCCAATTTCCAACTTCCAACTTCCAACTTCCAACTTCCAACTTCCAATTTCCAATTTCCAACTTCCAACTTCCAACTTCCGATTTCCAACTTCCAACTTCCAATTTCCAATTTTCAACTTCCAATTTCCATTTCCAACTTCCAAATTCCGATTTCCAACTTCCAATTTCCAATTTCCAACTTCCAACTTCCAACTTCCAACTTCCAACTTCCAATTTCCAATTTCCAACTTCCAACTTCCAACTTCCAACTTCCAACTCCCATCTTCCAACTTCCAACTTCCAATTTCCAACTTCCAACTTCCAACTTCCAATTTCCAACTTCCAACTTCCATTTTCCAACTTCCAATTTCCAATTTCCAACTTCCAACTTCCAACTTCCAACTTCCAACTTCAAACTTCCAACTTTCAACTTCCAATTTCCAATTTTCAACTTCCAACTTCCAACTTCCAATTTCCAACTTCCAACTTCCAACTTCCAACTTCCAATTTCCAACTTCCAACTTCCAATTTCCATTTTCCAACTTCCAACTTCCAATTTCCAATTTCCAACTTCCAACCATCCATTACATTTTCGCAAAAAATATATCGCAAAAACTCATATCTCCAGATCGGCTGACAAAAACGTAAAAATGACGAAAACGGGTAAAAGTCAACTTTTTCCACAAAAACTTCGATAACTTTGAAATTCAAGCGATGACTTATGCTTTTAAGGCACTTAAATCATACTTCAAAATCATATTAGGCTGGTAAAAATTTTAATAAAAGTTTTTGTCAAAGTTGGTCTGCAAAATCAGGGATCAAAAAATATTATTTCAAAAAACTTCAAAATGTCAATGAAAATTTACGTGCAATTAGCTGAAATCAATTGAAAATGCATTCCCCTGAGTTTAGAATCATTTTTAGTATGTTTGGGTTTATTCAAAACAGTTTGCAATTTTTGAAAATTTTCGAAAAAGAAGTTTTTTTTTCGTTCTAATTTTTATTTTTGTCAAATCTTACATTTTTTGAAAACTTATTGCCAAACAACTGAGCTAGTGTAAAATTCATTTTAAAAAAACACCTTTTCATTCTTATTTTGAGAATATGGCTTGTTATTTCAATGTTAATTTTTTTTTGCAAAATGCAGCAACGAGTGAATTTTTGTAAATTTTAAATTAGATTTAAAATTAAAATTAATATTTTTAAAGGCTGAAAATTTTTAAGATTGAAAACATAAAAAAAAATACTTCTTTTCGATATAATTTTACCATAATGCATATGGAATATGTAAAATTACAGTAAAAAGATAAAAAATTACATGTCATTAGAGGTTTCTTTCACAAAAAAAACTCTCAATATTCCTTGATTACCAATATAACCATTGATTGTGTGTAAAATTACACAAGTTGCAGGTGATTTTTGACTTTTTTTAATACAAAAAATCAGTCCACATTCCCCCATGAAATTAACATAAACCTTTAATAAAGTGTAAACAAGAGAAAATCCAACAAATAGTAATGAAAAAATAAACGTCTTTATTGACAAACGTTTATTTTTTGGTAAAATTGTAATAAAGGTGAGAATTTTACCTCAATTCAATTAGTTAAAAAGTTTTGTTTATGAAAATATCGATTTATATTGCATTTTCAACTGAGACTTAAAACTATCAGTCAGGTTTACGGTACGAAATGTTCATATAGGAAAAATGTGGACCGTTTTTGTGGATCAGAAAAAAAAGATGTAAATTTACATAATTTTCATGTAATTGTTATAAGCAATGTTTTGTAAAATTACACCATCAGATTATACATCTTCAAATATTAGTTTAAGTATAGAACCCGTCACGGCTTGAAAGAATAAAGAATATTTAAATTTTAAAAATAATAATTTATACAGTTACCAATTAATATTATTGTAGCATCCCTATAATTTTAAACCTCTTTTTATAAGACTATTGAAAATTAGATTTCAAAGTTTGGGGGCCAGCCTAAAACTGATTTTTTTAGAAGCAAGAGCTTTTATTATGTTATATGATATTTATTAACAGTATTTATTATTTTACAAACTTTTTTGATAGCAAATATTTGTATTGTCAAAGCATGATACTAACCCAATTATTTTTTTTTTCTATTTACAGGTAATAAAGTTTCAACTTTGCGTCAATTGGGGAAGTGGATTCTGTACACAGTCAAGTAAGAAATTAGATTTAATTATATAAAATTTAAGTCCAATAAATTTGGGAATATGAAAAAAGATTATTATTAGAAACAAGGCAAACACTTCAAAATGTGTATATCTTTTGTTGACATAAACAAAACCGTTTAATAACATTGGCTGATATTTTGATAAATTTTTAAGTACACAGAAAAAAAAATGATGGTAATATTCATCAGGAAATTGTGACAGATTTTGTGTCAAAAAAATTATTAATTTTACCTCTGAATATGATGATTTTTCATCAGTTTTTGATGAATATTCATCAGGTTCACATTAAAAAAAAAATATGTGTATTACTCAAAAAAGAGGTATTATTCAACTTACCAAATTTTCAACATTCCAAAATTCAACTTTTTTTTGCGTTTCATAAACCACGTGGAAACATTAAGATGGTTCCTAGCTTGAATTAAAAAACATCCTTAAACATTAAATCTCAACCTTGTTTTTACAATAAATAAGAATAATAACTTAATTTGTAGAAAACTAACAACCGCTCCCAACCCTATTGCACAAAAAAAAACAAACATTTTCGCTTAAAAACACAAACTGACACACACACACACAGTTTGCACTGCGCGAAATGTAGTGCATTTTTGCAGCTTGTCCCGTTTTGTTTTCGCGTTCGCTCTCATTTTCACCCTCTCGTCTCCACCTTCTCCACTTGCTCACGGGTGCTCCCAGTTTTCATCACCTTCGGAAATCACCTCCGCTGTAGGAGCGAGAGAAAGAGGGAGAAACAGACACACAGTGTGGGTGGATTGTAACGTGTGACTTAGTGGTGCAAAAAAAAAGAGAAAAAGAGAGAGAGAGAGAGACAAAGAGAGAAAAGGCGAAAAAAATGTTTAAACAAATTGAAGGAAATTAAAAAAAATTCGGAAGTTTGCATACTTTAATGATTTTTTTTTAAATTTTGCACAGTATTAAAAAAAATAAAAAAAAATGTACTCCAAAAATCATTTAAAAAAAGGCAGGACTGTAAACAAAGTTTGATAAATTCGGCCAAAGATGTTGTTCAACTCTTGACTTTTTTTTGATAAGGTCCTATAAACAAATGTAAACATTGAGTGTATCCCTTTCACACCTTATGTCAAAGTCGATCGGAGTAAGCGGGATACACTCAATGTTTACATTTGTTTATAGGACCTTATCAAAAAAAAGTCAAGAACTGTAAAGAAGCGTAAATTGCATATTTCAGCTACTTTTGAATTTGCGAAAAATAAAGTTTTTTATTGTTTAATTGTTTAATTGTTTAATTGTATAATTGTTTAATTGTTTAATTGTTTAATTGTTTAATTGTTTAATTGTTTAATTGTTTAATTGTTTAATTGTTTAATTGTTTAATTGTTTAATTGTTTAATTGTTTAATTGTTTAATTGTTTAATTGTTTAATTGTTTAATTGTTTAATTGTTTAATTGTTTAATTGTTTAATTGTTTAATTGTTTAATTGTTTAATTGTTTAATTGTTTAATTGTTTAATTGTTTAATTGTTTAATTGTTTAATTGTTTAATTGTTTAATTGTTTAATTGTTTAATTGTTCAATTGTTTAATTGTTTAATTGTTTAATTGTTTAATTGTTTAATTGTTTAATTGTTTAATTGTTTAATTGTTTAATTGTTTAATTGTTTAATTGTTTAATTGTTTAATTGTTTAATTGTTTAATTGTTTAATTGTTTAATTGTTTAATTGTTTAATTGTTCAATTGTTTAATTGTTTAATTGTTTAATTGTTTAATTGTTTAATTGTTTAATTGTTTAATTGTTTAATTGTTTAATTGTTTAATTGTTTAATTGTTTAATTGTTTAATTGTTTAATTGTTTAATTGTTTAATTGTTTGATTGTTTAATTGTTTTCAAAACTCAAACCACTTTACGGTCTTCGGCAAACTAAAACCGCGCATACTTTACCGCTGTTTATTTGCCATGCAGTTTTACAATAGTGGAGCAGCAAGAAGAAAAACGAGAGTCTTCGCCGTCGGTTCCGAAGAAAGAGCTCTAATTTTCGTGCTCCCGAACACGACGACGATTAAGCCACCTTCGCAGAGTCGTAAAGCCGGCTCTGAGCCGAAGAAAAAGAAGAAGCCGAAGACGAAGAGAGTGTTTAGAGTGCGCGCGGCAAACCGGGCAAGAAACAGTTAGACCGCTTACACCGTCCGGAACAGGTCGGTCGCGAGCGCTCGCGTTCAGTGTGTCGAAAAAGCCGAACAAGAACAAAAGCAACAAAACAAAAAGTCGGAGTCGTGAGTCACGTTCGGGTTGCTTCGATCTCGCGCGGGTGCATCGCGGCTGCGTAAGCTTGTTTCGTGTTTTGGGATTTGATTTGTTTGTTTTGTTTTCTACGTTTGAAAAGAACTTTTCAGCGGTAGCGCAATCGGTAGAAGGCCGTGAAATATTTGCTTTTTTATCGCGGTCTGGTGAGTCAAACTGTCAAAGTGCGGAACGACGATGGGTGACGAGGGGTGGCACGGGTGCGAGAACTTGGTGGCATTTGAGGATTTTTGTTATTTGGTGGACCCCTCGGTAAAGAACGCACTGTAACGAGTGATGCGTTCAGTTTGCGGCTCGGAGTTTGCGGGTTTATGCAATCGGAACTGACCCTGCAAGTCCCGGAACGAAACAATTGTTTTATCCAAAAGATTTTGACGTTTGGACGTCGGCCATTGCCAGATTACAACTCGGAACTAGGTGTCCGAAGGCTTGATTGTTGAGGCAATTGCAAACCTCTTTTTACACTTAAGCTTCCCATCTACCCTGGGATTCGAACTGACGACCTTTGGATTGTGAGCCCAACTGTAGGTTAGAATTCAAAACCTAAATACCTGGCTGCGACAGGGTGACCACAAAAATGTTTACATCTGAAATGGACCGGCAAAGTGCTGTTTTGGAATGCTGTGTGTTACCGTGTGCTTTGATTCTTAACGACACAGGGCCCGCATCGGATTTGCACCCAAACAAATTTCCACCGACGAACGACGACGACGACTGATTGATGAAACTGCGTGCGGTTTAGGTTTTGCGGCGGAACTGAATTCGATGGATGGTTTCCATCCACTTTGAGAAGGAGGGGGGCTTAGAATTTCAGAATGACCCAGATTTTATCGAATGGGGTTTTATGGTGATTTGCGCAACTGTTGTAAGAGCTACATTTGTTCAAGAGTTAAATTTATAGTCAAGAAGATTTTTTAAATTTTCAGTTTTAAGAATGTTGATTCCCCATTTGGAAAATTTATTTAATATTAATACTATCCCATTAAACCCAACCCTTGGGTCAAAATCGATCAGGAATCAAAATTATACCACCTGCCAAATCCTTTGATCTCCTTCCGCAACTGGTCACTGATCCGTAACCGCGTCCAGGCCGACCACCGTCAGGATCCAATATTTCCGGAAACAATATCCACTTTCCGAATTTCTCCTCCCAAAAATAAAAGGGCAAAAAAAACTTCGTCAAAGCCAGATATCCCAGTGACGAAAAAACCTTTATTCCGAAAAGTGGGCAAAAGCAATCAATTTCTGCCTTTTTTATTAGTTTTCCAACACGCTACACTCACTCCCCCATCGGAGCCGGGCAGAAAATCCTAACCGAACTGTTGGGCGACCTTTATCGACTCCGCTGGATGGCGACGGGTTTCCGTTGATTACTTTTTGATTCAGAAATCGAGCAGTTATGCTGACAGTAAAAAATCATTAGAGAAATTTGATTTGGTTAAAAATCACACTCGAAATTGCATTATCTTAGACAGAACTATTTTTGAATTTGTTTAAATTGAATAATAATCAAAAAAGGAAAAAGAAACTAAAGTTCTCCGATAAGGCTCAAATTTTTTCTGGGGGTTTCTTGGCCAAAATAATTAGACCCGTGTTTTTTTTGGGCCATTAGGGTGCCCTACATCGTGTTAGGGTGGCTCGAAAAATGGCAATTGTCGTCATTTTTCGCAAAAAAAACACTTTTTTCAAAAAGCATGCTCCGTGCCATTTCATCCGATCTTAGATGTCTTAGACGCAAAAGAAAGGTGATAAGTTTGGGTATTTGGGAAAAATGGTAAAAAGTTTCAACAATTCAAAAAGTCGTATGAAAACTTAAAATGGCGTTTTGACCGTGCCTGGACCAAAGATCCTATGTCTGAAAATATTGTTATCGGATTCCTTGGAAAATTTCACATAACATATCAAAAAGTTGGCGATGTCGAACCGTACGTTTCCAAGACATAATTTTTTGAAAATAAAAACTAAGTTTTTCGACGAGCCACGCGCAAAAATAGGAAAATGACGAAAAAGAGAAAAAAAAACAACGTAATCGCAGTTATCGCAGTTTTAGTGTAAAAAGTTGATTTTTGCCAATTTCGTCATTTTCTTGTTTTTGCGGGTGGCGCGTCGAAAAACTCAGTTTTTATTTTCAAAAAATCATATCTCGGAAACGTACGGTTCGACATCGCCAATTTTTTTAATATATGATGTGAAATTTCTTCTTACAACGCCATTTTAGGCTTTCATACGATTTTTTCAAATGTTAAGCTAGATTTTTGAAACTTCTAACTATTTTTACCAAATAGCCAAACTAATCACCATTCTTTTGCGTCTAAGACAGTCTAAGACATCGGATGAAATGACGCGGAGTATGATTTTTTGAAAAAAGAGGTTTTTGCGAAAAATGACAAAAATTGCCATTTTTCGAACCACCCTAGCACGATGTAGGTCACCCTAATGGGCAAACAAAAAAATACAAAAAAATAATGCGACAAGATAGCACGACATCGATGAAATGAACAAATCTTGGTTTTAGTAATATTTTTGTGAGCTTTTTTTTCAAAAACAATTCTTTACATGTTGTTATAAAGAAAATCGGATTTTAAATAAGTTTTTTTAATCAATCTTTTTTTCATGTATGTGATATTTCGTGGATCGCCAGTTCATATCATTTTTCATACAAATTTGCCAACTGTCGATATAGAAATGGGTTGTAAAAATTAAAAATCTGTAACTTCTGAAGGAATTTTATGATCGATTTGGGCAAAGTTGTTGGTGATTTTTATAATCACTTTTTGTCGCAAAAAAAAAATTCAAAAAAACTTTTTTTCTTTTTTTATATGACTCAAAGGAAATCAAATGCCATCTTTTCAGAAAATTCTAGAAAGGACAAACATCTTTGACAAAGTTATGTTTTTTTTTTATTTTAGTCAACGAAAAATATATACAACACATTAATTGGCATTATTTTTATGTTTAATTTAAATTTAAAATCAAATAATATTCCAGTTGATTTTCAAGTTTTCGTCTATTGTATAGAATCCTCTTTTTTTTAATAAAGTCGCATTTGTTTTTAATTTTCGGAAAAAGTGCCCGTTTGGGCGTCTGGTTGTTGAGATATGGCCATAAAAAGATGAAATAAAAAACAGAAGAAATGAGATTTTCTCAGTGTTGCCCAATTAGCAGTCGGTTTTTGATCACTGATGTCTCTGGAACTAATGCAATGTTCAATTTTTGTTATGTTATTAAAAACGTTACTTAATCCACCGGAAGGTGGTTGCTGCCTTCCTCCTAAAAGCCTTGCAACCACACACTACGAAAGCTTTGGCTAACGCTTACTTAGTAAAGACACTATACATCTGAGTGCTGCCATCTAGGTATGATAAATTTAATGAACCATTTGAAAGCACTGCAGTGTTTGTGTGCGTGCACTGAGCGTAAAGTTCCGACAGCTATCCGCCGGAGCTTTCAAATTATGTAAATAATGACCCTTTTTAGTATCAACCAAAACAGTTTTTCGAACATATCTTTTAAAGTACTGCACCAAGCCGGATGAAATTTAAAAAAGACTTAAAGAACCTGAAGGCAAATCCAAAAACATAGATCCGGACAAAATCGGTCGAGCCAGTTCCGAGAAAAGTGAGTGAGAAAAAAAATTCTACGTCCATCCACACGCACAGACATTTGCTCAGAATTTGATTCTGAGTCGATATGTATACGTAAAGGTATATCTGGGAGGCTTATTTAAAAAGTTCAATTTTTGAGTGATTTTATAGCCTTGCCTCAGTGAGGTGAGGAAGGCAAAAAGAGATTAAAATTTCATAGAATTTCATTTCATTTTAATCGATTGTAGCTCTTTATGACAAAAATTAAAGAATATTAGTTAGACTTTCATGGAAAAATAGTAAAAAATTGGTACGGAATTTTAAAGTTTCATACGACCTTTTCAAATATAAGGCAGGTATTTTCGGTTCTCAAATCATTTTTTCTTGAAAGCTCATTGACTCAATTTTATTAAAATTTGAGTTTCGTCCAAAAGATTTAAAATCAGTTTGAACGACGAGGAATTGTTATTTTTGGAACCACTCTAACTTGGCAGAAACCAATGCAAAGTAGAAAATAAGTTTCTTATTATATAGGCAGAGGAATTCCCTTACTTATTTTGAGGGAATTTTCTGATCAATTTGGTGTTTTCAGCAAAGTGTTAGGTATTGTTGAGGACTATTGAGAAAAAAATGGTAGGGTAGGGTAGTCATCAATGAGACACTTTTGGTTTTTAACATCCAACGATTTTTGTATTTTTTTTCTCAGCATGTTTTAATGAGCTTTTTGTTGCAATTTCTTTTTTTTAATGTGTTCTAACATTGACCAAAATATGAGATCGATCCGACCTCTACAGTCAGAGCTATCCAACTGTCTCATTGTAGACGCACTTGGCAGGAACAATGAGACAGGTGGGGAATAATGAGACACTCTACGAAAATCAATACTTTTCTTGTAAAACATCATGTTTTGGTATTGTTCCATTGCAGGTGACTTGCCTTGAACATTTTAAAGCAATTTTGCCAACTTGAAACTTCAAGTAACAAAAGTTATACTAAAAAGTATTTAAATTTAGTAAAAACCATTTATTTATACCAAATAACTTTATATTTTTGGCTAAATGAAGTCAAAACTCAATAAATATGCCAAAAATCACTTCCAATTCATGTTTTCAAGGATTTCCCTAGATTTTGAAAAGTTTAATGTAAAAAAAATCAAAGTGTCTCATTGTTACCCATGGGCTGAAAAGAGTGGGGAACAATGAGACAGCCCTGGATTCTGGGTATATTCTTAATTTTGGTCAAATCTAATGAAAGACCATTGTAGCCCAACTCATGCCCTATGAAATGACGAAAGAAATTTGGAGAAATATTTGTTTTTGTTTTATTGGCAGCTTATGGGCGAAACTTTGCAAGGGAGCGTTCATAACCAAAGCCACTATTATGGCAGACGTGTATCGTGTAGACACACCTTTCCCCAAAATATGAGCCTGTTTGGTTGAAACTACGACTTGTGAGAGCCATTTTATCATTGTTCCCCGTGTCTCATTGATGACTACTCTACCCTACACGAAAAAAAAGCCGATCTTCAAATTGAATTTTTTCACTAAAACTAAATTTCCCAAAAAACATACTTTTTGGATTTTCGAGATTTTTTGATATATTTTAGGGAACAAAAACCCGCAACTTTTAAGCCATAGAGAAGTATGGTCTAAAAATCTGCCGCCGAGTTATGATTTTTTGAAAAAATAGCGATTTTTGGACAAAATCGAAATTTCATGCAAAAACAAAATTAAATCAAATTATTCGCTCTACAGCATTGCCTTGGCGTTCTCGATTGCGAGATTCCTTTTCGAAACTAGGTGTCCGAAGGCTTGATTGTTGAGGCAATTGCAAACCTATTTTTACACCTTAGCTTTCATCTACCCCGGGATTCGAACTGACGACCTTTGGATTGTTAGTCCAACTGCCTACCAGCGACTCCACCGAGACAGGACCCAGGGAGACGACTCCTACACCTGGACTGAGCTAACGACCTAACCTTTAGGTTAGACCGGGGCCAACATTTACTTCCCCATCCGACGGAAGGCGTGATCAGACAAATCTCGTCTCGAAAAATGCCACCGGGACCGTCTGGGATCGAACCCAGGCCGACTGGGTGGGAGGCAATCACGCTTATCCCTACACCACGGTCCCGGCTCATGCAAAAACAAATTTGACTTAATTTTTTTATGCCAAATAGAATTTGCAATGGAAAAGTACTTTTTTTTTATTTTTTGGTAAAAGGCTCCGTTTTCAAGATATAGCCACCGAAATTTTGATTTTAGCGAAATATTTGCAGTTTTTCGATTTTTAAAAATGGTAGCCATGAGTGACTATTTCTAGAACTGTTTTTTTAAAGTTCAGAAAATTTGATATAAAATTGTCAAAGAGACATTGAAAATTTGACATTTCGTTGCTGAGATACAGCAGCTTAAAGAAAAAGAAACAGGAAAATTGAAGTTTTCTAAGTCTCACCCAAACAACCCTCTATTTCCTAATGTCGATATCTCAGCAACTAAAAATTTTGCCCTTCGGTTTTTTCGGTTCATTTTTCGGTAATTTTTTTTTATAAAATTTCAATGTTTTTTCCAAAAATCAAAAGTTGCGGTTTTTGTCCCCTGAAACATATTAAAAATCTCGAAATTAAAAAAAAAGAAAGGGAAATTGAGTTTTTGTGGAAAAAGTCAATTAAAAAATCATCTAATTTTTTCCGTTTACATATTTTTTTCTAAATAGTCTTCAACAATAGCTACAACTTTGCTCAAAACACCAAATCTATGCAAAAATTCCTTGAAAAGTTGACGATTTTCGAATATTTACGTACCATTTTTGTATGGACAGCTGCCAAAATTGTATGGAGACTTGTATGGGTGAACCTATGACATAAAATGGTTTTTGGTCATAGGGAAGGCCTCCACAAAGTTTGAGCCAAATAAAAAAAATACAAATTAAATCCATTTCCGATCTGGTAGAGAATTGCTAATGAGAACTGTTTGATTCTAACTAAACACAAATTGAATTGAATTTAAAAACAATTCATTTGTAACTTTAAGCATTTTTCCTGATACAAAGTGTAAACTAAAAGGACATCGTTATTCAAACAACTATTATATAAGAAAAGTAAAATTTATTTGAAAATACATTTGACTCAAAAAGGTTTTTTAAATAATACAGCTTAAATTGCGAATATTTTTTTAATTCTCCAAATCTTTTTTTAAATAATACAGCTTAAATTGCGAATATTTTTTTAATTCTCCAAATCTTTTTTTAAAAAATGAGTAATCAGGGATGTAAAATGTTCACAGCTATGGTAACAGAGTTTGACGAGTTTGTATGGGTGAACCTATGACATAAAATGGTTTTTGGTCATAGGGAAGGCCTCCACAAAGTTTGAGCCAAATAAAAAAAATACAAATTAAATCCATTTCCGATCTGGTAGAGAATTGCTAATGAGAACTGTTTGATTCTAACTAAACACAAATTGAATTGAATTTAAAAACAATTCATTTGTAACTTTAAGCATTTTTCCTGATACAAAGTGTAAACTAAAAGGACATCGTTATTCAAACAACTATTATATAAGAAAAGTAAAATTTATTTGAAAATACATTTGACTCAAAAAGGTTTTTTAAATAATACAGCTTAAATTGCGAATATTTTTTTAATTCTCCAAATCTTTTTTTAAAAAATGAGTAATCAGGGATGTAAAATGTTCACAGCTATGGTAACAGAGTTTGACGACTTGCGTTTTTGCCTTCCTCACCTCAATGAGGAAAGGCTATAAAATCACTCGAAATATGAACTTCTTTATTAGACCTCGTAGACCCACCTTCACGTATACCTATCGACTCAGAATCAAATTCTGAAAAAATGTATGTGCGTGTGTATGTCTGTAAGTCCGTGCACCGAAAAATATGCACACGATTATCTCCGGATTGGCTGAACCGATTTTGACCGTTTTGGTCTCATTCGATCCGTCTTGGGGTCCCACAAGACCCTAGTTAATATTATGAAGTTTTGTAAAGTACTTCAAAAGTTATGCTAAAAAAAAGATTTCGAATAATGTCCGGAAGATGGCAAAAAGGGTGGTTTTTGTAAGAAAACCCGTCATGCTATATATTGTTAGAAAGGTATTTGAAAGACCTTTTCAACGCGTTCAAAAGATTGAAGATCTGGCAACCCCATCAAAAGTTATGAGCACTTAAGTGTTGTTTATGTACTTTTTGGAGGCCGGATCTCAAATATTTTGATGAAAACGTTGTCCGGATCTATCATGCGACCTGTCTTTGTATAGGTAATCAAAAGACCTTTCCAATGAGCCCAAAACGTTGAAGATCTGACAACCCTATCAAAAGTTATAAGCGCTTAAGTGTTATTTATACACTTTTTTTAGGCCGGATCTCAGATATTTGGATAAAAATAAGTCTTATTTATACTTTTTTTGAGGCTCTGTAGTGTATTAACTTTATGAATGTAAGGAAGGCACCACCCACCTAAAGGTGGATTAAGCAACGTTTTTTATTTCAAAATTCCTAAATCACCAACGAATTGAATTGTTAAAGCTTCTCAATTCAATTCCGAAAAAATCCTTTATCGACAGAAAGCTTTCCCTTCCCCTTCCCTCTCTCTCTTTTCTCTAACACCAACCACAACCAGCATAAATGAATAACAAAAAGCTCGCGAAAAGCCCCCTTCTGGCAGTACCAAGCCTACTGTTTTGTCGAAAAACCCCGAAAAGTGCGAGCGCGGAAATAATTCAATCAATAGAAATAATAAAACAGCAAATTGGCAATCCGTTTGGGTGGGTTTTCCTGTTGCCTTCCCTCGTCGCCATCGTTCACATGGATTTTTGTGTAGTTGATCTTTTTTTTTTCAACGTAAAATTGAGAGAGTTGTTTTTGTTGGTTTTCATTGATTTACTCTCTAGTGGCTGGCAGAAGCAACAGCAGTTGTGGGTAGTGAATTTTAGAGGAAGTTAGTGAAGTGTGAAGAGAATTGGTGGTGAAAAACAGAAAAAAAAATCGAATAAAAAATTAGCTGAAAATTCGACACGTGCAGGCAAATAAATCAATTGCAGAAAGGAGGAAAAAAAGAGCTGAAGTCGGGAAATTGAATTAAATAAACTAGAAAACGAAAGTGGAGTGTTTTTGCTGTTGGTTTTGGTTTGGCAAATAGCAACGGAAACAACACATTTCGCGGCGTTTAGTGGGATTTGTTGTTACACATCTGGAGCGCGGTTGGCTGTTGTCGAGGAGAGCTGTTGCTGCTGCAAATAAAACAAGTGTTGATCTGCAGTTTAAGTCAACAACAGCGGAAAAGCGGAAACCTTCGATGAAATCATGGGTAAATATGAGCAAACTTGTTGAAAGAAACTTAAGCAAAACCCGGGCAGACGGTAATAACAAAATCAATAATATTTCAATAACAAATCCTGTTAAAATAACAAAAAGTGTTATTATTTTATCCTAAAGTTCAACATAAAGAAGAACAAATAATTACAGTTTCTGATAAAATAACAAAATTTGGTATTGAAGTGATATTATATTGAAAATGTTTAATAACACGCTAACAAGAGGAAATGTTATACATTTCAAAAAATCTCCTAATAACAAAATTTGTTATTCGTTCGGTATACTGACTTAGGAATAAAATTACCATAAATCGCACAAATGGAAAAGTTTCTAAGTGTCCATAACACAATCTGTTATTATTTTTTCTTTTGTTAGATATGTTTAGATCTTTGGGATAATTTTGTCTAATTTCGTCGGGGTCCATTATCTTGGCCATGAAATGGGGTCCTTAAGCTAAAATTATTTTAAAAAGTTGAAATTTTGGAAGCTGATTTTTTTAATTATTTGATATACTCCCTAAGGGACTTTGCTAAAATTGGCTAGAACTATGGGATAATTATGACCAATTTCGTCGGGGTCATTATTTTGGCCATGAAATGGGGTCCTTAAGCTAAAATTATTCTTAAAAGTTGTAATTTCGAAAGTTGATTTTTTTTAATTATTTGATATACCCCCTAAAGGACTTTGTTTAAAATGGTTAGAACTTTGGGATAATTTCGACCAATTTCGTCTGGGTCATTATTTTGGCCATGAAATGGGGTCCTTAAACTAAAATTATTCTAAAAAGTTGAAATTTTAAAAGTTGATTTTTCTAATTATTTGATATACCCCCTAAAGGACTTTGTTTAAAATGGTTAGAACTTTGGGATAATTTTGACCAATTTCGTCAGGGTCATTATTTTGGCCATGAAATGGGGTCCTTAAGCTAAAATTATTCTTAAAAGTTGAAATTTTGAGAGTTGATTTTTTTAATTATTTGATATACCCCCTAAGGGATTTTACTAAAATTGGCTAGAACTATGAAATAATTTTGACCAATTTCATCGGGGTCATTTATTTCACCATGAAATGGGGTTTCAAGCTAAAATTAATCCGATAAAATTTACTTTTGAGAGTTAATTTTTTTATATTCCCTAACGGAATTGATTTATTTATTGAGAATTTTTGAAGTGTGAATAACAAAAACTGTTATTATTTTCACAGAGCCAGGAAGTTGGAGCTGACGTTGAAGTTCGAGCTGGAGTGAGATCTCGGAGACTGCATCGGATTCAGCAAATTTTCAGCAACTTTTACTTGGAGTCGGAGTCTCTGAAGTCGGGTATTTTTGGAGAGCTGAAGTCGTCGTTGACGTCATATCCTGCATCCAGAGTCGGAGTTGTCTTCAAGTATGGATTCAAAGTCGCTTGGAGGTACCCAACTCTGCAGCCCTGACTAGTACAGAGGAGTTATGGCAACTGCAGGTTTATTTGCAAATTACAAATAAACCAAAACAATAACTTTTTTTGTTATGGAGACATACCAGTTCAATAACATTTTTTGTTATTATGCTGCTCCACCTCTCCGCACAAAATAACAAATCTTGTTATTCCTTCATGATTCCTTCTGTGTTATTGGTTTGTTATTGCAATAACAACATAATAACAGTTTAAGTTATTCTTCGAACAAATCTTTGTTATTGATTTTTGTTATTTTAACAACTAATCCGATCATCCCAATAACATATTTCGATCTTCTCACAATATCAAAAACTGACCTTCCCAAGTTATTTCCGTCTGCTCGGGAAGAGTGATTTTTTCTATTTTTTCGAAAAATGTCCAATCCCGAGCAGACGGAAATAACTTGGGAATAACATTTTTTGATATTTGAAAATACTAGGCCAATAACATTTTATATTATGTATAACAAGATTTGTTATTCGTCGTTTTGATTTTTTTGTTATTGGATTGTTATTGTAATAACAGTAACTCTTTTAGTTATCCTTCTAACAATTTTTTGTTATTATTTTTGGTTATTTTAACAACTAATCCGATCATCCCAATAACAGTTTGTGGTATTCTTCCATAACAAAAAATGTTATTCCAAAGTTGTTTTGGCTTTCAACCAATATCAGACCAATAACAAATTTTGTTATGATAACATAAACTGTTATTGAACCCTTATACACTTTCTGTTATTTTAACAATATTTGTTATTGAAATGGCATGAATTTTGTTATTACCGTCTGCCCGGGATATGACCTCAAAAATAAGTCATAAACCAAGTCTAAACTTTGTCATAATTTCACTGCCGGCCACTAGTCACAAATCTGAGCGCACTAAATCTCTTCCTAACAAACAGTATCGTGTTACAAAATGCATTAAAGTGCTTCGAAACGAAGTGTTGCATACCTTCAGGGGGGTGGAACCGAGCAGGGCAGTAACCGGAGCCACTGAAATTGAACTGCGAAGCACCGACTTCAAAGACGAGTTGGCGTGCTGTGAACTGAGCTTGTTTCCTCTTTTTTTCTCTCTTTTTCTTTAATCGGTTTAAAGGAACTTGCACTAGTTAGTTCGGTTCAGTCCGGGAGAGTGCATTTCTAAGAGAGGTGTGGGAGTACGAGTTAATTAGTGCATTTTGGGGGGTGAGTTGCAGATGTGGTTTTCGGATTTGGAAATTGCTCAGAGTGCACAGACATGGGAGTTTGCAAAGTTCCCACGCTATACACGTGGTAAACTTTGCCAATTATTTTGAAGCTAATATGTTTTGTAGTTGTTTCCAATTTATAGTGTGTAAGTTGTTGCTAAGCAAGTTTAATCGCGATTTTGCTTTTAAATTCTGATTTTCAAAAAAAGTTGCAACTCGTCATCGTTCATAAACAAAATTGCAATTTTTTAACCAGTCCTTGATCCAATTAATTCAAAACTACCATAAATTCCACTCCTCCCAGTTTCAACAGGCAATTTTCATCATCCCCCAAAAACTAACGATAACTGGCAGGGCTCCGCTCACTCGCTACTCCACCGCCACCGCGAACCGGATGACGTGATTTAGAGTGGAAAACTTTTCCCCCGGTGCACACACGGTGCACTCACACGGATGTGTCAGAAGTGCCTCTCTCTCTCTCCTCCACAAACTACCCGCGGAAGCGCTAAATTGAGAGATTAAATGCTTTTTCGCGCCCACCAGCAGCGATTTCGGTGAAGTTAAATTAATCTTTCAAGTGTTAGTTTTAGCTTCAGGAGAATTTTTGAAATTTTCCATGGAAAAAAAGTTTAATTTTGAATTATGCAATTCCATTTGCCCAACGAGGTTAACGAACGTTTCATAGAAAAATCCTATCGTATTTGGGTAATCGGGAAAAGTTGCCCCGACCCCTCTTCGATTTGCGCGAAACTTTGTCCTAAGGGGTAACTTTTGTCCCTGATCACAAATTCGAGGTCCGTTTTTTAGATATCTTGTGACGGAGGGGCGGTACGACCCCTCCCAGAGGTGTTTTTCAATAATTTGCAGCCTGAAACGTTGATGAAATAAAAATTAGGTGTCATAGAGACTTTTATGTAAAATTGGACACCAGATTTGATGGCGTACACAGTAAAAAATTGTGTAAATTTGTATGGTGTTATTTTGAAAGGTTGAATATAACCTCTTTTATGATGTAATTTTACCTCAATTTAGGCTGAAAAAGTGACATTACATTAGTAAAGATATAAAATTACACATTTTCAAAGGTAAAATTACACATTTTTCTAACATAAAAGACTGCGCGTCCCCACTACCAGCGCACTAAACTGAACAACACTCAAAATTTTTTTTTGTAAATTCAAAAGCCAAAAATATAAAAATCTAAAATGTCATGTCAATGTCAATTTGAAAATATCCTTCAAGTTTCATGCGTTCTAAAAGTTTGTTAAAGTTATAGCATTTAAAAATATTTAAAAATTGTAAAAAAGTAGCAGCCCAAAGAATACAAAATCTAAAACAAACACAAAAATCATAGTTCCAATGATTTTAAAAATAAGGATTCTAAATAGAGCAATTCCAGCCCAGAACAGGATTTTTTTAGGTACTTTTTTCTCGACCTTCTCCAATTTCAATGAAACTTTGTAGACATGTTATCCTAGGCATATATAAGCCATTGTATATGGAGCCAGTTACACTCGATAATGACATTTGAGAAGGGCGTAAGTGTTTTAAATATTTTTGTAATTCGTAATTGAAATATTGCTGTATCTCGAAGCCGTTGCATCGTATCAAAAAGTGGTCAAAGACAAACTTGTAGGAAATTTGACGGGCTTTCCGAAAAAAATACACTGAAAGAAAATAACACTCCACATTCATGATATTTTTTGATTTTTTAGTTTAAAAATCAAATTTGAAGGTGAGCCCACGATTTTTTTTGGTTTAAAATTTTTGTGAAAATAGCCTAAGATGTTACAAAAAGATTCACGAAAAATGCAGGATGGAGCAACTCACCTTAAAAAAATACAAAAATCATTTACTGAAACTGTTTTTTTGAAAAGTGCTCTAAACACCAAAATTTTCAAAAACCGAATATGGGAATCGAATCTCCAGACAATTTTACATAAAAGTCTCGATATTGACCACTGTCCTAAGTCCAATCGTTGTGAAGTTACAGCGGTTTTAAAAATAAAAATGCTGAAAAAATTGTTTTTTTTTTTATGGTTTTTGACAATATCTATATGACAGACTTGATTTTACAGTCTCAAAAATATATTTGCCGAAAAGCTCGTCCAATTTCCCATAAGTTTGTCTTTGACCACATTTCAATTGGATGTATGGGCTTACAGATATAATATATATAAGATATATTTGTATTTTTTTAGGTGAGTTGCTCCATCCTGCATTTTTCGTGAATCTTTTTGTAACATCTTAGGCTATTTTCTCAAAAATTTTGAACGGAAAAAAATCGTGGGCTCACCTTCAAATTTGACTTTTAAACTGAAAAATCAAAAAATCTCATAAAATTTGAGTGTTTTTTTCTTTCAGTGTATTTTTTTCGGAAAGCCCGTCAAATTTCCTACTTTGACCTCTTTTGACCACTTTTTGATACGATGCAACGGCTTCGAGGTACAGCAATATTTGAATTACGAAATACAAAAATATTTAAAACACTTACGCCCTTCTCAAATGTCACTATCAAGTGCAACTGGATCCATACACACAAAAATTAGTTATAGAAGCGTAGGATAACATGTCTACAAAGTTTCATTGAAATCAGAGAGGGTCGGGAACAACCGATTCCCTATTTGACATAGAATTGCTCAATATTGTTTGAAAATTATAAAAAACTTGTGAAATTCTATTTATTTATAAAATTTATAAAGCTCAGTAAAAAGTCAATTTTCAAAATTTAAAATTTTGCAAATATTCTGGCAATAACTTTGAACAAAATCTAAATTCTTAGTTCTTAAGTCAAAAGCGCTTAAAAAATTCAGGGTGCATTTTTTCATCCAGAGTTTCAAATGAAATTTAGGGAAGATTGCTGAAATCAATTTAAAATGCATTCCTACTCAACTGTTCTTCGCATGTTTCAGTTAGTTTTTAATCTACGGCACATTACAATTTTTTTATAACTTTTTTCGTCGAATCTGTCATTTTTTGAAAACTAATGATTGCAAATATACTGCATAAGTGTAATGCATCTAACAATAATTTGTGTGATTAAAATATCGAAATTCTAGTTTGTAAATTATTTCTTAGTACTAGATATTTTTAAAATCCTACCTACTTCAGAAAATTTAACATTGAAATGTTAAAAGAATTTAAAATAGAAAGAAAATCTAGTAAAATGTCATGCTAGTTCAATTGTTTTGCCACTATCAGTTTTTCAAATATCAGCAAACATTGTCATCGGCCAAATTAAATTGTTTTGCTAGAAATAAATTTCGGAGTTTTTTTCAAACCAGGTTTCTTAAAACTGTTCAATTTCTAAGAATCTTTAAAAGTATGGAAATTTGAGTTTAATTTTTTAATTTAAAAAAATCAGAAAAAAATCCAAAAGTTTTGAAAGTTTGAAAAAAAATTAATGATGGAGCATACTTTGGCATTTACCCAATATTTGATCTTTTAAAAGATTTTATAAATTTTAAAAAAATATTATGCAACTTTTTTTTAATTTTAAAGTTTTGAAAAATCTTGAAAATTCAGAATAAAATTAAGTTTTCAAGACATTTTTTTTGTTGTTTTTTTTTAAGTTAAAATCGATGATATTAACAAAAATTAGTACGATAATACAAAATATTCTTACAATATATTCTTCTATATTCTTGTTTTATTTTTTCCTTCATGAGCTTCTTTAAAGTTTTTCAAAAAACACAGACTCACAAAAAAAACTATCAATGATGGATGTTTTGAAATGCTCTCTATTTTTTTTTTATCGACTTCCTGTTTTATTTATTTTTTTTAAATCTCTTATTTTTCATCAACATCTCCTTTAAAATTCTTTTACCAAAGTTTCAAAAATAAATCATTTTAGCGTAATTCCATGTTCACGTTAAAAGTGAAATATCACAAAAGTTCCGAGTCGATCCTTTTTCTGTGCCATCAATGCCTACAAGTAGGATACAACTTTTCCGAAAACACCAAGTCGATCAGAGAATCTTCTTTTTTTTCATTCCTCTACAACCAAATCCCGCCTCTAGTCGGGCTTCGATCTAAAAATTCGCCAAAAATCAATTTTTCAACCAATGTTAGATCTTTAAAAAGCCTAAGAAAAGAAGAACTCTTCAAATTTTTGAAAATTTTAAAGTTGGAAGTTTGGCTTGTTTTATGTGAATTTGTCAATGTTTTTAAAAATGTAATTTTTAAGGGGTCAACTTGAACTGTGTTTATTACTAACATTTTCTTATATTTGAGGTAAAAGGAAGTATGCAGTATTATTTTTAGTGTCCCAAACTATGCCTAAAAAAAATAAAATTTGGGCTGTATTTTGATTAGTGATAAAGTTGATCAGTACAATTTTTAGAAATGACGAAATCGGTTTATTTTATAAATATTTTTTTTAAATTTTAATAATTTGAAAGTGTGTTAAACAAAAGTAATCGTTTAAAAAGGTTAAAAAAAAGGTTTTGAAAAGATTTCTATTAAATTTTTATCGGCATCAAGTTTTTTTCTTTTTCAAAAACCGGCATTTTCACCAACTCTGCCAAATGATTTCAAAAAATTTTAAATTTCGACCGGGATTTGATCCCTAAACCTTTCTTATAGTAAGACTGAAGTTTGTAAGCTCAAAGATGACGAAAAAGTTAGGCTCAATTAGTGAAGAAAAATGTCCAAACTCCAGTTGGCTTAATTTATGCAGTTGTCAAATGCCGGACAAGTCATTTTTTTTGTAATTCCAAGATCGTTCGCGCAAATTCCATAATTGAAACTAATCGCCCGACGCTACGAATCATCAAAGTACATATTACGTCAGATTAATCGTCATAATCTCCGCACCTTCAAAAGATATTACCCCATTTGTAACTAATCCCCATCATTCGTGTGACAGCTTGTACTAATACCACCTGCACCGGTTAAAGTTTTCAGCATCCGTTAATTATCGCCTCATCGGGTGTGTGTGGCAAGTGTTGCCAGCTTCACGATTACGTTTTTTTTTTTGTTGCATTACGGAAAGTTCAAAGTTGGCCCCTTTTTAATTGGGGCGATTAGGGTGGTTCGCTATCCTCCTCTGTCAGCTTTATTTGAGGTTATAAAATCGCTTTCCAGTCAAAATTTCTACCGAATTGGGGTTCAATCTTTCCGTGGTTGAGGTGGCCGGCAGCACTTTCCTGTGATAATTGGTTCGTTGTTTGCCCAAAAGGGCGTCAAATTGGATCACGATAAACTGGTGGAGGGTGTAGTAGACGGGGGGGATGTTGGTGGAAAATACCCTGATTGCATCCTTCGGCGTGGCCCGTTATAACCCCTTTAATTAGCGCAGATATTGTGATGAGCGTGCTTTTCGCCTCAAGTTGAATTAAGGATGGTGGAGGGGGAAAAAGTGCTGGAAAGTCCCTTAGAGAAAATTAATTATGGCGGTTGATGGATCTGGAGATCTCCTTGAGCGACGCAGATGGGGTGATGAGGGACGCTTCGCGGTTCGTTGCGTTCTTAAGCAGGGACCGTTTTATTTATTGACAAACACTTTACGTTGGTTAGTGAAGCATGTCTTTGAAAAGAAAAAAAGTTGTTGAATTACGACGACAATTGCGCAGTTAATTGGAAAGCTTTAATGTCAAGGTATATGGTCTTTTCAACAATTTAAAGCTTTTTTTGAGTAAATTTTGATGAAAATTCCAAAAACACTTTATTCAAGCACTTCTCGACACGATTGAGCAGCTCTCAAAAGCCCCCACTGATTGGTTTGGCTAATTTCCCCGTCCCCCGCATCAACACCAGCAACCTCAAAACCCGCGATGACCACCGGCGGATTTACGGCAAACCAGCGCGATTCCATCGTCATCCCAGCACGCAACCGCGCCGGCACCACGCACCATCATAAATAACCTCAATTTTCCAACGGCTTCATCGTGTGGTGGTGCGTTATTTTTTTCTCACTCTCTCGATTTTCCACCCAGCTATTGCCGAGCTAGGAAGGAAGAGATTTTCCCTCCGGCACAGGCTCAGGCGCAAAAATCGTAAATTCTAGCACAAACACCAGTCGGAAGTGTAGTTTCTCTACCTACTAGAAAGAGGAAGGAGACTGAATGAAATTTCGTCGGTTGTGTGGCGTTCTGACAGATTTCACAAAAAAAAGTGTTTTTAAAAAACCATTCAAATCAAACTGAAGCGTTTGGTACGGTATGTCCACGCATCCTCCTCCGCTGTAGATTCTGTGAAATTTGATTCTGTTTTAGAATCCTCTCAGCGGTTAACAAGATGCAGTAGGGCTGGCTGATATGGAGACTAACAATCGAATGCCAAAAGGTCGAATTTGGATCTTTGTTTTGCAATTATGTTGCGGCTTATTTTACGAGTTTTTTATTCTTTTAAACTTGTACAGTTCTATTAATATTTTTTCTATTTTTTCGAACAATTATGTTGTTGGACACAAAGCGTTATTCTCATGGGTTCAAAAAAATTTATCAACCAAAAAAAAGTGCCGGTATCGAGACTCGAACCCAAGACCTTTGACATATCGAATCCGCGCCTTTGCCGTAACGGCTACCGCAGTTCGATGACTATGAGATGGTCATTTGCCAATATAAGCCACTTAATAATGGGATGAACTGTATCAATGATCAAATGAACAAATGAATTTTATGTAGAGCTATTCTCTCGACTTTCTATTGTGGGTGTATATTATGTGTGTTTATTAATGTTTGAACATGACTAATAAAGGGTAATTCAAAAAAGGCCAATGCAAAATTTATTAAACGTTTTTGTGACCTCGACTCCCTTCGAAATTTCTTTAGAATAAATCAAGGGGCAAAACAGTAAGTGTTGCATAAAATTATAATTTTTATTGAAAAAACATGTACTGTCGATCATGCTATTAAGAATACATTGTATCATAGTTATTTTGTATTTTTTTTCTTCAATTTTGTTCTTTTTAAATTTTTGAATTTTGAAATCATATATCGGAAAAACGATGAAACTGAGAACAAAAAATCATGTATTCTTTTTTTTTAAATTTGTTGAAAGTAGCACAGCTGTCATAAAGTACAAAATATTTGTTTAAAAAAATTTGAAAGTAAGGTTGTAAGGTTAGGGTGAAATTAGATTTTTTGTTGCACCCGTCTTGACCAAAGCCGAGGGACAAACTCTTTGAAATAAATATGTATAAGCGTGATGATAAACATTTAATTATGGAGATTTTTAATTCCTTAAAATGAAGGAATTTTATGAGCTTTTTTTCTATTTTTAGTAATATTTTTTCGCAGTTTTTTTCCATTTTCAAATTATGAGGAGGTTTTCTAATAGTTTTATGAGAAATAGTTTTATTCAAACAGTTTTAAAACGAAAGAAAAATCTCGTTTTTTATATGACATTTTATCAATTAAAGTTAAATTCTCGAAATAAGTATTTTTTATTTCTCGAGATGTTTCAATATGATTAAGTAGAATAAAAAAGGCATCTTTTACCCTGGATTTGAGGGATGGTTCAAAATCTTGTACCTACCGGATTAATTACTTTGAATTTTTTAATAAAGTACACCGTTTTCAAATAATTCGCATCTTAGAGTATTTTTTTGAAAAAAAAAATGAAAATGAATAAAAAAGTTGCAATACAAAAATACTGCACGTAAGAAAAACAGTGTCATAAAATTAGTCCACAATTTTCAACTCGCGATGTATTGGAAAATTTTGTTTCGATTATCAATGTAAAAAAAATGTAAAATCTAGGATAACATTCTGAAAGGTCTTAAAACATTTATTTTGGACATTTTCGGAAATTGGGCTACATTTTCAAATTTCTTTGAACAAAATTCTTTAAAATAAAAAAAAGCAGAACGTTTTTCAAACGTTTCATTTTCAACATTAAAAATCGATCCAAACGTTTTCGAGATATTGCGAGTTGAAAAATGAGGGTTAAAAAGGCAACAAAGTCAAAAAAATGTTTCCCAGTTTTTCGAAAAACTTTTTTAATGGGGTTGGGTTTCCATCATAAAATATTTTTGAATTGCAAAAAAAAAAACATTGTTTTTTTTTTCAAAATAAATCTCCTTAAAATGCCTTTCACTAGGAAACAGTGCATTTTATTAAAATTGTAAAAAGTCATTTTATATTGCAAATTTATCTTTGCACTGAAAAATAATTTTTGAAATTTTGTTTGAAAATTTACCAAAACCTACCTTTTTTTTCAAAAAATCATATCGACGATACCGGATTTTGCACCATCCTAAACTCTAGCGCAAATGTTGCCTTTTTAATCTACTAAGAAAAATAATTATACAGTCCAGTTTCGATTATCCGAAGTTTCGACTATCTGAAGGTTTGTATGTAATTTCGGATAACCGAATCATGAACAAAAAAAATCGTGTTTTTTAATCTTCTTACTTTTAACATAAAATTCAAGTTCGGCGACCTATTTTAGTCAATTTTCAATGGTTGACAAATTATTAAATTAAATAGTGCATTTTTTCAATAATGCATCCCCGGCATTTTTGCCGCCTTCTTGGATTAAAAAAATCGAAATCACTCTAGAGTAGTTAAGGGGTCAGATTTAGGCTCAACAATCAAAAATAAGACAACGAAAAAATTTTTTTTTCGTGATTCGATTATCCGAAATAAAATTTTACCAAGGCCTTCGGATAATCGAGTCTAGACTGTATGATAACTTTTGTTGATAAAATGTAAAAAACACGTTATTTTTTCCGTTGAACTACTTATTTTTCTATAAGAGTTAGGTTTTGAATTTCCCGGGAAATGTTTTTTTTTAATTCCCGGGATCCCGAGATATTTTTGAAATAGTTTAAAAAAAAAAATTTAAATACATTTGTAGAGTTTTTAAAGCTGGAAATCATAGAATAAGTTGATCTTCATGAACTGGTGATAATCTCCACTACAATTTAATCTTGAAATCAATCGAAAATATCAAAGTCAATATGGTTTTAACAGCTGTCCCAATTCATTATATTTGCCCTGATTTGCCCCGGATGCCAGTATCTTTACGGAAAAAAAGTAAATTCCTGAAATCGTGAATTGTGTATTTTCATGTGTATAGTGCAAATGCACCATGCTCATGAAAAAAATCTTTTATTTTCCTAAATTCATGAACACTGTTCACGATTTCCGGAATTGTTTTTTTTTTCTTTGTAAGGAAAACATATGAAAGTTTATTTGGAAAAAAAAATGTTGAACATAAATATAATACCGAACCTTTAGAAAATATTAAGAATATAATTAAAGAGCTAGACAACTTGTGGATCTTAACACGAACATTTTAACAATTTTCTTTAATAAGCCAAATTTGTGCAATTTAAGTGCTTTAAAATTGTATCGATTACTAAGTATTCAACTGTTCCACTATTTTCACAATCAAATCTGAATTTTTTTTACCAAAACATGCATTTTTCATTCAATTTCGGGTTAACCGGGACAAAATTTATAAGATCCCGGGATTCGGAATTTTCCCGGGAAGGACGCACTACAAAATAGCTATTTAGACATTTACCATATTTTTTTACATTTTAATTACAGTTAGATGTACTAGAATTTTAATAGTTTAAATAACTGTTTTTGTATTTTAGAAAGATACCATTTTTTTTTCGCGGCATTTGCTTCCGAAGAGCACAACGGAGACCACATGTGTGCCCGGGTATGAATTATGAGGGGCCAGCGTGCCACGTCTGTATTGGCTCCGTACAAATTTGAAACTGAAGATCATGAATCACTCAGGGCATGTTCGGCCCAGCTGGCTGGGAAAATTGTTTTCTCGTGAAACGACGTTGCTTGATTTATTGGAAATTACAAATAGTTTACCATTATTTCATTGTTTGATAGATTCCATGTAAAATTAGTCTGCAAACGCACATTGAATTTCCAACTCACCGTGCTAATTATCGAATTTATCCAACACCTATAGAAATCAGTCATATATATTATATTTCATTACTATCCTACGCTATAATAAGCCCAAAACCGCAACCAATCCCGCGTTTAAAATAACACAACAAAGCACTGCATGATTGTCGTCCCATAAGCGGATTATGTGATGATTCAGTCAAACTCAATTAAATTTAATTAATTCGATGGAGTTTTAGCATACTTGATAACCACCTGCGCAAAAATTGCTCTAATTAACAAATGGGTACTTTTTGAGGCAATTGTTTTGCAGTTAATTTTCAACACTTTTTGAGTAAAAAAAAATTAAAAAAAAAACGAGAGGAAAACGTTCGGCAATGTCCGAGTACCTTTCCTGGAAGAGCTGGCAAGCCGTAAATTTAATCACTTTCTCCGCTGCAGTTGGTTGGCCCGTGCGTGACACAATCGAGCTTAACTCACACAAGCCTACGTAAAACCTACCCAAAAAAAGTACTTCTCGAATGAAATGATTGGTTAAATAATCCTAGAAAAAAAAAAACTGGAATTGTTTTTGTTTTTTCTTCTGATTTCACACATTGACGTGTTGGGTGGGAAAAACTGGGATTTTTCCACCCCCAAAATGGGAACCAGTTGGTGTTGATGGTGGTAATAATAAAGCAAATTTGCGCAACAAATGCGCCAAACGGAATAAAAAATTGGTGCCAGAATGATTTTACTTTTATTATTGCTTCAATTGCATTTCATTTCCTGTGCGTGGGCGCGTTGTTTGGCAAATTAAGCCCGGTATTAATTTGAAACATTGGGTAAGCGAGCCCTTAATTTTATTTGGGAGTGTGTAACATGTAAAACCAGGGATTTTAAAATCACACTTGTTTTTATATTTCGAGTCTATTTGAGGATTGCCTTTGCTTTATATTACTTATTCAATGTCGGTGAATAAATTCTTTTGGTTTAACATATTTTCAGTTCATTCCGAACATAATCCAGCACTTTAACCTTGATTTTTAGGTACCGCTAACCTGAGTGACATTGATAACTGAAGAGATTCTGATAGTTTAATTTTTTAATTTTTTCTAAATTAAAAGTGCAAATTACCATTACGAACGTAATGTTATGGAATTATTATAATGTTGGTAAAGAAGTTTTCAAAGCATTTCACGAAGAAGTTTAAATTGTTAGTTAACGATGATTACGTAAAGTACAGAAAACGAAGTTGACTTTTTAGCTGTCGGCCACCATTGCTAGCACCAACCACTAGTGTCTTCCTTTTTATCTACAAGGACTTCGCCGCCCTGGGCTCCTAAGTGTATGAAAGTATGGCACGGAGCGACGGCGCCGAATACCCATATTCACACAAAGAATTTTAGAGCGCCCGCCGCGGGATTCGAACCGGCGACCTCTGGATTGTGAGTCCAGTGCGCGGTCCGATTGATCCACACGGACCAAAAAAAGCGTAAAGTACAGTCAAGATTCAATTATCCAAATGCCTTGGCAGAATTTCTCTTCGGATAATCGAATTACGAAAAAAAATTGTTTCGTTGTTTTATTTTTGATTGTTGACCTTACGTATGACCTCTAAACTACTCTAAAGTGATTTAGAATTTTAAAATCCTAGATGGTGGCTAAAATGACCGTGATGAAATATTAAAAAAAAGCATTTTTAATTTAATAGGCAATCAAACATTCAAATTTGACTCAATTGGGGTCGCAGAATTCAAATTTGATGCTAAAAATAAGAAAATTTAAAAAATACGATTTTGTTTTTGCTCTTGATTTGATTATCTGAAGTCCCATCCAAACCTTCGGATAATCGAAACTTCGGATAATCGAGTCTGGACTGTATTGATAAATTGGATAAATTTAATAATCACAAAGTTTGTTGATTTTCTCATAAAAATGTGTATGATCGAGAAATAAATTGCATTTTTAGACTATTTATGGAGTTTGATGTCTCCACTGTCGAGTTACGCTTCGATTTTTTTTTCATGGTTATCATTTCCCATCGCTTTATTATAGTGCAATTTTCTGTAAAAGTAATCTTTTAATTGTTTCTTACATGTGGAAGTTGTTCAAAAATTTAATAACTTTAAAATTAAATCAATGAAGAAAAACAGACACTAATGTAGCAATTCAATACTGTTAAGACTCAAATTAAAAAAAAAAACAGTTTTAAAAATTTCTGAATTCAAAACATCATAAATTTAAAATTTAGAAATTTTTTTTTAGTTTAACATTTTAAGTTTTCTTAATTCATAATTTCTGTAATTCTTACATTAATTGATTTTAATGTTCTTAAATTGTTAAAATCTCATTATTTTTTTTATTAGGTGCTAAAGAAATATATTTAATCTTTCAATACTTAAATTCTAAAGCGCCGCCATTTTTGCCATCATCTTAGATCAGTCAACTTTGGAGCATTTTTGGCGTCATTTTTGGTTAGAGAAATTTGAGAAAAATAACAATTCGTGTTTTGATTAACTTGGCTTGACTGAAACTTGGCCAGGACTTTGGATATTCGAGTCCTACACACTTCTCAGTTGTCTATTTTGAAACTTTTAGTTTTAATCATTTTTGAGCCTTAAATTCTGGATTTATTTTTCAAATTTGACTGTTCGAATTGTGATTTAAAGGAATGTATTTTTTATAAATCATAAATATTTGTTTTACGTATTTAATTTTTTCACATTGCAGTTTTTTTGAATTTAGAATATTTTAAAAAAATGAATTTTGAAATTTAAAAATAATTTCTAAACATAGAATTTAAAAATTAACCGCTTTTCAGTTTACGTATTTTAAATTTCTGAATATCTGATTTTTTGAATTTTCCTGCCTAATGATCAATGTTTCGATTTTTCCCTTGTGTTTACTTTACTTATTTTTGCCGATTTTAGCGTGACGTATTATATGGATGATGCCTTGGCCGTCTCTTAGGCGCTTTAATATGGATTTTGCTGTTTCTTCTGAGCTCCGTACTGAGCTTTAGGTTAATTAAGTCAAATTTGAGGATTCTCACTAAATAATCAGAAAAATTAAAAAAATCTGATTTTTAAGCGTCATTCTTGAAAATTTTTAAACATTAAGTATCACAAAGAGCTTTACAATTATAAAGATGCCAAAATATAGCAAAATATCAATAAATATATTAACATATTCGTTTTTTTATAGTTTTACATCTTTTTATATCTTTTTGGTCTCAGAATTCAAATTTAGTTAAAAGCCTAAAATATCCCTATTTCATTTAGAAAATCTAAAAATAACCGTTTCATAATGTATTCTAAACAAATGTTTACATCGACTGAAAAAGTTTTTACGTGAAAAAGTATATTTCTAGCAATTATTTTTTGTTTGCCTATAGAGGATTTGCAGCAAAGCCAAAAAACACATGCGCTACCTATGAACAAGTAGCGTAAACCTATGATTTTTCGAAAAAATGTGTTTTTACCTTCAAAATCAACATTTTTATAAAACTTATTCCGGATTCGGATGAGAAAAATTATTTCCAACAATTTGGTGTACAACATTCCAATATTTGTTTGATTTTTCTATGAGAAAATTGTAAATTTAGTAAAAGATAGTTATTTGGACTATTAGGCAACAAAGTCTGTCAAAAATCAATAGAAATTGTTGAATATACGTTAACACATCTGTTATCAAATATATAAATGCTTATTTCGTTGATATATACCAGGAAACTAATTTTTTCGTGTTCCAAAACATGTTTTTTAAAGAAAAAGTTCACAAAATTTTGCGCGCCCAAAAATTGATGTTCATTACTTTAAAGCAAAAATTTTTTCTCGTCTTTTGCAATTAGTTTCATTAGGATTGATGCAGGATATAATGAGAAATAAGCGATTTTGTTCTTCAATCCAGCAGAAAGGAATACGATTTTTGGCAAGTAACCTCATTTTGGCGCCACCTACATTTGAAACACAGTCGCGCTGCAAAACCTCAATTGATGCTAGCGATTTTTTTTAATTTTCGGAAAAACAATAAAATTTGTAGCGATGTATTTTTGAGCTTCTCTCTTTTGTTTTATAACATCATTAGACTTGATTGTCTTCAGATTGTTTACAAACAACGATGTTTGACGTTTGAACTGAAATTCTTTCCGATAATCTTGACGCTCTTTTTTCGTTATTTCGCACAAGAGAGAAAAAAGCTCTCTTGAATTTCTCACTCAGTGAGAGCGCAATGAAATTGTTTTGACGAAGATTCATCCCCCTTCACTGGAAATGATAATAAGGAAGTGCAATGTAAGCACGTAACCACAAAGTAAACTTTATGGCAAGAAACGGCGAAAAATGAGCGCAAAATAATGAGCGATTTTCTCAAAACAAACACTCGCTAATAAATCACCCAACCTAATAAAACAATCACAGAACCAACCGAAAGTGCACCAATACTTTCGCGAGTTGCGCAACCTTGGCGCTAAAAAAAACACAAAACTAATAAATATGTTTTCGCTCAAGATGCAGCAGCGTCGTGTTCCCAAGCCAAAATTCCGATACTGTGTTGTTCCATTAGACACACAGTACTCTTACATCGAAGAAAAACAATAACAAAAGGGGTTAAAAAAGCCCTAATAAAACCATCAACTCAACAGAAGCGTTTGTTGGTGAGAGAGAGGAGAGATCACCGATCGCGCGCATCACTCAAGAGAGTGAGAGAGCGGGAACAAAAGAATGCTGTTTGAAAAACAATGAAACTGAAAGTTTTCACGCCGCCGGCGTATGATGCTAATTATTTTTCTCACACATGTGATACCTAGAAGAAAAGAAGAAACAAAAAGTGGTGTTGGAGAAGAAAGAGACGCAACAAAAAAGAGAGGTTGTAACTAATTCTGCATGAATGGGCCGAGCTTTGCGATTTAGGAAGTGAATTTTAAAGTGCACACATAATCATCACACGAGAGTGAGTGAGTGTGCGAGTTAAGATGAGATAATCTCGTGAGAATTTGCGCGTGAAAGATCGCGACTTCAACGAGTGAAGAGGTAGTGCAGCTTGGCAATTGTCAAACGCAGGGAAAGTGTCAAAGGAGGCTGTCAACAATGTTGTTGTTGTCTTTCACTTTCTCCAGGAACCAATCATAACAAATCATTGACCTTGTCATCACTTTCATACACTCAAAAATCAATTAAGAATGATGTTTTCATCAATTTTACAGTTAGCTTGATTGCACCATAAAACTTATTTTTTTCAGTGTTTACAAACACTGTTCATCAACGAAAAACGACAACAATCCTAATGACATTCGAAGTTTTCTTTCAAAGGATGGAAAAAATCATTGTCCTCATCCGTTTTGACATTTGACGTTTAACCTGTCAAAAGTGCTAAACATTAATTAAAATTTCACCTTTGTAAACAACAATAACCCCTCTGCAATTAACTATAATCACCACAAGGGAGCAATAAAAGGTGAAAATGTAATGTAAACAACACTTGCCGGGATGTGCACCTTTGCTGTTTGTTTTTGTCTTGTGACTTTTGACAGGTAATAATGACAGAGAGAGAGAGGTGGGCGAAAGTTGGCGTGGGTGATGAAAGCTCACGCTCCACCACGGCTCACTGGACACTGCTGGGGCACTTATTACCGGCACTATGTTGCGAGGGAAGTTGGGGAGGTGTAATTAACGCGCGCGCAAATTGCTGCGGCTAAGTTGGTCGGACGTGCGGGTAAACTTAAATGGTGTTGGTTTTATGGGCTTTTGGGTGAGAGAAATTTTGAGGAAATATTTTTCTGAAAATGGAGTATATTTTATCAGTTTAAAATGTTCGAAAATCAGTGGGCATACAATCTGGAATCAACTGAAAACTGCACAAAATATGTTGCAAAACTTTTCTTTTGTTTAAAATTATGATCAAATTACATTGGAATTTGCTACCGCAAATGGTGAAGAAAAAAATGAGAACTACATTTTGTTGTACTTTTTCTTCCAAAATAAGCCTGGAACTTTAAATTAAGATATTTTAAATCCCTCAATTTCAACCTCCAACTTCAAAACACTGAAGAGCGATTTTCCACGAATCCCGAAAATTTCATTTTATTTTATTGGTGTTTTTTTGTTGTCTTAGGCAATGCTGTATGTATTGAAGAGGACTGTTAAAAAAAGTATATTAACAGAAAAAAATAGTTGCCAATTTTTAAATTAGTTTTTTTCACAGAGCATCAATTTATTTTTTTTTAAGTATTATGTACTATACTTTTAAACGAAAAATCGAATTTTCAATCGAAAAGTTCTTTACAAATTGTTGATGAAATAGACCGTTTTTGAGATATGGCCACTTAAAGTTTAATTTTATCTATAACTTTGCAGTTTTTAGATTTTTTTTTTAAATTAGTGACCATAACTGACCGCTTCAAAAAAAAAAAACATTTTTTTTTATTGAAAATATCAAAAATTCTTAAAATTGTGCCCAAGAAGCATTGAAGATTGAAGCTCTGTTTGCTGTGATACAGCGGATTTAAGAAAAAAAAAACAAACAGGAAATTTCACCCAAACAGCCCCCCATTTTTTACGCTAGTATTTCAGCAAGTAATGTTCCAATTTTCAGAAAAAAAATAATTGCCGATTTTTAAATATTTTTTTTTTCACAGGGCATCAATTTCCCCATCTTTTTTTTAATTTTTTAAAACACTTTTTAATGCAAAATCGAAAATTTCTTTTCAAGAATGTTGATGAAGTACACCGTTTTTGAGATATGGCCAGGAAAAGTTCAATTTAATCTATAACTTCGCAGCTTTTCGATTTTGAAAAAAAAAATGAGAAGATTCTGAAAACATGACATACATTTAAAAATTGATATTAATTCAATATAATGCTCATTTGAAATGCAAGTCTTGTTCTTTTTTGCCTTTCTTACTAAAGAAAGGTATAGTGTTTGCTTTTGGCTCCGACTCCAATTCAAGCTTCGTTCTCAAATCATTTCTCGAGAAATATAAATTCGAAAAATTTGCAAAAAATCATGGACGATCGATTTTCGACGCCCGATCGATTGACAATGACAGAATTGGTCTACCTCCAATATCCGAATTATGGCGCTTAATTTACTGTAGAGCACGCGTGACGTCCGTGTGTGGTAAAAAAGTGCTCAATTTTGTGGTAGGGGGTTTCTCAGAGCCCACATTATGGATTTAAGCTCTCTTGGGCGCATTTGAAAGGGGATGTGCTGAACCTGAACCAGTTCCATACCAAATTTGAATTTATCCATTTTTTATGGGAACTCGGAGTGTGTTTTCACTAAATCAGGCGATTTTCAAATGAAAATTCGGTCGAAAATTGAAGTATTGAAATCGTTTATTTATCCAAAAAATTGCATTTTTCCAGCCTTACATCCTCCCAAATTTTCATCCACGTCGGTAATGTGGTTCTTGATTTACAGCTTGTGGACTAATTCACTGTGAGGGGGAAAAACCCCTAAAAAAGGTAAAAACCAACTTTCACCAAATGCCAAAACTATTCCTTTGGCATTTTATCTAATTTTTTTTCTCCACATCATAATTTAGACCATACTCGATGATCTGAAACAAATTTGACCTCATTCGGGTTTACCGTTCTGATTTTAGAAAATTTCCATTTTTGCCTTTCTTACTAAAGAAAGGTATAGTGTTTGCTTTTGGCTCCGACTCCAATTCAAGCTTCGTTCTCAAATCATTTCTCGAGAAATATAAATTCGAAAAATTTGCAAAAAATCATGGACAATCGATTTTCGTCGCCTCGTCGCCTCGTCGACAAGTTGTCAAGTTGAGCTTCACATGCAGACGCGAGCAATGCTGGCGCGTAATGCTGGCGCGAATAGAGTTTTGATACTAGATTACCCCCTTTTAGTGCAAGTTGCTTTATCGATTGCTCGTTCATCACATATCGCCTATCATTATTTTCTATGCTAAGCTTCAGTGAACGCAAACTTGACGCAAGCAGCTATCTGTTCTGAAGCCTCATGCCCATTCTTTTGCCTTTTTTTTTTGTTTTGCTCATTCTCTGATCGAACTCTGAGCGAACGAATTTCTGGGAAACGTCTAAGCTTCCCATGTGCCAGTGACAACGCACATCGCGGGTTTGGTTTTCTAGCTTCGGTACTAGCCTTTTTGTGTATTAGTATTTTTGTGCATCGTACCAGCGCACCAAGGTGGTGTATTCGGTACGTTTGCGTTTGTCGTAGTGAAGTCCCACCGAGCGCTCAGCCGTTGTATGCTTCCCAATCCCAAAAACGCCTAAATGCATACTACATACTCATGCATACTTATTGAAAGCTCACAATTTTGCATAACGCCTAAATGACAGTTTAGTGAATTACAGTAGGCGTTTCAAAGCTTTCAAGAACATTTATGCGGCTTTACCGTTACATCGTTGTTTACAACACGGAAAATTCTCGGGTGTTGAAACACTTTCTGCTAGTCATTTTGTAACCACTTTAACGCATTGGAGCAAGACGGAATTATTTTGTTTTCTCGTTAATTCTTGATATTTTGAAAAGTGCAAAAAAAAAACACTCAGAGAATACGAACAATTTAGCGATATGCAGAAAACATTACGAACATCGCAAATTGTGAGCTAATTCTCTGTCTCAAAAACAATGTGTTCTGATTTAAAAAATCGAAAATGCTTGTGTGCGAGCACAGCTTACAACCGGCCATGGCAAATGGGGCAAAAACCAGCGCTTTTCAGTTATATGAAAAAATATGGTTGAGTTTCGAATTGTATTATGAATGGACCATTCTTTATTTTGCTATTTCTTTGAAAAAAAAATCAACTGCCGTTAACTTCCTTTTGTAAGAAAGGCTCTATCTCACCCCAGGTGGGATTAAATCGGGTTTGTTCTTTATTGTGTTTAAGATTTCGAATAAATCACAATTTTTAATCCAATTTGATTCAATTTGATTAAATCTCTTCTAAATTATTTCTTTTATTTCTATTATATGACATGACTAAAAAGCTTAAATTTTTTTTGAAGCTGTCTAATAAACGAAACGAAAACAAATAAAATGATACCAGTCAATGTAAAATTTTGGATACGTTAATTTCGTGTTTTATTTAAAACATATTTGAGTAATTATCTTTAACGGTGCACATCAATAAGAGCTATTGCACCAAGTTTTTTGTTAAATACATTTAAGTATCTTCAAAATCACGGGAACTATCGATATGATTTTTTATTCATCCTGAAAAAAAAAAAAACTATATTTCCCGTAGTTTTGAGGATACTAAAAAGTCTGTAGCAATAATTTGGGTGCAAAAGTTCTGTTTGATGTGCACCCTTAAACAGCTGTCTTAATTCGTTAAATTAGTCCTGATTTTCCCCAAATGCCGGTGTTTGATGGTAAATAAATAATCATGATATTTTTTTTCAAATTTTGAATCATAAATATAAGTAAATATAACACTTAGTTTTTTATATATTTAAAATTAAAAAGAAAATATTTGAAGGCAATTTCTGGATCCCTAAATAAGAATTTTATCAATTCTTCCCTAATAAGTATAACATATGCTGATATACCTCGAATACAATATTCAATGCTTTAACACTCTTATCGATTAATAAGTATTCAATTGTTTAAATTTTCCAGAACCAAAACTGAATTTCCAGACCAAAATTTATTTTTTTCTCCAATTTCGGAAATTCCTAGCACAAAATATGAACAAATCCCGGGATTCAGAAATTCTCGGTTTTGGAAAAATCCCGGGAATTCCCGTGACAAAATTCCACACACATGCACACATATTTTCGATTGCAACTGCACTTAAAATAATTTTGGTTTAGATTTCTAGATTACATTTTCAAAAGGTCATATCTTCATAGGAAACCCATGACTCATAGGTTGTTTTGAAAATTTACTCTTGATTTATATTTAAAAAAAAATATTATTCGAATAATCCGAGCTTGGCGGTAAATTATTTGTCGCAATTCACTATCACTCAAAAATTGCGGGTTTTAGGTCCCCTGAAACATTAAAATAATAAAATTTAAAAAAAATGCGGATTTTGGCAAATTGATTTTTGTAAAAATATGTGAAATTAAAAAATTGGCTTTATATTCCATGTGCGTACTTTTTCTGTATAGTCCTCATCAATACTTACAACTTTGTCGAAGATACCAAATCGATTAGAAAATTCCTTTAAAATATACAGATTTTCGAAGATTTGCGTACCTTTATGGAAGGACAGCTGTCAAAATTGTATGGATTGAAGACTGTTATGGACACAAAATGACGTCTTCGGTTTTAGGAAAGTCTCAAAAAAGTTTGAGCCAAAATCGGCCGATTTCGTAAAGAACTGCTCTAAATTTTTAGATATGGTAGAAATATTTTTACAATTTTGATTAAACTAATAATTTTAAACATTTTACAGTACATATGCGAACATTTTCGAAGTTTCATTTTCGATAAGCGAGCTTGGTCTGTGTTGATTTTTTTTTTAATTTAATTTTATTTTAAGTTTACTTTTTTTCTCTATGTGCTAAATTTTAGTATAAACTTCCTTGTCAGATATAGTTAATTTACACCGTATTCTTCAGAAGCTATTCGTAAAACGATCTTTTGATCAGGATTGTGCAAATCTTAAATAACATACAATTTAGAATTTTCAGACAACAGACAACAAGGTACAGATTTTTTAAAGCATCAGATTAAAACAGATTTTTTATTAGAAACCTGCCTAAATTATAAAATAAGTTGTATGAAGACTGTATGCTTAAAGAAATAAGGATGCAAAAATAATATTCATTCTAAGGTTGATCTAGAAAAATTAAAAAAAAAATTAAGGAAATAAAAATCAACAGCTGAAAACTGCAATCTACCAAACTTCCTTTTTCCCACCAACGCTCCGTCGCATGTTCAGCTTATATTTTTCCAACCCGTCACCTCATCAATCCGTCATTAATTCACTTCCCACTTGTTTTATTTTTATCATTTCAATTTTCCTACCCACTTTTTGTTTCCGCCAAACAAAAACGCTGCCCTCCCACATGTGCTGTGTGTGTTGTATGTTATCCAAAACCCGAATCAAACCCTATTTGCAAAACAACAACCCACCTCCCTCTTTTTGCACCGTTCACCCGTTCACACGAGAACCTAATCCCCCTCATCTTGATGGCCCCCCGAAAAGTGAGTAATCACCCCCGCGTCACATTTTCCCACCCGTATGGGTGCACGAAGAGAGACAAAAACATGAAATTGTTACGAAAAGTCGTAATTTCTAATTAATTTCAATTTAATTTTGTTACTATTTTCAGCAACACAAATTTTAAGCTAAATTTTAAGTTTTGTAAAATTTTCTGAAATTGTACTTTTTTCCGTGAAATTTTCTCAATTTCTTCCCTCCGTGTCTCACGAAACCAAACAAACGCTAATTTTTGTACATTATTTTGCTGCCGTTTTTTTTTTGTTCATTTTGCTTCCGCTGTCGTTTGTGGGTGGCCCCAATGGGTGCCCTCCCCCAACCTGCCCCTTCTCACGAGGGGTGCCCAAATGGGCTGCACGAAAGCCAACTGTATTAATATGGTAATAAAAATTGTGCTCACGCGAGCCCTTAAGTTTCAACGGAATGAACACGACCGAAAAAAGTTGTCTCGAGGAAACTTGGACAAAACAGCAAAAAAAAACACAATTCTCGCCGAAGGAAGTTTATAAATTTGGACTACTTTTTCATAATTATCCCCATTCCCGTCGTCGTCGTCGACGACGAGATTGTGGAAAGCATGTCGTGCGGTGGTTCACCAGTTGGAAGTTGTTATTTCTTTCTTTCATGAATACTTAACGAAACTGGAACTACATGTTATTTGCTTCCGGTTTTTGTTGCCATTGCACAAAAAAATTCACAGTAAAAAATGTGTAAATTTGGAAAGTGTAATTTTGGAAGGTTGAACTTACCTCTTTAATGATGTAATTTTACCTCAATTTAGACTGAAAAAGTGACATTACACCAGAAAAGAAGCAAAATTACACCCTTTCAGAGGTAAAATTACACATTTTTCTGACATAAAAGATTTCCCAAGTAACAATTTAAGTTTTAAAACGATCTAGAAGAGATTATTAAGAGTCGTTGGCCAAAAATGGTTATAAAACATTTTAGTTCTACATGCTGTATTAAACACGAGTTAAAGCTGAGTTAAGTGCAAAGTGGACTATTTTAGGAGGTTATGAAGATCAATTTTCAAGGATGTTTTAAAACGATATAATCTAGCAGATAAGTTTTAGCAATGTCTTCAAAGACTCTTGCTGAATTAAATAAATCTTGTGTAAATGATAAATGGTTTTGGAGTATCCTGGAAGACTTCTTAGCGACTGTAATAAATCAAGATATAAATGGAACAGCTCTTGAAGAAAACCAAACGTGCCTTAACTAGATCTTATTGAATTCAAAAATATTATCATCAAAACCATTCTGTCTTATGGTGTACCCTACTTGATAAACAAGTATTAGAAAATTATACAAGACAAAAATTTACAAGGAAAATGCTATATTGAAAAATAAAACATGCATAATTTAGTGAACATATCCAAAAAGTTCATGCCATTAAAAAATGATCGAATAATTTTTCAAGATGCCTCGAAAAAATACTGCTCGCCTTGTTGAATCTTTAAATAACCTACAAGATTTTCATGCCAAAATACGTTTAATTTCTGATATCTCTCAAATATTCAACATGGCTGCGATTTTTTGCCCAATTTCTTGCCTCTCAATATGGCGAAAATCGTTAAACCATTCTTTTCTTGATTAAAACCATGTTAAATGTAATTATTCTAAGCATGCTCTTGGTGGGGACTTCTGAAGAACTGTAGGAATTGTGAAAGACTTGATATTGCTTTAACCAAGGCTAAATCACACGTTGCACTGGCCGTAGCGCATGCTTGTATCGATGGTGGAAAATAGATCCGGGTAGTGAAAATTTCTGGACCAACACGGGAAAAGGGTGGACAAAAATTTCGACTGTGTAGCTAATTTTCAGGTTCACATTACTCGGACACTCAAACAACAGCAATCCTCTCCAGCTTTCTTCCGCAAAGGGGATTTAGATGAGTAGTTACCTGTTGTCTAAGAACTTTAATAATAATTGTTCCAAATTTGCATGCGCCCTTTTTGATTGTTGCTGTAGATTTGATCATAATTTTCTCTCTAAATAAATAAACACAATAATAGCTCTGTTTTTTATTCATATAACATTAACAATACTGCGGAAAAACATACTACATGACAAAACGTATTCCAAAGTGTCAATTATTTGGTTTGGCTTTATTTCGTCACATATTCTATATTTCACTTTATCATGAACATGATCATGGTTTTCGTCACTTTTTCTTTATTTCACATACACATTTACAACGTTTGTCATAGGTTTCATCCGCCACAGAAAAAATAATCACAAATAACACTTTTTATTCTCTTATTAATCGATCACCTAACCTCTAAACTGCACTGAACAAACTGAGCGTAGCAATACATGCAACAAAATATTCATGGTTTTAATTAAGCCATTTCTAAAACTGAAGAGTTTTAATCTTATCTTCAGGAAGCCGTTGTGAATTTAAAACATTCTTGAACAAATCAACTTATTCTTGGACAAGAAAATGCCGTTTTGGAAGTTGAAATAGTTAATTTGAACGCTAGTCAAGTTAATAATTTAAAAAAAAAAACACATTTGCTGCCTCGTTAGTTTTCATCCAATGATGGATTACGAATCAGCATAGACATTGCACAACACTAATTTTCTTCAATCCTCAGAAAAAATCACAAACTAGAGACGGCATGGTTCGACTGCTCCTTGAATAATTTTAACCGCAAACAAATCACTTTTCGCTTTAAATGGTTTTCACAGAGATAGCAACAATAATGGTAACGGAATTTTTATTTCATAATCTGTAAATTCACACAAAATGTCTCCTGCAACTGCGCTGCTGCTGCTGCTCCATGATTGAAATGTTGCTTTTGACAGCTAAAGTCCTACGGTTTTGGAACATGCAACTACTAGCACAATTGGTTTTAAGATGGTTTTATTTGAGTCACTAGAAGAATGCTTGAAAATCTTATTTAAACTAATAAATAAAACTGTTCCGACAGTCTTGAAAACCTACTAGAAAAGTTTTCAAGATATCTTGAAAGAAAAGCGATGATAGAACTTGATAGGATAATTCAAAGTTGTTATAAAACTTGGTAACATTTTCCAAAGCTTTAATAAAACTTGTGAAGAGTATTAGGCAAATCGTTTGTTACTTGGGTTACCCCTTGTCAGATGCAATATTACCATGTTTTTTTTTTTTTGCTGTGTTTTGTGAAGTTCTTAAAAAAGAAAAGAATTATTAGAATTTGTTAATATTTAGTAAAATTCATTCAAAGTTTTTCACATTTGATCTCTAAAATTCTCCATGGTTACACTTCAAAGGAAATCCCTTTCCTTCTCTAAAAATCTAAAAAAAATTAGAAAAAATCGCAACCTCCAAACTTTGTCCATTTCCAGGAGCAACCAACAGCAAAACAACCAAAATCGGAAAAAAAAATCTGCCGAAATCAACGCAATACAGCTAAACACAAAGGATTCTTTTGAAATCAGCCTTTTTAGGAGACCATTGAGCTAGAAATCCAACGATGAGCCTTACACGAATCGAAAGGAGCAACGCAAAAAACGGTGAAATGGCACTTTGGAAAGCAATTCAGGTCAAAACGTACCAATTTTCGGTCGACCACTTTGAACCAATCGAAAGGAGACTGAAATTGTGACAGAAATTGTGACTGAAATTGCAACTCAAATTGTGACTGAAATTTTGACGGAAATTGTGACAGAAATTGAGACTGAAATTTTTTCAGAAATTGTGACTGAAATTTTGTCAGAAATTGTGACTGAAATTTTGGCAGAAATTGTGACTAAAATTAAGACTGAAATTGCGACAGAAATTGTAACTGAAATTGCGATAGAAATTGTGACAAAAATTATGACTGAAATTGCGACTGAAATTGTATCCGAAATTGTAACTGAAATTTTGACTGAAATTGCGACTGAAATTGTGACAGAAATTGTAACTGAAATTGCGATAGAAATTGTGACAGAAATTTTGACAGAAATTGCGACAGAAATTGTAACTGAAATTGCGATAGAAATTGTGACAGAAATTATGACTAAAATAGCGACTGAAATTGTACCCGAAATTGTAACTGAAATTGCAAATGAAATTGTGACAGAAATTGTAACTGAAATTGCGACCGAAATTGTGACAGAAATTTTGACAAAAATTTTGACAGAAATTGTAACTGAAATTGCGATAGAAATTGTGACAGAAATTTTGACAGAAATTTTGACAGAAATTGTAACTGAAATTGCGATAGAAATTGTAACAGAAATTTTGACAGAAATTGTGACTGAAATTGCTACTAAATTGAAATTGCGACAGAAATTGTGACAGAAATTTTGATAGGAATTATGACTGAAGTGGCGACTGAATGTGACAGAAATTGTGACAGAAAATGGGACTAAAAACTAATGTAATGTAATTGCGACTGATATTGTGACAGAATTTGTGACTGAAATTGTGACATAAATTATGACAGATTTTGTGACAGAAATTGTAACTGAAATTGCGACCGAAATTGTGGCTAAAACTGCGACTAAAATTTTTACTGAAATTAAGAATGAAATTGTGACAGAAATTTTAACTGAAATTGCGACAGAAATTTTGACAGAAATTGTGACTGAAATTGCGACCGAAATTGTGACTAAAATTGCGACAGAAAATGGGACCAAAATTGAGACTGTAATTGCGACTGATATTGTGACAGAATTTGTGACTGAAATTGTTTCATAAATTATGACAGAATTTGTGACTTAAATTATGATTAAAATTGTGACTGAAATTTTTGATTAAAATGTGACCGAAATTGTGACTAAAATTGCAACTGAAATTTTTACTGAAATTGCGAATGAAATTGTGACAGAAATTGTAACTGAAATTGACACAGAAATTGTGACAGAAATTGTGACAGAAATTGTGACTGAAATTGCGACTGAAATTGCGACTGAAATTGTGACAGAAATTGTGCCAGAAAATGTGACAGAAAATAGGACTAAAATTGAGACTAAAATTGCGACTGAAATTGCGAATGAAATGAAACTGAACTGAAACTGAACTGAAACTGAAACTGAAACTGAACTGAAACTGAACTGAAACTGAACTGAAACTGAACTGAAACTGAACTGTAACTGAACTGAAACTGAACTGAAACTGAACTGAAACTGAACTGAAACTGAACTGAAACTGAACTGAAACTGAACTGAAACTGAACTGAAACTGAACTGAAACTGAACTGAAACTGAACTAAAACTGAACTGAAACTGAGCATGAGCATGAGCATGAGCATGAGAGACCACCCATGGTTGTCCTTCTCCGTTGCTGAACAGGACCGAAATATCCTATCAATACAACTGACCATACGCTTAAACGATCTAATGGTGTTTCCCTTATCAACAGCATGTATGAATGCGTAGAAAAGATAAAACATCAAGATCATTAAAACTAGATCTGAAGCAAATAGGTTATAGTCATTGGCCACCAACGGCGCCCGCCATGTCAGTTTGTAGATCTCGGGGGGATTGGGACGGGAATGTTAGTTAGCACAGGTTGCTACAAAGGGTGGGTTCTATACGATATCCACACCCCCACGTGTGCCGGAAAACTACTTCTACTTGGGATTTTGTTAGTGGGAAAGGGTAATGGCCAGGATTCATCATAAAGGATGATGATGCGACCCAATAATCAATAAATTTTGTTTAATGATGTGATGTATTATGCATTCTCAAGGCAAACAGTCGAAGGATGCGGATGAGATTATTCCCGGTTATTTGGTGTTGAGTTTAGCATAAATGATTCAATCTTAGACAGCCGGCTGTGGAAAGATAAAACCAAATAAAATGCGAAAACGCGAAACCGCTCGGACCGAAAAACACACACAATCGGGGGAAAAAAAAGACGGAAACGGCAACGAAAATCCGGCTTGCTGACCGCGACGCGAACCGTTCAAATTCTCCAAAGCAACTGTCAAACATCCCGAAATCACCCGGGTCGAAATACACACACAATCGGGGGGGGGGGGGGGGGAAACAGAGACGGAAACGGCAACGAAAATCCGGCTTGCTGACCGCGACGCGAACCGTTCAAATTCTCCAAAGCAACTCTGAACTAAAACTGAACTGAAACTGAAACTTTTAATTTTTAGTTTTTAGTTTTTAGTTTTTAGTTTTTAGTTTTTAGTTTTTAGTTTTTAGTTTTTAGTTTTTAGTTTTTAGTTTTTAGTTTTTAGTTTTTAGTTTTTAGTTTTTAGTTTTTAGTTTTTAGTTTTTAGTTTTTAGTTTTTAGTTTTTTAGTTTTTTAGTTTTTAGTTTTTAGTTTTTAGTTTTTAGTTTTTAGTTTTTAGTTTTTAGTTTTTAGTTTTTAGTTTTTAGTTTTTAGTTTTTAGTTTTTTGTTTTTAGTTTTTAGTTTTTAGTTTTTAGTTTTTAGTTTTTAGTTTTTAGTTTTTAGTTTTTAGTTTTTAGTTTTTAGTTTTTAGTTTTTAGTTTTTAGTTTTTAGTTTTTAGTTTTTAGTTTTTAGTTTTTAGTTTTTAGTTTTTAGTTTTTAGTTTTTAGTTTTTAGTTTTTAGTTTGATCATAAATGATAAATGATAAATGAGAAATGAGAAATGAGAAATGAGAATTGTGAATTGAGAATTGAGAAATGAGAAATGAGAAATGAGAAATGAGAAATGAGAAATAAGAAATGAGAAATGAGAAATGAGAAATGAGAAATGAGAAATGAGAAATGAGAAATGAGAAATGAGAAATGAGAAATGAGAAATGAGAAATGAGAAATGAGAAATTAGAAATGAGAAATGAGAAATGAGAAATGAGAAATGAGAAATGAGAAATGAGAAATAAGAAATGAGAAATGGGTAATTCTCTACCAACTCACACGAAATCGGGAAAAGTTGCCCCGACCCCTCTTCGATTTGCGTGAAACTTTGTCCTAAGAGGTAACTTTTGTCTATGATCACGAATCCGAGGTCCGTTTTTTGATATCTCGTGACGGAGGGGCGGTACGACCCCTTCCATTTTTGAACATGCGAAAAAAGAGGTGTTTTTCAATAATTTGCAGCCATGAAACGTTGATGAGATAGAAATTTGGTGTCAAAGGGACTTTTATGTAAAATTAGACACCCAATTTGATGGCGTACTCAGAATTCCGAAAAAAACGTATTTTTCATCGAAAAAAACACTAAAAAAGTTTTAAAAATTCTCCCATTTTCCGTTACTCGACTGTAAAAATTTTTGGAACATGTCATTTTATGGGAAATTTAATGTACTTTTCGAATCTACAATGACCCAGAAGGGTCATTTTTTCATCTAGAACAAAAATTTTCATTTTAAAATTTCGTGTTTTTTCTAACTTTGCAGGGTTATTTTTTAGAGTGTAACAATGTTCTACAAAGTTATAAAACAGACAATTACAAACATTTTGATATATAGACAAGAGGGGTTTGCTTATAAACATTACGAGTTATCGCGATTTTACGAAAAAAAGTTTTGAAAAAGTTACTTTTTGCGTTTCTCTTTGTTTCGTCGTCCGTGTCTGTCGCGGGTGACCATGAACGGCCATGATCGATGACGACCAACTTTTTCAAAACTGTTTTTTCGTAAAATCGCGATAACTCGTGATGTTTATGAGCAAACCCCTTATGTCTGTATATCAAAATTTTTGTAATTGTCTGCTCTACAACTTTGTAGAACATTGTTACACTCTAAAAAATAACCCTGCAAAGTTAGAAAAAACACGAAATTTTAAAATGAAAAATTTTGTTCTAAATGAAAAAATGACCCTTCTGGGTCAATGTAGATTCGAAAAGTACATTAAATTTCCCATAAAATGACATGTTCCAAAAAAATTTACAGTCGAGTAACGGAAAATGGGAGAATTTTTAAAACTCTTTTAGTGTATTTTTCGATGAAAAATACGTTTTTCCGGAATTCTGAGTACGCCATCAAATCGGGCGTCTAATTTTACATAAAAGTCCCTTTGACACCAAATTTCTATCTCATCACCGTTTCAGGCTGTAAATTATTGAAAAACACCTCTTTTTTCGCATGTTCAAAAATGGAAGGGGTCGTACCGCCCCTCCGTCACGAGATATCAAAAAACGGACCTCGGATTCGTGATCAGGGACAAAAGTTACCCATTAGGACAAAGTTTCACGCAAATCGAAGAGGGGTCGGGGCAACTGCTGTATGAGTTGGCGGAGAATTACCCAAATGAGATTTGAGATTTGAGAAATGAGATTTGAGAAATGAGAAATGAGAAATGAGAAATGATAAATGTTAAGAAAACTCCTCTTTTAGACAGAAACTGATCGTACCACCCTACTTTTCCGGCCTGCTAATGACGGATGCTGGTACAGACGGCGTTGGCACGTGGTTCCGGCATCGATTACGCTGATGCCAAAGCTTTTGAAGTTCCGCTCAAAGGAAACTCGAGTGGAGCTAATCCTCCCCCGTTTTCTCTCACAAACCAAACTAAATGTTACGCTTTTCGGCGTTTCACGACGTGGCTTTCAAGAAAAGGGAAAATTTAACTTTGTGAAAAGTGTTTAAACTTGGTAAATTTAGAAGGATTAGCGAGGCTGGCAGTTTGCGAAGCAAAGTTGATTGAAAATTCTCTTCGCGGAAGAATTGACGGATCCTAGCCCGAGAAACTAACGTAAATCTGCTAATGAGAATCGAACCGCTGTCAAGGGCTCCGCAAACTTGGGTGGAGCTATTCGCAGATGCGTGAAATTGTAATCCCACTTCTTTGCCTTCGATAAGTGGAACACAAAAAGCTCTCACTTTTCGCGTGGAAACTAATCCAACTTTTTCTTTCTTCCTTTCAGGACCATCAACCGGTAAGGAGATGATGACTTTTCCCTTTGCAGCACAAGAGTAAGTTTGTTTGCAGCAAAGAAAAGTGGGGAATATTAAATGTGGAGAATAATCTTTTCTACGAGTTTTTTTTTCTTTCTTTCGATATGGCATGCAAAAAGGGCGGAATTTTCCTGTCCAGTTCATCAAGTTCTCACCTTGGGTGGAACGAGAGCTTTGCATCTCTAAAGGAGTGCTAACGACTTTTGCATCCTTTCAGGTGGAATTATCTCCACTCATCTGTGTTTTGTGCCGAGGTAACGAAGTTTGTTCTATTAGATGAGAAACATTTGCTTTGTTGAGGTTTTGTGAGTTGAAATTTTAATTTGTTTTTTTTTTTTTCATTTTGAAAAGGAATTCATCTAAATTTAAAGCTTGGATAAACTCCAAAGTCCTTCAGTTTATGCAACACACAGAGACACACTCATTATCCGGGAAAAGTCCCATCCATTCGACGAATGTGTTTCAGAAGCATCCACTTCCGGTTTCCGGAAACAGCAGCATCAGCAACACCCACACATGCTTTACATTTCACTCACACCAATCATTAAAATCAACATTTCAAGCACAATATTGATTCTTGCTTTCGCCTGCAATTTTCCCACCCCCATCGCCGCCCCTTTACTTGCCGGGATTTTCCGTGCAACCGATTGAATGTAAATACTAAGGAGAGGAGGATGCACTTTCCCAGCTTTTCCAGCTCCCTTTCAAAGTGTTGTGTGTTTTGAATCGTTGTGCCATAGCCCGGCTCCATTTCTCCGGGTGGAAGATGAAACTTGTGCTGTTTCGCAAAGGTTTCTTGAAATAATCGTTTCTGTGAACTTTGCAGTTCCCTCTGAAAGGGGGCTTCTTAACCCTTGGCAATCCAATATCTCTAATTAAAAAAAATAAATTTAAAAACCATAAACAAAAAAAATTAAAGCAAATCTCATTTATTTTTATTTTTAATTGTGCATTTAAGGGTTAATGGGAGCCAGGACGGCTGGCTACCAGGGAACTCTGTTGTTCTGTGTCTTGTGAAGCTGCAAATAAGCAAAACCCGGACGACTCCACAAACACTTATTCTCACACACAGACAGACCGACTCGTAATGAAATGAGCAAATTGTGCATCTCAGCGGAATGTTGTACAGCAGCTCTGGAAGTTCCGGATCGTGGGGACACTTGACAGAAGACGGTTCTCGTGACACACACGCTGCAGATTACGACTCGCAAAACTGTTGCTAGTTACTGCTGATGTAGTTACGACGAAGACGACGATGTCGACTGCTTAGAGTAGGAGATGTACTATTTAATTACCTTGTATTGGATTTGCAAAGTTGCGTTGAGCATTTTACAGGCGAAACGATGCTGAATCACATCTGAAAATGTTTGTATCATGTGTGGCGAAATTGTACTTGTGATAATGTAATTATCGAGGAACTCAATCAATGGCATGATAGGAGCAGTTATTTACCTCCTGTACCCACCGACTGTACTCGGTAATCACTTAAATTTTAAAGTTACTGCAGATCTTTGGTCCAGGCACCGTCAAAACAGCATTTTAAAGTTTCATACAACGTTTTCAAATGTTAGGCCAACTAATCACCTTTCATTTGCGTCCAAGACTAATACAATCAGTTAAAATTACACGGAGTTATGATTTTTTGAAAAAAAAACTTTTTTTTCGAAAATAGACGAAAATAGGCAAAAAAAATAAGGACCTAATTAGAGAACCCCCAGTAAAACAACAGACTTCATTAAATAAATTTTTGCCAAGTTCATTGTCATATTGGTCATGTGTAACATAACCACCCGCACCTTTGTTATTCAGATGATTATTTTCATTTCATGACATTTAAATTCTACAAAATGGTTTTTAAAATACTAAGGTGAAGGCACATCAATCAAGGTACTCGTCGTGGTAGCGAACTTGCTCTCAATAATTCATAATTCTACACAGTAAAAAATAATGTAAATTTGGAAGCTGTAATTTTGGAAGGTTGAATATTACCTCTTTTTTATGTAATTTTACCTCAATTTAGACTGAAAAAGTTACGTTTCACCTGAAAAGTGGTAAAATTACACATTTCCAGAGGTAAAATTATACCTTTTTTCTGACATAAAAGATTTTTTTTCTGTTTACTCTGCTTCCGGTTTGATGCCGCGATTAAATGAGTGTTGCACGTTAAAATCTAAAAGTATTAAAATTGCAATTGAAGACATAAAAATTAAAAATATAAGATTCAATTTTTTTAAATAAAATAATTAAATTTAAAACCTAAAATCAAAAAAAATCAAACTCAAAATAAAGAATTTAATAGGAAGTTCAAATTCTTCTATCAAATTCTAATCAAATGTTTTGAATGTTATCCCATTTCTGCTAAAAAAAAGTAATCAAATTCTTTTGATATTACAGTATTATTCTATGAAAAATATATTCCACTCTATTTTATTTAATTGAAAATTTATTTAAATTATGTTAAAATTCTAATCAAATTATATTGAAAGTCGTTTTAGCTTCTGTAAAATTACTTTTCAAAATATATTCAATTTTAAAAATAAAGTAAGATTGAACTTTTAAAATAAAAATATAAAAATCGATTAGCAAAAAAAAACAAATTCATAATTAAAAATTTAACATCTAATTCAATGTAATTTCCATTCAAAATCTTCTCTCCAAATGTTATTTAAATTCAATTCCATTTCTGCTTAAAAAATAAATTCTATTGAAATTGCATCAGAATTTTATTGAAATTCTATTCCAATCTATTTTTATTTATTTAAAATTTTATTTAAATTATTTTTAAAATCAGTTCAAATTATATTCAAATCCTTTTAAGCTAATTTTGAATTTAATTAAAAATATATTCAAATTCAATTTCATTTTTTCATTTTTTCAATCTATTTCAATTCTGTTCAAATTTTGTTCAAATTTTAGTGAAACTCTGTTAAATTGTGTCCAAATTCTTTTAAATTGGATCCAAATTAAAGTGAAATTAAATTTAAGTTCTATTCAAATTTAGTTCTAATTTAATCAAATTCTCACTAAATTTTATTCAAATTGTAAAGAAAATAAGTTCATTTGGATTTTTTTTTTAAATATTTGGACTGATTTCATTGAACATTATCGATTTTTCAAAGCTTTCTGATCTTTAATATTTTCAAGATTGTCCCTATTCCGAACATTTTTTTTATTGAATGCATAAATATGCCATAATTCAACAGTATGTGTTGCTCGAAAAACAATTAAATTTGCCAAACATTTGTTTTTGTTTACTCTTAACATTTCCAGAACATTATTGTAATTTAATCTGTTAGCACAAGTGCTTGCAAGTTTGCAAAAAATAATCCATTTGCTGAACAATTAAAAAGTATTTGTCTAATTAAGTGTCTAATTGAAGCAACAACATCATCATTTATTTTAAGTTATAAGTTAGTCAAAGTTATACCGCTTTAAAAATCATGTTAATTGTAATGATCAAACAGGAACAAAATATTTTGAAAGGACATTAAAGTTATCAAAACATTAAACGCTTAATTTTTTTATTTTATTTTTTCGCTGATCCATAAACACAAATCATTTTCATTACATAAATTTGCTAAAATCTTTCAAACGAAAAATTTTTAGTTAACGAGAAAAAAACCTCAAAAATCATATCATCACTTTAAAATAATTGTTTATAAATATTATGGAAACCTGTTGAGGAAGCAAGCTCAGCCCTTATGATTTTTTTTAATATAAATTTTTGTTTTTGTTTGCTCTACAGGTTTGTAAATTATTTCTCAATCTCAAAAAACAATCCTCCAAGGTAACAAAAATAATTTAAATCAAAATGTTATTCCAAATGAAAAAAAAAATCTTGGTTATTGCAGATCTGTATAGAACATTCAATTACCCTGATCCTTTTTAGGCCTGACTTTTTTTGAAAACATTTTTTAAAGTTAATGATGGGAAAAGGATTCTTAGGAACAGGCGCAAATTATAGGCTTGTTTGGATATTTTTTATTTTTGGGTCATATATGACCCGTTAGGTCTGAAAGGGTTAAGTGAGACGAGATTTTACAGTTAGGCGGAGAGGGGGTAATATGCACCCCTGGGGCAAAATGCACCCCCTGCTTTTCTCGATATTTGGAAGAATTTTCCGGGGAAAATCATAGAAATTGGAAGCTAAACATTGCTAAACCATGCTGGAAAAATTTGAGCATCGCATAAAAAAAACAGATTAAGTTATTTCCAAAACTTTAAAATGTTGTGTTTTCATCTAATTTTCATTGAACTTTCATTATGATTTTTGGACAATATAAAGAGCATTTATTGATATTGTAAGTGTAGAGGTTTATAGTTTTTGCCATAATCTTCATTATTCTGTAGATAGATGAGTCCAAAAACATCAAAAAATGCATTTTTAATTAAATTTCCTGCAAAAAGCGTGGTCGGGGCAAAATGCACCGCTGTAAAGCTCCTTTGTAAAAACAGCGGTGTCATCTAGTGGTGACTAGTGAAAACTGCTTTTACCCGGTGCATTTTGCCCCGTTGTTGTAGTGCATTTTGCCCCAATGTTGCGGTGCATATTGCCCCGCATGGTTGTTTGAAATGAATCAAAAATGTTTTTAGAAATTTGATATTTTCGAACAATTTTGTGTTTTTTAAAGACTTTTTTCACATGGATGTTGAAGAATAATAGTTGTTTTAGAACATCGAACAAAATTCTTCCACAGTAATGCTGTAATGGTTGAAAAATCACAGTTTTCCCTTAGGGGGTGCATATTACCCCCTCTCCCCCTAATAGAAAACAATTAGGGTCCCACTTTTTGTATAAGGTCCTGTAGAAATGTTATGCAAAGTTGACAAGACCTAAACTGTTCTGAATGTTTCAATGGTTTCTTCAAAAAGCGAAAATTAAACTTGCGAAAATAGCAATTTTTATATTTTTTAAAGTTTATGTCTTGATACTTTGATATTTTGAAAACTAATGATTGCTAAACAACTGGGCTGGTTTAAAATGTATTTTCAAACACCTTTTTCATTGAAATGTTGAAACCATGGCTTGCAATTTCAATTTTTGTATTTTTTTGCCCCCCCCCCCTTAAATTTTCAGTCTTATTTGAGGTAATATTAAATATTAAAAGAGATTATTTTTAATGTTACATCTTCCGAATTAACACAATTTTTTAATGTGTTGTAAGGAGAGAATGACGTCACGTTCATTATGCATAAAAAAGCTAATTAAAAGATACTGTTTATGAAGGAGGAAACAAGAGTCAGAAATATTTTTTTTGCGTTACATCATAAGTTATCATAACGCAAAAAATGTATTTTGTTGTGATTCATAACAAAATAATCCTTTAAAATTAAATAAAAATGAAAATATTTTTTCTTTACTTAGGCCGTTGCAAATATTTTTGAAAGTTTATGTCGCCCCCCCCTTAAAAATTGGTCTGAAAAATCAGGGGACAAAAAAAAATTTTTACAAAAACTTCAAAATGTTCATGAAAATAGAAATCTAATCTACTGAAAACAATCAAAAACTAAGTCGTATCAGGGTGTCAAATTTCTAGCGCGAAAATACATGGGACTTTCATCTTCGGCACTTGAGTGCCCATTTACTTCACCTGTTCGCCCTGAATAGGTCAAATCACACACCCCACACCAAACCGTTTGCCTATTGCGCGCCTAAAAGCATTGAAAACCAATCTGCCAGAAATAACACAGTGTTCGGGTGCTACAAAAACAGCCCTTTCGGCCACCAAAATACCTCTCCAAAAACTAGCTTCGACGCATTCCTCTCCGGCATACCGTGCTATGAACTCGCGAGGACATTCCCCAAAAGTGGTCCGGTCTTCCTCCAAAGTCCACAGAGAAAGAGGTGTTCGCGTGAAAAGCCCCACGCCTTTTTGCGATTCTTGCCAGCCTGAGGGGTTGGGGTTTTGCAGTCGAAATCAGAACCCGCTTGGTATTGGGCAGATAGGTCAACCGACCTGGCTCGGCGTGGACCTGCACATGGTCGTCGTCGTCGATCAACGTCAAGCTAACTGATTGTTGGTGCAGAGGACTTGCCGTCCGGTCGACGCGTAGAGCGCGTTTGACGAAGAATCAGAACTACGGTATTTGGACGAGCTGCCCCCCTCCGGGTGGCAAATAGTTTCGAAGGTAATGTGTCGAGTTGGTGAATTGTTGGCATAATTGTCTTTTTTGAAAATTTTTCGATTTTAATTTGTTGTACAAGGAATGAGAGCAGATTGCAAAGTTTAAGTTCAACTGAAAGGGTTGCCAGAAAAAAAAACAAGCTGGAAAAGTATTTCAAATAACTTTCCAACAATGTGCAGAAAGACGTCCACACTTGATAATGTTTTATCAATTTCAGCTAAGATTCGATATCATGCGACAGGGTTGCCAGGTATCAAAATTTTAAGTTAAGTGGTTTTTAAATACAACTATTTTTGGAAGTCACATTCAACATTGAAACCATCTGGAATTCAAAAGTTATGAAAATTTTACTTTAGTGCTCATAAGTATATACAGGGTTGCCAGATTTTCAATATTTTGTCTCCAAAGATCTTAATTTTTTGCATAATTTTGAAAATCATCGAAAACTTAATAAATTCTTACGGAGCATATTCTTATTACTTATTCAACAATTGTCTTTTTGAGTTATTTAAAAAAAAAATTGAAACTATTGTGAAAAGACTGCATACCATCGTCACTTTCCGATTGCAGTTTCGGACCCCGTGGCCACTGACAACGATGACGCCTCCGCCATCATCACCAACCAAACCCGCGTCGCTCGGGAGGGCGTTTCTGTTTGCCAAGGAATAAATCAGCACTATTATTTAAGTTTAGTGCAAATAAATGGAACTGTCAGCGACAGATTGTGCGAGCACTGAGTGCTGCTTTCACGCTTTCAGCAGATAGACGGGGCAAATTGAGCCAATTCAACAAGAAACGCAGAAATTGAACTTTGGCGCGCACTTTTCGGAGATGACAAACAAACCGGGTTCCACCACTTGCACTTCCGGGACATTAAACGATTTTAGAGCATATCTCATGGCCACGCCACGTTGGTGGGGACCGATTTGTTTGTGATTCAACGCTCCTCTCTTCCGCTGAGTTTGATTTGTTTACCGAGCACGGTTGTTTCCGGTTAGTTTTCAGAGGAGGAAAACAAATCTTCTTGAGTGGCTTCCGGCGGAAATGATTCAGCGTGACAGGATAGTTTTGATTAAGTACACTTATTTTTAATTGTTTTTAGTTTGCAACTGACATAAAATGTTCGGTAAATTATTATCACTCGTTCAAAAAATAAACAGTTCTTTTTTATTTACACATAAATAAAACTTAAAATAAAGTTTTACCAGGCCAAAATTGAAAATATGTTTTGCATATTTTTATCAATTTTATGTAATATTACACTCAGAAATATGTATTTCGCACAAGGGTGATGTGCATGTTTTTGCATTGTAAAAATCGGATTTTTTGCTGTGTTATTAAAATTTACGAATGATAGTCAATCTTTGAATTGAGCAATTCTCTACCAAAACCGGAAATGGATTTTATTTGTATTTTTTTATTTGGCTCAAACTTTGTAGGGGCCTTCCCTATGACCAAATAAGATATTTTGTGTCATTGGTTAACCCATACAAGTCTCCATACAATTTTGGCGGCTGTCCATACAAAAATGGTTCGTAAATATTCAAACAGCTGTAACTTTTGAGTGAATTTTCTGATTAATTTGGTGTCTTCGGCAAAGTTGTAAGTATTGTTGAGGACTATTGAGAGAAAAAAATAGGCACACGGAAAAAAATTGCCGATTTTTTTATTTACTTTTTTCAACAAAAACTCAATTTTCCAAAATATATATTTTTTTATTGTCGAAATATTTTGATATAATTAAGGGGACAACAACCCGCAACTTTTGAGCCATAGAGATAAATTTACATCTGGGAATGGGTTCATCTTTTCTGCCAAAACAATTCCAAAATATGTACCCATTCCAAGATGAAATTTTACCTCAGAAAATGTGTAATAAAGTCGACTTTCTGGCTGTCGATCTTATCGACCTAGATATTGCTCCAGCTGTCAATAAATTGGTTAGTCCCTTCAAGTAGCAAGCTTCGATTTTTCATTCTATACTTTGATACCCCTGCTCTCGACGGTCCCTTCAATATCGACAACGAGAGAGTCCACTGTTTTACACATTTTGCTTATTTTTACCTTTTATAATGTGTAATTAAAATTTTGCAGAATATTTGAAGTAATTTTTCATAATTAATGAAGTATTATTTAACCTTCCAATTTTTCAACATTTTCAAATTTAAACTTTTTTTTGCTTTACTTCCATATTTATACTTATTACAGTGCAGCTTGCTAGAAAAAAAAAACATAAAAAGTTTAAACTTACCGGAGACATACACAGTATGAATACACAGTTATAAATAAAATCTGGGGATAGTTACCGTAAACCGGGGTGACTTTGATAGGATTTCAATTTGTTTTTAGAATATTTTCCAACAGGTAAGGTTTTTCTCAAGATTACTATTTTTAAAACATGTACTGGGGTAGACTACACAAAGTCCATGCACTATTTCGGAAAAAAGGTTTTTTCAATAATGTTTAGTAAAATAGTGACGTTAAAAATTCTTAGTTTTAATTCCGGGGTGACTTTGATAGTCATAGTTTTTCTTGTTAAAATCATATTTTAGATGTTCAAACTTTATTTGTACGCTAAATGTACCATAACTAAAGTAGCTGATATAGTTTTTAAGAAAAAAAAACAATGTTTATGTTTAGTTAACTAAGTGTATAAGCTTTTTTTTTTTTTTTTTTTTTTTTTTTTTTTTTTTTTTTTTTTGGTTCACTCGTACCCTTTGTCGTGTTCGGTCCGTTCGTTTTAGCGTCTTCGAATTAAGTGATTTTTTTTGGGTGTTCTTCGCGTGATTATCCATGCATTTTTGGTTTCGTTTGTTCGGCTTACTCCGGACAGTGTTGTGATGGCGGAGTTTATCTGATTTCCGGCCGCGGAAGCTGTGAAATCTTTGGTTTTGGGGCGAATCAATCCGGCATTTTTGCAACTCCGATGACATCGTTTGCTGCGGGCATGTGTCTGTGTTAGTGCGATGCAGTGAATAAAACTGAGTCGGAAAGAGAGAGCTGAGAAATAATCTGACAGCATCACTCGTTGAGTTCATTTCAAGGCTGTCAGTGTATTGGTGTGTGTCAGTGGCATGACAAAGTGCGAGGGGAAAGCGACTACAGCGCTTCACGACGGTTTACATGTGTACGAAAGAGAGGGTAGAAATTATGTGCGGAAGAGAAGAAAAAAATGCACACAAGCATGGTGATGAAGGTTTGTGTGAGGAAGAGAGTGATACCACCCTAAAGATGTGTGTGCCGAGAATCGACCACGAGGTTATGCGAGCTCATGGCTTTCTACCTAAGGTACTCGCGATTGAGTGTGTAGTAGTGCGGTTGTCAAAATCGTTATCTCTGACTCTCTCACTCCACTGACACTGACATTGTTTATGTTTTGATTTTCCTGGCACGGTCCATTGTTCGTTTGTTATTGTTTTGGTTTTAGTGGCACGGAGTCATGCACTCACACTAATGCAAAGGAAGATCGCGAGTACCTATGATATACAGCCTTGATGCGAGCTGTTGCGATGCGTTGACGTAGTTATCCTTCAAATGACGTCATACAGCCGACTTTCCCGTCAGTTCCGAGCTACGTTGCTGGCTTGGGACGTGACGAGTGAAAAGACGGCAGAACCTGCTAGGACGACAATGGATTTGGACGGCGCAGGGAGAACTCGCTTTAGCTCGTTTTGTGCCACAGTTTTGCCCCGTTTCGTGTTAGCATGCGGGGTGGCAACGATGGATTTGGTTTACACATAACGAATTCGGTGAGCCCGTTCTGGATCAGTGTTTGTGTTGGTAAATTTATGTAGCATGGATGCGATTGGGTGAATGTGATAGTATGTGTTTACAAAAGAGCTTTTGACCAAATTTTAACTTAAATTTTTGTGGGATAACAGACAGAGTTATGACAGTTTTGTTGATGTGAAAAGGTTGGCTTCATTTAAAATGAGTGTTAAAAAATTGTGCATAGTGTACCCAATTTTTAAAGGTCGCGAATTTGCTTATCTTTTAGTTTTTTAGTTTTGGTTGAATATTTGGTTATTTAATAATTCAGTTTTTTTCCGTGCTGATCGTTACCAGAATGAATGCCAATATTTTTATAACTTTTCTAAAAATTGTGTAAGTTTAAATGAAAACGTGTTACTATTCAGATGTTGCGTACGAAGTATTTTTCAACAAGTATTGATGGATTGTTTAGTCTTGAGGCAGCTTAATGGTTCCATATTTTCAAGGCTTTTCGTAATTTTCAAACCCGTTGTAGTATTAGCATAAAACTGAAAGTTGCTGATCTCCAAATCGAGGAAGCATCAATGTGTGTGTGAGTGAGTGAGTGAGTGATTGTGTTTTGCCTGTATATTTTTCAGCTTATAATAATTTAATTATTGTATTGATTTGAAGAAAATAATTTAAATATGCTGATTAATCCCATTACACTAAAAATAATTGTTAACTAAGTATGCTTTTTGAACCGGTCGTTTAAATGAAACATCTAAATCCTACATACAAAATAAAACAAATGAGTGAATAATGAAGGTTTACTCGTGATCGCTGTAAGAGTTTAAAATCAAAATATCAATTATGCGTTAAATCATTTACAACCTCGAATTTCGCTTAAACATATAATAATTTAAAGGAAAATATAAACTTCTCTCTACTCTTACAGTTGATAGAATGAGTTTAACAACAGACATGTTAAAACTGTGATTAATCAGCATTGCTTTTATCTGAGAAAATGGTTGGTTTAGTAATACGTAATTTAGTCAATTTAATCATGCACGGCTTCGTCGCGTTGTTTCTGCCGTGGTTTAAAATATAAAAAATATAAATCATGCATCTTTAACACTATACAATCACAAGTATAAGTTTAACAATAAAAAAAACTAACTCTACTTGATTCGCCCGCAATACCTTTCGGGGTATATCCTAGGGTTCTACCTCTCCTACTAAAATTGAGTCCAAAACCTCCCTACAAACATCTATACCACTAAGGTGACGTAGGGGTCCCTGCGCACTTTAGATAGGTGTTTACTAACATTCCTTCATTTCCCTGAGGATAGCTTGGACCCGGCGTGGACCCCCTTATGCCCTGGGCTGTATTACACACTCATCAAAAGATGAAGACATGGTATCTCCCGTGTTGGATTATTGTTCCGGATGAGGGTCTAACACAACCAGACCAAACAGTGGGATAAGCGTTGTGGAGCCTTCCGGTGGTGGGGCGTCCTCCAAATGCTAATGCTAATGCTAAGTGTATAAGCTTTTTATTAAAATACATATAAATTTTAGGTAAAATTGTTAAAAAGTCGGAATTTTGCCTAAAATTTGTTAAAACTAGTTTTGTTTATAAAATTATCGATTTATATTGCATTTATACAAAGCACGAATCACAAGTTATCACATTTTAAATGAAATTTGTTCAACTGAAATTGCCTATAAATTTGGAGATTTATTTAAATTGTGTTTCAAAAACACATATTATTTATTATTTACAATTTTGTTTAACCTTCTCCTAGTGGAAAATTGTCCAAAGAATCCGAAAATGCATTCCGTTTTTCGATTAAAAATCATGTTCATTGAGAAAATCATGACACTTTGAGAAGTTTAAAAAAATGACTTTCATCAACATTTTCTTAACTATAGTTAACTAACTTTTTAAACTTGTCAAAATTTTATGAAAAGTTCTTCTTGAGGTACTTTGAACACTTCTCTACCACGGTCAGTATGTTCCTAAACCATTTCTTACTTATTTTAATTGTACTCTTCATTTTGCGGAAAAATCGCAAACCTTGAGTCACCACGGTTATCAAAGTCACCCCGTTTTACGGTAATTCTCTACCAAAACCGGAAATGGATTTTATTTGTATTTTTTTATTTGGCTCAAACTTTGTAGGGGCCTTCCCTATGACTAAATAAGATATTTTGTGTCATTGGTTCACCCATACAAGTCCATACAATTTTGGCAGCTGTCCTTACAAAAATGGTACTTACATATTCAAACAGCTGTAACTTTTGAGTGAATTTTCTGATCAATTTGGTGTCTTCGGCAAAGTTGTAAGTATTGTTGAGGACTATTGAGAGAAAAAATAGGCACACGGAAAAAAATTGCCGATTTTTTTATTTTCTTTTTTCTACAAAAACTCAATTTTCCAAAATATATATTTTTTGATTATCGAGATTTTTTTATATAATTAAGGGGACAACAACCCGCAACTTTTGAGCCATAGAGCAGTATGGTCAAAAAATCTTCCGCCGAGTTATGATTTTTTAAATAGTGATGTTTGGAAAAAAATCGAAATTACATGCACACAAATTTTACCAAATTTTTTAAAGTAAAATTGAATTTGCAATCGGAAAGTTTTAACGAGCTATAATTTTAGCGAAATATTTGCAGTTTTTCAATTTTTAAAAATAGTGACCATGAGTGACCATTTCTGAAAATGTTTTTTTTTCGAATAGTTCAGAAAATTTGCTATAAAATTGTCGGAGAGACATTGAAGATTGAACCTCTGGTTCCTGAGATAGGTACTGCGGCTTAAAGAAAAAGAAACAGGAAAATTGAAGTTTTCCCAGTCTCACCCAAACAATCCTCCATTTTCTAATGTCGATATCACATCTAATGGTCCGATTTTCAATGTTAAAACATGAAACATTCATGAAATTTTTTGATCTTTTCGAAAACAACACTTTAAAAAAAATTTGAATCAAGACTAACATTTCAAAAGGGTCAAGTTGTAGTTGCTGAGATATCGACATAAGAAAATGGTGAGTTGTTTGGGTGAGACTTGGAAAACTTAAATTTTCCTGGTTCTTTTTCTTTAAGCCGCTGTATGTCAGCAACCAGAGGTCCAATCTTCCCAAGCGAGGGATAAGACACAGTAACCTCTTGGTAAAAAAAGGAAAAATGTGTAAAATTTCACATTTTCTGAGATAAATTTACATCTGGGAATGGGTTAATCTTTTCTGCCAAAATAATTCCAAAATATGTACCCATTCCAAGATGTAATTTTACCTCAGAAAATGTGTAATACAGTCGACTTTCTGGCTGTCGATCTTCTCGACCTAGATATTGCTCCAGCTGTCAATAAATTGGTTAGTCCCTTCAAGTAGCATGCTTTGATTTTTCATTCTATACTTTGATACCCCCTGCTCTCGACGGTCCCTTCAATATCGACAACGAGAGAGTCCACTGTTTTGCACATTTTGCTTATTTTTACCTTTTATAATGTGTAATTAAAATTTTCCACAATATTTCGATTTACAACACCTTCAAATTTTATTTTTTTTACTTTAGTTCCATATTTATACGTATTACAGTGCAGCTTGCTAGAAAAAAAAAACATAAAAAGTTTTAACTTACCGTAGACATACACAGTATGAATACACGGTTATATAAAAAAAATCTGGGAAAAGTTAAATCATTTATTTCAGAATATTTATTATCAATTATCAATGTTTTCACAAATACAGTTAACTACAAAGCAAAAAAAAGTAGTAATCCAGCTGCGTGTAAAAGGTCTGGATGTAAAATAATTTTTTCTATGTAATATTACACCCTGAAATATGTAGACCATCAGTATGGGAAACCAACTTGACCGAAATGTCAAGCTCATATATGCGTTTATCCTTTCCATTCTTCATCGGTCTGATAGCCGAGCGGGCTAAAACGCCAGTCCTTCCTGTTGGTGCTGGGTTTGAATCACGTCGGTTGCAACTTTTTTTGTGTTTCCAAAAATTGTACATGCTACGTGTAATATTAAGTGTCTTTTTTGACGAAGGTTATGTGCATGCTTTTGCATGCGATTTTACCATCCGGTTTTTTGCTGCGTAACTTTTGATACTTTTTCAAAAATGGTTGAAATCGACTTCCTAGGTTCTTTGAACACCGAGCTCAGTAATCATTCCGTTTGTATTTTTTTTTATTTTCCAAATATAATCTTCAACCCATCAATGCCACCCCGGCTATCAAAGCCACTCTAGTATACGGTGTTTACAACTCGTTTTTTTAGTTGAACACAGTTGTAAAAATCATGATAATATTGCACAGTGAAAAAAAATAATTTACGGTGGAAAGTTTTCTCGGTTTCGATGAAATTTTACGTGGAATACTTCGAAAAGATGTAAATTTACACATTTTTTTGGTATGAAGAAGACATGTGTAAAGTTACATATTTTTAACGTATTCCTCAAATATTGTTGTAACATTACATCGTACATTTTACCAAAAATTGTTTAACCCTCTACAACTTAACCACGCCTTTAAACGGGCTTCGATCTAAAAAATCGCCATAAAACAATCTTTCCAACCGATTTTTGATCTTTAAAAAGCATTGGAAAGAAGAACTTTTAAAATTTAAGAAAATTTCAGGGTTGGAAGTTAACTTGTTTTATGTGACTTTGCCAATGTTTAAAAAATATCATTTTTTTAGGGGTCAACTTTGGCCGTGTTTTTTACTAACATTTACTTTATTTTCAGTAAAAAGAAGTATGCAGTAATTTTTGTAGTGTCCCAGACTATGCCTCTACGCATTTTTTTTTGCAATTTAAATGATGATGGTGCCATTCTATAGCAGAAAATGTGAGAAACATGCAAAAAATTGAAAAAGTGACTGTAAAAACGTGAAAAAAAATAGAAAGGTAAAATGTAATTATATTAGGTGGTAGAATAGGCCAAATACTACCAAAAACAAACATAAACTAAACAAGATAAATGAACATTAAAATACTAAAAATAAAACAAGAAAAACATGAAACAAGAGAAGTAAAGTTTTTCGTAGAACAAAAGTTGCTCAAAATGATTTTCTGAATACGGGAAAAATAAATATCTTCGAAAAAAAAAATTTTGGCAGTAGAGGGTTAGTGAGTGCATCTGGGTATGGGAACAGATTTGGAAACAACAAAATATGTAGAATTGCTTCGAAAAATGTGGAAATCTGTATCTTTTTATGTGTAATTGCAATTTTCCCAGATGTTGCTTATTTCATTAAGGTGACTTTAACCATATTTAATTTAATTATTCGTCACCTATTTTCAACAAGAATCTAAGTAAAATTGACAACGTTGCAAAATAGGTTATATTTTATCAACAAAAAGTCAACCGCCCAAAATTAAGCTTAAAACGATGATCTAGAGGTTTGTTCAAATATTACGTCCAGTGGTTTTCGGGATTTTCAGAGCCCCCTCCCTTTTCCTTTTACTTAAACACGGCCTGTCACAAAACTCCAGTTCTGAAACTTAGTTCTGATATTCATTTCCATATCTATCAGCACATATTGTGTACAGTGCTTAAGGTTTGTACAACATTATTTTGTATATCCCCTTTTTGACAATTATTTGTTGTGTGTACTGTTATCAACAACCAATTTTAATGCTTTACAAAAATACTATTGGTGGAAAAATCAAGAAAAAGAATGAGCAATTCAATCTTCGTGGTTTTTTTTGGAACACAATGAATTCATAAAATGTTGCTTCATTTGACCTTTTTAATCTTCCCACAAAGTGACCCACGAACCAAGCTCCGTTTTCCCATTTAATATTCCCCTCTCCCCTCCTGCACCCCCACTCTCCAGACACCACAAAACTGTCACGCAAAGCCATAACCAGTTACCAACCACCCATCAGAGTCCATAACTAATCATCCCGTCCAAAGTGCTCTCTGCCCGCTGCTACTGCACTATACTAGCACTATAGAGTGCCATCCAACCAGTTATTGTCCATTGTCCACACTCAAGTTATCTCCGGTTCCGGCTATTCCAGCTCGCCGCTGCACCAAATGTGATTAAATGTCACCCCGACAGAAAAAGCGCAAGCTCTCTCGGCTGACAGGAGAAAAAAACTGACACCATGTCGTCATGTCATCGGCTAAACTATGACTACAAAAGTGCTAAAAATATAGGTATTATAGCAGGAAGAGTGGAGAAAAGAGAGTGATTCCCCATCCCCTTCCCAGCTTGACGGGGACGCTTTAGTAAGCGCGATTAGCAACAAGGTCTCTAAACTAAGGTTGGCAACATGTTGATTTTATTGGTTTTGGCGAAACTGTCAGTGTCAGTAATCTGTCAGATTGACCAGTCTTGTCAAGGTACAGTGACTTTGCTGAAGGTTAGACACTTTCAATGGATTTGATTTTTTTTTCTAACCTTACAAATTTTGTAACCTTGCAAGTCATCTGTCATTGAGGTAAACACACTGAAAAAAATACTTTTAAATTTAAATATAATTATTTGGATTATTTTGAAGTCAAATTGAGCTATAAAAAGTTTCGCACAAAAATTCTCAAAACATCAAATTTTGACAGTTCTTTTCCAACACACCACATGTCACACCATGTTCAAACACGTGATAACCAGCAATGATAACAACCCGAACCCATCATCCGTCACTCGCCAGAAGTTTGGTCAACCCGGCCAAAAGTCCGGTTTGCACACATCACTGCAACTAACGGGTTAATGCAGTTGACAGCGCGAAGGTGGGAGGTAGGGATGAATCCCCCCCCCCCTCACTCAAAAGTTCCCGGGAAAACATCACCGCCCCTTTTGTTGAACCAATTTCGAACCCCACTTTGTAAGCTGTCATGTTCATGTGGCAATTTTGGGGGATGATTTATGAGGTGAGCTGGAAGGCGATAAAATATTTGACGCGCGACCGTGGGAGGCGAGTGCCATGACGACACTCGACAAGGGGGAGGGGAAAGGATAAACATTGCAATGGGGGAGGTTGGGGTGAAACGGGACAGCATAACAGCGTGTAGCTGCTGCATAAACAAGTGTTCTGAGGGAAGGGAGAGGGAAAGCGGTGGGAAAATGTGAGGAAAAAGCTTGAAAAGGGTAAAATTTGAAGTTTTAAAGTTTTCAAAATAGATTCACTAATAAAATTGAATACTTATTTCTATAAGAAAAATAATTTAATATATAGTACTGGTTTATAAACATAGTAGAAAACGATCAATTAAAATGTTGATAATCATTTTTTTAGAAAAAAAAAATTTAAAATAAAAATTTAGAAAAAATGGGCGTTAGAAGTTTAACTATACTAACACGTTTTCCATGGAAGTCGTGCAGTTTTAAATAAAAGTAAAAATCTCGAATTTTATGGAATCATCACAGCTATTTATGGAACTTTTAATTGTCAGATGTCTAATTTCAATTTCAAGTAAAAATTATATGACAATTCAAAAAATATTCTGGTAATCTGGGAACACTGCAAAACTATATATTTTTATTTAACTGAGAACCGCAATACAAACTGGGCAATAAGCATACTTCAAATTTAAACATCGAAATGGTTGGTCGTCAGAAAAAGTTTCAAAAGACTACTGTTTTTTATACTTCTAAATCTTCTTAAAATTGTTCTTGCAATTTTAAATTTAGTCTTATTTATACATAAAATAAAATAAAATTTCAAAATGTGTAGATTATGAAAAAAATTAAGGAATTTTTCAAATTGATTATTCTGGATTTTTTAATGACTTTAAAAAAATCATTCAAATGTGAATGACTTGAACTTGAATCGCATTTATGAAAAGTAGACGTATTTTTTTGGGCAAAATTGGCAACACTGCCTCATGATAAGTGAAAATTGTTTTTTTTTTTATTCTAAACTTATTTTTATTAGGTCCTCTTAGGTGCTACAACCAGGTTAGGACCGAGGATCGATCAACTTCTTATATAATAATACACTTCAAAAACAACTCCTTAGACTCCATACTTGGAAATCTAAGTGAAAAGTAAAAGCTATTGAAAATAATTCAATAAAAGGATGTAAATGTAAAAATCACCAAAAATCAAAAACAGTTCATTAAACTGCAACAAAGTTCACGAGAGAGAAAAGGTTAAAAAAATAATAATCGAATACTTAAAATATTCAAATATTCAAATATTCAAATTTTCAAATATTCAAATATTCAAATATTCAAATATTCAAATATTCAAATATTCAAATATTCAAATATTCAAATATTCAAATATTCAAATATTCAAATATTCAAATATTCAAATATTCAAATATTCAAATATTCAAATATTCAAATATTCAAATATTCAAATATTCAAATATTCAAATATTCAAATATTCAAATATTCAAATATTCAAATATTCAAATATTCAAATATTCAAATATTCAAATATTCAAATATTAAAATATTCAAATATTCAAATATTCAAATATTCAAATATTCAAATATTCAAATATTCAAATATTCAAATATTCAAATATTCAAATGTTCAAATATTCAAATATTCAAATATTCAAATATTCAAATATTCAAATATTCAAATATTCAAATATTCTAATGTTCAAATATTCAAATATTCAAATATTCAAATATTCAAATATTGAATATATGAATATTTGAATATTTGAATATTTGAATATTTGAATATTTGAATATTTGAAATATATTTCAAATATCAAATATTCAAATATTCTAATATTCAAATATTAAAATAGGTAATAATACCCGTTTTGCCAAATCATTTGTAAAAAAAATTACATATTGTAATACTTGAGTATTGAAAAATTTTCATATGAAATGCTAAAATTTTCATATATTTAAATGCTGAAATATTTAAAGTTTTAAATTGAGGAATATTTAAAGAATTCAATGATTTTTTAATTTTAAAGAGGTTCAAATAGACTGAAAGAAACTCAAATAAATTCAAAAAATCAAGGAGACTCAAACATATTGAAAAAGGTACAAAGAGTTTCCAAAAAAATGTAAATGTTTCAAATAGATACAAAAAGTTCCAAAGATTAAGACAGATTAAGAAATTCAAAGAAATTTATAGGAATTCAAAGAGATTCAAAAAGATTGACAGATATTGAAACAGATTGAAAAAGATTGAAAAAGATTTAAAGAGATTCTGAGAGATTAAAAAGATTCAAAGAGATTGAAAGAATCATCAACTCAAACGTCGTTCCTTAACCTAATAAAAAGTGTTATACTAACAGGCTATCGTTTCCAATTAATTACAAATTACAATTACAAAGAAATTGAAAAAAAGAGTCATAGATATTCAAAAAATTCAAAGAAATTCAAAGGGATTCAACGAGATTCAAAGATATTCAAAGATATTCAATGATATTCAAAGATATTCAAAGATATTCAAAGATATTCAAAGATATTCAAAGATATTCAAAGATATTCAAAGATATTCAAAGATATTTAAAGATATTCAAAGATATTCAAAGATATTCAAAGATATTCAAAGATATTCAATGATATTCAAAGCGATTGAAAGAATCATCATCTCAAACGTCTTTCCTTAACTTGATACAAAGCGTTTCCAGTAAATTACAAATTACAACTACAAAGAAATTGAAAAAAGATTCAAAAAGATTCAGAGAAATTCAAAAAACTCAAAGAGATTCAAAGAGATTCAAAGAGATTCAAAAAAAAATCAAATATATTCAAAAATATTCAACGAGATTCAAAATGATTCAAAGAGATTCAGAGAGATCCAAAAAGATTCAAAGATATTCAAATAAATTTTAAAATGATCTTAAAAAAGATTCAAAGAGATTGAATGAAATTGAAAAAGATTTCAAAAGATTCAGATGGATTCAAAAAGATTTAAAGAGATGCAAAGAGATCCTAAAAGAACCAAAGAGATCCAAAAATATTCAAAAAGTTTCAAAGATATTCAAAAATATTTAAGATTATTAATATAAAATTAAATTCAAAGAAATTGAATGAAACTGAAAAAGACTCAAAAAGATTCAGATGGATTCAAAAAGATTCAAAGGGATCCAAAGAGATCCAAAAAGATTCAAAAAGATTTAAAGAAATTCAAAGGGATAAAAAGAGATTCAAAGACATTGATAGAGATTCAGAAAGATTCAAAAAGATTCAAAGATATTTAAGGAGATTCAAAATGATTCGATGAGATTCTTAGGAATTCAATGGGATTTAAATTCAAAATTTTTATTTAATCAAATTCAAAATGATTGTACGAAAATTAATCAAAAATATTAAAATTTAATAAATGAGACGTTTAAAATCTTATTTTTATTATATTTCTTCAATTTAGACCCAACTTTACCCTACCGTTTCAATGCAATCTCGATGCACTTTCTGCGTGCACATTAAGCTGGGCACCACTTTTGACAGTTCACAAAACCCTCCTTTCCTCGTCATACTTGCCCTTTTTAAATCAACCTCCCCATAAAATTTACTTCCAAAAAGTGTGTGTGAGTGTGTGTGAATGATGGAACCATAAAAGCTTTGCAGTCCATTTGTAGGACCCCTCGGCAGGTTCAAATTTATGGTGCACTGCGTTGCACCTTTCGACAGCTTGATGGACAACGAATCAATAATTTTGACTTGCTGGCCAACCTGCACCGGCTGAGGTGCAGACCCTTAAACGGAAGTGCTGCCAAAATCAAATTTAATGAAGATTGCAACCAAATTTGGGCGACATTCCGGTCCCTTCTCCCAGTTTTTTTTTTTCGTAATTTTTTTATTTCGTTTTTACTCCCACGTGATGAAATTAACCAAGAATAAAAAAAAGAAGAGTGGGTAAAAGTCAGGGAAAGTGGCAGCTATGGATTGACGAAGGTAGTTACAGGGAGAAAAGAAGTTTTTTTCGGCTATGTTCTGAGAAAGCAGTTTTGCCTTCTGAGAATGCTTTGAAAGTCGATTTGAGGTGGTGTTGGGAGCAAAAACATGAAAAGAGATTTTTCTTTTCAGAAAAATAACTGTTTTGGTAACACTTTTGGAATGGGGTTTCCTTTCCCCATGATTCAGAAAGATATTTAGGAAGAATTAATTGAACCGATTCCTGGAAGTATTAACATTGAGCAAGAAATAAAATGTTTAAAGAAGTGAAGAAGTGAAGAAGTGAAGAAGTGAAGAAGTGAAGAAGTGAAGAAGTGAAGAAGTGAAGAAGTGAAGAAGTGAAGAAGTGAAGAAGTGAAGAAGTGAAGAAGTGAAGAAGTGAAGAAGTGAAGAAGTGAAGAAGTGAAGAAGTGAAGAAGTGAAGAAGTGAAAAGTGAAGAAATAGACAAGTTCATAAGCAAAAAGCTGGAAAAATCAGACAAAACCAATAAAAATAAAACAAGTCTGCTGATCCCTTCAAATTTGTATCAAGCTCAGCAAAAAAAAAAGAAACTGACAGCAAACGACCAAAACGACATAGTCGCCATTATTCGACTCGATTAATTTCGATTGAGCTTTCATTCAACCACACACACACACAATACACCAGCAAGTGCAAAATAATTGCCCAATATGAGGGTGCTCGGAACTGTTACTGTCTGTCCAGTGTGTTGTGTGTGTATGTGTGCGTGCTCAAAATAGTTCGTTATAGAATGACACGAGAAAAATTGCGCTCTCCTATCGCGATATGATAGTCTAGTAGGGTAAATGCAGCAATTTCTGACAGTTCTGAAAAGTTTAATCAAAATTACTGACATAAACACTACATTGATCATATTTAAACCAACTCTAAAAAAAATCCCCAAAAAAACAACAAATAAAAAATGCGCCCAAAATTGGTTCACTTACCCTCTAGCAGAAACCGGACGACCCTTACGCTCTGTCTCTCTATCGCCTGATGGCAGTTCATGTTTGATGGCTGGTACCCGTTGTGAGGAAATTAAAACGATGCATTTGTAGAAATTGGAATCGATTGTGGGTTTCGTGCGAAGCACGATTGCGTTTTGTGTGACATGAAAAAGGAGAGGAGCGTCAATAAAAGGTGCTACGAAAATGACAAAATGAGAATGATGAGAAAGAATAGAAAGAAAAGAAAAATTAAAAAAATTACAAAAATGAGATGAGAAAGATGAGAAAGATGAGAAAAATGAGAAAGATAAGAAAGATGAGAAAGATGAGAAAGATGAGAAAAATGAGAAAGATGAGAACGATGATAAAAATGATAAACATGAGAAAGATCACAAAGATGAGAAAGATGAGAAAGATGAGAAAGAAGAGAAAGATGAGAAAGATGAGAAAGATGAGAAAGATGAGAAAGATGAGAAAGATGAGAAAGATGAGAAAAATGAGAAAGATGAGAACGATGATAAAAATGATAAACATGAGAAAGATCACAAAGATGAAAAAGATGAGAAGATAAGAAAGATGAGAAAGATGAGAAATATTAAAAAGATGAAAAAAAATATTAAATTAGAAAAATATTTAAAAAAATTAAATTAAGACAAAATAGAAAAATAAAAACGAAACGAAAACGAAACTATTGGCACTACGCCCCCCGGGGCATGGCCTTCCTCTAACGTGGGATTTCTGCTCCAGCGCCTCTGACGAGACAGGAGAAACCGGGACCGACGTTTTACTTCACCATCCGATAGAAGCTCAGTGGATAAGGCGGGAATCGAACCCGCGTCTCATAGCATCATCGGGATCGGCAGCCGAAGCCGCTACCCCTGCGCCACGAGACCCACCCAGAGAAAAATAAGTAAAATTTAAAAAATTGGAAAAATTAGAACAATTTCGGAAAAAAATAAAAATTAAAGAAAATTTAAAGTTTAAAAAAGAGGAATATTTTAAAATACTAGAAAATTTAGAAAAAAGAAAATTAGAAAAATTAGAAGAAAATAGAAAAATTAGCAAAATTAGAAAAATAGAAAAATTAACAAAATATGAAAAAAAATGAAAAATTAAAAAATTAAAAAAAAATAAGAAATGAAAACAAAGTTCAAAAAAAGGAAAAATTAAAAAAAAATGATGATGAGATGAGAGATGAGAGATGAAAGATGAGAGATGAGAGATGAGAGATGAGAGATGAGAGATGAGAGATGAGAGATGAGAGATGAGAGATGAGAGATGAGAGATGAGAGATGAGAGATGAGAGATGAGAGATGAGAGATGAGAGATGAGAGATGAGAGATGAGAGATGAGAGATGAGAGATGAGAGATGAGAGATGAGAGATGAGAGATGAGAGATGAGAGATGAGAGATGAGAGATGAGAGATGAGAGATGAGAGATGAGAGATGAGAGATGAGAGATGAGAGATGAGAGATGAGAGATGAGAAATGAGAAATGAGAAATGAGAAATGAGAAATGAGAAATGAGAAATGAGAAATGAGAAATGAGAAATGAGAAATGAGAAATGAGAAATGAGAAATGAGAAATGAGAAATGAGAAATGAGAAATGAGAAATGAGAAATGAGGAATGAGAGTTGAGAGATGAGAATAATATTGAATGACTGAGATAATTTTTTTAGAAAAATGATTTCAAGTCACAACTCACGGACGACCCCCACCGATTCTTCAGACCACAATCCGTCATTTTGCACGTCCTGCCACAAGAAACATGAATGCGAGCTGAGCTGGCCACAAAAGCTGGAACCATGACTGTCATATGACTGTTGACATTCGATAGCAAGGCTCGAGCGTGCGCGCCGCCAATGACAAATCGTTGACGCCCGGTGGTCGCGGTTGGCGGCCTCATCTGCTCCGTGACGCATTACCTGTTCCGGAACCACCGAAAAGAGCCGACCGGCCGGTGTTTTGCGACTGTTCGAAGGTTGTGGTTTTTGCGGGAAGAGGTTGCACTAGTTGAGTATTGGCGTTCACCTGACGATATTGGGACGAATTTGAACCTGATGTGCACGTGGTCAAATATGGGGGGTCGTATTCCGTGGATTGAGTTGGCAACACTGAAAAATTATAAATTATTAAAGGCAAATTTTCTATAAATATTTTAAATGTTAGGTAAGATTTATGTTCCAAATAAGAAGAAATTAAAACAAATAATAATGACTTCAAAATATGCCAACTCTATTTTTCCAGTGTTGCCAGCTCACCATGTATAAAGTGGCACTCCGAACCAGACCAGATGAGGATGATGATGATGCACAGTGGTTCAAAAGCCTGTTTTGACGAACTTAATTGATTAGAGCAAAAAGTAAGCATTTTCGTGCTTCGACATGTTCTACAACTTTGTTCAGCGTTGTCATGGCCTACTTTTGATGAAATTTGTTTTTCAAAATACTCATCACAGTAGGCTATGGAATTTCTAACTTTTGACAGTTAAGAGATAGAGCTTTGGTGTCTTGGGCAAAGTTGTAGGGCTGAAAATTTCCACAAACTTTGTCGAAGACGCCAAAGCTCTATCTTTGCGTTGAATACCAGTTTTGGAACCTTTTTCATAAATCCCTGCCAAAAAACAGTTTTTTGACTAAAACTATGTTGAACTTTGATTTTAGACGATTACAATGTTCAGAAGAGTTGTCAGTAATATCAAAACAAACAACTTTGTCGAAGACGCCAAATTGATAGGAGCTATATGTGATGAGTTATAACAAGATTTCGTGATACTTGGGCTAGTTTTCGAGCTCGGTATACAAAGCCTCGAGCAAATTTGGGCAAAAACCCATACAATAGGCTTCAAGTATGACTATTCCACTACAAAATGTCGGGTGAATCATTCGTCCGAAGGTTTACGGTCATAGATTTCCGAGCATTTGAATTTATTTTATTTTTGATGACTATTTAAATGCATTTAGGACACTTTTAAGGCACATAAGCCATTTTTGCGATTTATTCGGACACACGAGGCGTGTAGGCCAGACTCTTGTGAAAATTTTGATGTATTAGAAGTAGGCCAGACTCTTGTGAAAATTTTGATGTATTAGAAGTCTGTTTTTGAGGCTATCCAGTGTTTTTTTGGGAATATCTTCGAGAAAAAATTCCTTCCAAAAGAGCTAATCGGCGAATCGAGACATCTAGTCAACGTCATAACGTTAGTGCTGCAAAGACAGTAATTTATTTGAAACATTCATATTATTAATTAGCCAATAGGTTCCAAAGATAGACTTCCAATACATCAAAATTTTCACAAGAGTCTGGCCTACACGCCTCGTGTGTCAGGAATAAATCGCAAAAATGGCTTATGTGCCTTAAAAGTGTCCTAAATGCATTTAAATAGTCATCAAAAATAAAATAAATTCAAATGCTCGGAAATCTATGACCTTCGGACGAATGATTCACCCGACATTTTGTAGTGAAATAGTCATACTTGAAGCCTATTGTATGGGTTTTTGCCCAAATTTGCCCGAGGCTTTGTATACCGAGCTCGAAAACTAGCCCAAGTATCACGAAATCTTGTTATAACTCATCACATATAGCTCCTATCAATTTGGCGTCTTCGACAAAGTTGTTTGTTTTGATATTACTGACAACTCTTCTGAACATTGTAATCGTCTAAAATCAATGTTCAACATAGTTTTAGTCAAAAAACTGTTTTTTGGCAGGGATTTATGAAAAAGGTTCCAAAACTGGTATTCAACGCAAAGATAGAGCTTTGGCGTCTTCGACAAAGTTTGTGGAAATTTTCAGCCCTACAACTTTGCCGAAGACACCAAAGCTCTATCTCTTAACTGTCAAAAGTTAAAAAATCCAGTCTGCTGTGATGAGTATTTTGAAAAACAAATTTCATCAAAAGTTGGCCATGACAACGCTGAACAAAGTTGTAGAACATGTCGAAGCACGAAAATGCTTAATTTTTGCTCTAATCAATTAAGTTCGTCAAAACAGGCTTTTGAACCACTGCACAGTGGGGCCAAACCCGCTGCTAATCCCATGAAATTGATTACGAGAAAGGCCGCAGGTTTTTAGATCCCAAAAAAAGTGATCTTTATGTAAAAAAACCTGATAAATCGAATGGTGATGACCCCATCCACCGGAGACCACGGGAACAGGTCCATTTTGCCCCTTTTCCCCCTAAAAATCAATTTTCTTATACTATTTGATCTGTACAGCAAAAGGCCGCAGGTTTTTTGACCTCAAAAATAGTGTTCTATACGTAAAAAAGCCTGATGAATCGAATGGTGATGACCCCATCCACCGGAGACCACGGGAACAGGTCTATTTTGCCCCGTTTCCCCTAAAAATCAATTTTCTTGTACTATTTGATTTGTACAAAAAAAGGCCGCAGGTTTTTTGACCTCAAAAATAGTGTTCTATACGTAAAAAAGACTTATGAATCGAATGGTGATGACCCCATCCACCGGAGACCACGGGAACAGGTCTATTTTGCCCCTTTTCCCCTAAAAATCAATTTTCTTATACTATTTGATCTGTACAGAAAAAGGCCGCAGGTTTTTTGACCTCAAAAATAGTGTTTTATACGTAAAAAAGCCTGATGAATCGAATGGTGATGACCCCATCCACCGGAGACCACGGGAACAGGTCTATTTTGCCCCTTTTCCCCTAACAATCAATTTTCTTATACTACTTGATCTGTACAGAAAAAGGCCGCAGGTTTTTTGACTTCAAAAATAGTGTTCTATACGTAAAAAAGCCTGTTGAATCGAATGGTGAAGACCCAATCTACCGGAGACCACGGGAACAGGTCTATTTTGCCCCTTTCCCCCCTAAAAATCAATTTTCTTATACTATTTGATCTGTACAGAAAAAGGCCGCAGGTTTTTTGACCTCAAAAATAGTGTTCTATACGTAAAAAAGCCTGATGAATCGAATGGTGATGACCCCATCCACCGGAGACCACGGGAACAGGTCCATTTTGCCCCTTTTCCCCCTAAAAATCAATTTTCTTATACTATTTGATCTGTACAGAAAAAGGCCGCAGGTTTTTTGACCTCAAAAATAGTGTTCTATACGTAAAAAAGTCTGATGAATCGAATGGTGATGACCCCATCCACCGGAGACCACGGGAACAGGTCCATTTTGCCCCTTTTCCCCCTAAAAATCAATTTTCTTATACTATTTGATCTGTACAGAAAAAGGCCGCAGGTTTTTTGACCTCAAAAATAGTGTTTTATACGTAAAAAAGCCTGATGAATCGAATGGTGATGACCCCATCCACCGGAGACCACGGGAACAGGTCTATTTTGCCCCTTTTCCCCTAAAAATCAATTTTCTTATACTATTTGATCTGTACAGAAAAAGGCCGCAGGTTTTTTGACCTCAAAAATAGTGTTTTATACGTAAAAAAGCCTGATGAATCGAATGGTGATGACCCCATCCACCGGAGACCACGGGAACAGGTATATTTTGCCCCTTTTCCCCTAAAAATCAATTTTCTTATACTACTTGATCTGTACAGAAAAAGGCCGCAGGTTTTTTGACTTCAAAAATAGTGTTTTATACGTAAAAAAGCCTGTTGAATCGAATGGTGAAGACCCAATCCACCGGAGACCACGGGAACAGGTCTATTTTGCCCCTTTTCCCCTAAAAATAAATTTTCTTATACTATTTAATCTGTACAGAAAAAGGCCGCAGGTTTTTTGACCTCAAAAATAGTGTTTTATACGTAAAAAAGTCTGATGAATCGAATGGTGATGACCCCATCCACCGGAGACCACGGGAACAGGTCTATTTTGCCCCGTTTCCCCTAAAAATCAATTTTCTTATACTATTTGATTTGTACAAAAAAAGGCCGCAGGTTTTTTGACCCAAACAAATGATTTTTTTTAATTTTTGAAAAATCAATAAATGATTGCCTAACATTCCTGCGACCTCAGGAAGGTGCCAATTGCCCCTTAAAGTAAATTTATTGAAGTAAATTTTCTTAAATATTTTTTTTTATCTATGAATAATATTTGTACCTGCCCAAAATAAATTCGTAAATTCTTAAATTCTCAAATTCTTAAATTCTTAAATTCTTAAATTCTTAAATTCTTAAATTCTTAAATTCTTAAATTCTTAAATTCTTAAATTCTTAAATTCTTAAATTCTTAAATTCTTAAATTCTTAAATTCTTAAATTCTTAAATTCTTAAATTCTTAAATTCTTAAATTCTTAAATTCTTAAATTCTTAAATTCTTAAATTCTTAAATTCTTAAATTCTTAAATTCTTTAATTCTTAAATTCTTAAATTCTTAAATTCTTAAATTCTTAAATTCTTAAATTCTTAAATTCTTAAATTCTTAAATTCTTAAATTCTTAAATTCTTAAATTCTTAAATTCTTAAATTCTTAAATTCTTAAATTCTTAAATTCTTAAATTCTTAAATTCTTAAATTCTTAAATTCTTAAATTCTTAAATTCTTAAATTCTTAAATTCTTAAATTCTTAAATTCTTAAATTCTTAAATTCTTAAATTCTTAAATTCTTAAATTCTTAAATTCTTAAATTCTTAAATTCTTAAATTCTTAAATTCTTAAATTCTTAAATTCTTAAATTCTTAAATTCTTAAATTCTTAAATTCTTAAATTCTTAAATTCTTAAATTCTTAAATTCTTAAATTCTTAAATTCTTAAATTCTTAAATTCTTAAATTCTTAAATTCTTAAATTCTTAAATTCTTAAATTCTTAAATTCTTAAATTCTTAAATTCTTAAATTCTTAAATTCTTAAATTCTTAAATTCTTAAATTCTTAAATTCTTAAATTCTTAAATTCTTAAATTCTTAAATTCTTAAATTCTTAAATTCTTAAATTCTTAAATTCTTAAATTCTTAAATTCTTAAATTCTTAAATTCTTAAATTCTTAAATTCTTAAATTCTTAAATTCTTAAATTCTTAAATTCTTAAATTCTTAAATTCTTAAATTCTTAAATTCTTAAATTCTTAAATTCTTAAATTCTTAAATTCTTTCAATTTTTTCAATTCAATTCGGTTTTATTGGTGAATTATCAATATACAATAAGTTCTTTTGAAATACATAACAGAGTTTTGGAGTTCCTTTCAGCTGTGTGTTACATCATAATCCATTTTGGAACAATTGTTGCTTGTAGTTAAGGGGTTAGCGAAAGTAAGAAAAAGATAAGAAAAAAAACTTACTAAAATTGCAAGGGAAAGGGGATAGAAATAGAGAAAGCTTAAAACTAGAAAATTCTTAAATTCTTAAATTCTTAAATTCTTAAATTCTTAAATTCTTAAATTCTTAAATTCTTAAATTCTTAAATTCTTAAATTCTTAAATTCTTAAATTCTTAAATTCTTAAATTCTTAAATTCTTAAATTCTTAAATTCTTAAATTCTTAAATTCTTAAATTCTTAAATTCTTAAATTCTTAAATTCTTAAATTCTTAAATTCTTAAATTCTTAAATTCTTAAATTCTTAAATTCTTAAATTCTTAAATTCTTAAATTCTTAAATTCTTAAATTCTTAAATTCTTAAATTCTTAAATTCTTAAATTCTTAAATTCTTAAATTCTTAAATTCTTAAATTCTTAAATTCTTAAATTCTTAAATTCTTAAATTCTTAAATTCTTAAATTCTTAAATTCTTAAATTCTTAAATTCTTAAATTCTTAAATTCTTAAATTCTTAAATTCTTAAATTCTTAAATTCTTAAATTCTTAAATTCTTTCAATTTTTTCAATTCAATTCGGTTTTATTGGTGAATTATCAATATACAATAAGTTCTTTTGAAATACATAACAGAGTTTTGGAGTTCCTTTCAGCTGTGTGTTACATCATAATCCATTTTGGAACAATTGTTGCTTGTAGTTAAGGGGTTAGCGAAAGTAAGAAAAAGATAAGAAAAAAAACTTACTAAAATTGCAAGGGAAAGGGGATAGAAATAGAGAAAGCTTAAAACTAGAAAATTCTTAAATTCTTAAATTCTTAAATTCTTAAATTCTTAAATTCTTAAATTCTTAAATTCTTAAATTCTTAAATTCTTAAATTCTTAAATTCTTAAATTCTTAAATTCTTAAATTCTTAAATTCTTAAATTCTTAAATTCTTAAATTCTTAAATTCTTAAATTCTTAAATTCTTAAATTCTTAAATTCTTAAATTCTTAAATTCTTAAATTCTTAAATTCTTAAATTCTTAAATTCTTAAATTCTTAAATTCTTAAATTCTTAAATTCTTAAATTCTTAAATTCTTAAATTCTTAAATTCTTAAATTCTTAAATTCTTAAATTCTTAAATTCTTAAATTCTTAAATTCTTAAATTCTTAAATTCTTAAATTCTTAAATTCTTAAATTCTTAAATTCTTAAATTCTTAAATTCTTAAATTCTTAAATTCTTAAATTCTTAAATTCTTAAATTCTTAAATTCTTAAATTCTTAAATTCTTAAATTCTTAAATTCTTAAATTCTTAAATTCTTAAATTCTTAAATTCTTAAATTCTTAAATTCTTAAATTCTTAAATTCTTAAATTCTTAAATTCTTAAATTCTTAAATTCTTAAATTCTTAAATTCTTAAATTCTTAAATTCTTAAATTCTTAAATTCTTAAATTCTTAAATTCTTAAATTCTTAAATTCTTAAATTCTTAAATTCTTAAATTATTAAATTCTTAAATTCTTAAATTCTTAAATTCTTAAATTCTTAAATTCTTAAATTCTTAAATTCTTAAATTCTTAAATTCTTAAATTCTTAAATTCTTAAATTCTTAAATTCTTAAATTCTTAAATTCTTTAATTCTTAAATTCTTAAATTCTTAAATTCTTAAATTCTTAAATTCTTAAATTCTTAAATTCTTAAATTCTTAAATTCTTAAATTCTTAAATTCTTAAATTCTTAAATTCTTAAATTCTTAAATTCTTAAATTCTTAAATTCTTAAATTCTTAAATTCTTAAATTCTTAAATTCTTAAATTCTTAAATTCTTAAATTCTTAAATTCTTAAATTCTTAAATTCTTAAATTCTTAAATTCTTAAATTCTTAAATTCTTAAATTCTTAAATTCTTAAATTCTTAAATTCTTAAATTCTTAAATTCTTAAATTCTTAAATTCTTAAATTCTTAAATTCTTAAATTCTTAAATTCTTAAATTCTTAAATTCTTAAATTCTTAAATTCTTAAATTCTTAAATTCTTAAATTCTTAAATTCTTAAGTTTTCTTAAATTCTTGAATTCTTAAATTTAACCTGCAGCCTTTTCTATACAGATCATCAAATAGTACAAGAAAATTGATTTTTAGGGGAAAAGGGGCAAAATAGACCTGTTCCCGTAGTCTCCGGTGGATGGGGTCATCACCATTCGATTCATCAGACTTTTTTACGTATAGAACACTATTTTTGAGGTCAAAAAACCTGCGGCCTTTTTCTGTACAAATCAAATAGTATAAGAAAATTGATTTTTAGGGGGAAAAGGGGCAAAATGGACCTGTTCCCGTGGTCTCCGGTGGATGGGGTCATCACCATTCGATTCATCAGGCTTTTTTACGTATAAAACACTATTTTTGAGGTCAAAAAACCTGCGGCCTTTTTCTGTACAGATCAAATAGTATAAGAAAATTGATTTTTAGGGGGGAAAGGGGCAAAATAGACCTGTTCCCGTGGTCTCCGGTGGATGGGGTCATCACCATTCGATTCATAAGTCTTTTTTACGTATAGAACACTATTTTTGAGGTCAAAAAACCTGCGGCCTTTTTTTGTACAAATCAAATAGTACAAGAAAATTGATTTATAGGGGAAACGGGGCAAAATAGACCTGTTTCCGTGGTCTCCGGTGGATGGGGTCATCACCATTCGATTCATCAGGCTTTTTTACGTATAGAACACTATTTTTGAGGTCAAAAAACCTGCGGCCTTTTTCTGTACAGATCAAATAGTATAAGAAAATTGATTTTTAGGGGGAAAAGGGGCAAAATGGACCTGTTCCCGTGGTCTCCGGTGGATGGGGTCATCACCATTCGATTTATCAGGTTTTTTTTACATAAAGATCACTTTTTTTGGGATCTAAAAACCTGCGGCCTTTCTCGTAATCAATTTCATGGGATTAGCAGCGGGTTTGGCCCCACTGTGCACTGTGTGATGCGATCGACGACGGGTATCGGTTTGATACGCAACAGCGAATGTCATTGAATTTTCCACCTGACTGACTAGTTTGAGCGCTCGCTCGCGGTTTTGTGCCGGAAAAGTGTAGTCCAAAGAACACAGCGCTCTATGCGGGACTGGAGAGTTCGTTATCGACGTGGGGGTGGGGTTCCGTCCGATTGGACATTCCATTTTTAATGAACGAGTTTTTTTTCGTTGTTGCTCTTTGGCGATTGATTGAGAGGAATGGTGAAGTTTGACTGCAAATAAGACAGAAATTCAAAAAAAAATCTTCAAAAAAATAATAATTTTGAAATTTGCCAAATAAACATTGTCATCAAAAATTAAAAATCCATACATTAAAATTTGCACATTTCACAAAATTTTGCACTCATTGTTTACCTCATTATTAATGAATTGCAGAGCAGTATCAACTTTGCATTCTTTCATTATGCACAGAATATGTAAAAGCTCGTTGTTGTTTTGTGTTACATTGTTAGTCAAAAGGGGGAGGGCGGTGCATTGAGTTCTGCACCCGATAGCAGTCGCGTGCACACGTGTTGATTCAGCGTGCATAAATCATTGAAGGTTTTTTTGCCTGAAATGATGCGTTTGGGTGAGACAAACAGTGCTGGAACGGAAGTTTGGTTCCATGAATGAGTGGCATTGTTTGACGATGATTGTTTTTTTTTTTTCGAATTGTTTGGCATGGATCAATAACTGTTCAAGTAAATAACAATCAGATGGATTATTTTAAAATGACCCCCTGCTCCACAAGCTGAAAACGGGTTTTCAGGTTATTTTAAGCATCTGTGCAAATTTTGAGAGAAATTGGTTTTGATTAACCCATAAATACCCGAGCTTAAGGTTGGTGATTTTTTTTTATACAAAAATAAACTTTTTATAAAGCTTATAACTTTTCAGGATCGAGTTCTACAGCTTTGGTATGTTCTACTATGTTGTAGAACATTAAATTTTGAGTAAGAATCTCACTTTTGGGAATATTTGGATGGAAGTAGCGCACCGTGCAGACCAAACCGTAAGAAAATTGGGTTTTCCATACATTCTTTCGATTTTCCCAAACAAATTTCACCTTCGAGGATCAATGGGTAAATGTTGACCGAATTTGCTCATATTTGGCCCAGAGTCCTAAAATAGCTCAAGGAACAATATTCTGCTTGTGGAGCGAGGTTTTGAGAAAAAGTTCCATATTCTGGGCACCCTAGTGCTCACTCATATCTCGTTGAAACAGAAGTGATAGAAAAACCAATTTACAGTGAAACCATTTTTAGTTATTTTATTTTTATCATTTTTTTTTCAGATTATAGGGGAAATTTTCGTATGTTTGGCAGTTTAAGCATCCGCTCCTAGCTCCATCCAATTAGCTGATTTTCACTATTGAAACAACTTATTTTGTAAATCGGTTCATCGAAATTTGCTTGCTCAGCTCGTTTTGAGCTATTTTAATTTCAATTGAAAATGCTTTTAATGAACTGTAATTTAACGTCTAAGTGTCGATATGGCAACTTTAGAGCCCGATGGAGATAGATGCTGTTCCCATATTTTCCAATTTAAGAATTTGTTGATTTAGAAAAAAGATTTGTTGTCTTAGAGGCAAAATTTTAAGAAATATTTTAATCCTCGTAAAAAAAATCATGGGTGGTGAAAAAAATTACTATGTACTGAAAAAAAAAAGAAAAATTACATTTATTTGAGAAAATTTACCAAAAGTGTGTACCTGAAACTCAAACATGGTTCACTTTTGGAGAAAAATGCAAATTTGCAAATTTTATTTTTCATTAAAATAAATCGTATTTTTTTACTGTAATTTTGAGATTTTTTGAGATTTTGCTTAAATTACTGCTTTTTCAAAAAATATGAATATTTAATTTGGGCGGTCAAATTTGGCTTCACTTTATACAGCTAAAGAGCTTTCTAGTGATGGCTTTTTTGCCATCTGAAACATTTTTCAAAAAATATCTAGAGATGATAAATTCAATCAATTTGATTGTTGTGTTAGAATATTTGGACTGTGTGTGTTTTTATCCACCCGCCCCCCTTCGAAATTTTATCAATAAGGTAGGGGCCAAAAAATTAATTACCATTTAAATTTGGATTGGAAAAACTTGTACAATTTATTGTAAACTATTTTAATTACGCTGTAAAACGTAAATTCTTGTATTTTTAATCAAACAAATCATGTTTGGACTTTTTGCTGATTAAGAATTTTGGGACCAAAGATCGGAAAAAAACAAAAAAAATAAGAACAAAATAATTTCCATAAATTCTTTAATATTTTGCAAATTTTCGGCAATAGTACTTTAATATCGATAGTAACGCATAAAGTATTTTTTAAACTTTTTGCTTAAAATTTTTAAATTTTAAATTTAGTTTTTTTTGCCCCTTCCTCGACTTTGACTAGAGCCGACGGACAAAAACATTAAATTAAATTTGTACCAGCCTTGAACATTCCTACAAATGATTAATCTATCAATTTTAAAATTATTATTTTTTATTGTAACTCTTTTGGAATATGATAGCCATAAAAAAATAATCGGCTTTTTACATTTTGCTTGATGTACAAAAATGTTTTGAGTTAAAAAAATCAGTAAAAGTTTTCTAATACTTTTAAAACAAACTGTACGAGTTCTTACTTAGACCCATTCATATTATATAAAAAATTAGTTATTCTTTCGTTTGTTGATTTTTAATCTCCGAATCTCGAAATTATTGTTTGCATTATTTGAACTTACTTAGATAAACAATGGTTTTTTAGTGGTTGAGTATTAATATTATTATTTTTTTGAAAAACATATTATTGGAATCATCAATTGTCGAATATTTCATCATTCTTTTATGCAAAAAGTTACTAGTTGAATGTTTGTTCTGGTTAATTTTTCGCAACTCCATGGTTGATTATTTAAAAAAAAGGGAAAAATAAATAAAAAGATTGTAAAATGAATAAAAATAGCAGTTCCACATTAAAAGAGCACAAACCAACACAAATGTGCTTAGATCGGGCTGAAAATTGGACTGGTGGTTCCTTGGCCGAAATAATTTGACCCATATTTTTTGTTTGACCCTCAGAGTGACCCACCGTGTAAGGTCCAAAACATTGCTATTTTCGTCGTTTTTCGTAAAAAAAACCAAATATCCAAAAAATCAAAACTTTGCCCCATTCCAACCGCTCTTGATCATAAATTAAAGATCTTTAGTTGGGCTTTTGAGGGATAACATTTTGGGGTTAAAAAATCTTCCTAACATTTGAAAAAGCTGTATGAAAATTTTAAATGCCTTTTTTGGTGTCTGGACCAAACAGTTGATATTTGGAATCATTTTTATCGGATTCTTCGGTAAATTAAACGTAAGATAGTGGAAAATAAAAAAAATGTCTACTCCTACAGTATGATTTTCTGAAAATAAAAGCGTGGGTTACTGAGACCGGAAAATGTTGAAAACGGGGAAAAAACAACTTATCATTTAAGAGTTAAAATCGGTTAAAACGGAGCGAAATTATGACGCGTTGAAAAAAAAATGCGAAAATCGACGAAAATGGCAAATTTTCGGACAACCCAAACACTTTGTAGGTGGAAATAATTTTCAACTAGGGGAAATATACCCTTTCCAATCAAACACCTATCTTCGTCATATGAAGAGTTTGAGGCTCGAATAAAGCTCCAAAAATACTATTCACTTACCAGTAGAGGGTGACGATTCTCGAGATTTTCAATTTCCCGGGAATCGAGAGTTGAATTTGGTCATTTCCCGGGAATTCCCGGGACCCGGGAGTTTTTTTTTACTATGCCAATAGTGGCAATAATTTAAAGGGAAAAGCAAAAAAATTGTTTTTTTCTTTAAATGAAATTTCTTACAATGTTTTCATACTTATTCTATGAAACGTTATTTTAAGTATCCTTATTATTTGGAGGAACTATGTGTACCTTTTGATTTTTTTTTTCTTAATCTGCAAATACGAGATCGTTTCTTGAGCTTTTCGGGACTCAACATTTTAGTTTAACATGTTTACAAATAATATATAATTTCCCTGTATCGAGATTTTTGCAATATGATAAATAACGACTTAAACAACTTTTTTTTCCTTTTTAATGTCAATTATAAATATTCATTGAAGAAAAATTTACAGTTATCCGGAAAACCCGAATGTTCACAATTGGCGGACATTAACTTTACAAAGATCGCCAGAGTTTTTTCCCCGAAAATATAATCCTAGAGTTTTTTTTTTTTTTTTGAAAAGGTCCTATAAAAGACAATAGCTTATAGGACCCTCTCAAAAAATGTCTAGAATCTAATATTGTGGGTAACGTGAAACACAAAAAGACTTATTAACATCAAAAATGGAAATTACCTTGATACAGCCAAATTAACTAAGGGACTAAAAAAACAGACTATGAGGATTGCTATGCTCGAGAATAAGCTTTCTCCTTTTAGAAATAATAAATAAAAAAAAATTCAAAAAAATTAGATTTTATATCTGGGATGTAACTGCTATGTATACTTTAAGGTAAAGGCTTCTTTCAGTTATAATTATTGGAATTTAAAATTTACACTTTCTGAATAAGAAGATTAGAGAAGAACTTGAACATCGAACATTTCACATACAATGTTCGAAACAATTTAGAATTCTCCAAATAATTTTCTGATAAGTTTATGTAATTTTGCTTCGATATTTGTATGTTTAAAATTTCCCGGGAGTCTCGACCGAATTTCCCGGGATTCGAGAGTTCAAAAAATGGTCGATTTCCCGGGATTTTTTTCCCGGGAATTCCCGCCCGTCACCCTCTACTTACCAGCAACAGCACCGCCTCAAGTAAGCACACAAATTTATGCCATTTTCTGTCCAAAAAGATCAAATTTAATTAACTTTTGATCATAATTTCTATTTTAACTGCCTAACGAAAGCCGCCATCAATATCTTTTCACTTGCGCTAACGATTTCAAAGCGCTTAAGATATAAAATTGCTTCCAACTACCGGCAACATGTTCTTTTGCACATTTGTTAGTCACTCACTTGAAAAATAATCCCGAAACATGTAAATTATTTGAAAGCGACATCAAAAAAACAAACGCGCCAAGTCTTTTGACGTTTCAATTTTGAAGACCCATTCCAATCGAAGGCTGAAGAAAACCGAGCGAGAAGCGAAGGCAAATAAAGAACAAAGGGTGGCCATCAACACCACCAGCAGCGCCTGTTGGAGTGATGCCAGGACACTTTCCCTATAAATGCTACTTTTCGTGAGTGTTCGCTTAAAATTTCATCAATTTTGGCAACACTAAGCAGACTCAATGCACTCGACTGTTTAGAATGCATTTAAGAATTTTTGTTTTAAATGCTTGTAAAAGGAATAGCATAACTTTTAATAAAAGTGAAAATAAACAGAAATGTTCACAAAAAGTTGCTCTACTCGTTGGTGTACTTGGTTTTAGTTAATTTCAAGGAACACTCCAGATTACCCAGCATCATTCAAACACGACCGCTATTAGGCTTAAAATGGGTATATTTCCCCTAAATTATTAAATATCGGCTTCCAAACAGGTTACGAATTTTACCTCAATGGGCATAACTTATGACTGAAAAAAAATCAATTCTTGAAATCTTGAATTGTGTTCATGAATTCAAGAACCATGAAAGATTTTTTTCATGAGTATGGTGCATTTGCACTATAAACGTGAATATATTACTTCGTGGTTCTCAAATTCATGACGCAATTCACGATTTAGGGTTTTGACTCTTTTCCGACAGATCTTTTAATATTGTTACACATTGGAATGGTTTCTCAATTAGCTAACCAACAATGGGTCGCATCTTTTTTTATCAAAGTTATAAGGATATGGCACCAAACAATTGTATGCTAATTAATTAAGTGGGTATATCTTTAGGTGGGGTTGCCAGATCATTAGAAGTTTAGTTTTGTTTGGGAAAATCTTTATAAAAAACCTATTCAACAACAATTTTATGTCCCAGATTTATTTTTGTTTTTAATTATTGAGATGCAACATCTAAAAGATTGTAATTATCACTCACTTCAGCACCAAATAATTTGCCTAATCTACCATTCACTTAAATCGCTAATTTCTCCATTCTCTCTCTCCCCTCTCTACCTTCCAGGTGATCAAATCATCGCCAACAGTCTCCAGTCATCATCGTCGTCACCATCCCCACCGCCAACGGTCGTGCTTCCAAGCAACAATCGGGACAAGTGTCACCATCGACGCCTGCACCAAACCAGCAGTCCCGACCTCATCGATGTCACTGGCAGTGGCAGTGCTGCCAGCAGGGGTGACGGCAAAAGTAGTGCCCCCAGCATTGTAAGTGGTTGCTACAAATTGCACTCGCAGAGCAGCGAAGTAGAAGGGCAAGCGGGAAAGAAGAAGCAGAAGAAGAAGAACAAAACCGCATCCTCGACGACGTCGGCGTCGTCTTCGTTTCTCGCGGCGTCGGTCGCAGCAACCGATCAGGTGAGAATTGAGTTGGGTGAGAGTGTTGTAAAAGTGAATCAAAGTCAACGTCAAAGTGGGTGAATCACAGAGCTAGTTTGCAAGCGATTTCTATTTTTGTTTGATTTGTGTGTCAATCATGTTGAATTTGGTTAGGAATGTGAAGCTTAAGGAATTCTTCACCTGTTGCATGAGCTCTTTTGGCAACTTTGTATAAATGAATACTTTGAACTAGCTCTGTGGTTTCTGTCCCACAAGTATTTTGAAACTTGGACTTTCCCATAATTTCGCTGCCGGCCTTAAAAGCTCAAAACAAAACCTTAAATCTCGATTAAATATTCAAAAGGCCCTATCTGCATAGGAAACCCATGACGGATAGGTTGTTTTGAAAATTTAATCTAGAAATAACTCAAAAGTTAAATCGACCACTTAACTTCCGGTTGATCCTCTCTAAACCCTCAACACTCGATTAAGTCCCACCATAAAGTTCAATTCTAATTAGGTTCTCCCCTTCTTTCCTCCAACAGGTCCTCCTGAAACTAGTCCAACGGTTGGCGTCGCTGCGCAGCAGCAACAACAACCCCAAGAAGAAGAGCAAAAAGAAGAAACACTCGACGGATTCGGCCGGAAGTGGCGCCGGTGACACCGCCCAGTGCAAAAAGCCCCGCTGCGATACCCAAAGTGGCCAAAGTGGCAATTACCATGTTATTGAGGCTGAAGAAGGGGAAGAAGACGCAGCTTCAAGTGGCCATCCAGGCGCGAAAGTGATTAGTGCTGCTGGCGGTGGGCAAATTGATTGCATAACCTTCGGGGGAAAACGGGAGCAGGTAGAGGAGGAAGAAGAAGAAGCCGCCGTTGATTGTGATCTAGTGTTTTGTGAGGTGGAAAAGGCAGCTGCGTCAGGGGAAATCCAAGCAGGTGGTGATGATGAGATTTTCCCCGAGGAGGAGTTCGAGTGCGTCCACGGTTACTGTGATGGGGTGGGATGTGATGGGCTAAGTTTTGTTGTGGGCATTGTGGAAGAGGAAGAGCTAAGAGGAAGAAGACAGGAACAAGGTGTTGACGCGGAGGAGGAAGGAAGCTGCAGCATGGGGGCCAACGTGTCGCGACACCACGAGAAGGGACTCACGGGACGGAGGGCGCAGTCGACTGGTGAGTTGGTGAAACGCCTTTTTTAAGTTTTCCTTATGAAGGAAGGCAATGAAACCAAGAGTAAATTTTTAACCTAATTCAACAAACCCATTAGAAACTAACAATCAATTAAAAAAAGAACCGAAAATCTTACATTAAAAATAATCATGTTTTCACGATTTTCCTCTGCACAAATTAATAGTTTTACAAATATGCAAATATTTTTTGAACTTTATGCCAAAATCGGAAGATTAGGTGAAAATTATAAGAAATCGCAGGCAATTGCAAATGCAAATAGTTTCCATATAAATTTTGAAGTTTTTTTTTATAATATCATTTTCGAACCAATGTTTGAAGGGTATAGGAGGCGACATAGACTAAAATTGATGAAAATGTAATGGATGCAATAAGAAATTTGGTTTCTGAATTCAGCTTGAAATTTGCTGTTTTTTTTTTATATTTAAAATCGCGAATTTAAGAAAAAAGTCTCACAAAATGCTAATTATATGATTGAAACACTTTTTGGACAGTCATGTTATTGTCCAAATATGCAAAATATCAATTATTTAATTTAAGAATCATTTTTTCCCCAAAGTTCGATTTAATAATTCTTAAAAAAGGACAATCGATGTCGCATTAGGGTGACAAGAAAAAAATAAAATTTTGGAAAACCTTAAGAGATACATACCCCCTGGCTTGATTCTTTAGGTAAAAATAATTTTGAGCCGAATCGGTTTAGGGTTAAGGGTCGCTTATTATCGTTGAAGTTTGTATGGGAAAATTCAAAAAAAAATTATGGAAAAATTCCTCCAAAAGGTGGCGGTAAATGTGTCGGATCATCAACTTCAACGATAAAAAGCGACCCTTAACCCTTAACCGATTTCGCTCAAAATTTTCACAGTTACTTATTTTTGCCTAAGGAATCGAATCAGGGGATATCCCTGATGTCGTTTTTTTATTGTCACCCTAAGGTTGCATTATTTTGCGGCCCCTCGATCTGTTGAACAAATTGTATAATAAAATTAACTTACACAGAAAAAAATCAATTCTCGTAATTGTGAATTAAGTTCACGAATGTGAGAATCATGAAGGAATTTATTCATGAGTATGGTGCATTTGCTCTATAAACGTGAATATATTCCTTCGTGGTTCTCGCATTCGTGAATTTAATTCACGATTTTGAGAATTGATTTTTTTTCCGTGTAGGCCGATTTTAAAATAATTAAAAAACAAATTAATTTTAAAAAATGAAATGATTTAGTCAGTAGAATTATCTGGAAAATCATTTTATGAAGAAATAACATTTGAAATTTCATTATCCCATAGCATATTTTTAAGAGTGTAATGCTTAGTTATAAAAGGTGATGAGATCTGTGCTTATATTAATTTTTAAAGTTTTATCACCCTAACCGAAATATTGCCAAAAATTCAGGATGCAAACAATACTGTAAAACTTGTAGAATCGATTGTGCTTAAAAAATATATTTAAAACGTTCATTTATCTTTGTTTACTAAATGAAAAAATGGGATAAATAATGGGATTACAGTTCTAGAAAAGCCGCGTAAACCCTTAGGGAGAAAATATTTTTATGAAATTTTACACATTTTGCTTTGTTTGAAGAAGTATATTTGTTAACGTGCAGAATTTTATGATTCTAATCTTTTTCAAAGACATGAATTAAGTATTGTTTTTTTTTGTTTTGGGCACAGGAATATGGAAATCTAATTTGTAATGGCTTTTAAATTTCTACTAAATGTGAGAACTTGGTGAGAACGATTCGCTCTTTTAATTTTTTTTGTGATTTCTATTTTTGAAAATATTGATTTTCAACAATATCATCGAATTAAAAAAATAGTAATCCTAGACATTCAATATCGATTGATAACAGGGTGCCATCTTCGGAAAAATACAGGAAAAAGTCGGGAAATTAATTCCACCGGAAGAACGGGAAAAAATATGTTTATCCTCAATGAACCTGTTTTTGAAATTTCAAAACAAAAAACACCAAAAAAGGCTAGTTTTTTTCATCAAATTTTGGTATCAATAATAGTTCATCTAGTGGGAGGTTGACTGTGCGACGGTTGGTCAAGTTTGTTGTGTTTCGAGCTCAATACTTTTCCATCGTTTTTTTAGTGATTTTGTACACATAGTGTGGAAAAATAGTGCGAATCTATTGGAGAAGAAGTTTTTGCAGTTCAGGAGCGTGAAGTTCTGAGAAAATTTCAGCAATCTGGATCAAAAAGCGAAGATTTTGTGTTTGACTAGTGCTGTTTTCAGTGGCCGCCATGATGCAAACAAAAAATATTCGTTTACTGCGGCACGAAGAGTTCAGATTCAAACACTGCGGTACACGGGCGACGAGTGCCACGTTCCTTGAGGGTTGTGTTGTCAAATCATGACAGTTTGAGAATGCAGAATTTTCTGCTCCTCACGGGAAAAAGAGAGATGTTGAAGAAGTGCTTAAAATTGCGAAAAAATAATTGGGTTCTAAAAATTAGTTTCGTTTGTGATTTTATTACACGATAAAGTTTTTTTTACGCATAACTAGTTTTTTTTTTTGAGCAAAAATGTTAAACGGAAAAAATAAATCAAAGTGTGTTGTGGTCAAAAGGAAGAAAAATTAGAAGAGTGCCAATTTGTTTGAATTCTAGTTATGCGCGAGAAAATTTCGGTTGTGTTTATGTCACAAGTAAGGTTGTCACCCGTGAAAATAATTTTCTGTTAAATGCGAGTAAGGAAGAGTCCGAAGAATCGACGGGGAATTTTATCTAGCGGATGGCAGTCTGGTGAACCTGGTGTGGAACCGGAATCGTATTTTCACACAGCGAGTGCGTCGGGGAGAGTGAGAGGGTTGTGTTTTTATCCGCGAAGAGGTTGCTAGACGTTTGACGTGTTCGATAAATGAAAGGGTCAAGCTTTCCTGCTAGACTTGTGGAGGTGAGATGGTTGAACGATGGACTGGTCCACAGCAGAGTTGGCGTACTGGCTCCTCCAATGTTTTTTGCTCGTCGGCAGAGAATTGCACATCACCAGTTGACCGGATAACCTGCAGAACTCGGGTGAGATCTTTCCTTTTTGATGTGGTCGTAGAATCTATCTAGCAGTGTATGAGTGTGTTTGACTGTGTCGATGAATGAATTGAATGGCAAAGGAAAGCGACGCTTTGTTTGTATATGTGGGAAAGCAAAATGACAGCTCGAATTCTGTCCACATGCCACAGTTGATTCGTGTCGCCAGGATTAGATTTTGTTTGCAAGTTTACAGATACCTAAAGTCGGTTGCATTTCGTCGGGAAAATTTGCGCTCTGGATTTTTGAATTGTTTTTTTTTTTTGCGTTCTTTTATTAGATATACATATTTATTGTAGTTATTGAAAAATATTAAATATGCTGATCAATCCCATTACACAAAAATTTAAATTTTAACTAAGTATGCTTTTGAATCGGTCGTTTAACTATAACTTCTAAATCTTACATTTCAATAAATAAAACAAACAAATAAATATTTTTTGTCTCCTCCGCATCGCTGTAAAAGTTTAAAATCAAGATTCTAATTATGCGCTAAATCATTTATAACCTCGAATTTCGATTAAACACATAATAATTTAAAGGAAAATGTAAACTTCTCGTTACTTTTACAGTCGATAGCTTGTGTTTAATAGCAGATATTTTAAAACTGTGATTAATCAGCATTGCTTTTACCGGAGAAAATTATTGGTTTAGTAATACAACATTCGTGTATTCATGCACGGCTTCGTCGCGTTATGTCTGCCGTTGCTTTAAATAGAATATTTATAAATCATGCATCTTTTACACTGTGCAATCTGTACTGTTTAATAATAAAAAAACTAACTCTACTTGATTCGCCCGCAATACCTTTCGAGGTATATCCTAGGGTTCTACCTCTCCTACTAACATTGAGTCCAAAACCTCCCTACAAACATCTATACCACTAAGGTGACGCAGGGATCCTTGCGCACTTTAGATAGGAGTTTACTAACATTCCTTCCGTTCCCCAAAGGATAGCTTGGACCCGGCGAGGACCCCCTTATGCCCTGGGCTGTATTACACACTCATCAAAAGATGAAGACATGGTATCTCCCGTGTTGGATTATTGTTCCGGATGAGGGTCTAACACAACCACACCAAACAGTGGAATAAGCGTTGAGGAGCCATCCGTGGATAGGGCGTCCTAAAATGCTAATGCTAATGCTAATGCTAATGCTAATAATAGTTCATCTAGTAATATCGAAACAACATTTTTTCATCAATTCAACTAAAAGTATTTTCTATATTTTAAAACATAAATTCAGAGTTGGTCAAAATTCACTATAACTTCTACTTTAAAAAAAAATCTTTTTATGTAAACAATCCCTTTAACCCTCTACAACCCAACCCCGCCTCTAGACGGGCTTCGATTTAAAAAATCGCCAAAAATCAATTTTTCAACCAATTTTTGATCTTCAAAAAGCATTGGAAAGAAGAACTTTTAAAATTTTGGAAAATTTTAGGGTTGGAAGTTTGACTTGTTTTATGTGACTTTGCCAATGTTTTTAAAAATGTCATTTTTTTAGGGGTCAACTTTGCCTGTGTTTTTTACTAACATTTCCTATATTTTAAGTAAGAAGAAGTATGCAGTAATTTTTCTAGTGCCCCAGACTATGCCTCTACGCATTTATTTACAATTTAAATGATAATGGTTCCATTTTATAGCAGAAAATGTGAAAAACATGCAAAAAATTGAAAAAGTTACTGTAAAAACATGAAAAAATTAGATAGGCAAAATGTAATGATAGGAGGTGGTAGAGTAGGCCAAATACTACCAAAAACAAACATAAACTAAACAAGAAAAATGCAAATTAAAATACTAAAAATGAAACAAGAAAAACATAAAACAAGAGAAGTAAAGTTTTTCGTAGAACAAAAGTTGCTCAAAATGACCTCCTGAACACGGGAAAAATAAAAATTTTCGAAAAAAAAATTTGGGCAGTAGAGGGTTAAGGTGGATACAAAATTAAATCGCAAATTGAGTTCTTGATGATTTTAAATTTGATGTTTTATCTGGGAAAAATAACAAATTTTTATTTTATATTTTATGTTTTCGAAAAATTATGAAATGAAAAATGGAAAAACTTTTTTTTTTGTAGAATTCCTATCAAAACTTACATCATCCAATAACAAAAACAACAAAAATTAACGGATTCTTGGATGAATAGTTTTTCTTGAATTTTTTTTTATTTGTCTTTTTTTCTTCTCAAATTTTAAATTTTAATAGTTCAATTGGAAATCAAAATTACTTGAAAAACTTCCTGATAGACATTTCCTACTTTCCCTAATAATTTGCATAATTCTCTAAAACGAATCGATTTTGTATTGATTTTGCGTTTGGAAATTGAAAGGCATTCAGAAGAAAAGTCCCAAGCTTTATGTAAAATATGGGTATTGTATTAAAAACCAATCAAAAAGGCTTCGTTCGCAAACAGTGCTGAAATATATTATATATTCTAAGAGATTAAAATTTCAAGTTTGTTTTTTTAGTTTGATGTTAAATCTTTCCGGCAAATTCCTTTCTGTTTCGGGAGAAAGTCGAGAAAAATCCGGGCATTTTAAAATCCTAATCTTGTGGCCACCTTATTTGAACACTTTAAAAAAATATTTTCGAAATATTCAGTACAGAATTAAGCATCCATCTGGATCTGGAAAATGGTAAAAATAATTAAAAAGAAAGGAGATTTTTTAAACTTTTTGATATTTTTTCAGAAAAAACATGAATAGGCCCTATTTTAAAAATGACTCCAAAATTTAAAAAAAAATGAATTCTTTTATTTGGAAAAGTTCAAATGAAGTATTTGAGCCTTTTCAATATGTTATTCTTGATTCTAAAAAAAAAGAAAACATTTATATGGAAATGTGCCGAATATTTCACAAAAGTTTGTTTACATTGAAATTCAATCAATAATTTTCGGGACACTGAGAAAAAAATACAAAATTTAAACTTCTAGAGGCTGCACTTAGTTAAAAACATGGTAGAAAATGTCTCAGCTCTTCGAAAATATTTTTTGCTGGAAGTGTTCAGGAAGTATTTTTGAATTGTAAAAAACTGAAATTTTTTCGAAATATTACCCCTCAACATTTCAATATCTTGAAAACGGCGCACTTTGTCAAATAATGTGTCAGCTAATTTTTGATTGCAATTTTAGTTTTGTTTCTAAAACTGATTTTCAAAATTTTGTTTGACATTATTTTAGATTTTTTTTAAACAAAATTATAAAATTAAAAATTGATTATCCAAAACATTCATTCTCCTCAAATCTTGGTTTGAAATCTCATGAGTCCCTGCCTGTTTTTAATTATTTTCAACAAAAATACCTTCTATTTGTATCCTTTATCAAACAAAAAAGGCAGTCAATAAACTTCTCCATTCATCTCACACATGTTTTTACAGCATTTTTTTTTTCGAGGGGGTGGACTGTTTTAATTAAAATTTACTTCTCCTGCCAACGCGCGCTCTCCACTCCTTATATCATTTATATTTTGAGGGGGACGTAAAATTACACGATTGGAGGAACGGTGGAGGTTTGTTCTGTTTGGCCTTTTTTGTGGCTCTAGGAAATCGAGGACCCTGCAGCGGAGCCTTACGCATACAAACAGTTAAATTTTCGAGCAAACACGTTATTTAAAGGTAGCAAGGTGGGACAGGGTACAAAAAATCGATTTGAGATCCATTTAATTACTGAACACGCCGGTGAGTTGGAGGGGGGAGCACACCGACAGCACCCACAAAACCCAACCTGGGGTAAACTTTGACAGCAGCCGGAGCGTGTAATTAATATCCACGTTTATTTTGGTGTTTTACGGTGTGGGAGGGGGGTTGAGGAGGATTCGTTGAATTACGAAACAGTAAAAATGTAATTTAATTTGGGCTGGTTTACTCATGTGATCCGATTTTAACTTTGTTTCCATTTGTACTCTTTGTTTGGATGAAATATCAGGTGGCTCCCTGATATGAAGTTTAATCATGATTTCGCTAGCTTTTTGGTTTGTTTAGCATCCATTTTTCCCCAATAATGAACATATATTTTTGGAAAAGATCTTCGTACCTGTGTACAACAAATTAGTGTTGTTGTATTTTTTAAAGCTTTATCACCCAAATTATTTTTACCACTTAATTGTTGACAGATTTGTTTAGAAAAAAACTTGAATTACCTAAAAAATAATTTTCCAAATAAATTGAAAATGTTTTCATCCAAAATTTTCTAAGCGTTTCAATTTTAAATTTGGGTAAACGTCATATTTCATTTTTTTTTTAATTTTTCATTCCCTTGAAAACAGATAAATTCGATACTTCTCTCACATGTCTTGAGTGGGTTGATAATTTGAAGCTCTTAGCTCACTTCTTTTTTATGTAAATTTACATGAATCAATATGTATTAATGAAATTACATAAAAAGATATGTAAATTTCACAAATTTCTCATGTAAACCATCTTTCAGACAGATTTAGTATTGTAGTGTCCAGATAAAATTATCAATAATAATTAACCGTGTTCGGTAAAACCGATTGAATATGATCGGGATGAACTCGCAACGATCGAGTGAGATCGGGAACGATCGTGCGAGGTCGTGCAGGTATAAAAAGGCATTTTTATTTATTAAAAGATTGATTCGAATCTAGCCGTCAGCGAGTACGGAGACAGTATAATTCGATATTTAACTTAATCCTAAATCCGAGTCTTAAAACTATTTCCTAATCCCTATTTAAACTTATAAGAAGTTTACGCGAGTGAGTAAGTATATTAAAAGTGGCGACGAGTGAAAACGTTGAAAACGCGGAACGCGTCGTGCAGTGATTTATGGTTTAACGCAATTTGTGGTTGCAGATTTTAGGCGGAGAGGTTCAAACGGATCTAATTAGTCCAGAGTGAACAGACGTGAGTATTAAGTGACCTGCGAGAACCGTAGATAGTCTGTAGTTAGCGATCTTAAACAGCTATTGCACGGAGATTCCTCGATTAAGCGCATATTGAAATTTTTGTGAAAACCCATCTCTTCATACCGATCACGTGATTAGCAGACTCCATTTTGTAACAAATCTTTTGTTCTATTCACAGCCGCACACACGCACCAGCCGTCCCAAGCCGATCATCCTCGCGATCATCCTTTTGTTCGCGGCGTGAGATCGCGGTAATCCGGCGGTGAGCAGGCTTGACGCGGTGAGGATCGCTAATCCAGATCGCGAGAGGAGCGAGATTTGACAAGTGAGGCGTGAGTGAGGAATCAGGGCGGCGAGGCCAGACGATTTGCTCACGGTCGGCGAGAAGCACCAACCGACCGCGCGGACACGTGTCATCAGCAGCATTAACCCAAGAGTTCAGCCAAAGCTACGGTTACACTCCTGCGGTTACTGTAAGTAGAAAACTTGATTTTTTTTGCCCCAAGATGTCGTCTGTTCCCGGCATGATCGGTTCTATCGATCATTACCATCGAAGCAAGTCTTTTGCTAATTATGTTGAGCGATTTGAAGTAATGTGCAAACTCAACAAGGTGGCTTCAGATGCAGATAAGTTGTCGTGGTTTATCTCTGTGAGTGGCGAGGACGTTTTTGATGAAATTAAATTGATTTTTCCTAAGCAAGAAATTGAAAAACTTGAATTTAAGGAAGTTGTTAAGCAGCTGAAAGGCAGGTTTGATAAAGCTGTGCCAGCTATGATGTATCGATTTGATTTTTACAACCGTTTTCAACTTCTTAATGAAAGTTCTGAGAATTTTGTGCTCTCAGTAAAACTTCTCGCTGAAGATTGCAACTTCAATGCATTTAAAGATGAGGCTCTTCGCGACAAACTCGTTATGGGCATTAAAGACAAACGTTTGCAACATAAACTGCTAGAAGAAGAAGATTTAAGCTTGGCGCAGGTTGAAAAGATGGTAATCAACACGGAGAGGGCTGAAAAACGGGCTCAACAAATGGGTGAAAATCGTGTGGAACATGTTGGTGCTACTGCTAGTGTTCTAGCTGTTCATCAGCGATTGGGACCAAAAGTTAATTCTTGTTCGGGGAGATATCGTTCACGCAGCAGGAGTCGTGATCGTGGTCATGAGCGCAGAGGACGTGACATGGATCGCAGAGGCCGAGAAGTGAGTCGTGAGAGGCGAGATTACGATCGCAGATCTCACAATCGTAATCACAGCTACGATCGCAGCCGCAGCCGTGAACAAAATTACTACAACAATGCGATTTGTAATTATTGCAAAAGAAAGGGACATATTAAGCGTTTTTGTGATTTGCTCGCGGGTAAACAAGTTAAAAGGGTGAATTTTGTTGAAGAGGATACTCCTGAAACTAAACCGGTTTTTGACAAATTCAACAGAATCAGAATCAACAACTCTGAGGATGATGAAAGTGAGATGCAGTGCATGAAAATTGGGGATGAGAAGACCTTAAGTGAGCCGTGTTTAGTGGATGTTCGAGTTCATGACAAATTTTTGGAAATGGAAGTTGACACAGGGTCAGCAGTTGCTGTTATTAGCCAACATTTGTACGAGCAACATTTCAATGTAATTCCTCTTAAATCTTGCAATAAACGCTTGGTTGTGGTTAATGGTTCGGGTTTGGAGGTGCTTGGACAGATTTCTGTTGAAATTGGGTTGAATAAGCGAACCGAGACCGGAAATTTGGTTGTTTTGAGGTGTTTGAAGAACTTTACACCACTTTTAGGCAGAGATTGGCTTGACATGTTCTATCCTGGCTGGAAAACTCAGTTTTTACCGGCAAATATCATTGGAAATTTGGATTACAAATCAACTGACACAGTTTTAGGTAATCTGAAACTGAAATACAACAAAGTGTTCTCTAAAGACTTTACTGAACCAATTACAGGGTACCAAGCTGATCTGACCTTTAAATCAGAACAACCAATTTTCAAGAAGGCGTATCAAGTTCCGTACAAGATCAAAGACAAATTTAATGAGCATTTGGACATGTTGGAGCGACAGGGAGTGATCACACCGATCAAGGCGAGCGAGTGGGCTTCGCCAGTTATTGCGATTGTGAAAAAGGATGGGGATTTACGCATGGTAATAGATTGCAAAGTTTCTTTAAATAAAATACTGATTCCCAACACTTATCCTCTACCCCTTGCTCAAGATGTATTTGCTTCATTGGCTGATTCACAAATATTTTGTTCTTTGGACTTGACGGGCGCTTACACTCAGTTAGAGTTGTCGCAACGTTCAAGAAAATTTGTTGTAATTAACACACCTAAAGGTTTATACACCTACAACCGCCTTCCCCAGGGTGCAAGTCCAAGTGCATCAGAATTTCAACAAATTATGGACCAGATCCTGAGAGGATTAGAAAGAGTGTGTTGTTATCTTGACGATGTTCTTATTGCTGGAAGAACTTATGAAGAATGTTTGGACAAGTTGGAGCAAGTCTTGCAAAGGCTCTCCGATGCTAATATTTCTGTAAATTTTAAGAAGTGTAAGTTCTTTGTGACATCTTTGCCATATCTTGGTCATATTATTTCTGACAAAGGTATTTTACCCTCACCTGAAAAAATTTCTACAATTGCCAAGGCAAAAGTTCCACAGAACGTGACTGAACTCAAAGCGTATTTGGGACTAATAAACTACTATAACAAATTTGTACCAAATTTATCAGAAAAATTGCGACATCTGTACAATCTTTTACAGAAAAATGTCAAATTTGAGTGGTCAAAAAACTGTGACGAAGCTTTCAATGAAAGTAAAAATTGCCTACTAAACGCTAAACTTCTAACTTTTTACGACCCTAGAAAACCATTAGTAGTTGTGACTGACGCTTCTTCTTATGGTTTAGGAGGAGTTTTGGCACAAATGATGAATGGAGCAGAGAAACCCGTTTGCTTCACATCTTTTTCATTGAACTCTGCGCAGAAACGTTATCCAATTTTGCATTTAGAAGCTTTGGCTTTGGTATGTGTTATCAAAAAGTTTCATAAGTTCTTATTTGGTCAAAATTTTAAAGTATTCACTGATCACAAACCCCTTATTGGCATATTTGGGAAAGAAGGCAAAAATTCTCTTTTTGTAACCAGAATCCAACGTTATATTTTGGAGTTGTCCATATATGACTTTGAGATTGAGTATCGACCTGGTTCAAAAATGGCGAACGCAGATTTTTGCAGCCGTTTTCCCCTGGACCAAAAAGTGCCTACTAGTTTGGATCAGGAGTACATCAACAGCCTGAACTACACAAATGAATTTCCGATTGATTTTACGCTTGTTTCTAAAGAAACAGAGAACGATAAGTTCTTGAAAGAAATTTTGAATTTTGTCACAATCGGTTGGCCAAAAACTATACCAAATCAGTTCAGAGATTTTTCTTCGCAGAGGGAAAAGTTGGAAGTCATTGATGGTGTTTTGCTGTTAGAAGATCGAGCGGTAATTCCAAGCAGTTTGAGAGAGAAGATTTTACAATTATTACACCTGAATCACGGAGGAATGGTGAAAATGAAGAAGTTAGCCAGAAGGACAGTTTACTGGCCAGGCTTAAATTCAGACATTGAAGACTTTGTTAAAAGTTGTGAATCTTGCTCTCAGATGGAAGTTGTGAGGAAGCCGGAAGCTTCGGGGTCCTGGATTCCTACCACAAGACCGTTCAGTCGTTTGCATGCAGATTTTTTCTTCTTCCAAGGAAATACTTTCTTATTGATTGTTGACAGCAATACTAAATGGTTGGAAGTTGAATGGATGCGTTTTGGCACTAATGCAAGACTTGTTAACAAGAAATTTGCGGCAATGTTCACACGCTTTGGTTTACCGGATGTAATTGTTACAGACGGTGGCCCACCTTTTAATTCCACGGAATTTACTGGTTTTTTGGAACAACAAGGCATAAAAGTTCTTAAAAGCCCGCCGTACAATCCTGCCAGCAACGGCCAGGCTGAAAGAATGGTGAGAGTTGTCAAAGATGTGCTAAAGAAATTTTTAATTGATAACAAAACGAAATCTCTTGAGATGGATGAAAAGCTTAATCTGTTTCTAATTAACTATAGAAATGGTTCCTTAAACTCTGAAGGTTTGTTTCCTTCTGAAAGAGTTTTCAAATATACACCAAAGACCTTGTTAGATTTGATTAATCCAACTAAAACTTACAAACACAATCTGGCTGAACCTCCAGCACAACGATGTGTCGTTGACACTGAAAAACTTGATCCTCCAAATGAATTGGATAAAATTGAGGCAGGGGATAAGCTGTTGTATAAAAATAGTCACGATACCTTCCCAAAGTGGGTCGAAGCACAGTTTATTAAAAAAGTGTCTAAAAATGTCTTCCAGATTCAAATTGGGCGACACGTGGCTACGGCGCACAGACATCAGCTGAAGGCGTTGCACGTTCCCAAACGTGGGTCCGCGAAGATGTGTTTTGCGGCCAACAGTTACAAACGCAACTTCTCCTCAATCGATGACGATGGAGGATTACTCGGGCATTCGAGGGATTACGCGGTGTATCGTAAGCAGAGAAAGGTTGACAACGAATCCCGCAGTCCTGTTAGAACGAGGTCGAGGGCCAGATTGGAGAACCAGCAGGGACACAATTAGCAGATCTACCTTTGCGTTCAGGTGCAAGTTCTAAGAAATGCACAGTCGAACCAATCATCATGAAAAATACATTTTTGCGCTGAATTAAAGTGAATTTGAAATTATATTTCTTTCTGATATTGTTAACAGTGTAGTATATAAGCAGTGAAATGAAATTAAGTTTATATTCTCGATAAATATGAAATCAAATACAAATTAGAAAGAATTTGCTTTAGAGGGAAGATCTTGTAGTGTCCAGATAAAATTATCAATAATAATTAACCGTGTTCGGTAAAACCGATTGAATATGATCGGGATGAACTCGCAACGATCGAGTGAGATCGGGAACGATCGTGCGAGGTCGTGCAGGTATAAAAAGGCATTTTTATTTATTAAAAGATTGATTCGAATCTAGCCGTCAGCGAGTACGGAGACAGTATAATTCGATATTTAACTTAATCCTAAATCCGAGTCTTAAAACTATTTCCTAATCCCTATTTAAACTTATAAGAAGTTTACGCGAGTGAGTAAGTATATTAAAAGTATAAGAACAAAATGTTGAATTTTTCATCTGAAGCTGTGCAAAATGAAATCTGCGAGGTGTTTTATGGATTACTTTTTGGATAACCTCAAAATGTTTCATAATTTTCCAAGCGTGCTCTCTCAAAATATATTTAAATTCATAATATTATTTTTGCAATTCCGTCGTGAAACTACTTACATTTCCTGTCATTCTTGAACGACAAAATAGCCTACTTTTCTGTACCAAAAATAACAGAATCGAATAGCAACACTTTTCAAAATAAATGCTGAAAAGTTCTACTTTTCAGCACTGAAATGGGTGCTGAAAAGTTGAACTTTTCAGCACTTGTTTCGAAAAGTAACACTTTTCAACATTTTTTTGATTTAAACGATTTATTGAAAAAATACATGAAAATTTGACTCAAAATTTCACTCAATGAATGTTTTTCGGAATTGCAAAAAATGTTGTATGGAATTCGTTGCAAAACTTGATTTTTGGATAAATGTACGACTCGTGCTGAAAAAATCCTCTTTTTGCAACTTGTTGCATAAACTACTATTTCACGCGTCTTTCCAGTGATTAATTCTGTGCGAAACAGGCATTTTCCAACTTGTATAGTTTAACACTTATTTTTGGCATTTTCAAATGTTGGGGTAAGATTATTAACCCTCTACAACCCAACCCTGCCTTTAGACGGGCTTCGATTTAAAAAATCGCCAAAAATCCATTTTTCAACCAATTTTTGATCTTTAAAAAGCATTGGAAAGAAGAACTCTTGAAATTTTAGAAAATTTATGGGTTGGAAGTTTTACTTGTTTTATGTGACTTTGCCAATGTTTTTAAAAATGTTATTTTTTAGGGGTCAACTTGTACTGTGTTTTTTACTAACATTTCTTATATTTCAAGTTAAATGAAGTATGCAGTAATTTTGGTAGTGTCCCAGACTATGCCTCTACGCATTTTTTTACAATTTAAATGATCAAAGTGCCATTCTATAGCAGAAAATGTGAAAAACAAGCAAAAAATTGAAAAAGTCGATGTAAAAACGTGAAAAAATTAGATAGGCAAAATGTAATGATAGGAGGTGGTAGAATAGACCAAATACTACCAAAAACAAACATAAACTAAACAAGATAAATGCAAATTAAAATACTAAAAATAAAACAAGAAAAACATAAAACAAGAGAAGTAAAGTTTTTCGTAGTACAAAAGTTGCTCAAAATGACCTCGTAAACACAGGAAAAATAAAAAAATTAGAAAAAAAAAATTTGGGCAGTAGAGGGTTAATTTTGAAATAATTTTCAAAGAAAAGAACACATAATTTCACCAAATTTTTTCGCATAATTTTCATATTTAACTTTAGAAATCGGACCATTAATTTCCAAGATATCGGCGATCACCAAACGAGGACATTAATTAAGCTACACTTAAAAAAATATAATTTTCCTGTCTTTTTTTCAACCAAATTTTGAAAAATTGATAAACTTTGAAATTTTTTTTCCTAAAAGTGGCCATAACTTGAAAACTGTGCACTTTATCAAAATTTCACAAGATTACTTTTTGATCGCAAATTTTATTTTAAATTGATAAATGAAATATATTTTTTCCTTTTTTCAGATTTAAGAATTTTTTCTATTCATATTTCTGCATTATTTTGTAAAAACGGCATTTAATGTCCTCTTAAAATATCAAAAATTTAAAAAAAAAACTTTAAAAAGAGTTTAATTGGCAATCAATTTTTATTGAGAAAAAGTAAGTTTAAAAAAGATCAAAAGCTTTTTTCCGTGCATCATTTTTTTTTCAGTACAGTTTTCTATTCAACTTTGTCAAAGACACAAAATCGATCAAAAAACTCCTTCAAAAGATATAGATTTTTGAATTTTGACACACCATTTGCATATTTGCCAAATTGTATGATAAATATTATGGTCAAACTAATGGTTCAAAATCGCTTCTTTGGACATACGGAACTCACCCTAAAATGTCAGCCAGATTGAAAATGCAAAGAAACGGAGAGATTTTTATTAAAATCTTCTTTTTTATCCATCTTAACATGTGCAAAAAAATACATAAGAAAACATGTAAGTTTTACCGGCTACTCATGTAAAATTACATGTTGTGTATTTTTTCTTCAGAAAATGAGTGAAATTGCAATGTGTGATTTCCTTTTTTTTATGAATTACATAACATGTGCAAGGTGAAATTTTCGACTTCTGCCATGTAATTTGGGGTTATAGATAAACATTAAATCCTTTACAATTGCATAAAAAGAATGTAAATTTATGTCCTCAAATTTTAAACTCGCCTTATGTTTCTTCCCTGAAACGTGAGAAAATTACCAGAAAAAATCGAAAACGCCAGGAAAACACAGCCCGACACTGTCTTTGTCGCAAACATCCTCCATTCCGAAACGGGGGTTATTCAAGTGGTGTAGAGTTTCCTGTATTTTTTGCTGGTGTCCTCGCCAGCTGAATTCCAACCTGGTGTGTCTGACCTGCCTTTCGAATGCAAAGGAAGCAACGACTACGACGACGACACCCCCGGGAGCCGTAAATTACAGGAGTTAAATTGGTATTAAAGGATTAATACGCGCGAGATTTCCCCGAAAGAAGGGGAAGCTGGCAGTTTAAAAGAGAAAGAGCAAGCATTTTCGAGGGCATGAAATGGGAAGCGTTTAATTTCATTGGGTTCACTCTGTGAAAGTCGATGCGATTTTAAGTTGGTGCGTTTTAAGATTGTTTGGCTTGAACTTGAAGTTATTTCCTTGATTTGTTGAGGTTGTTGAGGTTGTTGAGGTTGTTGAGGTTATTGAGGTTGTTGAGGTTGTTGAGGTTATTGAGGTTGTTGAGGTTATTGAGGTTATTGAGGTTATTGAGGTTGTTGAGGTTATTGAGGTTGTTGAGGTTATTGAGGTTATTGAGGTTGTTGAGGTTATTGAGGTTGTTGAGGTTGTTGAAGTTGTTGAGGTTGTTCAGGTTGTTCAGGTTATTGAGGTTATTGAGATTGTTGAGGTTGTTGATTTGTTTGGTATTGATATTTTTTTTGCTTACATATTCTTTTACTTTCACATTTCAATCATTTGCGTCAAGACAATCCTAAGGTTTAACCAAAAATTGATTTTCAATCAGCCTTAAATTACTTTCGCAACAACTCAAGACAATTTAATCCCTCTTCTTCAGTTTGCCTGTTCAAATTTGTCTTAAACAGCTTTCGATTCCAAATGAGAAAAAAAAAGATCCAAATCCCATCATTGCACGCTCTTCAAACATTCACAGCCCACAAATCTTTAGCGGAATAAATCCCAAATCCGCCACCAGCCAGCTCCCGTTGACAATTCTCCAAATTCCCCTGCGGCGTCGGACGCTGGAATCGATCGCAACGAAATAAATTTACATAAATCTCATAAGATTATGCTCGTCCCCTCTTCCCCCCTTTCTCCCTCGCGAGCTTTCAGGAAAATCCGCCAAGCCACCCGGGGAAAATCACACCCAGAGGGCACCGGAAAATCCCTCCCAGTGAAACCGATTCAACAAAAAAAAAAAGGCAGAAATCTGCCAATCGTCCTCCCCCAGGGCAGAGTGGCTACTTTACTCGACGATCGTTTTTCCTTCAATTCCTGGGGGGTTTTCCAGCAAAAAAAAATCAGTTATTTATATTTATTCCACCTGGGAAACGGAAAACACGCGCTTGTAAAAGGTGAAATTTCCCAACACAATCGAGGCTTTTCCCTCTTTTGGGAAAATCGTGGAAAACGAAAATCACCCGAATAAATGAATGCACAATTTAGAAATGCGAAATAAAGACCTAATTGGGTAGAAGGCAAAAAGAAGAAGCGGAAAAAGACTTTCTTCCTCTTTTGTGTCGAAGACTACACCAAGATTATCTGCTGCTGCTGCTGGTGGAAAATTGAGGCTTTTCCGAGCGTGGGAAATCTGATGGTCGTTAAATATTTTATCACTGCTTATCGAGAGAGAGAGAGAGAAAAGGCGAAGGCCCTTCCAGGATTTTTGCCTCTCGAAAGGACAAATAAGACAGCTTGTGACTGTCGCTTTTTATTTCGAGGAGGGTGACAATGGCCATTCAAGCAGCGCACAGTGGTTCAAAAGGCTGTTTTGACGAACTTAATTGATTAGAGCAAACAGTAATCATTTTCGTGCTTTGACATGTTCTACAACTTTGTTCAGCGTTGTCATGGCCTACTTTTGGTGAAATTTGTTATTCAAAATACTCATCACAGCAGGCTATGGAATTTCTAACTTTTGACAGTTAAGAGATAGAGCTTTGGTGTCTTCGGCAAAGTTGTAGGGCTGAAAATTTCCATTAACTTTGTCGAAGACGCCAAAGCTCTATCTTTGCGTTGAATACCAGTTTTGGAACCTTTTTCATAAATCCCTGCCAAAAAACAGTTTTTTGACAAAAACTATGTTGAAATTTGATTTTAGACGACTACAATGTTCAGAAGAGTTGTCAGTAATATCAAAACAAACAACTTTGTCGAAGACACCAAATTGATAGGAGCTATATGTGATGAGTTATAGCAAGATTTCGTGTTAATTTATCTAGTTTTCGAGCTCGGTATACAACGCCTCGGGCAAATTTGGGCAAAAACCCATACAATAGGCTTCAAGTATAACTATTCCACAACAAAATGTCGGGTGAATCATTCGTCCGAAGGTTTACGGTCATAGATTTCCGAGCAATTTAATTTATTTTATTTTTGATGAATATTTAATTGCATTTAGGACACTTTTAAGGCACATGAGCCATTTTTGCGATTTATTTGGACACACGAGGCGTGTAGGCCAGACTCTTGTGAAAATTTTGATGTATTGGAAGTCTATTTTTGGAACCTATTGGCTAATAAATAATATGAATGTTTGAAATAATTTACTGTCTTTGCAACACTAACGTTATGACGTTGACTAGATGTCTAGATTCGCCGATTAAGTCTTTTGGAAGGGATTTTTTTTTTCAAAGTTATTTCCAAAAATACACTGGATAGCCTCAAAAATAGACTTCCAATACATCAAAATGTTCACAAGAGTCTGACCTACACGCCTCGTGTGTCCAAATAAATCGCAAAAATGGCTCATGTGCCTTAAAAGTGTCCTAAATGCAATTAAATATTCATCAAAAATAAAATAAATTAAATTGCTCGGAAATCTAGGGGAACAGCATCTAATTCCAGCGTGCCTCTAATGTTGGCAGGTCAGAACTTTGACATTCAATTAAAGCTAATTAAAAGCGTTTTCAACTGAACTCGAGTGATAAATAGCTCAATAAGAAGTGAGCAAGCAAGTTTCTATCAAAAGTTTTGCAAAATAAGTTGTTTAAATAGTGAAAATCAGCAAATTGGATGGAGTTAGGAGCGAGTGCTTGACCTGCCAAACATACGAGAATTTCCCCTATGACCGTAAACCTTCGGACGAATGATTCATCCGACATTTTGTAGTAGAATAGTTATACTTGAAGCCTATTGTATGGGTTTTTGCCCAAATTTGCCCGAGGCTTTGTACACCGAGCTCGAAAACTAGATAAATTATCACGAAATCTTGCTATAACTTATCACATATAGCTCCTATCAATTTGGCGTCTTCGACAAAGTTGTTTGTTTTGATGTTACTGACAACTGTTCTGAACATTGTAATCGTCTTAAATCAAATTTCAACATAATTTTAGTCAAAAAACTGTTTTTTGGCAGGGATTTATGAAAAAGGTTCCAAAACTGGTATTCAACGCAAAGATAGAGCTTTGGCGTCTTCGACAAAGTTAATGGAAATTTTCAGCCCTACAACTTTGCCGAAGACACCAAAGCTCTATCTCTTAACTGTCAAAAGTTAGAAATTCCATAGCCTGCTGTGATGAGTATTTTGAATAACAAATTTCACCAAAAGTAGGCCATGACAACGCTGAACAAAGTTGTAGAACATGTCAAAGCACGAAAATGCTTATTTTTTGCTCTAATCAATTAAGTTCGTCAAAACAGCATTTTGAACCACTGTGCAGCGGGGCTTGACAATGAGACGTGGCAATTTTTGGGATCAGAAGCTTTGGAGCGATTTAGGGTTTGTTGGGGGAGTTCAGAATCTGAAAAGTCAATTATTAAAATGAGAAATGAGGAAGAGAATCATCACAGGAATATTAAAATGTCATTTATCATTTTACGCACATTTTCATCTCTCATATCTCATATCTCATATCTCATATCTCATATCTCATATCTCATATCTCATATCTCATATCTCATATCTCATATCTCATATCTCATATCTCATATCTCATATCTCATATCTCATATCTCATATCTCATCTCTCATCTCTCATCTCTCATCTCTCATCTCTCATCTCTCATCTCTCATCTCTCATCTCTCATCTCTCATCTCTCATCTCTCATCTCTCATCTCTTCTCTCATCTCTCAATTCAGTTTCAGTTCAGTTTCAGTTCAGTTTCAGTTCAGTTTCAGTTCAGTTTCAGTTCAGTTTCAGTTCAGTTTCAGTTCAGTTTCAGTTCAGTTTCAGTTCAGTTTCAGTTCAGTTTCAGTTCAGTTTCAGTTCAGTTTCAGTTCAGTTTCAGTTCAGTTTCAGTTTCAGTTCAGTTTCAGTTCAGTTTCAGTTCAGTTTCAGTTCAGTTTCAGTTCAGTTTCAGTTCAGTTTCAGTTCAGTTTCAGTTCAGTTTCAGTTCAGTTTCAGTTCAGTTTCAGTTCAGTTTCAGTTCAGTTTCAGTTCAGTTTCAGTTTCAGTTCAGTTTCAGTTCAGTTTCAGTTCAGTTTCAGTTCAGTTTCAGTTCAGTTTCAGTTCAGTTTCAGTTCAGTTTCAGTTCAGTTTCAGTTCAGTTTCAGTTCAGTTTCAGTTCAGTTTCAGTTCAGTTTCAGTTCAGTTTCAGTTCAGTTTCAGTTCAGTTTCAGTTCAGTTTCAGTTCAGTTTCAGTTCAGTTTCAGTTCAGTTTCAGTTCAGTTTCAGTTCAGTTTGTGATTTCAAAAATCTCCAAAAACTAACACGTGTTGGGGACACGTTCCAAATCTGGCCACTCACCAAAGTCCCCAGCTGGTTCCGAGAGTCCTTCCATTATCCTGACCGGCAGCAAATCGAATCAAATCAAAACTTTTTCGAACCACTCTCCAGCGCTTGCTGTGACTTTTTCAAGTTCAACTTTTTTTGTCCTTCTAGACAAAAAAAAAACTTTCGTTTTATCAATTTTGCTCCGTTTCTCATTTTCACACGTACTTCCCCCTTGGTGGCACGGAGGGAAAACCGAAATTCCGACCCTCGCAGATATAATAACGGAGCTCCGTTATCAGCTGCGCCGGTGTGTCCGCGCAAGGAATTCAATTTCAGGACGCGCGCTGAGACTGCTCGTTGAAAAATTGATGATCTCGGTAATGAACTGCCAGGAGGTGGGTGAGCACTCGTAAAGGAGAGACGATGAAAAAAACGAAGTGAGAATGGAATGGTGGCGAGAATTGTGAAACAAAACTCTGACAATGGAGTCACAGACAAAAAGATTAGACTTTACATGATTTTGCCAAACACAAAAAACGACTAAAAATTTCTGGACTGGGAGCGATTCTAACGGTATGTCCACGCATCCTTCCCTCCCCGTTGATTCTTGGAAATTTGATCTGTTCGCAGAATCCACTCTGCGGCAAACACAACGCAGTAGGGCTGGCCGATTTAATTTTTGCAATACATTTTCACTTAAGAAGACTTAAGAAAACTGTTAAACAGCTCCACCGCTTGTTGTTGTGGGAGTTTTCGGAACTAATTTGCATTTAAAATTACCATTTTTTCAGATCGATAATTTTGAAATTTCGTGTTCTGTCTGCTTGTCTGTGATGCACGTTTGTGGACTACGCCGCTGCCGCTGCAAATGGGGAAAGTTTTGGCAAAGATTTGAGTGTTATCCGACGATGAAGATTAATTTTTGATTGCAATTTCAGGAGGAATTATGGCGATTGCCTGTGATGAGATTGTCAATGTTTTAAGTGGTTTTCGGATGCAAAGCTTGTAAAATAAAGGTTAATCGTTTGTAAAGATGCAGTCGCAAAATAACTATTGGACTTTTATGATTCTGAAGCAAAAAAAAAAGACTTTTTTTCCCATAATTTCGTAGCCAGCTTACTTACAATAATATTTGTAAAAATGGAAACATTTCACAATCAAATGACAAAAAGATAAAAGACATGAGGAAAAAAGACCATAGGTCAAAAGACAATTTTTTAAACCAACTGTCTAGAATTCTCAGAATAAGTTGATTTGATAATATAACTACGGAAACAAAAACAAAAACAAAAACAAAAACAAAAACAAAAACAAAACCAAAAACAAAAACAAAAACAAAAACAAAAACAAAAACAAAAACAAAAACAAAAACAAAAACAAAAACAAAAACAAAAACAAAAACAAAAACAAAAACAAAAACAAAAACAAAAACAAAAACAAAAACAAAAACAAAAACAAAAACAAAAACAAAAACAAAAACAAAAACAAAAACAAAAACAAAAACAAAAACAAAAAACAAAAACAAAAACAAAAACAAAAACAAAAACAAAAACAGAGAAGGCAGAGAAGGCAGAGAAGGCAGAGAAGCAGAGAAGCGCAGAGAAGCAGAGAAGCGCAGAGAAGCAGAGAAGCGCAGAGAAGCAGATAAGCGCAGAGAAGCAGAGAAGCGCAGAGAAGCAGAGAAGCGCAGAGAAGCAGAGAAGCGCAGAGAAGCAGAGAAGCGCAGAGAAGCGCAGAGAAGCGCAGAGAAGCGCAGAGAAGCGCAGAGAAGCAGAGAAGCGCAGAGAAGCAGAGAAGCGCAGAGAAGCAGAGAAGCAGATAAGCGCAGAGAAGCAGAGAAGCGCAGAGAAGCAGAGAAGCGCAGAGAAGCAGAGAAGCGCAGAGAAGCAGAGAAGCAGAGAAGCGCAGAGAAGCAGAGACGCGCAGAGAAGCAGAGAAGCGCAGAGAAGCAGAGAAGCGCAGAGAAGCAGAGAAGCGCAGAGAAGCAGAGAAGCAGATAAGCGTAGAGAAGCAGAGAAGCAGATAAGCGCAGAGAAGCAGAGAAGCGCAGAGAAGCAGAGAAGCGCAGAGAAGCAGAGAAGCGCAGAGAAGCAGAGAAGCAGAGAAGCGCAGAGAAGCAGAGAAGCGCAGAGAAGCAGAGAAGCGCAGAGAAGCAGAGAAGTGCAGAGAAGCATAGAAGCGCAGAGAAGCAGTGAAGCAGAAAGCAGAAGCTGATAGGCAGAAAAAATATGATAATTTTAAATGTTTTGGAATTTTAATGTAAAGCAAATTTATTTTTTTAAATTTATCGTGAACAAGAGCGTAACAGTTTTTATCTAAAAATTTAAATTTTGTAGGCTACAGTATACAGTTCTTCCTCCTCAAAGTTTACCCGGAAAATGTTCTCAACCTGATACCATCTCCATGAACCACCACTCTCAGAAGTCACGATAAGCCGGCACTTTCAATTAACCGTGGGACCGGTCGGTGTGGGCTAATCTTAATAACATCTTGGGTGTATATCTAACTTTCTCTTCGCCTTCGGGAGATGTTCTGTACACGGCAGCAGCTTCGCCTTAAAGTATGCAAACGTTGCTTTCAGCGCGCCCCGGAATGGTGGAATTCCGTGAAAAAGGTGAAACGGTGCCCGCGTGTAAAGTTAGTTTCAGCAACTGCCGCAAGGAAATTGCTCTCCGCAAAGCGGTTGAGTTGAGGATGAGCGTGGGTTAGAGTAATGGAATTTTTCGGTGTAAATAACTGTTGGGGAGTGAAATTCTTGCGAAATTCATAGTGAAGAACCACCACTCGTGTCTCCACTGATAAATTGTTGATGTTTTTTTTTTCTTCCTGGGCCAAGTTTACCCTTTTCACCTTCGGTAATTGATCAAGAAGGGACCGGTCATAAACCTTTTTTGACCAAGCTGTGGTGGTTCGGCCCCTCCAGGGAGGATAAGAGAGAGCACACTTGGTAAATCATTATTTGCTTAGGATCGAATTCGGAAGATTCAAGCTGAGCTAAGGGTGAACATTTGTTATTTTTTCGGCCACTTTGTCACCACCTTTTTCGGGGTTGTCCGGTTTTTGATCTCTTGGAGGATAAAGTTTTTGTTTTGATAGCCGAGAGATGATTGTTACATTTTAAAGATAAAATCTCATTTATGTTTTGTCGTGTATTTTTTACATATTTTCCCTCCCCTTAATGTTCCCTCTCAAGCTCTCAAAAAAGCATAAAATTAATTCAGATACAGCAAATAAATCACTTGAAAGCAACAGGACTTTCAACAGTGGCAACAGTCGACATTTTGTATAATCGTTAAGGCACAAACACACACACACACAGACGATACACGCAACGTCGACAAAAATCCACACAAGGGCGGAAACAAAACAAATAACGACGACATCCGACATTCTTCAACCCATGATAAAAGAGTTCGCGAAAATCCTTTGGCTCTTGACGAAAAACGCCGGTTTTGTCGGGCGCAAAAATGTCAAGCCTGTTGCCAGTTTCGGGGTTGGCTTCTTCAGTTTTTTTCCCTTTTACATGATTGTGCACAGTTTGTAAATGGTTTGTAAATTTACATGTAATTTAATGTAAAATTTTGGTATGCTTTTTTATGTTATTTAGTTCCCTAGTTTGAAATTATGATATTATGGTATTTAATTGTAAACTACAAATTTTACAGAGATATCATGTAAAATTACATGATTTTCTTGTTTGCACCTTCGGTTGAATCCTTCAACAAAGGCTCTCACAATAATTTAAGAATATTATTCCTGTGAGTTTCCATGCAGACTACAAAGGACGAGAAGAGCTTTCTGGCCCTAAAAGAATGACATTTTCCATCAACCAACTAAGAAAAAAACTCCTGACGCAGAAGAATCCGGAAAACGACATGATTGTCATGTGCATCCTCTGCCTCAATTCTTTCTCATCGTTCTTTCAAGCTGACATGCTTCTGAAAGCTTGTTTTTTTTCTTTCTCGCTCTCGTTTGAGAACCGAACAAGGAAGAACAAACTTGTGCAGCACACAACAATAACAACAACAACACGGCAGACTTAATTTAATTAAAAACAACGCCTAACGAGCATGAAAATTTACGATTATAAATTCTGCTCCTCCGTGTAAAGCTTCTAGCTGTCATCTTCGTTGGAGTGTAGGTGGGGGTGGCAAAACATCTCCTACTTTTGGTTTAAGGGAGAGCGCTGGTGGTGGCGTTATGGCAAAGTATACTTTTTTCCTTCAACTTTGAAAGTCACACGTTCCTCGGTGATTTTGGTTTGCTTTTGGGGTGGGCGTTTTCTGATTCCGAGGACCTAAACAAATATTTAAATTGAATGTCGGCGCGATTTCTATTCCGAGGGGGATTTTGTGTTGGTGACCTTAACGATGAATTGATTTGTAACTTTTTTGTCGGAAAAAACTGAAAATGTCTTTATTTAGTGGGTAGATTATAAAATAGCGATAATTTCTCGGTTCAGACAAAACTGCTTCGTTTGGCATTAAAGGTTTTCAATTCGAAAAATATTAATCAAAATCTACATACAGGACATAAACCTAAGAAACAGGGACAAAAGCTTTGATTTTGGTGGAAACAAGATGTAGACAAAGGATAGTTTTTTTTTTATATTTCACACAGACTTTAGATGGACCGGAAATGGATTTGTTTCTATTTTTTTTATTTGGCTCAAACTTTTTGGGGGCCTTCTCTATGACCAAACAAGAGACTTTGTGTAACTTTTCGAGGAATTTAATGATTGATTGAAGGTGTCTTCGGCAATGTTATAAGTATAGGTGAGAAATATTTGGGAAAAATTGGCATGCGGACAGAAAAATTTGCTGATTTTTAACGATGCACATCAACCAGAACTCTTGCACCCAGTTTTTTTTACAGACATATTAGTACCTTCAAAACTACGGGTACTATCGACATATTTTTTATTCATCCCCTGAAGTACTGTCCACTGAGTAATTAACATCAAAGTTTGATTAATTTTACATTCCCGTTATTGCAGGATTGGCTCCGTAAATTTGACCATTTTTGAATAAGAAGACAACGTCTTTCTTTGCTGTGCATCCTTAAATCAACTTTTTAAACAAAAAAAAACAAATTCCTTGCTTCCTTTTTTTCAATTTTTTTTATTTGACAAAAACCCACAATATACGAGCGTTAGATAAGTATGGCCAAATATTTTAAATGTAAATCATACCCTTTTTTTTTGCTGCAATTTTAATGTTAAATCAAATTTGCAGTCGAAAAGTAAAGATATTTTTAAACATTTTCATCAAGTGCACCGTTTTTGAGTTATAGCCACTTAAAGTTTAAATCAATTCAATTTGGTTTTATTTGTGAATAATCAAGTTATAATGAGTTCATTTAGGTACATAACAGAGTTTTGGTGTTCCTTTCAGCTGTGTTTTACATCGTAATTCAATCGAAAACATTATTACTTATAATTATGGAATAGACAAGAGTAAGAAAAAGTTTTCAAAAAACTTACAGAAAGTGCAATGGGAAAAGGATAGATAAAGAAAAAGCTTAAAACTAGATTTAACGTTTAATTTTTACTAATAATTCGCAGTTTTTGGATTAAAAAAAAATGTTTATGAGTTTATAAAAAATATATCAAAAAGTTCAGAAAGCTTCCTGAAATTTCGTCTAAGAAACATTGAAGGTTGGTTGAAAAAAATAACAAAAGGGAAAATTAAAGTTTTTAAAGTCTCACCCAAACCATCCTCCATTTTTTTTAAATATCAACAAATTTGTAAAGTTTTCTAATCCTTTCGATGAATATATTTTGAAAATATCAAAATATTGGAATCAAGATTAATAAAGGCGAATTATTGGATATTTGGGCCTGACATTTTTAAATTTTAAAAGTGTCCCTCTCTGAAAATCATATTTTAAGAGAGCTGTCATTTTTTTTTTCTTTCTTAATCCGACCTTTGTATGCTGAAATATGGCTTGTAAAAACTTAAAAATGAGTTTTGCCTTCCTCACTGAGGTAAGGCTATAATCCTGCTCGAAAATTGAACTTTTAAAAAAAAGCTCGTAGACCTATATTCATGTATACCTATAGACTCAGAATCGAAAACTGAACAAATGTCTGTGTGTGTGTATGTGTGTGTGTGTGTATGTATGTATGTGTTCAAAATTCTTGCCAAGTTTTCTCAGCACTGGCTGGACCGATTTTGATCAAACCGGTTGGATTCGACTTGGTTTAGGGTCCCATACATCGCTATTGAATTGTTTGAAGTTTCGATAAGTAGTTCAAAAGTTACATATAAAAATGTGTTTTCACATTTATCCGGATCTCACTTATATGCATGAAAACTATGTCCGGATCCATCATCCGACCCATCGTTGGTTAGGTAATCGAAAACCCTTTCCAACGAGTCCACAACATTGAAGATCTGGCAACCCTGTCTCGAGATATAGCCACTTAAGTGATATTTATGTAGTTTTTGGAAGCCGGATCTCACTTAAATGTATGTAAACTATGTCCGGATTCACCATCCGACCCATCGTTGGTTAGGTTTTCAAAAAACCTTTCCAACGAGTCCAAAACATTGAAGATCTGGCAACCCTGTCTCGAGATATGGCCACTTAAGCAACATTTATGTACTTTTTGGAATCCGGAACTCACTTAAATGTATGTAAACTATGTCCGGATCCATCATCCGACCCATCGTTGGTTAGGTTATCAAAAAACCTTTCCAACGAGTCCAAAACATTGAAGATCTGGCAACCCTGTCTCGAGATATAGCCACTTAAATGATATTTATGTAGTTTTTGGAAGCCGGATCTCACTTAAATGTATGTAAACTATGTCCGGATTCACCATCCGACCCATCGTTGGTTAGGTTTTCAAAAAACCTTTCCAACGAGTGTAAAACATTGAAGATCTGGCAACCCTGTCTCGCGATATGGCCACTTAAGTAACATTTATGTACTTTTTGGAATCCGGAACTCACTTAAATGTATGTAAACTATGTCCGGATCCACCATCCGACCCATCGTTGGTTAGGTTATAAAAAAACCTTTCCAACGAGTCCAAAACATTGAAGATCTGGCAACCCTGTCTCGAGATATAGCCACTTAAGTGATATTTATGTAGTTTTTGGAAGCTGGATCTCACTTAAATGTATGTAAACTATGTCCGGATTCACCATCCGACCCATCGTTGGTTAGGTTTTCAAAAAACCTTTCCAACGAGTGTAAAACATTGAAGATCTGGCAACCCTGTCTCGCGATATGGCCACTTAAGTAACATTTATGTACTTTTTGGAATCCGGAACTCACTTAAATGTATGTAAAATATGTCCGGATCCACCATCCGACCCATCGTTGGTTAGGTTATCAAAAAACCTTTCCAACGAGTCCAAAACATTGAAGATCTGGCAACCCTGTCTCGAGATATAGCCACTTAAGTGATATTTATGTAGTTTTTGGAAGCCGGATCTCACTTAAATGTATGTAAACTATGTCCGGATCCACCATCCGACCCATCGTTGGTTAGGTTATCAAAAAACCTTTCCAACGAGTCCAAAACATTGAAGATCTGGCAACCCTGTCTCGAGATATGGCCACATAAGTGATTATATGTAGTTTTTGGAAGCCGGATCTTACTTAAATGTATGTTAACTATGTCCGGATCCACCATCCGACCCATCGTTGGTTAGGTTATCAAAAAACCTTTCCAACGAGTCCAAAACATTGAAGATCTGGCAACCCTGTCTCGAGATATAGCCACATAAGTGATATTTATGTAGTTTTTGGAAGCCGGATCTCACTTAAATGTATGTAAACTATGTCCGGATTCACCATCCGACCCATCGTTGGTTAGGTTTTCAAAAAACCTTTCCAACGAGTGTAAAACATTGAAGATCTGGCAACCCTGTCTCGCGATATGGCCACTTAAGTAACATTTATGTACTTTTTGGAATCCGGAACTCACTTAAATGTATGTAAAATATGTCCGGATCCACCATCCGACCCATCGTTGGTTAGGTTATCAAAAAACCTTTCCAACGAGTCCAAAACATTGAAGATCTGGCAACCCTGTCTCGAGATATAGCCACTTAAGTGATATTTATGTACTTTTTGGAATCCGGAACTCACTTAAATGTATGTAAACTATGTCCGGATCCACCATCCGACCCATCGTTGGTTAGGTTATCAAAAAACCTTTCCAACGAGTCCAAAACATTGAAGATCTGGCAACCCTGTCTCGAGATATGGCCACATAAGTGATTATATGTAGTTTTTGGAAGCCGGATCTTACTTAAATGTATGTAAACTATGTCCGGATCCACCATCCGACCCATCGTTGGTTAGGTTATCAAAAAACCTTTCCAACGAGTCCAAAACATTGAAGATCTGGCAACCCTGTCTCGAGATATAGCCACTTAAGTGATATTTATGTAGTTTTTGGAAGCCGGATCTCACTTAAATGTATGTAAACTATGTCCGGATTCACCATCCGACCCATCGTTGGTTAGGTTTTCAAAAAACCTTTCCAACGAGTTCAAAACATTGAAGATCTGGCAACCCTGTCTCGAGATATAGCCACTTAAGTGATATTTATGTACTTTTTGGAATCCGGAACTCACTTAAATGTATGTAAACTATGTCCGGATCCACCATCCGACCCATCGTTGGTTAGGTTTTCAAAAAACCTTTCCAACGAGTGTAAAACATTGAAGATCTGGCAACCCTGTCTCGCGATATGGCCACTTAAGTAACATTTATGTACTTTTTGGAATCCGGAACTCACTTAAATGTATGTAAAATATGTCCGGATCCACCATCCGACCCATCGTTGGTTAGGTTATCAAAAAACCTTTCCAACGAGTCCAAAACATTGAAGATCTGGCAACCCTGTCTCGAGATATAGCCACTTAAGTGATATTTATGTAGTTTTTGGAAGCCGGATCTCACTTAAATGTATGTAAACTATGTCCGGATTCACCATCCGACCCATCGTTGGTTAGGTTTTCAAAAAACCTTTCCAACGAGTGTAAAACATTGAAGATCTGGCAACCCTGTCTCGCGATATGGCCACTTAAGTAACATTTATGTACTTTTTGGAATCCGGAACTCACTTAAATGTATGTAAAATATGTCCGGATCCACCATCCGACCCATCGTTGGTTAGGTTATCAAAAAACCTTTCCAACGAGTCCAAAACATTGAAGATCTGGCAACCCTGTCTCGAGATATAGCCACTTAAGTGATATTTATGTAGTTTTTGGAAGCCGGATCTCACTTAAATGTATGTAAACTATGTCCGGATTCACCATCCGACCCATCGTTGGTTAGGTTTTCAAAAAACCTTTCCAACGAGTCCAAAGCATTGAAGATCTGGCAACCCTGTCTCGAGATATGGCCACATAAGTGATATTGATGCACTTTTTTGAAGCCGGATCCCACTTAAATGTATGTAAACGATGTCCGGATCCATCATCTGACCCATCGTTGGTTAGGTAATCGAAAAACCTTTCTAACGAGCTCACAACATTGTTGATCTGGCAACCTTGTCTCGAGTTATGATTGCTTAAGTTATATGTGTGTACGTATTTTTCTGGATCTAAAAAAAAGCTGAAATATGTGTCCAAACCACTCTTATCACCCATTGTTGGTAAAAAGTGAGGAAGGCATCAACCACGTAGGTGGATTAAGTTAGTTTTTCTTTATGTTATAATCATGAAAACTTTTGGTACGATTTTCAAAGGTAATGTTTTCGTGTAAAAAATTTGTGTGTTAAATTTTTATCCTTAAAAAATAACAAATTTCCAGAGAACGACTTACATTTTCAGTGATGGACAAAGATATATATTTTTTCGAGTACCATCCATGAACCACGTGGACACCTTAGGGGTTTGGCGATTGTCCACGCTGGGGGGGTTTCTATCTCCAAAAAAGTGTCTACGTGGTTTATGGATAGTCCAATGAAGAAAAACTAGAAAAGAATGCTATTATTTGAATAAAGTCCAAAGGGAGGGGTTCATAAACCACGTGGACACTTTAAGGGGGGGGGGGGTTTGGGCGATTGTCGATTGTCCACGTTCCATACAAAAAAGATTTTTTTTTTGTATGAACAGTTGTTCGCGAGGAGGGGGAGGGGGGTTCGACATTTCCAAAAAAGTGTCCACGTGGTTAATGGATGGTCCCAAATTGGTAAGAATTGATAAAAATAGGACAATCAACTTATCGGCCAAATTTTTTAAAGAAAAAAAAATGCAGGAAGACCTGGAATTTTTCAAGCATTTTCAAGTAGACATCAAATATTTTTAGTCAAAACGAATGAAACTTAAAAAAAAGTGCAAGCTCACTCATGATTTTTTGGACAATAACAATGTTAAGCTTGTTAAGATAAGATCAAGATTAAGTTAAGGGCTAAAGAAAAGGGAGTTTTTTATATAATTGATTTATTTATTTTTTAAATGAGGCGATTCAATCTTATACTAAGTTTTGCTGCAATAATTCCTGGCAAACCGGTTTGTTTGTTGGTTCAATTTAATTTTTTTATACATAAATGACAAAAAGTCAGACAAAACTAACTTTTTAGTAAAGAACGATTGCAGTATGATCAAATATTATGTTACAATGTAGGATAGTTTAACTCAAACATGTGAGGCAACCCCACCCTAACGGAATTTGAAAATTGTCTTGAAATCTATGAGGGCAAATTCAAACTAAGCGGACAAAATTTCATGGAAAAAAACATATAGTTGAACAATTTTCGAATTTCATTAGGGTGGTACCACACGCTTTTCTCTTGAAAACTTGACATTTTCAAATATAAATACCTCGAATTACAAAAAATAGTTTTAGATCTTCCGCTTCGAATGCAACCCTGTGCATAAAATTTGGCATACAGTTTTACGAGATATTAGAGTTTTTAAAATTGATTTTTTTTACCTTAAGTCAGCATTAACTTTTGACTAACTTTTTCAAAATCATTTTTTTGAGCTCTAAAAGTGCTTCGAACATCACCTTTCTCCAAAACCTGAACAAAAATTGCTACGTTTAAAAGTCTGATTTTTGCTTTTGATAAAGTAAGTCATAGATGGCGTAAATTGCTAGATCAATTTTGATATTTTCGATTAAGTTGCTTGGAATGACAATCCCAAAAAAAAATATAAAGGTAAAAAAATCCAAAAATATTCAAGGAAACTTAGATTTTTTGAAGCACGCTAATCGTGAACCACCCTGATTTTCAGCAGGTACAACTAGAAAACAGCACATATATTAAGTAAAACATTATTTAAATTGCAATGAAATTAAGCAATATGCTCCGATTTTGCTCAAACTTGACATGGGAATTCTTGGCCAAAATAATCAGTTTTTATCTAAAATGGGGTGTTCTGAAAATTGAATTTTTCGACGATTTTCGAAAAAAAAACGCACTTGAAATTTAATTGAATTTAGCATTCGTTACAGACACGTGCTGGTTCGACGTGAAATCGCTGCCCTCTGACCTTGAAATTTCTTTACCCAAAGAGAAACTTCTAGGCACCATTTCGTATGGGCGTGTCCAGATCACCAGGCTCACAGAATTAAGTTGAAAGATACCCTCAGGGCCCGAGGAAGACCACCAGAAATCCCGATGCGAGACGCGTTATCTCAACTAGACCTTGATGTTCTCTATCCGATCTATCAGTTCCTCGTAGATTCCAAAATATCCATTTAGTTTTCTTCCAGTTAGTTTTCCTTCAGTTAGTTTTCCTTCAGTTAGTATAACTCGCCTTCACACAAAGCCGTCGTTTCTGGATTGCACCGGAAGCAAAGCAAGAACGCCCCAGCAGCTGGACACCGAGTTGCGGCTGAGGACACAAGCAAAGGCCAGCAGAGCCAACCAAGACCCCTACACAATCCCCCTTCCCATCCCACGCCTTGTCTTTAACATCAATCCCTTCCCTACTAACCCCGAGTAGGCCGCGGGTAATCGGCTCCCCTCCCACTAACATTTACACACAAGATCCTCTGTAATTATTAAGCCAAATGTAATTACAAAAGCCGACTCGGTCCTAACCAGGTCCCAGTACCGAAAAGGACCTAATAAAAATAATTTTATGAAAAAAAAAAAAAAAACTTCTAGGCAACGTACAAAATTAAGATTATGTGAAACCGTCCCACATGTCGCTTAACCTTTATTGCCACACTGAGAACCCACGCGTTCTCTACCCTCCGAATGTAATCACTTCGTGTGGCGTCCTTTCCACACTTGGCCAACGCCGACGACAGGGACAAGTCATTCCCCCACCTTCTCAGGTGGGTCCACGTGACAGCTGTCACCTGCCATTCACCGTGAGAGAAGCACAAAAAATCTCACGAAATTGCCTCCGAGGTACAACTTGCCCTTGTCTCTACCGTGTTGGTGGCACACTTGAAGTGAGTAGGTTACTCGCCCGAAAAAAAAAGAAAGAACTTGAAATAAAAGGAAAAGCACCAGAAAAAAAACAATCAGCTTGAGGCAAGAAAAGCTTCTTATTTTTTGGTTGAGGAGAAACAGAAGAAGGTGTTTCCTGTAGGATGTGTAGGAAGGAGCAAAAAAACAAGGCAGTATAAAGCATTTTAGAACCAGAAGTTGCCAAATGACCATTATTAAGAAAACTCCACACGTGTGCTTCTTTCCGCAAGATGTGAGGAAAACTCGGGATTTTCCACAGTCCTCGTAACAATTTGATGGCAGCTTTTATTGCGAGTATTCCTTCCCTCCCAATTTATAGCCCCAAACAGTAATTAAACAAAATAATGAAAATCCTTTTAAACTTCCTTTTCTTCTCTCTCGTCTTTTTTTTTAATTTCAGACAATCTCAAATCGGACCAGAACTCCCCGTACCACCAGTACAACCACTACGGTGGGAAAAACAACAACACCGTCAGTAGCAACAACAACAACAACAATAACAACCACCCGAAACAGCTGAAATCCGTGCCACCGGATCTTACCCCTGGAGAGGAGTTCCTTGGGAGTGGCAGTGGCAGCGGGACCGAACCGGACGAGCAGCTTCTCGAGCAGCAGCAGCAGCAGCAGCAATTTTTGGCTTCCAACGGAATTAATCCGCACGATAGGAACAAGTTCTGTGGCAGCTTGCCGAACCATTTGGACGCGGACGATGCGTGCGAGGCGATTTTCAAGCAGAATGGTGAGTGATGAAAAAAGGATTTTTTTTCTCGAAAAATGATTTGATTTGACTCGAAGTCTTGGAAATAGTTGATGCAAATGGGAAGAGGCAACTTTTGGTTTTGGTTGGAAATTAGGGTGGTTCACGATTAGAATGTTTGAAAAAATCTAATTTTAACGGTGAAAAAAATCTGCTGAGCAATTATCTGAGATTTCGGTCATTCGATTTTTTTTGTATTTTTTAATCCGGCTGAAACTTTTTTTGGTGCCTTCGGTATGCCCAAAGAAGCCATTTTGCATCATTAGTTTGTTAGTTTTTATTAGTTTTTATGAACATTCAAAAATCTTTATCTTTTGAAGGAATTTTTTGATCGATTTGTCTTCGGCAAAGTTGTAGGTATTGATAGGGACTACTCTGAAAAAATGATACACTGTAAACATTTTTTTGGTGATTTTTTATTTCAGTTTTTGTCACTAAAACTTGATTTGCAAAAAAAAAAAAGATATTTTTAATATTTTTCATTCTCTGATATGTTTTAGGGGACATCAAATGCCAACTTTTCAGAAATTTCCAGAACTGGCAAAAAATCTTTGATCGAGCCCGAATTTTTGAATCATTACTGATTTTTTTTTTTAAATCCAAATATTGGTCGCACAAATTTTTCAACTTCATTTTTCAATGTAAAATCGAATTTGCAATTAAAAAGTACTTTAGTGAAATTTTGATTAAGTGCGCAGTTTTTATGTTCTAACCATTTATAGATAACTTTTTTGAAAACAGTCACAGTTATTCATTTTTTAAAATTAGTGCGCATGTTTACCCACTTTTGAAAAAAAAAATTAAAAGCTAAGAAAATTCTCTGTATTTTGCTTTTTTGGACTTTGTTGATACGACCCTTAGTTGCTGAGATATTGTCATGCAAAGATTAAAAAACAGGAAAATTTATGTTTATTAATTCCAAAATATAAAAAAATTAAATTACGAGCCATGGTATAATTTGACCACTTTTTTACCAATCCAGTTGTCTTGCAATCATTGGTTCTGAAAATATCTAAGTATTGTCTTTTTTGCAATACTGTGCTTCGAAATTTCACAAAAATTCAAAATATTTATAACGAGCACAAACATGCTAAATATGGTTAATTTTGAACGGAAGGGTGCGATGCTACAGGAACTTTAAAAAACGGCCTAAATAACAAGAAATACTGACGATTCTTGCAATTTTGACTATTTCAATTATAGGGATTCTGGTTCTACATTCTAGTATCTTAAGCTTACGATTTAGTCTTATCATACGAGTATGTTTTATGATTTTGTTTGAAGATTAATTTTGCTTTTAAAATATATAAATCATATTCGATTTACACTGCCTAAAAACTAGAAAATAATTGAAAATAGTTTTTAAAATATGTTTTTAAGGCTCTGGAAGGCACCATTCCAGATCGGCCATTTGGCGGCCATCTTTCTTTTAGAAAAACATTCAAATCTTGATTCAGAAGTTTTCAATCAAAAAATGGTTATCTTTGTGTTTTTTGTAGAAGCATTTTGCATATCGTGATTATTTTTTCATTTAAATTTACTATTTCTGAACCCTGAATTCAGGACCATCATTGACGGTCATTGCCCCAGAAGTGAAGGACACTTTTTACGACCTTAATTCAAAATCAAGTTTAAAATTACAAAAAAAAATACATAAACTAATTTAATTTTTTTCCAATAAATCAATGACAAAACATTTTGTGTAAAAAATTATATTACTTCAATGAAAAATTTAGAACGATAGTTAATCTTTAATAAAATATTTTTCAAAAATGATCTAATTTGAATCGAATACAATTTTTTAAAAAATAATAAATTTGAAGTACCTAACTTGATATATTGACTGACGCTGCAATTCTTGTCTAGTTCGTACAAGAGTGACATCGACGAATGGTTTTTTTTTTTTTGCTTTTTTCTATTTTGTTGCAAAAGAAGAAGTTTGCATCTCTATGAAAATGTGATCTAATACTGACTTAATTTTTTGATGTTTTAGATACCTAGAACAAATAGAACAAGTTTTTATAACAAATTTGAATTTTTTTTAATAAAACTCAAAAACACCTTACATTTTTTTTTGCATTTGCAGTTAGTTTTTTAAGGAGTGTGTTTTTATGAAAATAAAATCTTGTTTTAATGAATTTTCTGCAAAGTTGTAACTTTTTTCAATCTTAACGTTTAATTCATTTGAATTGTATTAAAAATTAATAATTTCGATTACATGAATATATGAATGTAATTTTAACGCATTTTTTTGTAAAGGTATGAATACCTACACAAAAATTGGAAAAAAGTTCATGGACATTGTTTAGCCAACTCCGGTACATGTTTCAAGAATATGATTTAGCCGGTATAATAACATTTTAAAAATTGATTGAAATTCTATCAGTGTCACACTGGTTTACAATACCTCCTTAAGTTTTATTTTTTTTAAATCAACCTCAGCATTTGAAATGGCCCCTAAAATCACTTAATTTTGACCATATTAAATGTTAGGGTTGATTTGAAAATTATGAAAATATTTTTCTTCGATCGGAAAATTCCACAATAATTTCACTCTTTGACATTAAAAATAGGACGCATATTTGCTGAGTTATCGTCTTTAAACAAATTTTCGCTATTTTGGTGGTGTAGAGATACCTTCTTTTTTCCTGTTCACTTTTATTTCAGAGGCTTCAAACAAAATGCATAGGAAATTTTTCTGATCTTGTCGATTTTTGATAATGTGATCAAGCTTGGTCATGACTTCTACAGATAAAATAGTCCATGATTTTTTTGTAGATTTTTCCAATGATTTGATTACGAAGGTTGATCTTTAGTTGGAGCCAAAAGCAAATCCTATACCTTTCTTCAGTAAGAAAGGCAAAATCAGTCATGTTATTAAGGGACCATCCAGAAACCACGTGGACACTTTTTTGAAATCTCAGACCCCCGACCCCTCCCCCCGTCGTGGCCAACTTCCATACAAAACAATTCTGTTTTGTATGGAGTGTGGACAATTGCTGACCCTCCTCCTCCCCCGTCCCCCGCCTCAGGGTGTCCACGTGGTTTATGGATGGTCTCTGTTGCGACGAACGCGTCCCTCGTACGCCCCCTGTATCACGTCAGTGTCATTGTTTGTTATTGTTTACGTGGTGCCCGTGCTGTCGCTTGGCAATCAGTCAAAAGTTGAAAACTTCTTGAGCAAGCGGGAGCACGGGCGCAGCTCGGACATCGAGGGATTCGTCCGGCTGTGAAAAAACACCGAAGATGTAAGTTTATTGTTATTTGTGAATGTGTCGTTAATTAATAAACGATTTTAGTTTTATAGCGAGTGGAAAAAAGGTGTTTTATTTTGACCACTCCGCTCAAAGAACCGGTGCCCGGTTCGACCTCCCCCCGCTTCTCAACAGTCTCTAATAAACAAAAATAATTTTAGGTGGCTATAACTTGAAAACTTTGCACGATATTGAAATTTTTATAAAGTACTTTTCGTTTGCAAATTTGATATTTTTCATCTGAAAATTAATACAAAAATATGTTTTACATTTTTATAAAATTATGAGTTTTTTTTTATTGGTATTGATTTCAAATTAATATTGACCATCTTGTGCCATAGCTCAAAGGATATGTGGCATCATTTGTCATTTAAGAAATAAAAAAGACAAAAGACAGAAATGAGAATTTTAAAAAAGGTTTTTTTTTGGTGCGTAATTCAATCTTCGGGTTTAAAGTCCAACTAAAAAAAGCGTATTTTCTAGAGTGTAACTATTCTTAGAGAATTGCTGTTATAAATTTTGCAGTAAATTTCCTGTAATTTTGTATGCCAAAAAAACGTTTTTGATATTTTTTCTTATCCCGAGATATTTGACGCTCTGAGAAAAATTACAAAATTCAATAATTTAAGCGAAAAACAATAATTATGCCATATTTCTCAAAATACATTGAAGCAAAACAAAATCTAATTTGTTTTTTGTTATCTGTTGTTAAAAGTTAGGCCAATAAGCTCTTTGAATTTCATTGCAAAATAAGAATTTTTTGTTCGACAGTATAAAACAAACTCCACGGCATGAAATGTCAACTTTTTTTTGAATATGTCTCAGAATATGAAATTTGTCAAATCCATTGTTAATCTTTAATTATAGTCTACACTTTTTGGTGGCTCACGATGTTTCACATTTAAAGTTTGATAAACATGTTTCAATGTTTGTCTAGATCCAATTGATGCAATCAATCCCACAAAAAAATAAAAATAAATATTGAAAAACTATTTTTTGCCTTAAACTTCAATTAATTTCTTTTTTATGTTTACAAATGCCATAATTCATCAATTAAATTTAAGTCTTAATTTTAAACATTTTTCAAACCAACATCAGATTTTTTTTATCGATTTTTAATTCCAACGAAATCTAAATCTAAATAAATTGCAACATTCTTCTTTAAAAAAATGATACAGTGCTGCCAACTCTCTTGTCACAGCAATTTTCGTGAAAAACTGAAGCTCGTTCCTATCATCTCGCTCCAAAATTGTCCTGGAAACATGTAAATTTGTAATCAAATTGGAAAGCAAAAGCGCTCCTCCGCTGACAAGTGTGTGCGTGGGATAAAATTTGCAATCTATGTGTGAATATTTCTGTGTCTGTGTGTGCTCTCCATCGCACTAATTGGGATTTATTTGTCGACGAGTTTGGTGCGAGAACACAAATTGGCTGCCCGGATCTGGAACGAGGCCAACGTGTCGCCCGTTTGCCGTGGATTATTTTCGGATTGAATGAATTTTTAATCGGGAAGTGGCGCGCCGTGCCACTGATTTTCCTTGTTTGATAGTGCTGCTGTTGTTTTTATTATATCAGAGCCTAACGAAGTGATTATGGTATTGCGGAATTATGAGCTGTAAAAGTGGACAAATTGAGCATTTAGTCTCGATCGAGAGATTTGGTAATTTTGTGCCAATTTGTGTGATGCTTGAGAGTCAAATTCAAGAAGCTAAAGTTTCAATTTTATTAAAAATCCTAGAAATGAAAAATTCCGCAATTACGAGCGATCCTTTGAAGTCCAAACCCGGAGAACACCCTTCAGAAAAGCAATTTGGAAGTCGTCCTGGCCAAATTCTTCAACTGCCCCTCTCTCATGGTATTCACGGGCAATGCAGTTTATCTGTCTTGTCCAGGCCGAGAATTCAATTTGCCCCACGACTCTGGACTCTGGTCACAGTTAAATTCCGCCTACATGTGCGCACACATACCGACACACACACCCAGTCTTATCCATCTGCATACAAAACGGCTGGCGAGTCGAAAACCAAGAGCAAATATTTGCTCTTTTGGGGGTTCTTCTTCTTGCTCCCTCCCAGGACGACTTTGGGGGCTGGTGGCCACACACCACCACAGGCATAAATCCCAGTGTCCTTAAACCACCACCGGCGTCATTGTTGAAAGTTCTCTCTAGCCACCTCAGGGGAGGAGGGGGCCAAAAGGGGTAAAGTGGGCAACGTTGTCATGTTTTTTGTACCTTCTCTAGGGTGGTTCCAAATTTTGACAGGTGCAGGTGGCGGTCGTTACGGGTGAAATGAACCTAAGTTGAGTAAAGAAACTGAGCAAATTGTTAAACATTGTGGTGTTTTTTTTTTTTTTTTGTGAGGAAATGAACTTATGAAGGACCGGTTTACCTTTAATCGTTTAGGGAAAAGGTAGCAGAGAGCGATGATGAGCGTTTCCATGTCAAAAATCGTTCAAAATCAGAAGATTTGGTCAATCGAATAAAAATTCTATGCTGTCAAACTGATAAAATCCAATAAATGTGAATAATTTCCGATTATAAATAATTTTTAATAAAGTATTCAAACAATTATAATTAAATTATTATGACTAAAATTCTTTGTAAATAATTTCCCTTAAACCAAAGGGGGCATTTTGCATCATTCTTTGTTGATTTGCAATGCTTCATACATTGTTAGCAGCTATCCATACAAAAAATAAGTCAAGAGAAAGTTTATTATTGTCAACTTATGATCTTTGGCAACAGAAAAATCAAGTTGCATTTTTAAAAAGTTTGTTTGATTTTTGCATTAGAAAATGAAATTGAGCAAAAAAACGTTTTTTTTTTTCATTTTTAAATTGGAGCATTTTCTTCAAGAACGAGCGATTTTTTTGAAAATTAAATTTTGGTATTTTTTTTTAATTTGTATGAAACTTTATGTTCAAATGTGCACGGATTTTCTGATGCCATTGATTTTTTTCGTTCGAAAAGTTAAAAGTGGTTACGGATCTAATCAGTGAATAGTTTAAAGAACAGTTCTCGATAGTTCTGATCGCATGCCAAGATCCTGGGCGGATGATTTACCAACTGCTTAATTTGGTGCTCCTTTCCGGTTATCATCTCGGTCAACATTAGCCAGCAGCAACAGGAGAAGACATTCGTCGTTGGAAGCGGTTCAAGTCATAGAGGATGAAATCTTTACAATGAAAGCCAGAAGTTCGTGTTTCAAAATTTCTCAAAAACTAAAATGGACCAGGACCTGATTCCAATTTGGTGAGCCCGTTCTGATTTGATTCTTATAATATTACTGCATTTCAAATTACTGATATATACCAACCAATGCCCACTACTTCATTCGTCGGTGAAGTATCCATTCAAACCCTTTCCCCTTCCAAATCCGGATATCTTGGAGGTCGTCTAAGTTCTTAGGCATCTCTATAGGGTATCCAATCATCACATCCCTCCCCAACTTCCCCCGTTGATCGTGAGGAGTCGACCAAAAGGACAAATGAATGGTGATGTGTCATTCGGCACATTCCTGACGCATTTATTTTCCTTATCGGCGCCAACCTAGCTATTGCGAGCTTTATGCTCGGCTAGAGTACGGTCAACCAAGCTAAGCTAAGCTAAGCTAAGCTAAGCTAAATGTGCACGGATTTTCTGATAGATTTGGTGTCTTCGGCAAAGTTTGAGGTATTGCTTAGGGCATCTAAGGAAAAAAATAAATATGCAAATTAAAAGTTTTTTTTTATTTGATTTTTTACATTTTTTTTCGCAAAAATAACCATTTTGAAAAAGCTTAGTTTTGAATCTGTGTAAGATGACAAAATTGCCATCTCTTGAGCTGATCAAAATTTATTTGGCAGTGTTGCCAATTTTTCTAAAAAATCATGAGTTTTGAAAAACGTGCAAAACAAAAGTCGTTCTACTTAATTTTTTTTACTTTCAAAAGCCATGACTAAGCTCTGAACATTCTTTTTTTCGAAAATATCCGTTCAATTTGCCGAAAATATATTGAAGATTGGACGCGGTTTTCTCTGCATCACCAAAATAGCGTTCAATAACAATTAATTATGTAAATAAACGATTCTCCGAGCTAATTTGCGTTTTTTGAATATTTTGTAAATATTTTTATTCGAATTCTCGGAAAATTTTACAATGCTTTCTTCGAACGCACGTTAGCTAATAAAAATGTCAACTATTTTTTAGTGAAAGTAGGAAGAACTTAGTTTTTTTTAGTTATTTTCTTCCGGATGCTGTCCAATTTCTTTAATTTTTTTAGGATTAAACAAGCTTGGCAATTAAAAAAGATACGTCATCATCATTTTTTTTTTGTAGATGTATTGACATTTATGTAAATCAGTATTTCTCAACCTTTTTCGTTCCATTCCCCCCTTGAGTAATTTGAATGAACTTTACTCCCCCCTCCCCAGTTTGAACTTATTGATATCGATGCACCAATATAACAATTTATTTTAAAAAATGCAGTTTTCATACCAAGAGCTAATGAATCATGCACACAAAAAAAGGATGTCTGTGTAAATTCAATACCAACAAAGTTTTTTTTACAAAATCCATTTTTTTAAATGGGTAAAATTCAAAACCTTACGAAAAGTAAAAAAAAATACTTTTTCTAAATAAATGAAGAAAAAAATAAAACAGCAAATCCTGTTTGAAAGCATGCAAACATTCAGAGTATAATTTATTTTATATTTTTTTAAAGCTGTCATCAATTCTTAAATATTAGAAATTTTTTTTTTTAAAAAAAAGGTCCAATAAACAAAATTTTCCCTTTAAGCTTTTTGGGTGTTTTTCAATTCCTTGACTAAAATTGGTTCTTAAAACATCCAAGCAAAAAAAAAAGTTGGATCTTTCCAAGAAAATAATTCAGAATTGTACAACCCGCAAAACCTTTCATAATTATTTTTTTTAATATTCTCAAAAAATATAAACAAAATTCAAAAACTTTCAGATTATTTAAAATATTCCAAATTTGGTCAGAAGCATAAACACAAAACTCACTGAAATTTATAAAAAATAATGCTTTTCTAATAATCGAAAGCACTTTTCGTGATCGAACTAAATTCAAGAATTATAGAAAATTATTTTTTAAACATTTTAAGAGCTGCTCATGAACGAGACAATTTTAAAACTTGTAGAAATGAAAAAAAATGTATGTGTTTGAAATTGTGAAAATAACAGAAATAATATTGATTAACTGCTTATGTGAAAATTAAGGGAAACAAAATATCGAAAAAAAATTTCAAAGGCCTTTATTTTGTTTGAATTTTTTGATTTTGAAGTTTTTTTTTCCAATTCGACTCTTTGACAGATGCAAATTAGAAAAAATAAATAAATTACTGTTTTTATGCAAACTTGTTGGAAGACAATTCATTTCTTTTGCATCTTCATTTCACCGCAAGAATGGAAAAATTCCCCACACTGAGTAAAGAAATGATCGATTTGACGTTTAAAAATGAAGTCATTTTTTTTTTGTTTTTTTTTTGCATTTTTTATTTTTTTTCAAAAATCATGATATTTTTGAAAAATTGGCAACACTGCCAAATGAATTAAATAAACTTGTTCCATTGCTTTGAAGATGGAAGTTTTTGTCATCTGAAGCATATCCAACTTTTTTTTTCAAATTAGATTATTTTGTGAAAAGTCGAATTAATAAGAAACGGGTACATTTTTTTAGAGCATAGATATTTTTTCTGAGAAGTCCCAAAAATTTTGAAAAAATCTGCAAATTAAATATCTTTGGTAACAGAAAAGCTACACAGAAAGTTTCATTCAATTAGAAAAGAATCAATAAATAATCCTTCAATTTTCTTCAATTTAGTTAATTTAAAAAACTTGTCTTCTAAGTGATGCTTACGTCACACAGTCTGTTCAGTTAAAAAATATTAGTTTTGTATGTCAACTGCTGTAATAAAGCATTGCAATTTTTTTTGAATAATTAACATCACGTAAGTGGCTAAAATTGTTTTGTTAATTATAATATTGAGATTAATAATATTGAGATTTCATATAGATTAATATGAATTTGATATTATGATGTTATTTTCGCTGCAAACTTTTTTTAGTTGTTTTTTAGAGAGAAATTGGTGAAAAAATTTCTATACTTTAAGATGATGAGAACATTATATGTGGAAACCCTTGCTGTGATTTAATGTGACATACTGAGCAATTTGAACTTATTTTTGAATTTTTTAGTACAAAATATGACATTTTCTATGAAAATAGGCAATTTTTCAGTAAATCGAAAATCGCGACCAGTAAATGTTTGTTTTTTTTTTTTATTTTTTCGTTACATGAAAACTATGTAACTGAGGTAAGGAAGGTTTTATCGTGTTTTTTGGGACACCCTTATATTTATTCATACGTGAAGAAGAAAGGTCTAGGAGGCTTATTCATGAAGTTAATTTTTCGAGTTATTTTATTGCTTTTCCTCAGTGAAGAAGACAAAACTTAAGAACTTCTTTCTAATTGGTTTAACATAGGCTTTTTGGATAGTTGTGAGATTGAAGCCCGATTTGAAAAATATAAAATAGCGTATTTAAAGCATTCAACTAAAAATGGCAGATATTCTGACTGAATAGATAAATGTTTTGTCAGGGTTTGCCAAACTTTCAAAGTTTATGATTAATTGGACGGACTTTCAATCATTAGTATTAGTTGGCCTGTAAAAAGTTCATTAAATTTCTCTGAAGTGGTTTCATCTCATGCCAGGGTTGCCAGATGTTCAAAAATATGACTCGTTGGAAAGGTATTTGCAATATCTAACCAAATATGACGGCCCTAGGAGGAATTTCTAAAGAGATCACGACATTCATCTAAGAAAAAATCGTATTTTTTTTGCTAAGATTCAAAATTTAAGACAGGGTTGCCAGATCTTCCACAGATTGTTTAATCTTTATTAAAGTTCAAGTTTCATCATATTTAGAGAGTTTTTAATGTCAGAAAATGAAATTATATTTATTCGTGACTTCTAATGGAACCGCTCCTCAGATAACTCCAAAAGCGACTAAAATGTCCCAGCACAAAGCAGACCAGAGTACAAACAGACAAAGATTCCAACCTGGTCATTGTCGTCGTCGTCTTTGGTCCTCCGGAGGAAGCTGTCCACCATATCGTCCTGTTTCGTCCAATTTGAGGGTGAAGGGGGTGGGGTCCGTTGAGATGGGATTTGAATACACCAGACCGGAACGAGGAGGTCCCGGAAAAGGCCAGGGGGTAAAGGTAGGTAAAGCGATAGGCTTCACCAAGAGTACGGTCATGATGTTATTGCAGTGATTATTTTCCTTGAGTTTATTAAATTAAGAGCACTTGAGCACATGTTTGCCGAGGAGGTGGAGGAAGAGTAGCAGGGGTTCTCAGGGGGTCTTCAACGACGACGGAGAGTGTATTTCAGCCCCGAAGGAGGAACGATAATTAGGGAGTCGTTTTGGGGGAAGGTCTGTCTTTGAGGGTTATTGGGTTGTGTTCATTTCTGCTGGAGCAGGAGGAAGAATGATGAAGTCGGAAGCTGTCAAATGAAATGGAGCTTTGGATGATTTAATTGCTCAACACAACAATGAGCTAATCTGTTTTGGAGAGGATCTGGGTCAGATTTGCTTTGGATGAAATGAATTTGAAGAACGTTGGGAATTAAAAAGTGACGTTCACTAGGTCAAAATGCTTCAAAATGTTTGCAAAATTATCATTTATCTCAAATTTGAAATTTGAATAATCCTCGTCTACCGTACGATCTGCCATGTTTCCACTAATTCTATTATCCTAAACTACCCTTTGCTTCCACAATTCAGCACCCCAAACCCTTAAACCATCGCACAACGGAACCACCACCCATGAAACAAAATGCAAATTATCTCATCCTGTCTGGCAAACCTTCCCATATCCTCTCCTTGGTGTCCCCAAAATCCCGGCAAGTTGTTTATTATCTGTCGAGGGACCCACACTCTCTGTGTTTACCCACACGTGTATCCGTCCGGTCGACGGACGTGGATGACCCCTTCTCTGGATCCCTGCTGCCACCACTTCCAATTCCTACGCCCAGTCCTTGGTCGCCAATTCCGGTAGACCGTTTATTTGGCAAATGTGTGGCCAACCTGGGTCAGCCGGGAGGACCTGGATGTTTTGGGAGTGATTCTTTGGAAAATGTTTAAAAAATATTGTGCTCTTATTAAAAAATACCAAATTATTATTTAGTTACAACATTTCAAAAATAACCTGAATATTTACAAGGAAGCATGGCTTAAAAGTGGCATTTCTGAGAAAAACTTTTTTTTTATTTTTTTTATCTCATCTCAACAGTCATTGGTCAAAAAACAAATTGTGGATGTGCTACAATAGGTCGATAGATAAGGTCGAAAGGACCAAACAAATGCCAAAAGTACGAAAGTTTTTAAAGTCGAAATTGCAAAAATGAAAAAAGTCTGTATTACATTTCTTCAGGTTTTTTGCTCTAAAATTACGTTTTAGGCCAGTTTTGAACAAGCTGTATTTTTTTAAGGAGCGAGAGCATAATACTCTCTTCGGCAAAGTTGTAGAGCACCTTCCAGAGCATCCGAATACGAATCCGGTTTTAATATAGCGTGAAACGTGATTTTTATAAAAATCAAAAATTAAAAAATTGGTTTTTCTCATACAAACTCCCATAGAAAATTGAATCGTTTTGCGCAAAGTGAGGACTAAACCAATCGTTCCCAAATTTTGGGGAGTTGTTCAGGACCCAAAAGGATCTGAAAAATTGCTGTGCTCGAAAATCGATTTTGATATTACACCCTAATTTGACAACCTTTCAGAAGTCGCGTGTTTTGGCATTTCATACAAATGTCCTTACAAAGGTGTACAAAGTACACGAACGTGACTGCCGGTGGGAAAATGAAAAGTATTACAAAATGCTTTATACATCATTAATGTTAAAGTTTGAAAAATATCAATGAATTTAGGATTTTTTTTTGTTGTTGTGTAATCCCAAAATTCAAAATTTGTAAATAGATTAAAAAGTCATTATTTCATTCAAAATACTTAACTAAGCATTCTGCAATGAATTCTGAACAGTTAGCAATCGATTTTTCGAGTTTTTTCAACAAAAATGTCAATTTAAGTCAATAATTTTTTTTGCACCCTGATTGTGCAGGGAAATTTGTGCACCCTGTTGTGCAGGGAGGGACAAAAACTTGAAATAAAATTTGCAATAGCCTAATATAATTGTGTAAACAAACATATCAAAAGTACAAAAAATTATTGATAAATATTAATTTATAACAAGGTTTTTTTTTAACAAACCATACGATTATTAAATCAACGGACTTTTTTGACATATATATTTTAAGGCTGATAATATTTTACAGAATACTATAATTTCAAAAAAAAATTTTTAAATATTTTTTTAATTTTCCAAGGATTTAATCTGATGAGTAATTCTCGCTGAAAGTGGACCACTATTTACACAAGGTGCTCAAAAATCAAAAGCAATGCACTTTTCCAATAGCCCCCACCAAGTTATGAATGAAACCATGTTTGGTTGGTTGAATTTGTCCTCACCTCGGCGCCACAAAGCTAAAACATTTTTTTAAATTGGTAATTTTTTGACTTAGACGCGTCTACAAAATTGCTGATAACTTTGCAAAACTTCAACGAACCCTTGATGTTTAGGGGTGTTTTGGAAAGGAAATGAGCAGAGCTTTCAAATGAACTTGTCAGAAAAATACCGTTCCATACATTTTTTAGCCACAAAACACCAATGTATTTTTAAAAGTCATTTTTGAAGGCCGGCGCCCCGCTTTATCGGAAAACTGACAAATCCATTCGAAAGCTGAGACGATTTCACATAAAGGTCCAATAAATCTAAGGTGTATGTTCCTCCTATCTTTTTTAATCTAATTTTGATTCTGAGAGCGCAGCGCTCCGTTCGTATTTCGGGCGCCCAAAATGTTGCATTAGCTTGCCCCAATTTAAGATTTTGTCAAACAATATAGGTGCTCACTTTTTAAATGATAGTTTATTATCCAAGGATCAAGATGTACTATCGATAATTGACCAATATTTAAGTTTTTGGGTTCTGCCAGGCAATTTAATGTCGAAAAGTTGTTTTTGTTTACTTTTTTTTGTTGTTAAATGCTTATTTACAATTGGGTGGACATTTTTACAGAAAAACTAATGAATGTAGCATGTAGGAAATTTCACCACGAACATTTTTCTCGAGGAGAAAACGTAATTTCGATACTCCAACGCAAAGATATTTGAGTTTTAGTGAGAGAAAAAGTGCCAAATTTCGAGCCACACCCAAAAGTTATTTGCGGTAATATGCTGTAATTTTAATCGCTAGTAAATTCGGTCATATTTCATCTTTTGCTCACTTTTAATTGATGTTTTATTCACGGATTTTTTTATGGAGAATGTTTTTTTCAAGTTCTGATTGTTTTGAGAATGTCAGAAAACCTCGTTTTGTGATTTGGCTGGTTCCAATGTAAACTTAAAAATAAATGAAAACTTTAGATTTTTTAGGATTTTTTTTTATGATTTTGTGGAACGATTGTATATGTCTAAATTGACAGTCATTAATTAATGACGATTTCCATAACTTTGCAAGGAATAGAAAAATTGCTTCCAACCATTTCACTACATGCAAATAACATTTAGGCGTGGCTCAAATATCACTGTTCACTGTTTATCTGAAATTTGATTGCAGATCCGAATTCAGCGACCTAAATAACTATAAGGATCCATACTTTGGTTTCCAAAACATATGCCGCATGTAAATAATAGGCCGTGCTTGTTAATTCTGGGAAATCTGTAAAATTGGCATTATTTTTTCTCACTAAAACTCAAATATCTTTGCGTTGGAGTATCGAAATTACGTTTTCTCCTCGAGAAAAATGTTCGTGGTGAAATTTCCTACATGCTACATTCATTAGTTTTTCTGTAAAAATGTCCACCCAATTGTAAATAAGCATTTAACAACAAAAAAAGTAAACAAAAACAACTTTTCGACATTAAATTGCCTGGCAGAACCCAAAAACTTAAATATTGGTCAATTATCGATAGTGCATCTTGATCCTTGGATAATAAACTATCATTTAAAAAGTGAGCACCTATATTGTTTGACAAAATCTTAAATTGGGGCAAGCTAATGCAACATTTTGGGCGCCTGAAATACGAACGGAGCGCTGCGCTCTCAGAATCAAAATTAGATTAAAAAAGATAGGAGGAACATACACCTTAGATTTATTGGACCTTTATGTGAAATCGTCTCAGCTTTCGAATGGATTTGTCAGTTTTTCGATAAAGCGGGGCGCCGGCCTTCAAAAATGACTTTTAAAAATACATTGGTGTTTTGTGGCTAAAAAATGTATGGAACGGTGTTTTTCTGACAAGTTCATTCGAAAGCTCTGCTCATTTCCTTTCCAGAACACCCCTAAACATCAAGGGTTCGTTGAAGTTTTGCAAAGTTATCAGCAATTTTGTAGACGCGTCTAAGTCAAAAAATTACCAATTTAAAAAAATGTTTTAGCTTTGTGGCGCCGAGGTGAGGACAAATTCAACCAACCAAACATGGTTTCATTCATAACTTGGTGGGGGCTATTGGAAAAGTGCATTGCTTTTGATTTTTGAGCACCTTGTGTAAATAGTGGTCCACTTTCAGCGAGAATTACTCATATGTTTCTCAAATTACTATAGGGTTCGTTAAAAAACACAACGAAACAAGTTAAAGGGGAACTAGCGACTTTGTAGTGCTGTATGCATTAAAATTTGTATGGAAATTTTATTCAAAAAAGCCAAATTTTGTGTAATAAATACAAATTTCTAAGTGTTACATTGAGTTCGTAAATTAAAAAAAAAAAACTGTATCTTGAGATGGGATTTCCTGATCGATTTGGTGAAAATGTGCACCGTTTTGGAGTTTTAGACATTTTTAATTTATAATCTTGAGAAATTTTAGCATTGTTCGTTTTTTTTTTATACTTTGTGAAGAAAATCCAACCACGAAAAAAATATATATGAAAAGCTGAAAAATTGTCTACAATTTTCTCTCTGAGACATTGAAAATCGGACAGTAATTTTCAGAAAGAATTCGAATCGATGAAAATTAGTTTTTTAAGTGTCAACTAATTAGCCTGTACTTTTCAACTGATGCTATCTCGATTTTTTTTAAAAGAGCCGTTAAGAAATTCTTAACGGCTCTTTTAAAAAAAATTCTGCTGATATTTTCTCAGAATATTTATACGTTTATTTAAACAGTTATGAAAAACTGGGAGTTTCATCCGAAGTTTTATTTAAATTCTTTGAGAGGTAAAAATAAAAATGAAAATTCAACATTGATAAATTTGAGATTGAAATTTCACCGTTAATTTGATAAAATTATCGATAAAATATTTCTCAACAAGCGAGGGGTGAGAATAATCTCAAAATCTTAAAATATGATCTAAATTTAGAAATGAGGAAAATTGTCATTTTTTATTTGTATTTAATTTATTTTATAATTTTGAAATTATTATTATAATCGAAAAGATCAGAAAATTTCACAAAGGTTTCCATTGTTATCAGGTAGGCGTGGCTGAATGGTTACGCTGTTCGCTTTGTAAGCGGATGGTTCTGGGTTCGATTCCCATCTGCTCCTATCGAGAAATTATGGAAAGAAGGAATTCTGAACACTTGAATATGAACGAAAAGTTCATTAGCTCGCGGCGGGGTTCGATCCCCCGTCCTTTGGGTCAGCAGACAAAAATGCTAACCACCAGACCATCGAGGCTTAGTTGACTAGAAGGATTAAGAATGCTATAAGAATCCAAGAATCTTGATTGGAATCTGTGTACCTAAGAACAGGAAATGCAATATTGAATGTAAGTTGAATTCAAGGACACATACTGGTTGCATAATTTTTACGCGAAAATTGAACTTTCAACACGACCAGAATTCACCACAAAAAGTTTGGTGAACCGAAAGCTTCCAAAAATGAATCCAAGAACATACGAAGAATTAAGGACTATAAATAGATTTGACCGGCCGCATCACTTACCACGGTGAATCCTGGCTTCACACCCATCTTACTAACACCCTCAAACCTCACGTGATACTTTGTCGAAGACGCAGCCGATTTAGCGGTCTTCATCACTCAAGTATCGGACTAAAATTCCTTCCCCGTGTCTTACCACTGGTCGTGGCCGGCGCTGTGATTGGCTAGCATGATAGGGACATTTGAAAGTTGCGAAGTGGTGATGATTGGTTCCTACTCTTCATCTGTGGTCCACGGAGCAATTCTTGGAGGTCCTGGTCAATAATAGAGTAGCAACTACGGGTAGACACCAATAATAAATAATAATAAAAATTTATTTTATAATTTTGAAATTATTATTATTATAATCGAAAAGATCAGAAAATTTCACAAAGGTTTCCATTGTTATCAGATCAATCCAATATTTATTGAAATAACTTGAAATTGTCAATGGCTTTTTTTGAATTTTTTTTTGGTGATATTTTCTCGAATATTTATAAGTTTATTTAAACAGTTATGAGAAACTGAGAGTTTCATCCAAAGTTAGATTTAAGTTCTCTAAAAGGTTGAAAATAAAAATGAAAATTCAGCAGTGATAAATTTGAGGTTAAAATTTCACTGTTATATTTGATAAAAATATCGAAAAAAATAACCTCAAAGAGTGAGAGGGGTTGAGGTTGAGATTTTCAAAAAAAAAAGTGTCCACTTAGTTTACGGATGATCCCGTGCAGAAAAATACATTTGCCTTCCGGTTCTGGTCAAGGTTGAGCTCGAGGGGAAGGCAAAAATAAAAACAAAACTATACATTCGCTTACTTTTTCAAAAGGTCCTATTTGCATAGGAAACCTATGGCGCGATGGCTGTTTTGAAAAATTTATCTAGATTGTTTCAAGGCTAATTTTCCAAATTTTGATGCAAAAAGTATCATTAAATGCTACTCAATAATGACAGAATATCATAGAATTCATAAACATATTTTTTCCCCGATCTATGGTTCCAAAATTTTTAATTTGTTATAAGTACAAAGGTGTCCTATTATATTTAAACAACAATAAACAACTTGTACAAATCCTTCTTAACAATTAACAATCTAGTTTTTTTTAATGAAAATTTGATTTGTTCAAGTTTCTTGAATGCAAATTCCAAATTTTCAGAAATAACTTCTTTTACTGTACACAATGATTTTTTGCACACATATTGAATGGGGGTGAAATTACATCTTTTTTAGTTTCATCCCAACTTAAAGACACAAAATGAAACATCCAAAAATTGTGTCCTATTGGACCAAAATTTGGTTTCTGCTGACCACGAACTTTGTTCGCCAAAAATTGAGATTTTTTGGTGCCATGAATATCAAATGAGGTTAGAAAAAAAAGCATAGCACAAGAATATCCTGGACAGTTTTGCCTTATCTGGTATTTCATTAAATTGTGGAAACACGATAGCAGCAGCACTTGGTGGGTGGCCCGTTTAAATGCGCACGATTTATTAGCAATATTGGCCCGTTCATGTAACACACTCGAAAGCCGGAAACGGTTCCAGCGTGTGAAATGGATGGAAAATTGCTTTACGATGCCCGGTGCTATTAAATTTCAAAATTTCAATAGGCCATTCAGCAGCACAGAACAAACAGCCGACCGAGCGGTTCCGGATTGACATAATTATACGCCTGAATCGCGGCTAATCATCGGCCCTTTCCCCGTGCGTTGACTGTGAACATCAACAACCAGCGCGGCGGCGGTCCACCAACCAGCCGGGACAGTTTCAACAACCAATTAAACTTTGACCAACATACGTGTCCCGATGCTGGCGAGAGTCGATTAGATTAGGGTGGTTCAGTTTTGAGTTTTGTCGACTTCTTCGAAGTCACGTCTGAGTGAAGTGCACGTCAAGTGCGCCAACTGCGAGGGTAAAAACGCAGCATTACTTCCGAATTTCCAAATTTCCAAATTTTCAAATTTCCAAATTTCCAAATTTCCAAATACCCAAATTTCCAAATTTCCAAATTTCCAAATTTCCAAATTTCCAAATTTTCAAATTTCCAAATTTCCAAATTTTCAAATTTCCAAATTTCCAAATTTCCGAATTTCCAAATTTCCAAATTTCCAAATTTCCAAGTTTCCAAATTTTCATATTTCCAAATTTCCAAATTTCCAAATTTGAAAATTTCCAAATTTTTAAATTTCCAAATTTTTAAATTTCCAAATTCCCAAATTTTTCAAATTTCCAAATTTTCAAATTTTTAAATTTCCAAATTTCCAAATTTCCAAATTTCCAAATTTCCAAATTTCCAAATTTCCAAATTTCCAAACTTCCAAATTTCCAAATTTCCAAATTACCAAATTTTGAAATTTCCAAATTTTCAAATTTCCAAATTTCCAAATTTCCAAATTTCCGAATTTCCGAATTTCCAAATTTCCAAATTTCCAAATTTCCAAATTTCCAAATTTCCAAATTTCCAAATTTCCAAATTTCCAAATTTCCAAATTTCCAAATTTCCAATCTTTCAAATTTCCCAATTTCCAAATTTTCAAAATGCGCCAACTGCGGGGGTAAAAACGCAGCATTACTTCCGAAATTCTAAATTTCCAAATTTCCAAATTTGAAAATTTCCAAATTTCCAAATTTTCAAATTTCCAAATTCCCAAATTTTCCAAATTTCCAAATTTCCAAAATTTCAAAATGCTCCAACTGCGGGGGTAAAAACGCAGCATTACTTCCGAAATTCCAAATTTCCAAATTTCCAAATTTGAAAATTTCCAAATTTCCAAATTTCCAAATTTCCAAATTTCCAAATTTCCAAATTTCCAAATTTTTAAATTTCCAAATTTCCAAATTTTCAAATTTTCAAATTTCCAAATTTCCAAATTTCTAAATTTTCAAATTTCCAAATTTTCAAATTTTCAAATTTTCAAATTTCCAAATTTTTAAATCTCCAAATTTTAAATTTCTAATTTCCAAATTTCCAAATTTTCAAATTTCCAAATTTCCAATCTTTCAATTTTCTCAATTTCCAAATTTTCAAAATGCGCCAACTGCGGGGGTAAAAACGCAGCATAACTTCCGACTGCTTCGCAGTCACATCCTAATCCCTCGGCACTCGATATCTCGATAACCAGCTGGGGTCCAGTCGCGCACTATTGTTCGAGTCAATAATTAATTTCCAATCCTGGCGAACCTAACCCCTATCATCCGGTACTGGTGGCGGTGGTTCAGCCGGGCACATCACACGGATCATCAGCCGCGGCCGTTTCACGTAACGCGGCCATTATGGTCGTCCACGGCTATACGGGATATTATATTCTATGATGATGGCATGTCCGGCGAGAAAGGGTCGTTTGATAATTATTGACCGAATTGATCCGCGGTTGGCTTTTGTGTGTGCGATGGAATGGGAATTAATACGGTTTAAATTTGATATTCGCGGAATGACGCTGGAATTGGATCACTTTGCATTTGGATTGTGGTTTGCAAATTGATATTGCTGAACACTTCTTAAATGAATTGGTTTGTGTCCTTGCTAAACATTATGTCAAAAGTGACCTAAAATTAAGACTAGTGCAAGGTTGGTGTCTCGACTTCATTGATCGACTATGTTGGTGAGTGTCTTCGCTAGGACAAGCTCCTGTTCGAATCTTCCTCTATGTCTAGGCGGGGCCCGATAATGTCCAATGACCTCGAAATTTGGGCGCCAGGTTCTTTTCCATTCTGAATCAGGTCATTCGAAGCAGCGAGACGACTTAATATCCTAATATCAAACTATACTTTCTCATAATTTTATTGCCGGTCAGCAGGGTTCTTAGTCGAGACATAAACCAACCTCACTCTACGGTATAAAACAGCGACTTCAACAAAACTCACCTAGATACGAACAGCAGCGCAAACTTTCAGTCGTATTCTGCAAATTTAATTACCCACGCCAAGCCATTGACTTTTACTGACAAACAACAACAGGGGGGTGCACAAACAAACAAACCCCGCACAAACACACCCAACTAACTCATCAGCGTATTCGCGTCCCATTTGCCTCGACAAACGACAACAATAAACAACCAGATTTTCTAACCCTTCTCTCTTCCCCCATTGCCTGTTTGTTATTGCAGAGTTTCTCCAAACGCACCTGAAAAACGTCCTCGCCAGTCACCAGCAGCAGCAGCCGGAATATGTGACGGTCGCATCGTCCGGAACGTCAAATGTGACCGGCGGCGGCGGCGGCCATCAACCGATGGCTGGGTCGTCATCGTCGTCCCAACCACCTCCGTACCATCAGCAGAGCTCGCCATTTTACTCCAGCAGCAGTGGGAAAGGGTCCACCATTTCGTCGACCGCCCTCGGCAGCAGCACATTCCGGTCCGGGTCGGTCAGCGGGGGAGGTAGGTTTGATGAAACGATTGGGGAAGGGTTTGTGTCTTGGCTAAAAGGCAATTGAAAAGTTTGCAAACTTGAAATTTTTCTGATCGTCTTGGTCAACACCAACTGGAATATTTTCCAAGTATTCAAAATATTTCAGTACAAAAACGCTACCCAAGTTGGATCTTAAAATTTAAGTGATATAAATTTAATTCTACCAAATTTCCTTATTTCCAAATTTCCAAATTTCTTGGTTTCCGAATTTTCAAATTTTTTAAATTTTTAATTTCCCAATTTCATAATTTTCTAATTTCCTATTTTAAAAATTAACAAATTTTCAATTTCCAAAATTTTCAAATTTTAAAGTGTCCCGATTTCCATGTTTCAAATTAAAATTTTCCAATTCCAATTTATTTTAATTTTAAAATTTACAAATTTTGATTTCCAAATAACCAAATTTAAAAATTTCCGAATTATAAAATTCTAATTTTAATATTCTAATTTTTAAATTTCCTAATATTCAAATTTCCGAATTGTCAAATTTCTTTATTCCAAAATTTTTGATTTTCCATTTTTTCAATTTTCCAATTTACTATTTTAAAACTTACCAATTTCCAATTTCCAAAATTATTAAATTTCCAGATTTCCAAATTTTCATATTATAATTTTACAATTCCATTTTTTTATATTTCCAATTTTCAAAATTTTGAAACTTCGAAATTTCCCGATTTCCAAATTTCCAAATTTCTTAGTCTCAAAATTTTTAAATTTCCCAATTTCCAAATTTCTATATTTTCAAACATCTAATTTTCCAATTTTCTAAATTTCTAATCTTCCAGTTTTCCAAAATTCAAAATTTCCAAATTTCCAAATTTTTAGATTTCTAAAATTTTAAATTTCAAATTTCCATACTCCAATTTTCCAACTATCCGAATTTCCAAATTTCCTGATTTCCAAATTTTCAAATTTCTAATTTCCCATTTTTTTTAATTTTCCAATTTCCTATTTTTAAAATTTACATATTTTAAATTCCAAAAAATTTCAAATTTTTGAATTTCCAGAATTCCAAGTTTTTAAATTCTTATTTTCCAATATTTGTTTTAAATTTCTAAATTTTTTAGATTTCTAAATTTACAAATTTCTAAATTTACAAATTTTACAATTTAAAAATTGCTAAACTTACAAATTTACAAATTTCCAAGTATTCAAATTTGAAAATTCTAATTTTCCAATTCTAATGTTTAAATTACAAATTTCCAAATATTCCATTTTCTGAATTTCATACTTTCCGAATTATCAAATTTCTTAGTTAATTTTTTTTCTTATTTCCATTTTTCAGTTTTCCAATTAACTATTTTTAAAACTTACAATTTTCAAATTTCCAAAAATTTTAAATTGCCAGATTTCAAAATTTTTAAATCCTAGTCTTACAATTCCAATTTTTTAAATTTCCAAATTTGGAAATTTGCTAATTTCCCAATTTCCAAATTTCCAAATTTTTTAGTTTAAAATTTTTCAAATTTTCAAACTTCTGTATTTTAAAACCCGCCCGTGTGGATCCGTCCCGCCCGTGTGGATCAATCGGACCGCGCACTGGACTCACAATCCGGAGGTCGCTGGTTCGAATCCCGCGGCGGGCGCTCTAAAATTCTTTGTGTAAATATGGGTATTCGGCGCCGTCGCTCCGTGCCATACTTTCAAACACTTAGGAGCCCAGGGCGGCGAAGTCCTTGTAGTTAAAAAGGAAGACACAAGGAAGTGGTTGGTACTAGCAATGGTGGCCGACAGTTATAAAGTCAACTTCGTTTTCGTATTTTAAAACATCTAATTTTCCTAGTTTTCAAATTTCAAAATTTTTATATTTCTAAATTTTTTAAATTAAAAATTTCCAAATTTCCAAGTTCAATATTTCCAAAATTCCAAATTTCCAAATTTTTATATTTCTAAATTTTTTAAATTTCAAATTTCCAAGTTCCAAAGTTTCAAATTTCCAAATTCCAAATTTTTATATTTCTGATTTCTAAAATTTAAAATTTCCGAATTTCCAAATCCCAAATATCCTATTATTAAAATTAAAAATCCCAATTTCCAAAATTTAAAATTTCCCGATTTCTAAGTTTTCAAATTCTAATTTTCCAATTCCAATTTTTTTTTTAATTTCTAAATTTACAAATGTCCAAATTTCAAAATTTCAAAATTTAAAAATTTCCACATTCATAAATTTTTAAATTTACTAATTACCAAATTTCCATGTTTCCGAATTTTTAAGTTTAATTTTCGAATTCAAATTTTCAAATTTCTAAATTTCCAAATTTTCAAATTTGAAAATTTCCTGATTTCCAAATATTCAAATTTCTAATTTCCCATTTTTTATTTTCCAATTTCCTGTTTTTAAAATTTACAAATTTCCAATTTCCCAAATTTTAAAATTTTCCGATTTCCAGATTTCCAAGATTTCAAATTCTCATGTTCCAATTCCAATTTTTTAAATTTCAAAATATACAAATTTCCAAATTTACAAATTACTAAATTTACTAATTTTTTAATTAACAAATCTCCAAATTTCTAAATTTCCGGGTTTTAAAATTCAAATTTTTCAATTCAAATTTTTAAATTTCCAAATATTCAAATTTCCAAATTTCCTGATTTCCAAATTTTCTGATTTCCGAATTTAAAAATTTCTTATTTCCCCATTTTTTTTTATGTCCTATTTTTAAAGTTAACAAATTTCCAATTTCAAAATTTTTTAAATTTTTAAATTTCCAGATTTCCAAGTTTGTAATTTTCAAATTCCATTTTTTTCAATTTTAAAATTTCCAAATTTCCAAATTAACAAGTGTTAAAATTTCCAAATTTCTGAATTTTAAAATTTTAATATTTGAATTTCCAATTTTTTTAACTATCAAATTTTCTTATTCCAAAATTTATAATTTTCCTTTTTTAATTTTCCAATTTACTATTTTTAAACCTACAAATTTTTAATTTCCAAAATTTTTATGTTTCCAGATTTCCAAATTTTCAATTTCTAATTTTACAATTTCAATTTTTTAAATTTCCAATTTTCCAAATTTGGAAATTTCCAAAATTCCGAAAGTTCAGAATTTCCAAATTTTCTTAGTTTCAAAATTTACAAATTTCCCAATTTCCAAATTTTTATATTTTCAAACTTCTAATTTTCCAAATTTATATATTTCTAAACTTCCAAATTTCCAAAATTCCAAATTTCCAAATTTTCAAATTTCTAAATTACAAATGCCATAAAAAGGAAAGAGCAGTTTTTGTGATTTGGGGTTGGGTTTGGGTTTTGCGTCCTAATGAAATATTTGGTTTAAATTTACCGAAAGTGATTAAATGATTTCAACCCTCTAATTTTAAATCTACCAGATAAACGGCTTATGCCTGCGATGTTTTTATTTAATGGTAAATTTGAGAGAAATCACATTTCAAACTCAGTCTAAATGATTGAATCCTTGAAAAATGCTATTTTAGGTGAAATCAGATTGAATCTCTATACGTCGATTTCGATCAATTGAGGATGCGAAGAATCTGGTTCAAAATCGATGCTATTGGTATATACCAGTGGTTCTCAACCTTTTACGTTGCATTCCCCCCTTGGCTGATTTGCAAGAACTTCATTCCCCCCTCCTTTATTTAAAGCTTATTTAATTGGTGAAAATGTATAAATAACATAATTTTGGATTTAGATTTAGATTAATGTTTCAAATAAAATCTTGAAAATTTTGAATTAGTGATCGCGAAATAAAATGATTTCTTTGTTATTTTTAATTTGTCTGAATCAACCTACAACAACTAAAAGCCAGAAAAATTTAAAATAAAGCTGAACGGGTAATAAGAAATAAATTCTTTTATCTAAAAAAAAACGTAAAACAGATTATCAAAAAAGTGTCCACGTAGTTTATGGATGGTACCTAAAGAGCAGCTCAGATTAAACGACAGCAAAATGAAACTTCCAGATATCTTTAAAAAAAATCTTTTTGAAGTATTTTTAAGAATTGACAATTTTATTTTGTGATTCATATAAAAACATGAAATATTGCTAAGAAAGTATCAGAAAATGATTTATTTTGGCGAACACGTTCAGACCTTCAATTTTATTTGCATAGTCATTCCTCCCCAAGAAAGTCTAAATTCCCCCCCCAGGGGGGAATTCCTCACTGGTTGAGAAACACTGGTATATACGGATATTATGATATATTGATGATTTGTGATTTCTCTGGTTCCATCATTCCCTTGCATTCATCAGCCATTATGTCTGTTCAGTCTAATGTTATAATAAGTAGGAAATACTTCAATGTTTAATATAATCAAAATAAATATTTAAATTGGGTAATTCTCCGCCAACTCACACAGCAGTTGCCCCGACCCCTCTTCGATTTGCGTGAAACTTTGTCCTTAGGGGTAACTTTTGTCCCTGATCACGAATCCGAGGTCCGTTTTTTGATATCTCGTGACGGAGGGGCGGTACAACCCCTTCCATTTTTGAACATGCGAAAAAAGAGGTGTTTTTCAATAATTTGCAGCCTGAAACGGTGATGAGATAGAAATTTGGTGTCAAAGGGACTTTTATGTAAAATTAGACGCCCGATTTGATGGCGTACTCAGAATTCGGAAAAAACGTATTTTTCATCGAAAAAAACACTAAAAAAAATTTAAAAATTCTCTCATTTTTCGTTACTCGACTGTAATTTTTTTTGGAACATGTCATTTTATGGGAAATTTAAAGTACTTTTCGAATCTACATTTACCCAGAAGGGTCATTTTTTCATTTAGAACAAAATTTTTCATTTTAAAATATCGTGTGTTTTCTAACTTTGCAGGGTTATTTTTTTAGAGTATAATAATGTTGTACAAAGTTGTAGAACAGACAATTACAAAAATTTTAATATATAGACATAAGGGGTTTGCTTATAAACATCACGAGTTATCGCGATTTTACGAAAAAAAGTTTTGAAAAAGTTGGTCGTCATCGATCATGGCCGTTCATGGTCACCCGCGACAGACACAGACGACGAAACAAAGAGAAACGCAAAAAGTAACTTTTTCAAAACTTTTTTTCGTAAAATCGCGATAACTCTTGATGTTTATAAGCAAACCCCTTATGTCTATATATATTTTTTTTTGTAATTGTCTGCTCTACAACTTTGTAGAACATTGTTACACTCTAAAAAATAACCCTGCAAAGTTAGAAATAACACGAAATTTTAAAATGAAAAATTTTGTTCTAAATGAAAAAATGACCCTTCTGGGTCAATGTAGATTCGAAAAGTACTTTAAATTTTCCATAAAATGTCATGTTCCAAAAAATTTTACAGTCGAGTAACGGAAAATGGGAGAATTTTTAAAACTTTTTTAGTGTTTTTTTCGATGAAAAATACGTTTTTTCCGAATTCTGAGTACGCCATCAAATCGGGCGTCTAATTTTACAAAAAAGTCCCTTTGACACCAAATTTCTATCTCATCACCGTTTCAGGCTGCAAATTATTGAAAAACACCTCTTTTTTCGCATGTTCAAAAATGGTAGGGGTCGTACCGCCCCTCCGTCACGAGATATCAAAAAACGGACCTCGGATTCGTGATCAGGGACAAAAGTTACCCCTTAGGACAAAGTTTCACGCAATTCGAAGAGGGGTCGGGGCAACTTTTCCCGATTTCGTGTGAGTTGGTAGAGAATTACCCTATTAGTTTTTCACCAAAAACTGTTATGTTAATGTAAAAATCCACTACCTTAAATATCATTCACACACTTCAATCACCGATCGGATAAAAACCACTCCGTCAAGAGTGCTCCGCTCGACTGACGTTGATTAAAAATGCAACAATACTCTGACGGTTATCCTTCATCCTGACATCCAATATTTCAATAACCCATCCAAGCGTGAATATGTTTGCTCAGTTCGTGCAAATTCAGTGCCAGAGAAGCACAGCGAGTGACTGGATTTATCATTTATCGAAATGCGAAAAATTGCAAATGATAGTGTCCTGTCACCAATAATAGAGTTTTACCCTGTGTACGTGAGAAAGTCAGTGAAAGAGAGAGAGAGAGAAAGAGTGCCAATCCTTTCGGAACGAGCTGAAGGACGATAAATTGATTGCATTAGCACTTTTGTTTTTTTTTGTTTTGCTCGATATCAGCATTTCCAAGAACAAAAGAGTGCAGTCCTTTGGACGAGGATAACGAGTAATAAGTGGGGAGGGGAGAAAAAAAAGTTGAGTACTCTTTCACATATAAATTTAATCATATTTCATAGTGCAATGCTGATCAAAGGCAATGCCTCTCCCCCCTTAATCAACGCCATCTGCATAGCAGTATAGTGGGAAATGCATCACTACTCGAGTTCAATTTGTGCTCTTGTAAAAATGCTTGAGACAACTAGGGTAGACCACCCTATTCTGCTTATATTCGAAAATGACTACGAAAAGGGTAAAGGTCCCAGTAATTAAACAATTTCCAAAAGAAAAATCGTGAAAAAGTTCCCTCAATTGGGCCACCTACCATAATCCGCACTATTTGCCTGATTGCTTGGTTGTCGTCAACTATTTTATTAGAAAGAAAGTCGAAGAGTTGTGACGATGGGCCAGCTCACTGCAGCTGAACTGATTTGAGTGGAAAAATCTTCCAAGGAGGAAAAACGAGGATGCGAAAAATGAGCTGGATTGCATCGCAGTGATTGAATTGCACCTCCCGGCAGAGATTGCGACGTGGCTGTTAGGGTAATTGAGGAGTACATTGATGGTGGAGAACTTGAGGAGATGAAAAATGCACTGCAGGTTTGTTAAACTGCCTCAAATAAAAAAAAATAATGAGAAATAATTATTTAGAAAATGCTTATGATATGAAATTGAGATTGGAATTTAAGATTAGGATTAATACTAGGAACTTGGACTTAGATTTAGAATTAAGATTTATGTTTCAAGATTAGGATTAAGTATTGGGGATTAAGAATTAAGAATTCAAGATTAAGGAATATAACTTAGGATTCAGGAAACAGGATTCACTATTCGGATAAGGAAAACAATTTGAAAAAATGAATTAGGGATAAAGATTGAGGATTAGGTTTTAGGGTTTAGGATTAGGATTTAGGATTTAGGATTTAGGATTTAGGAATTAGGATTTAAGATATAGGATTTAGGATTTTGGATTTAGGATTTAGGAATTAGGATTTAGGATCTAGGATTTAGGATTTAGGATTTAGGACAGGGGTGCCCAAAGTTTTTGGATGGCGGGCCAAATTCTAAGCTCAAATGAGCTTGCGGGTCAAATGTGAAAAATTGCTAATTTGAACAATTTAATTAAGTTTTTACAATCTATTAAATTGAAAATTACATTTATCAGTTGATTTTTTTTTTCTATTTCGTGTATTTTTTACATTTTTGTCGTTTTCTAATATGAGAACAAAAAAAATGACCAACTTCAGCAGTTTTGTTCAAAGAAAACTTCGAATCAATTGGTTCTAATTTATTAAAATCAACAAAACCAAAAAAATGCAAAAACAATATTATCCGTAAGATTTTCATTGCAATTTGCATGCCTCAACAAACATGAAAATCTTAAGAAATATGTTTTAATTGTGTAATAAGTTTAAATACTGGTCTAAATACGGACTGGTCAATGTTGAAGGGTGGTTGAACATTGTGTGGATGAAGACAATCGTAATTTCACAAATATATTGATAATGAAAAAAATGTATTTATAATGATGAATCGTTGCAAGAGGATTTCTCAACAATTATTATTCTGATTTCAACAAAATATTAATAAATTTTTGTCTGCCTGAATCAGAATTTAGTCAATAAGATTCATAATCAAAATGTCATGAGTTTGAATCCTGACGTGAAAATTTTCTAAGTGCAAAATAAGTTTGAGGACCAGCCCATAATAAAATGGTCCGTTAAAATTTTTAAATTAGTGTAGAATAGCTAGTTGTTTGATATTTTTTCTGTTTCGTACTTAAGTGAAATTTGAATGTTTTATAACCCATTTCCAATAATCTTTGATGAAAATTTTGACGAAATAACAATTTTCAATTACATTTAAGCTTTTGGGATTAAAGCATGGATAAACCATTTCTTTTATATTACCAAAGAAATAATATTTTAGAAAAAGCTCAAACTAAACCTGTTTTTTAAGAATTATAAATTTAATTTACATATGGGTCAAAGGGCCATTTTACATGACCTTTCAAAATGGGTCCGCGGGCCACAAAAAATCATCTCGCGGGCCACGTTTGGTCCGCGGGCCATACTTTGGTCACCCCTGATTTAGGATTTAGGACAAAGGATTTAGGATTTAGGATTTAGGATAAAGGATTTAGGATTTAGGATTTAAGATTCAAGATTTAAGATTTAAGATTTAAGATTTAAGATTTAAGATTTAAGATTTAAGATTTAGGATTTAGGATTTAAGATTTAGAATTTAGGATTTAAGGTTTTAGGATTTAGGATTTAAGGTTTAGGAATTAGGATTTAAGGTTTTAGGATTTAGGATTTAAGGTTTAGGAATTAGGATTTAAGATTTAGGATTTAGGATATAGGATTTAGGATCTAGGATTTAGGATTTAGGATTTAGGATTTAGGATTTAGGATTTAGGATTTAAGATTTAGTATTAGAATTAAGGATTTAGGATTTAAAATTTTAGATTAGGATTTAGAATTTAGGATTTAGGATTAGGATTTCGGATTAGGATTTCGGATTAGGATCTGGATTTGATTTCTAGGTTCGAGCAGAAACTTGCAATAGAGACCACAAAAGACCTGGGGGTCGTTAAAGTGGATGGTTTGATTTGATATATTTTTTTATTTGATCTTGGATTAGTATTTATGTTTAGGCTGTAGGATTAGGATTTAGGATTAGGATGTTTGATTTGTGACTGGGAATTGTGGTTAGGATTCAGGCCGAGGATTAAAGAATATAGCATTAGGATATAAGATTCGGAATTTAGATTTAGGATTCGGATTTAGAGATCAACATTTGGGAATTGGGATTAGGATTTAGGGTTAGGATTTAAGGCTTGGGTCAGAGAAAATCAGCATTTTAAATTTTAAGTGAAAAACAATAGACTTCAAAGAATAATTTTGCGATTTAACTATAAATGAATGCATTTCCAAACACCTTTTTCGAAGCACTCAAACTTTTAACGAACCACGTCAACGTCACCAAACTTCCACTTTTTAATTATTCATCAATTGATTATTGACGCCAAAAGTTTGCCCGAACCACCCCTTTCTCCAACTCTCCCAACGATTGATGGCGCTGATCGAGATGTGGCACGTGCTTCATTATTCAGCGATGAGGAGCCTCCAAGAGTGAGTGACGCGGTAATTCAACTTGAGCGGCTCCGGAACGGAAGTTTGCTTTAGTGTTTTCCGGAATATCCGGCACCGGGTGAGGAAGAGAGAGAGGAGTGTGTATTGTTTGCACTTTGAGAGCGCGAGAGAGGCTTCCTTAAAGCGGTTTCGCGAAAGTGGTTTGCACTAATTGAGCTCGTTAAAGATAGATTACCGAACCAGTTTGAAGTTTCATCGCTGGGGGTTTAGTTTTTGGGAGAAGTTTTTTGATGGAAATAAGTATCAAATTGGGGGGAAGCTTACGATATGGCTTGGTTGCTAATTTTTTAGGAATTAGGAGTATTTTTTTTAAATTAGTAGTATGCTTTAGGATTGGGATCTAGGATTATTATTTAGGATAAGTATTTAGGATAAGGATTAAGGGTTTAGGATTTTGGATTTAAGGTTTAGGAATTGGGATTTAGGATTTAGGATTTAAGATTTAGGATTTAGGAATTAGGATTTAGGATGTAGAATTCAGGATTTTGGATTTAAAATTTAGGATTTAGGATTTAGGGTTGAGGATTTAGGATTAGGATTTATGATTCTGAATTTAGGATTTAAGGTTAGGATTAAGATTGGAATTTATGATTTAGGATTTAGGGTTTATGAATCAGGAATTAGGAATTAGGATCTACGATTTAAGATTCAGGATTTAGGATTTAGAATTTAGGATTTAGGATTTAAGGTTTAGGAATTAGGATTTAGGATTTAAGATTTAGGATTTAGGATATAGGATTTAGGATTTAGGATTTAAGGTTTAGGAATTAGGATTTAAGATTTAGGATTTAAGATTCAGGATTTTAAATTTAGGATTTAGGGCTAGGATTAAGATTGGAATTAAGGATTTAGGATTTGGATTCAGGATCAGGATTCAGGATTAGGGCTTAGATTAAGGATTTGTTATTTAAGATGTAGGATTTAGGAAGTAAGATTTATGATTTGGATTTAAGATTGGGATTTAGGATTAGCATTGAGATTAGAATAAGAATAAGCATTTAGGGGTTAGAACAGACTAGCTACCAGATTTCGAATTTCAAATTGCCACTTTTCCTCGTTTTCGCTCGATACCAAGAGGAATCGTCCAGGAATGTTTTACAATCAAATCAATATTTTATTTTCTAACCCGAGTATCAAAATACTTTTTAAAAGCATAAATTTGGTATATTTTAATTTCTAAGGATAGCTTTCCAAACGTTTTAAATCATTTGCATTCTAAATAATTATTCTTGAAAATTTCACCCCAGAAAAAAATAAATTAAAATTACAAACTTAGGTTGGAAATATTTTTGGAAGTTTATGTCGCCGCCTTCAAGATCATTCCGAAAAATCAAGGGCAAAAAATTGTTTTTAAAAAACATCAGAATTTTTACAGAAAAAAAAGTCCAATCCAAGGTTGTTAACGATAAAATTATCGAGGCTCGATAATGATAACGATTATGTGTTTCTTGGCTACGTAGCTCGGTTTAAATGCATTCAAAATTTCGGTTTAAATGCATTCAAAATTTCGCTTCGTTTGATACCCATATTGTGTGTTTTTTTTTAATTTGAGTATTTTCAAAAAATAAGGTAATTTGTGAAAATTTCAGTATTTTCCAAAAACAAAACTCTCATAAATTGAAAAAGCATTAAAAAAATAATTCGTTTGATACCCATATTGCGAATAATAAAAATTTGATTATTTCGAAAAAATACAGTAATTTGTGAAAATTTTAGCACTTCAAAAAAACTGTAATATCTCAAACGTTCGACAGTGCGAGGCGTAAGAACCGCGGGGAAACCTGCAGGGACTTTCTTTGCATTAAGAGCTATCCAAGGTGTGGTAGACTGCGAGGAGCAGTAACCAGCTCGGAGCTCGAAATAAAGTAGACAAGTCGCCTTGATGTTCCAGCCGAAAAGACTGATTTTTGTTTATTTGAACTCGGGTATTTATACTAGTCAAATTTGTTGCATCACATGTAATTTGAGTGGTGACACTTACGTGCTACAGTATAGACTTCTGGAGTTGGCTTGTACTGGGTTGAACCCTTGCGCTGGCTCAGCAGGAGTCAGCGTCCCGGCCAATTGTCGATGAACCGAAATATGGTTCGAAAAAGGCTATACGCAAGCATCAGCAATTATGCTTGCGCCAAGTGGTTCTAACTGTGTGTGGGCTCTACAGCCAGGCAGGGTTTGTGTTTTGAAAGACAAAACCTGGTCTTGTTGTGCGAGGTCCGGGCATGGTAATACAAATGGAAAATAAGTGTGAATGGGTATGTTGGGAATGCAGTGGTGTTCAGACTATTACAAAACTAATAAATTGAAAAAGCATACACAATTCCAGTTCGTTTGATACCCATATTGCAAATTAATAAAAAAATGAGTATTTTTGAAAAATACAGTGTCTTGTGAACAATTCGAGTACATATTTATACTTTGAAACTAAGGCCGTTGCAAATATTTTTCAAAATTTATGTCGCTCCTCCACCCACTCCTCCACAAAATCAGGGGACAAAAGAAATATCTTTTCAAAAAAGTTTAAAATTTCCATGAAAATAGAAGTCTAATCAACTGAAAACATTCTCAAATGCATTTTTCTGCATTGATAATCATATTTAGCAAGTTTGGGCTTGTTCAAAAATGTTTTAAATTTTTATGAAATTCCAATGTACAGCAACACAAAATTTTTATTTTCCCCAAAAAATATTTTTTTTGGCAATACTTAGATATTTTGTAAACTAATGATGGCAAGACAACTAGACAGGTGTATAATGCATTTTAAAATACCTTTTCATCAAAATGTTGAAACCATGGCTCGTAATTTAAATTTTTATGCTTTTTACTTTTTTTGCCCCTTTGGACTTTGGTCACAGTCGAGGGACATAAACTTCAAAAAATATTTGCAACGGCCTAACTATATTTTCAAAAAAAAAATCTTAATGAAGGAATGAACATTTAACATGGTATGGTTGAATTAATCGATTTTAGAAAGATTTAAAAAATGAATCATCGTCCATTATCGGCGAGAAGATTATCACCGATATAATTATCGAAATAAAGATAACCATTATCGTTATCGTCAGACGATAATATTATCAACGATAATTTCAGCGATTATCAATCTTGGTCCAATCAACTAAAAGCAATTTGAAATGCAAATTACCTGTATTGAAAATTATATTAACATGTTTGGACTCAATAAAAATATTTTGAAATTTTGTGAAATTTCGAGAAAAAACATTTTTTGACGATTCTTGGATATTTTGAAAACTGACGATTGCAAAATAGCTGGGCATTCATAAGTTATTACCATGGCTAGTATTTTCTTATACAAACTTTTAAAAATATATTTTTTGAACCTATCCGAAAATTTTCTGAAAAATTATACATTAAAATTATGAAAATAGTGTTAACTCAAGAAACTTTTAATAATCTTTTTTTATGACATTATAATCAAAATGCTTATCACTTTTTGACTTTAAAAAAATTCAAAATAATTATTTAAAAACAATTTAAGTATCAACCTTTTCAGATATTTTAAAGGTAAAAAAAATGAAAATATAACATGAATGATTTTCCAAAAAAAAAAACTGCTTTTTTTCTTATTTTTTCAAAGTTTTTAAGATCAATTGATTTGACTTTTTTTTTTAAAATTGATTAACCCTCTACTGCCCAAATTTTTTTTCGAAAGTTTTTATTTTTCCCGTGTTTAGGAGGTCATTTTGAGCAACTTTTGTTCTACGAAAAACTTTACTTCTCTTGTTTCATGTTTTTCTTGTTTCATTTTTAGTATTTTAATTTGCATTTATCTTGTTAAGTTTATGTTTGTTTTTGGTAGTATTTGGTCTACTCTACCAAATCCTTTCATTACATTTTGCCTATCTAATTTTTTCATGTTTTTACAGTCAGTTTTTCAATTTTTTGCATGTTTCTCCCATTTTCTGCTATAAAATGGAACCATTATCATTGAAATTGTAAATAAATGCGTAGAGGTATAGTCTGGTGCAATAGAAAAATTACTGCATACTTCTTTTAACTTAAAATATAGGAAATGTTAGTAAAAAACACAGCCAAAGTTGACCCCAAAAAAATTACATTTTTAAAAACATTGGCAAAGTCACATAAAACAAGTCAAACTTCCAACCCTAAAATTTCAGAAGATCAAAAATTGGTTGAAAAATGGATTTTTGGCGATTTTTTAAATCGAAGCCCGTCTAGAGGCGGGGTTGGGTTGTAGAGGGTTAAAATAGTACAGCAGGATTAAAGCGTGGCAAAACCTTGACTCCATAAAAAAAAATAACACAACACAAACTTTCTTCTCATCCAGCCTGCAGTTTCTTGCAGCACAAAACTTTGTTCCGCAAACAAATAATCCCCACTTTGTTCCACCCGCCCCAAAGTCACCAAAGATATAATATTTTCATGAAACGCCCAAACTTTTCCCCCTCGAACATTGCTCGCTACAAAACGTTCCAGCATTGTCTCACAAGGTGGTGGTTCTAAGCCCCCACGGAAAGCCAACAGAGGTTGGTTGGTCCCTTTCCGCCGGTCATAAAGCCCACTTCACACCAACTGTCACGACGACAGCGGCCAAAGAACAAGTGGTGGCGTGTGTGTGGGTGTGTGTGCACTTGCTTAATTTATTTAGAGCTCAGCTGGAAGCTCGAAGAAGCAAGAACTTTTTTCTGGTGTTATTTGGGCAAGGGGGGGGGGCATTCCGAGCAAGTTTTCGGCATTATTTGCTGCTTTGTGGGAGTTGTCACTTTTGTTGGGGTGAGTTTGAGCCAACCCCTCTCTCTCTCCAAGATGATGATGATGCAACGGATCTAACCAGGGTTCTTCTAATTCGTTCTAGTTTCACTTCCCTTGAATGGTTTTTGTCCCTTTTTGTGGGTTGCGGGAAACTCTCAAGTGAAAAGTTGCATCTTCGCTCAGCAAAAGCCCTTATCGAAGGCGATGCACCAGCACCACCGGTTTTTTGGTGGCTCGAAACCTGCATCTATGGGCTCTTCTCATGCACATGCACACCACACCCCACATTTGGTTAAATATTGTATCACAAAGTTGGAAATTAATGCATGTGCCCTGTGCTGCAGAGAGATGTTGTTGTTTGCCACCGAGTTTAGAGCGCATGTTTGTGTGTTTTTCAGGGGATGCAATTTTGACTTTGCGAAGGACTCGAGTTCGAGTTGGTAACATAACATATTTTGTTTTATTTTTTATTTTTGCTGGCTTTGAACAAACATAATTAAGCTTAATTTTGACAAAAAAAACTTCTAGCACATTTAATTTAGGAATAAACTAAATTGCAAAAAGACCAAAACAAAACTTAAAATGAATATTCACTGTTAATTCTGTATTTTTTTTCCTGACCCAAGGTGATTTCAAAAACACCCAACAAGCAAAAAACTGCAAATTAAGTGTATTGGACCTTTACAAAAACCCGATTTCTTTTTTCGAACAATTTGGTGCTCTCGGCCAAGTTGTAGATATGAATGAGGACTTTACCGAAAAAAAAAAAATAATACATAGAAAACTACTTTTCGTAAATTTTTCAAATAACTTTATGATTTCCACTAGCGCGTTCAACCCGGGAAATTCGGGTCAAAATTTCCGGGATTTTTTCCAAGACCGGGAATTCCCAAATCCAAGATTTTTTTAAAATTTTGTCCCGATGTTTCCATAATTTAAAAATAAAAAAAAATGTTTACAGACCCGCAACTCTATGTATTTTTTTATATTTTTAATTTGAATAAAAATATCGTTATCTGATATCTGAAGTTTAACATTGACTAGATATTATTTTATTTGTTGGCATTTCTTATTATTGAGGCATTGAAAAAAAGCATTTCTGTCATTTCATTGAAAAATAATAAAAATAAAAGAAGAATAATTTCAAAAGACTTATTTATTGTTCATTCGTTCATTCATTCAAAATCCAAAGCACCTATTTAGATGAAGGAGAATTCTTAAAACAGTTTTCCCGTTTCAAGATTCAAAACCCGTGAAAATTGGACGCCATAATTCGCACAAAAAAAAACACAGATTTTATTTATTTATTTTTGTTTGTTTTGAAAAACAGTTATTTTAAAACAAACAAAACTCCATCTTTTAAGAAAGTTCTAGAAAGGGCAAAAAATCTTTGGCCAAGTTATGATTTTTTTTAACAGTGATTTTGAAAAATCTAAAGCAAATGTAAAAAAAAGTTTATCTAAATTTTTTTAATGAAAAATCAAATTTGTAACTTAGAAGTATTTTAGTGAAATTTAGATAACGACCACCGTTTTCCAATTTTAACAATTTTTAGGTAACTGTTTCGAAAAAAGTCGCAGTTTTTCAAATTTGAAACATAATGCCCATGTTTGCAAAATTTTGATATTTTGAGAAAATTTCCAACATTTTTTAAAAACTTTGTAAATTGGCCTTTGGTTGCTAGATATGGAAAATGAGATTCTCTGAGTATTGCCTAATCAACACTCGTTTTTTGATCACCGAGATCTCGGGATCATTGTTTAAAAAAGTGTAATTTTCAGTTCTTTTCAAAGTAAGTTGTCCAGAAGTTTTAAAATAAACGTTTGTAAATGTTAAAAATAAGTGATCCTAGCCCATTTAAAGTGTTATTTTTGATTAGGCTGGTACAAATTTTATTTGAAGTTTTTGTCACCAATGGAAGATCAATACCTTTTAATACCAGTGATAAAAAGTTCTACTGTTCTACTGATTTGAACGCTTAGTTTACTTGACACATGGATGTTTGACATAATATTCCATTCAAAAAGCATTTTTCGTGATTGCAAAATAGTAGTTTATGCAACAAGTTGCAAAAAGAAGATTTTTTCAGCACGAGTTGTACATTTATCCAACGAGGTTTACCGAGTTGGATAAATACGACGAGTGCTGAAAAAATCAAGTTTTGCAACGAGTTGCTTACAACATTTTTTGCAATTCCGAAAAACGCTTATTTAATGGAATTTTATGTCAAACATTCATCGTTCGACCAACCCTACAGCCGGTAACAACAAAGTTTTCGGTGCTCCACAGTTTTTCCGAAAATTACGTCGTAAATTCGAAGTGATTGTCCGCGAACATCTCCCCCGGGATGCCTAAACCCGGCCGGGGACGCGGGAACTCGAGTGTGGCCTCGAGGCAGTCCCGAAGCACTTCAACTGGCCGTGTGAAAAAAGGTGCCAAGACGAACAACGCCGCCATCCTAACCTCACCAGCGGGCCAAGATGGAATCAACTCTAATCTGCTCCATGCCAACACCAACATCCGCCCAATTGTACCGGTACGTAGCCCCGTTCGTACAAGAGGCATGTTGAGCAAAGGTGGCCAGAAGAACCAGGTTCCCTCCGGCAGTAATTCTGGAACGCAGCAGCAGCAGCAATCCACAACTGTAAACATCCCTACGAGAAACACGTACACTCCGCTCAGTGACGAAGAACAAGAGGGAGATGACAATGACGACATCAGCATCAGCAGCGTTGATGACGGTGACGACGACGACGACGACGGCTCAACAAGCAAGTCGAAGAAACGGAGCGGCGCTACTACTACGGCGGCGAAGGAAAAAAGACCTCCGCCGATATTCGTCATCGACACAATAGCCGACAGCGTGGACGAGCTATTGGAAGGGCAAGAATACAGCTTGAAGATTGGTAAGACTGCAGTGCAGATCATTACTTTGAGCAAGAAGAATTTCGATAAAGTGCAAATGGTCCTGAAATTGCACAATGTGAAATTTTATACGTTTGACCTTGCTCAAAATGTTCCTGTAAAAATCGTTTTGCAAGGCTATCAAGATCGACCAATTGAAGATCTGACCCAACACCTTGCTGACGTTGGTGTGCATCCGCGAGACATCAAAGTGCTCTCGCGTACGACTACGGTTACAGGTACCCATGTGTTGTACCTGTTGTACTTTGATCGTGGTGCTGTAAAAATTCAGGACCTCCGACGGAACAAGACTCTGGATGGATTCTGGGTTACCTGGAGATTCTACTCCAAGAATCCGGCAGATACAGCACAATGTCATCGTTGCCAGCGCTTTGGCCACGGTTCTCGCCACTGTAACCTGCCACCAAAGTGTGTGAAGTGCGGTGAAGAACACTTTACCGAGAGGTGTACTTTGCCCCGCAAGACGAGCTTGGGCGATAACGACAACGCTCAAAAACATAAGTCCCTTGTGAAGTGCGCCAACTGCCAAGGTAACCACACGGCAAACTATCGTGGGTGTGCCGCAAGGAAAAACTACATCGAGGAGCAAGAGAAAAAGAAGCAGAAATCTGCTGCATCGAAGCAACCTCTGCAGTCTACGAGAGCTACGCCTGTACCTAAACCAACGGTTCCACCAGGGTGGGGCCGCTCATACGCAAGTGTGACTGCTGCTGGGAGTGGCACTGCTGCAGAACAAGATGCCGTCACCGGCGAAAATCTATTCACCTTGCCAGAGTTCTTCTCCCTGGCTGGTGAGATGATGACCCGCTTTCGAACCTGCCGGAACAAGGCGGAACAATTTCTGGCTCTTAGCGAGCTAATGATGAAATACATCTACCACCCGTGAGCTGCATTCGACGTCAAAAGACATCAATCACCTGTGATCTAGTTTTTAAGTTTTCCTTTTTCTATCCCCCTTTCTATAACAATTCTAGTAGGTTTTTTTGTTGAAATTTTTCCTGCTCTTGATTAATCCCTTTTGCTCGTTCTAATAGTATCACTAAGTATAAATTTTGAATTCATAGCTGAAAGGAACTCCAAAACTCTATTTAGGTATATAAGAGAAACAAATTGTTTATTGATAACTGAATGAATAAAAACTGAATTGAATTGAAAAAAATTGAATGTCAAACATTCATGTGTTTAGTAAAGTCATCGTTCAAAACAAAACAATATTGAAAAATGTTACTTTTCGATACTAGTGCTGAAAAGTTCAACTTTTCAGCACCCATTTCAGTGCTGAAAAGTAGAACTTTTCAGCACTGTTGTTGAAAGGTATTAATTTTCCATTCTGTTATTTTTGGTAGGGAAAAGTAGGCCGTTTCGTTTCTCCAGAAGGGCAGGAAAAGTTGACAGTTTCACAGTGGAATTGCAAAAATGATTTTTTTAGCACTCGACGTATTTATCGACTTGTGCTGAAAAAAAATCTTCTTTTTTGCGGCTTGTTGCATTAATTTCTATTATTGAAAAGAGGCGAAAATTTGTCTCCCCCGTTCCATCAATACTTCCTCAAAAATCGAAAAGCAGCAATATTTTTATAAATAAAAAAAAATCCTGTAATAAAATTGTACAATCGATTTGAACTTTTAAGAAAATTTTACAAAATATTTTTTTTTCCAAATTTTAATTTTTAATCTAATCTAATCTAATCTAATCGAACATAAGCGCAGCCAGTGCGAAGAAACCATCCTGGAAGAACTTGCGGTTAGATTACGCCCCAAGTCCTTTCTTGTCAATATTAATAATTGCAGTCCATCCGAGTTACCTCCGAAAATGTATAGCAAAAATTAAAGCGGCCAGGCCTACTGCGTTGCATTAACCGCAGAGACAGATTCTGTGAACGGATCACATTTCACAGAATAATCAGGGGAGGAAGGATGCGTGGACATACCGTACCAAACGCTCCGAATCAGTTAGGTGTGGTGTGTAAGTGTAAATTGGCAAATTATTATATTTTTATGGGGGAAGGGGAAATGGGAAAATTGGGGTTGGAAAATCGGGATTGGGGAATGGAAAAGTGGGAAAAGGGGAGGAGGGTTTATTTAATTTATAATATTATAATATAGGGGAATATAATCAAATAATGATGGAAAGCTCTCACCAAGAAACAGCAAATCTTCAAAAACACAGCCAGGTGGTGTCCCGATAGTCTGACCCCAGGATCTTGACAGGACACAGGCCGGTCGGATGAAGTGGAAGCGTTCCTTTAGCACCGAATATGTCAACTCCCAACAAATATTTCTGGATGTTTCGCTGGTTCAAATTGCACATCCAGGATGATTGAATAGACTCTACCACAGTCTCTTAAAAAGGCATCCGCCATATCCTCCTATTGATTTGATGGCGATCAGTTCCGCTCAGGTAACGGCCTCCTCCAGCTTGGTTAAGCCCTTCCACTTGCTTTTCGTGTTCCTGATCCTTGGCAGTTCCGAACGATTTATTGAATTTTCAACGAAATTCACTTCGACAGCGACAATTAGAAACAAAATTCCCTTTCAGCACAAAAAATCCTTATAAAAGAATGTATATGAACAAAAAAAAAATTGGCAAAAATGACGCGGAGTGAAAAACTTTTCCAACCGTCAGCACCGCTTGCTACGATCGATCTCTTTTTGCAAATTTTAATTTTTAGGATTAAAAATGACGAGAAAATTAGATATTTTTTCAAGATGTGTTCTGCAACTTTTTTATCCAACTTTTTTACCAGTATCATAACTTATTAATGTATAAGGTGTTTTGTTATACTTTCAAAATTTAGTTAAAATTGTTGGGCAGACCTGGCTTAAAGAGATATGTTAATTAAGTTTATTTGAAAAAATAAAATTCAAGATATCTTAGCACCCATAGTTCCCAAAAATATTACTTTTTTTCTGAAATTAATTCTAGAAAAGTCTACAATTGTACAAGTTTTTTTCATTTAAACAAAGATTTTCTATATTGTATTTTTTTTTAATTTGGATAAAACTTTGTCTATCAATTCTTTGTTTCCAAATAAGCAAGGGGTAGGCGTGGCTGAATGGTTACGCTGTTCGCTTTGTAAGCGGAAGGTTCTGGGTTCGATTCCCATCTGCTCCTTTCGAGAAATTATGGAAAGAAGGAATTCTGAACACTTGAATATGAACGAAAAATTCATTAGCTCGCGGCGGGGTTCGATCCCCCGTCCTTTGGATCAGCAGACAAAAATGCTAACCACCAGACCATCGAGGCTTAGTTGTCCAGAAGGATTAAGAATGCTATAAGAATCCAAGAAACTTGATTGGAATCTGTGTGAACCTAAGAACAGGAAAAATGCAAAATTGAATGCAAGTTGAATTCAAGGACACTTACTGGTTGCATAATTGTTAGGCGAATGTTGAACTTTCAACACGACCAGAATTCATCACAAAAAGCTTGGTGAACCGAATTGGAAAGCTTCCAAAAAATGAATCCAAGAACATACGAAGAATTAAGGACTATAAATAGATTTGACCGGCCGCATCACTTACCACGGTGAATCCTGGCTTCACACCCATCTTACTAACACCCTCAAACCTCACGTGATACTTTGTCGAAGACGCAGCCGATTTAACGGTCTTCATCACTCAAGTATCGGACTAAAATTCCTATCCACTTCCCCCGTGTCTTACCACTGGTCGTGGCCGGCGCTGTGATTGACTAGCATGATAGGGACATTTGAAAGTTGCGAAGTGATGATGATTGGTTCCTACTCTTCATCTGTGGTCCACGGAGCAATTCTTGGAGGTCCTGGTCAATAACAGAGTAGCAACTACGGGTAGACCAATGCTATGCTATGCAATTCTTTGTTTCCAAATAAGCCATTTTGCATCGTTAGTTTCTCCGGATATGCACTTACAAAAGTTCCTAGCAAACTGATGGACTTCGTATTTTTCAGAAAAAATGTACATGGAAAAGATTTTTTTCTGGATTTCTCTTAAAACTCATCATATAATTTTTTGTAATGTTAATCATGAGTTTGAAATGCCGAAAATATATTTTTTTGCGATTCCGTCGTTAAGCAACGGCCTTCTTTTCTCTACCAAAAATTACAGAATGAAAAATAATACCAGTGCTTAAATGGGTGTAGTATCATTTTTCAATATTTTCTTTTTGTTCTGAACGATGTGAAAATTGGCTAGACACTGAACACATTCTCAATACTCACCGATGACTTCTTCGATATTCCAGATAGATGTTCTTGATCGAGTTGCCTTGGAGAATTTGAACGGTGCGCGTCGCGGTCATCTCGCAGGATTTTCGATGCCTTTTTCGTCTTTGTTGTCCCCCCGATTGGGTGTGTATTTCGGTCCGGGCGGTTTCGCGTTTTCGCATTTTATTTGGTTTTATCTTTCCACAGCCGTCTGTCTAAGATTCAATCATTTATGCTAAACTTAACATCAAATAACCGGGAATAGTCTCATCCGCATCCTCCGAATGTTTGCCTTGAGAATGCATAATACATCACACCATTAAACAAAATTTATTGATTATTGGGTCGCATCATCATCCTCTATGTTGAATCCTGGCCATTACCCTTACCCACTAACAAAATCCCAAGTAGAAGTAGTTTTCCGGCACACGTGGGGGTGTGGATATCGTATAGAACCCACCCTTTGTAGCAACCTGTGCTAACTAACATTCCCGCCCCAATCCCCCGAGATCTACAAACTGACATGGTGGGCGCCGTTGGTGGCCAACGACTGTTACCTATTTGCTCCAGATCTAGTTTTAATGATCTTGATGTTTTATCTTTTCAGCGCATTCATACATGCTGTTGATAAGGGAAACACCATTAGATCGTTCCAGCGTATGACCGGTTGTATTGATAGGATATTACGGTCCTGTTCAGCAACGGAGAAGGACAACCATGGGTGGTCTCTCATGCTCATGCACCATATCCCATTCAAAAGGCGTTTATCAGAATTAAAACAATGTTGTCAACTTTTTGCAAAACTTGATTTTGTCAGCACTCGTCGTATTTATCCAACTCGTTAAACCTTATTGGATAAATGTACGACTCGTGCTGAATAAATTTTCTTTTTGCAACTACTTTGCATAAACTGCTATTTTTGAAGAAATGTCAAACTTTCAAAAGGGTTAAATTTTTGAACATTGGACATTTAACATCGGATCAACAGTTTCCATGATATCGTCGATTGTTCAATAACGGTTAATTGGGTGCACCACTTAGAAATTTGTATCTTTCCTATTTTTCATTTCAACGTGGCGTTTTATCTCAGCACCCAAAATCGATTTGAAAATAAAAATTGTAGACACTTTTCTCAGCTTTAAGCGGATTTTTTTTTTTTTCAAAGATAGACAAAGACGGACACAGTTTTCAAATGTTGAAAAAAGATTTATTTTTCGAAAAAAGAACTTAAAACTGCATGCACTCAATCGAAATTTCACAAAAGCGCTTTACGATTGCATATTTAGTTTACATCCGAAAATGACTGTTGAAAAAAAATTCTAGTGTTTTCCAAAACTTTCGAAACCTTTCAGTCCATTGAAAGCTGGTTCTGTTCATCGACCCTTCCCGCCTATCACTCTGTTCTATTGCCATTTGCCTATTGATCTATGAATGCCAATTTTTAAGCTGTAGTTATAGTAATTAAATAATAACTTTCACAAGTTATGACTTAAATTCTGTGATTTTGAAGATACTTTTGAAAGAAAAAAACACTGGGAATTTTTATGAAGAAATGTGTATTTTTCTGATATTTTAATCAAACGAATATATTTCAAGTTTATAAATTTTCATGTACATTTTTTATTAAAAATTGGTTATTTTTAATTTTTAAGATTGTTTCTTCTGTTGTGCATTCTCTGAAAAAAATCAATTCATCGTTAGGTGTAACTACTAACAATACGCTTCAATATATTTGAATTGAACATACTTCCAGGCGAATTTACATTGCTCATGCTCCATGTTACAAGACACCCATAATTTAAATTTATGGCTTGGACAAAATAATTTTTTTTTTCTCGACTTATATCCAATTCTAATGGGAAATTGCTTTGACGAAGCTTTTGCGGCGAACACTAAAACGCGTTTTTTCGGAAACTTGATTGGGCATAATAGTCAAATTTTCAATTTTGGGCAGAACATAACAAGTTCATGTACAGATAAATTCTATATTATCACAAACTTAAACGCAAATTTATTTGTTTCTACCCCTTAATTTCACGAATTCAAAAGTTTATCTTTCACCACTCGGGCCGCCCCGTCCAGAACGTGACTTCCTCGGGTGTGCCTGGCCCATACGGTGAATGCTTCTCCAAAGCTTCTCCACTATACCACCATACTCAAATAACCTTATCCTTATCGAAGGCGAAGCCACCTTGAAACTTGCCAACATGTTCGTGTCTGCCAACACCGGCAAACTTGACTTTCTGGTGTGACTACACGACGAAAGGAGAAACTTTCTTCCCCGTCTCCGAAAGCCCCCAAAGAAGCTACAAAAATCAAATTAAGGATCAACTTCTTCGGAATCCTTCTCCGGAGATTAGTGCAAGAAGCCGAACTGAGCTAATGAATATCGGTTGCAAACTTTTTCTAATTAGAGTGTGGTTGAGTTAATCGATTCCCCGTTTGCATTTCGATCTCGTTCCAGAACGTCCGGATATTCAGCTGAAGCTTCCGCTGCACCGGATGTGCCCGTCGATGGACACCGGATACGATCAGGGCTACGGCAGTGAACGATCGCCGGAGGACGAGCTGCCGCCGCCACTGCTGCTGATGCACGAGGCCCAGTACAACGAGATACTGGCCACGTCCCAGCTGACCCAGCAGCCGCCGGCCAGCGTCATCGAGCCGGACGACCTGCAGCGGTTCTGGAACTACGAGAAGGCCGCGGCCAGTTTGATCGCCAGCGGCGAGTACAGCTTCATTACCAAAGGTGAGTGAGGTGGGCTGGAATTGCGGCTGAAACTGCGACTGAAACTGAACTGAAACTGAACTGAAATTGTGACTGAAATTGTGACTGAAATTATGACTGAAATTGTGACTGAAAGTTTGACAGAATTTGTGACTGAAATTGTGACTGAAGTTTGACAGAAATTGTTACTGAAATTGTGACTGAAATTGTGACTGAAATTGTGACTGAAATTGTAACTGAAATTGTGACTGAAATTGTGACTGAAATTATGACTGAAATTGTGACTGAAAGTTTGAAAGAAATTATGATTTAAATTGGGACAGAAATTGTGACTGAAATTGTGACTGAAATTGAGACTGAAAGTTTGACAGAATTTGTGACTGAAAGTTTGACAGAATTTGTGACTGAAATTGTGACTGAAGTTTGACAGAAATTGTTACTGAAATTGTGACTGAAATTGTGACTGAAATTGTGACTGAAATTGTAACTGAAATTGTGACTGAAATTGTGACTGAAATTGTGACTAAAATTGTGACTGAAATTGTGACTGAAATTGTGACTGAAATTGTAACTGAAATTGTGACTGAAATTATGACAGAAATTGTGGCTGAAAATGTGACTGAAATTGTGACTAAAATTGTGACTGAAATTGTGACAGAAATTGTGACTAATTGAGTTTGACAGAGCTTGACAAAGTTTGACAAAATTTTGACATGGTTTGACAGCGTTTGTCAAAGTTTGTTTAATTAAGACAAAATTAACTTTTTTTTCAAAATTTGACAAAATTTAAATAAAAAACAAACAAAATTTAAAAAAAAAATTGACAAAAGTTTAACAAATGTTTGACAAAAAAGTTTGACAAAAGTTTGACGAAAGTTTGACAGAGTTTGGTTAAGTTAGACAATATAAGACAAAATTTGACAAAATTTTACAAATTTTTACAAAATTTGAAAAAAAAACTTAATTTGACAAAGTTTGTAAACTTTTGACAAGGTTAGATAAAGTAAAACAAAATTTGACGAAATTAAAAAAAAAAACAAACAAAATTTGACAAAAGTTTCACAGAAGTTTAACAAAAGTTTGACGAAAGTTTGACAGAGTTTGTTTAAGTTATACAAAATAAGATAAAATTTTACAAAATTTGACAAAATTTGAAAAAATTTGAAGGAAAATAACTAAATTTGACAAAGTTTGTAAAATTTTGACAAGGTTAGACAAAGTAAAACAAAATTTGCCAAAATTTGAAAAAAACTTAAACAAAATTTGACAAAAGTTTGACAAAAATTCGACAGAAGTTTGACAAAATTTGACAAAAGTTTGAAAGAAGTTTGACAGAGTTTGTCAAAGTTAGACAAAGTAAAATAAATTTTAACAAAATTTGACACAATTTGAAAAAAACAAAATTTGTCAAAAAAAAATTGACAACTTTTGTAAAAGTTTGACAAAAATTGACGAAATTTTGTAAAAGTTTGATAAAAATTGACGAAATTTTGACAAGGTTAGACAAATTAAGACAAAATTTGACAAAATTTGAAAAAAAAACAAACAAAATTTGACAAAAAAAAAATTACAAAGTTTGGCAGAAGTTTGCCAAAAGTTCGACAGAGTTTGTCAAAGTTAGACTAAGTAAGAAAAAAATGACAAAATTTGAAAAAAATAATTTTTGACAAAGTTTGTAAAAGTTAGAAAAAAAATGACAAAATTGAAAAAACAAACAAAATTCGACGAAAGTTTGACAAAAATTTTACAAAAGTTTGACAGAAGTTTGACAAAAGTTTGACGAAAGTTTGACAGAGTTTGACAACATTTTGACAAGCTTGATAAAATAAGACAAAATTTGACAAAATTTGAAAAAAAAAACACAAGCAAAATTTGATAAAAAAATGACAAAAGTTTGACTAATTTTGACAAAAATTCGACAAGGTTTGACAGAGTTTGTCAAAGTAAGACAAAGTAAGATAAAATTTTAAAAAAATTGAAAAAACAAAATTTGACAAAGTTTGTAAAAGTTTCACAAAGTTTGAGTTAGACAAAGTAAGAAAAAATTTGATAAAATTAAAAAAAAACAAAATTTGACAAAGTTTGTAAAAGTTTGACAAAGTTTGACAACATTTTGACAAGCTTGATAAAATAAGACAAAATTTGACAAAATTTGAAAAAAACACAAACAAAATTTGATAAAAAATTGACAAAAGTTTGACTAATTTTGACAAAAATTCGACAAGGTTTGACAGAGTTTGTCAAAGTAAGACAAAGAAAGATAAAATTTTAAAAAAATTGAAAAAAACAAAATTTGACAAAGTTTGTAAAAGTTTTACAAAGTTTGACAAAATTTTGACAAGGTTAGACAAAGTAAGTCAAAATTTGAAAAAAAACTGACAAAGTTTGACAATGTTTGACAAAAGTTTGACAAAAGTTTGACAACAGTTTGACAACAGTTTGACAAAAGTTTGACATAAGTTTGACAACAGTTTGACATAAGTTTGACAAAATTTGACTAAATTTTACTAAATTTGACTAAATTTTACAAAATTTTACAAAATTTGACAAAATTTGACAAAATTTTACAAAATATTGACAAAAAATTTACAGAAGTTTGACAAAAGTTCGACAAAAGTTTAACAAAAGTTAAACAAAAGTTAGACAAAGTTTGGCAAGGTTTGACAGAGTTTACAAAATGTTATAAATTTGGAAAAAATAAAACAAACAAGATTAGACAAAGTTTGTAAAAGTTTGATAAAGTGTTTGACAAAAGTTTGACAAGGTTTAACAGAGTTTGATCAAGTTTGACAAAGTTTGACAATAATTATGTTTTACATAATAAAATAAAAAACAAATTTTGTCAAATACCTAAGGCCGATGCAAATATTTAAAAAAGTTTTTGTCCCTCGGCCCTGGCCGAGGTCAAGGGGGGGGGGCAAAAAAATAAAAAAATATAAAAATTTAAATAACAAGCCATAGTTTTCACATTTAAATGAAAAAAGTGTTTTAAAATGCATTTTACACTAGTTCAGTTGTTTTGCAATCATTAGTTTTCAAAAAATCTAAGATCTGACAAAAACAAAAATTGTATCGAAAAAAAAGATTTTGCATCGAAAATTTTCAAAAAAATCTTAAGATTTTTTAATAAACCCAAACATGCTAAAAATGATTTTAAACGCAGAAGAATGTATTTTAATTTGATTTCAGCTGGTTGCACTTGAATTTTCATTGAAATTTTGAAGTTTATTGTAAAAATATTTTTTTTGCCCCCTGATTTTTCGGGCCGATTTTGAAGGGGGGGGGGGGTGACAAAAACTTTTAAAAATATTTGTACCAGCCTAATAGGGAAAAACTAAAGTGCTAGAATCAAATGAACAGTTCATATGACATGAAAAGATTCCCAAATCAAAACGGAACACAAAGCCAAATCGTCAATTTTCATCAGTTCACTGACCTGCACAACTGATTCACAAAGGATTCCCATTTCCCAGCTTGTACTATCAGGCCCGGAAGCTGTCAGTTGAGCTTTTCTTTCCACATTTTCCCCTGCAGACCCCGTCCAACTTCCAACAGCTGGACAGTTTTCAATTGAACTAAACCTTCCCCCAGGACATCATCCTGGCCCCAGAAACCAACCAACCAATTGTGTATGTCCTCCTTGGGCTGTCCCTCCTCCCCTTAGGTCAAACTACACACACCCGGAATAGTTTTACACCGGCATTGGCAAAAACCTGAAAATCGAACGAAAGAAGCCGACCCCAACTCTCAACTGGGAAGGAAAAGGAAATTTTCCGCCTGTCCAGATCTATCTGGGCATGAAATGAATCTCCGGGTTCGGCGCAAAAGTTCGACTTTTGTCCCGCTTTGGGGAGACCATTTTCTAACCCTTTATGTTGGGTTAAAGGGGTCGAATAAATTTTTAAATTAGATTTTTTTTTTAAATTTATACAAAAATTATACAATTGAATTATTTTTTAGGTTAAAAAATTCTTTTAATGTAACCCCTTAAGAAAAAAACAACAAAAATAGACCATTTCGGGGATCCTTTCTTCTTTCCCTCAGAGGAGAGGTGAAGGGGGACCATGTTTGCTTTAAATTGTCATCAGCTACCTGTCAGACGGTGACGGTGGAGTTGCACCCTTTTCAGACACAAAAATGGATTGGATCCATTATATTGTTACAGTGTTACTTTCTTTTTTTTGTCCGGAACGACAAGGGTTCTAAACGGGTAGGCTAGGCAGACATTCGTCACACACCCACCCGAACCCGCACAATGTGGTCGTTGTCGCATTTGCTGGTGGTTTGCTTTGATGTTGAGGGCTTTTGATTGTGCGGGTACTTGATTGATGGACAGAAGTTTTTTTTTCGGAATTTGAAGAAAGTTTATGGCTGCAAAGGCAAGCATTTGAATATTTAAGAAAAAAATCTAGAAATTCGTAGATTTTGTTTAAAACCTTTGCTAAATTTACCTTTGAAAATATACAAAGTAAAAAAAATCATGGAAATATTACATCTGGGAAGGGGTACATCTTCTATGTCAGAAACAATGTGTAATTTTTCATCTGAAAATGTGTAATCTTACCACTTTTCTGGTGTAACTTTTTCAGTCTTAATTGAGGTAAAATTGCATCATAAAATAGGTAATATTCAACCTTCCAAAATTATTCCTTCTAAATTTACACAATTTTTTACTGTTAAGTTAATTAAAAAAAGAGTTTTAAAAAAAAATGACATAAGTTAATTCAAAATTAATTTGAAATTAGTTTTCATTTTACTTCGATATTGAATTTAAAGAAAAAGATTACTATAGTCGGTTAAGTTTGTTCACATGCAAAATTTGCCAATATTTGACACCGATGCTGTACATTTATGAGAGAATTTATTAGTTATATTTTTAGTAATTTGGGCAACAATTATCTAGAGTGTAACAATATTTGCAATTAAATTTTTTATGCATCATTGTGAATCTGAAAATTTAAAAATACAGTAAATTGAGAAATGCTTTGAGCAAAATACAAAAGGAAATAATTTTAAAAATAATTTCATTTCATTTCATTTCATTTATTGGATTGTTTTGGCAAAAACATAAGTGCAGTAATTATCCTAAGCTGAGATATGGGGTACCTTTCAACAGCTGACTAATTCAAACGGTGTTAGAGTTTACTGGTACACGGGAGAAAAATTGAGCAGGGGAAGGAAAAAAGTTACAAAATAACCTTCGAAATTGCTAATAGATAGGGGATATTTTAAAAATAATGAATTTCATGGAAATTAATTTAATTTGCACCTTTTTGTCTGAATTTTGTAGATGAATCATGGAAGTTTAAAAAAAACTATCTCGAAAGTACTTAAAAAACATAGCAAAAACATCGACAGAAGTTATCTTGAAGCCTGATGTTATCTTACATAAATTAAACTGAAGTAAACTTACAGAAATTGACCTAAAGTTAACTTACAGAAAACTTTAGTTATCTTTCAGAAATTTACTTGAAATTATCTTGCAGAAATTAATCTAAAGTTGCCATGTAGAAATAAATAAATGAGTATTTTCGAGAAAATACGGTATTTTGAGAAAATTTTTGTATTTCATTCAAAAAACTCCAAAACAGTTGAAATACATCCAAAATTTCGTATCGTTTGATACCTATATTGCGAATTATAAAAAATTGAGTATTTTGGAGAAAATACGGTATTTTGTGAAAATCTGAGTATTTCATTCAAAAAACTCTTAAACAGTTAAAATGCATGTAAAATGTTGAATCGTTTGATACCCATTTGCGAATTATAAAAAATTGAGTATTTTGGAGAAAATACGGTATTTTGTGAAAATCTGAGTATTTCATTCAAAAAACTCTTAAACAGTTAAAATGCATGTAAAATGTTGAATCGTTTGATACCCATTTGCGAATTATAAAAAAATTGAGTATTTTGGAGAAAATACGGTATTTTGTGAAAATCTGAGTATTTCATTCAAAAAACTCTAAAACCGTGAAAATGCACGCAAAATGTTGAATCGTTTGATACCCATATTGCGAAATATAAAAAATGAGTATTTTCGAGAAAATATGGTATTTTGTGAAAATTCAAGTATTTCATTCAAAAAAATCTTAAAAAGTTGAAATACATGCAAAATTTTTAATCGTTTGATACCTATATTGCGAATTATGAAAATTTGAGTATTTTCGAGAAAATACGGTATTTTGTGAAAATCTGAGTATTTCATTCAAAAAACTCTAAAACAGTGAAAATGCATGCAAAATGTTGAATCGTTTGATACCCAAATTGCAAATTATAAAAATTTGAGTATTTTCGAGAAAATTTTAGTATTTCATCCAAAAAACTCTAAAACAGTAAAAATGCATGCAAAATTTCGAATAGTTTGATAAAAATTTGAGTACTTTAAAACAAATACGGTATTTTGTGATTTTTTGTAGTATTTATACCTTGAAACTTACCATATTATCAAAAAAATATTTACTTAGAAAATTCAACTTAATTTGGTTGGTTTGAGTCAATTTTAAAATACTATTAAATATAAGTTATCGCCGATAGAATTATCGGAATAATGATAACGATAACGATAGATCGTCCCGACGATAACGATAACCATTATCGTTATCGTTAGACGATAATATTATCGACGATAATGCTATCGATAAAGTAACTTGGTAATTACAATCTTGGTAAAAATATGAAAAATTGTAAAAAAACAATGGTAAAATTTTGAAAACCCATGCAGGAATATAATTTTAGAAAATAAAAAAAAATGTGAAATTTGAGTTTTTTTTAGCAATAATAACTCTTTTTACAAAATTCCTTCGTAATTTTTTTTTCTAAGCCTTCGTATTGCACAATAGTATTGTTAAATGTTTCCCCTTGACTCAAACGAAATTAAATTTCTCATCACTTCGACTGAAAAGTGCTCCAAAACAACAGAAATTTCTCTCCAATTCAGGCAGTAAAATGCTTCCCCCAACGTTCACATCCATCCCTTCTGGCAGACGAGAGCATTTATTCAAATAAAACTGCTACTGCTCCACTACCAGCAGCAATTCCACCCCCGCCAGAACCGAAAGATGAAAAGTGGAACTGCCTCGCCAGTCAGCCCTTTTTCCTTTTTTCGTGTGCATTTCCTTACACCGCCAGAGAAGAAAAGGTCCTTTGAAGCGCTTCTTGCTGTTCTTGTTGAGACGGATGAAGAGCAGTGAATTTGGGTTGTTTCGTTAACTCGTCTTTTGCGGAATGAGCATTGACGCGTGGAAAGCACGTCGGCGGATATCTTAGTTTAGTTAGATCTAGTTTGATTAAATTTATGATAACGTGTTAAAAGCTTTGTAATTGTTGTTCAGACTGCATCGCATAGAATTACTCCTTCCAATGGCATCGACGCTTGGAAGGCACGCCGGCTGTGATATTTGCAAATTTTGTTCTTGTTTTGTTCTAAAAAATGTATCTTACTTATTCACTTTTGTTGACTATGTTGACATGTTTAAAAAACAAAACCCTTTTCACAGCATTTCCACTCGGAAGGCACACAGACGAAAACGACTTAAATTGCTAGAAAGATTCCCAAAACACTTTCAAGTAAATCGATTCGCCCGAACTGTTTTGTCCTTACACTTTCCGCGCACTTTACGTTGTGTCTATTATTCATGGTCGGGCCAAGAGATGGGAAAATGTTTTCGGAACCCCGCGAAAAAAGCAGCGAAATGCAAAGTGTAATAAAAACGAACGACCGGCTGCATTCGAGGGGGGGAAAAATGACAACAAAAATTGTAGTCGAATGCGGGAGCAGACATTTTTCCGAAATAAAACGCGCGGAGCATTATTTATTATCGCAAAGTGGGTGGTTGTTTTTGTTAATAAAGCATGACGGGCGTGAGGGAGGTGGATTGACTTTTCCGGAGGGAAAATTTTCGCACAGTTTTTCGCGGAAAATAAAATTGAATTAGGAATTCATGACACCTGGTGGAAACAGCTGGCACTGACCTAAATTTGAATTGTCTTTGTTTTTAAATTTATTTATTTGTTGAAGAAATCCTTCAAATAAACAAAATTTTAACCGTCATCAAACTGGGCACACAAATTATTCATGGTTGCGAAATGCTTCGTCTGCTTCAAAATTTGAAGTGACTGCGGCGAGCCTTTCGAGCTTTATTGGGCTGTTTTGTTTCTGGTCTCTTTGGGCAGCACTTGAAGATATTTTCCCACGCCGAATTTATGGGCTGAGCAAATTGTCATTCGAGTGGAGGTTGCTGCTGGTTTATTGCGGAAAGAGAGCAGTCGCGAGCAGCGCGAATTACCTAATTAATTTTGAAGTACGATTTTCATAGCTCATTGAGTTTTGGAGCACAATGGATTGGGCGAAATGGAGCAGCAAATTGTAGACATACTTTGCATTGAAATTTATTGAATTTTAGTGAATTTATTTCATTGTTCTTCGTTAAAAAAAATATTGGCACATTTTAGGCTAAAATATTAGGTTTTTAGATATTTTCTAAAGAAGATGTTGTGAAATTTCTCATGAAAATAACTTCCCCATAAAAAATAGAAATGCGGGTAATTCTTTTTTTCGTAAAATCACGATAACTCGTGATGGTTACAAGCAAACCCTTTATGTTTATATGTTTATTTTTTGTAATTTTGTCTGCTCTACAATTAAATAGAACTATGTCACAAAAAAAGTAAAAAAAACGCGAAATTTTAAAATGAAAAAAAAATGTTCCAAATGAAAATATGACCATTTTGGGTTATTGCAGAATCGAAAACTACATTAAATTTTCATTAAATTTACATGTTTCAATTTTTTTACAGTCTAGTAACGAAAAATGGCTGAATTTTTAAAACCATTTTTATTTTTATTTTTTCGATGAAAAAGACGTTTTTTCTGGAGTTCTGAGTACGCCATCAAATCGGGCGAATAATTTTAAATAAATTCTCTTTGACACCAAATTTCTATCTCATCACCATTTCAGGCTGCTTATTGAAAAACACGTATTTTTTCGAATGTTCAAAAATGGAAGGGGTCGTACGGTCGTACTATCACATCGCCACAAGATATTAAAAAAGGACCTCGGACTCGTGATTAGGGACATAAATTACCACATAGAATAAAGTTTCACGCAAATCGAAGAGGGGTCGGAACAACCGCTGTTTGAGTTGGCGTAGATTTACCCAAATAATTTTAAAAAAATCAACAAATACCATATTTTTCGAAAATACACAATTTTTTATTACTCGCAATATGGGTATCGAACAAAGCGAAATTGTGTATGCATTTTCACTTTATTAGAGTTATTTGTTGTAAAATACTAAAATTTACACAAAATACCGTATTTTTTTTCGAAAGTACTAAAAAATTTGTTATAATTTTCAATATGGATATCAATCGAAGCGACATTTTGTATGCATTTCCACCGGTTTTTGTTTTTTACATAAATTTAGCAAAATTGAAGTAAAAAATGCATTTTTTTCGAAAATTCTCAAATTCTTATGAAAAATACTATAGTTTTAGGATCAGGTATTCTGTAAAATTTTAGTATGTTTCAAAAAAACTATAATAAAGTGAAAATTTATACGAAATTTGATTTCGTTTGATACCCATATTGTAAATTGTATTAATTTGAGTGTTCTCGAAAAATTACGGTAATTTGTGAAAATTTGAGTATTTTACAAAAGACTCCAGTAATTTGAAAATGCATTCAAAATTTCGCTTCGTTTGGTATCCATATTGCGAATTATGAAAATTTGAGTATTTTCAAAAACATGATATTTTACCAACATTTCCAGAGTTTGTTTTTTTTTTTTGAAAAGGTCATATAAGCTATTGTATTTTATATGTTTATAGGACCTAATCAAAATAAAGTCGTGATTTTAACATTTTAGCAGCCAAGCGTGGGACATGTATTTTTATTTTTTTATTTTTGAGTTTTACGGACCAAGTTGCATTGCTCCATATCACAAAGTTTTGGAAACCGGGCAACATTGATTCTTTCATCCGAGAAAAAAAAATGGATGACTGGGCCAAATATAACAAATATTATTTAACTCCATGTGGAAACAAATGCATTTTTTTTTACTAATTTTAAAGTGCTTAAAAAAAACTTTCAACGATCAAAAAATATGCAATTTTTTTAAATTGTCAAACAAATAGTCAATAATTTTCAACGACATTATCGAAATTCATGTTGGTAGAAAATAAGTTAGTAATTCTATATAATTTTGCAGTTTTGCCTCATTTAGTACAGTTCGGGCTAATCATTCAAAATGAGCCTGTGAGTATGCAAAAATCTTTTCTTTGAGATGGGAATTTCTGATCGATTTTGTGTTTTCGGCAAAGTTCTAGTTTTTGATTGGGACTTTTCAGAAAAAAAGAAGTACCTAGAAAAAACAGATTATTTTAATTTGACTTTAAACAGTTACAAATTGAATTCCCAAAATCTGCATATAAAATTTTAAATTTTTATTTGTTTAATCTTTTATGCTAGAGTTAGGATCAGGGTTGCCAGGTTGTCAGATAAATCTAGGATTGCCCGATTTTTCAAGTGTTTGTGTTTATTGTTTATTGCCGAGCTTCCGTGGCCGTGAGGTTACGGGTTTCGCCTTGTAAGCGGAAGGTGATGGGTTCGATTCCTGCCTGGTTCGGCAAAGTCAGATCCCTTAAAAGAGTAAATATGCTCACTGGGAATACTGACCGGTAGGGGATGGGTTTCGACTAGCGGCGTGCTGGGTTTCCAATCCAGAGGTCGTGAGTTCGATTCTCGTACCGGGATGATGAAGTTTTTTTTTATTTTTGATTCAAATAAACGTATTAATTGAAAATTAAATAAAAATAGAATGTGTTTTTCAAAAAAAAATTAGAAAACTCAAAATTTTTGAGGTCATAAAATCAGTTGTACCATCTGAATTCTACAAAATTTTGAAACAATTCATTTTCTCCCTCCCCTATGGCTTCATCCATAAAGTACGTCACGCAAAAATCAGCCAAAATTTGACCCCCTCCCCCCCTTTGTCACGCTTTTCCTATACTTATAACATGCAGTGTCACACTTGCTCAGACCCCCCCCTCCCCCCCCTAGAGCGTGACATAATTTATGGATGACGCCTATCATTCAATTTTTTAAATTTTTGTCTGCCAGATTTTTCCAGATTTTGTATCGATACTTTGCCAGATTTTTCAAATTTTGATCTGGTAAGCCTGGTTAGGATGGTGAAAAATTATAAAAAAGAGATGATTTTTTTTTAATATGAGTTTGAGATAAATTCTTAAATATTGCTGAAAATTTTTAAGGTTCAAATTATGAATCGAAAATGACTTGTTTTTAAATGCCGTTTTGAAGTTGTAGCCATTTCATGGGTTTTTTTTTCTCGAAAAATGTTCAAATTTTCGCTATTGAAAAATGCTTTATAAAGGAAAAGCACCCCGGCATAAAATATTCCCGAAAATTTGAGAAAATTTCCCATGATTTCATATATATTTTTCTTTGGAAGTCGGACAACTGATTGCTGAGACATACCTTAATATTATAAATATTTTGGGGAAAAAGGGTTTCTCAGTGTCATCTAAATAGCCATTATTTCCAACTTTCAATATCTCCGATTGATTTTGTTACGATTGTTTTGATTTTGAATGTCAAAAAGTAAAACTTTTGCGAATTTTGCTCTTTTCAAAAATTTTAAATTTCACGAAAGTTTTACGTTGTTAAATTGAAAGTCGATAAAAAGCTTCTGAGACAGCGCGCATTGGAAAATTAGGGCTAGCTAAATGACACTTTTTTAGACTTGAATATAAAAATTAAGTTGAAAAGCTTAAATTTGACTGAAAAAAAAAAGTAATGTGAAGGATGGAATAAAATTTTATGATGAAATTTAACCTCATTTTTGCAGAAACAGTACATTTACAAAAATTTTGATGAAAATTTAAACCTTGCTTAAGCAAATTTCCTACTTTTTTCTTATACTAATTCTGTTCACATTCCTTAATGTAATATTATGTACCATGATTTTTGTTGTTGTGTAATCTTTTGTAATCTTATTTCATAAAATTCAATAAAAGTCCAAATTGGAACAGGGTAGGGATAAGATTTGAGTTTCTTCTATACAAGTAAAATATGATGCGGGTTCGCAACGACTGATTATTTTGAATCTTTCTGGTTTTGCGAGCAGTCTTACGAAAAAGAAAAACAGTTTTTTTGAAGTAGAAAAAATCTGTTTTTCTTTTTAGATAAGACTGCTCGCCAAAACCAGAAAGAGTAAAATTGGATTTAAAACAATTATGTAGAAGCACATGGTTGCAAAACATTATTTAAAAGTGATTTCCTTAACGCTACAAGAAATAAAAATAAACAAACTTTAAAATTAATCAACTAAAGTCAAAGTTCAAACCTAACCAAAAAAGCATCAATCCGTAACTCAACCTAATTAAAATAACAACAAATGTAAGTCAAATTGCTCACCCCAAATCTACCTGACCTGACGAATCACCCAAATTGGGCTAGTTTCCATCGGCATCACTCAAGGGCGCGCACTGCACACACGGAGAAAAAAGAGTTCCCAAAACCATGAACAAGCGTTCATGAAAATGGGAACCTCGAACAAAGTGTTCAAATTCCATGGTACGATTTTGAAAAACCCATCTTCATGAACGCTTGTTCACGATTTTGGGAACTATTTTTTCTCCGTGTAGCAGTCAAAAAGGGACCCAAACTCGTAATTACACTTTTCCCGACAGTAGCTACTTCAACTCCAAACAAGAGAGACAATCTGTGCCGGTGGTCCAACTTTTTGGCAATCATCATGAACGCAGCAAAAAGGACGCATCCTCTCGGTCTCCTCTCGTTAAGGGCAATTTACTTCAAGTACGGTCCAGCGTCAATCCGGTTGGTTGCGTCATTTTTGTCAATTTTGGTCCCTCTTTTTGATTGAAATTTCAAAAAAAAAGAAACAAGAACGGTCCTTGTTAATTGCACAATTACAGTGCAATGTTTTTTTTTCGGGGCAATTTTCGCCGACAAAATCTTCCAACAATTAACTCAATCTTGCTCTTCTTCTTCATTTTCAGATTCCGTGTTCCTGGTGCAGGTACCGAAGGGGACGCGCGGCCTGGGTCTGTCCGTGTCCGGCGGGTCGGACTCGAGTGCGCCCTTCCCCGGCCTGATACGCATCAAAAGACTGTTTCCCCACCAGGCGGCGTGGGCCACCGGGATGCTGCAGCCCGGGGACATCCTGCTCGAGGCGAACGGCATCCCGCTGACCGGGCTGACCAATTACGTGAGTAGTTTGGAGCTTGTTTTTTTTTGGTTTCAGTATTCGAAAGAAAACTAATTCTTTCAATTATTTCGACCTAACGTAAACCAATAAAGCTGTTGTCTCGACACCCTTAGATTTTCGTGAAGAAGTAAATCTAGAGTTTTTTTAAAGGTCCTATAAACATATGGGAGACAATAGCTTATAGGACCTTTTCAAAAAAAAACTCTTGAAATGTTTCCCTGGTTCTAAGAACTAGTTTTTCTAGAGTTGGTCACAGATTGTATCGAGTTGCCCTGATTCGGATGAAACTTACAGCGTTCCAACACGAGAATGAGTTCATCCAAATAGCCATATAAGCGAAAAAGAAAAATGAGGAAAAATGGAAAAAATTAACATTAAAATTTAAAGACAGATAAACATAAAAAATCTTAAAATAACTCGCATTTTTGTAAAACTTGAGGCAATTTAATTCTTTTTTTTGCATTTGGAAAGGTTCTTCGAAGCAATTCAAAATGTTTCATTAAGATCATGGAATGGTTTCACTTTTTCTCATTGCTTGTGCAAATTACTGTAAACAACGGATAATTTCATATTTCCTTTTCGTAACAGCCTCCAACACCATTCCTCTTTTAAGTCAAAAGTAAAAAAATAACTTTTGGCCGACGGAGAGTTTTTACATAAGGGTCATTCCACCTGAAGTGTGCAAGAAAAAATGCAAATTTGAAAATTACCATCTCCGATTCTGCTCAAATTTGGCAGAGCTGTTGAGACTATCAAAACATGCAAAAATCCCGAATTTCATCCAAATCGGACCACCCCTCCCATTTTTGTACCCTCCCAAAAAATCGACTTTTTGGCGATTTTTGAGCGAAACCCCTATCTTCAAACGACGATAACTCAGGAACCACACATCTTAGAGGGTCGGTCTTAGACTCAATTTTGAAGGAAATTGGACGTAGAATCCATTTCTGTGATCAAAATTTAGATTAAAATATGTTTTCTACCTGTATTGCGCAATTGAAAACTTTAAATGGCCGTATCTCAAAACAGCCCTATTTATTTTTTGAATTTGACCTCACCATCGTATTCCCCGTCCAATTTTACATAAGAATCACTTATCGACAGAAAGGAATATGTTTCGTTCCAGAGATATCGAATTTTAAAGTTTTGAGTATTTGAGATTACCTAAATTAGCTACACTCGCCGCCTCTGCTAGAAGCACTAAGTCGTGCTGATTAATAACTGCTACCTGCTTTTATTGAAATAAGATTTCATCAAAAATAATCATTAGCAAAATAGGCAAATATTGAATGTACACCACTGTAGGAAACTGCTGTATAATCTTAAATTAAAAAATAGTACCTATACAGTGAATTTGTGTGCTAGCCCAATGGATAGCCCAAGAATGGAATTCCCGCAGAGCTAGCAGGAAATTGCAATTGATCTTGTAAGTAACACTTAAGAAAAAGTGTACGATACATTATCGTGTTAAAAATTATGAATTAACATGAATAAAACTCTCGTGAAGCATGATTAAGGAGGAGGATTTCTGGAAAGTATAAAACTGAAAAGAAAAATGTAAGAAAATCACAAAGATTAATCTGATTTATTAATTGATGAAGATCAAATTCAGTTGTGTTGATTTCGACACCGTCCGAACAATAATCTTTTTTTTTGTTTGTCAATCATTTAGAAATCTTGAAAGACGATAAAGCTGCTGTCCACATGTAGCAGAATTGAAAAAAATCATCAATTATTCAGATGAAACTGGCTCACAATATCAAAATCGGTTTAATATGATCAACCTTTCAAACCGTAAGGCAGATTTCGGGGTTTTTGCTGAATGGCACTATTTCGCTACCGCACATGGCATTAGCCCTAGACCCCATGAGAGTTATTTCATCTACCACAGCCAGCTCTACATTTGTTCTCACTTCAAATAAAAGAAATAATTTGATAAAGTGGGAAGAAATGAGGAATAAGGAAAAATATAAAAAAAATAGTTTTTTTTTGAAAATTGTATTGTAAAAACTCTGTAGCATTTGCAAATAAATATTGAAAGTTTAAATTTTACTTAATATGGTTTAATGACACTGATATCATGAAGATCAGTGCATTGAAAATTACCCAATAAATATTCCTTAAACAAAAAATAGATTGTTCAAGGTATTGATTATCTCAAAATTGTATAAAATTATAAAAATAATTCATCTTACAGAATACCAGGTAGTAGTTATTCATCAGCACGACTTAGTGCTTCTAGTAGAGGCGGCGAGTGTAGCTAATTTAGGTAATCTCAAATACCCAAAACTTTAAAATTCGATATCTCTGGAACGAAACATATTCCTTTCTGTCGATAAGTGATTCTTATGTAAAATCGGACGGGAAATACGATGGTGAGGTCAAATTTTAAAAATAAATAGGGCTGTTTTGAGATACGGCCATTTAAAGTTTTCAATTGCGCAATACAGGTAGAAAACATATTTTAATCTAAATTTTGATCACAGAAATGGATTCTACGTCCAATTTCCTTTAAAATTGACTCTAAGACCGACCCTCTAAGATTTGTGGTTCCTGAGCAATCGCCGTTTGAAGATAGGGGTTTCGCTCAAAAATCGCCAAAAAGTCGATTTTTTGGGAGGGTACAAAAATGGGAGGGGTGGTCCGATTTGGATGAAATTCGGGATTTTTGCATGTTTTGCTAGTCTCAACAACTCTGCCAAATTTGAGCAGAATCGGAGATGGTAATTTTCAAGTGCTGTTCCGCTTCAGATGGAATGACCCATAAGTACACGCACGGAAATTATGTTAGTTTGAATCAACAAACCTGTTTGTTAGAAACACATATCTTGGTTTATGAAAGCAACAAACCAATTTAATAAATTTAACAATCGCATATTATTGATTCCACAAACATTTTGTCAGTTTGGCAAACATGTTTGTTGCCTTTGATTTGATTTTTCTCAACGTGTACTGAAAATTTTGAGTGTATATTTTTCACCCTCACTGAATTATAAAGATGGCCGAAGTGAAAAAGGACGCGAAATGTTTTCTTTGTACGGCTTTAAAAAAATAATGCCGAAGAATGTGGCAAGGTCGTAAGTATTTATTATCTTCAGCATTGAATGTTGACAATAATGTGTTTTTCTTGTTTAACCAATTTGTGATTGTCGCGAATCAAATATAGGATTACTGGTCCAGTTCCGGCGAAGCTTCCTGGTTTCCTGCTGTTATCAGGTTAGAGGTCTTTTTTTATTTTAACAAAATGTTACTTTGATCAAATAATGCCACATTGAACTATGCTCAAGGATGTTTATTCTAAAATATTTGCATATTTTTTCATTATTTTTCTCACATTAGATGACGTGACACCATGGAGTGAGTGGAGGATTTTCTTGGCTGCAGGTGCTGGACAAAAGTGTTATTAGTGGAATATCGAGTGATTATTTTCTTTAAATTTTAATGTAAAATGCTTACTGTGCAAAAAATAAATAAATAGAACATAAACAAACAACACTGTCTTTAAAATAAAGAATAAGACAAGAAGAAGAAAAACGTGTTAAACCAGATTATCAGTTTAATAAAATAGTTTATTCATTCGATAAACATGTTTGTTGAACCATCCCTCATGATAGTTGATAGATTGAAAATGTCATTTTGGGCCATAACAAACATGTTTGTTGGATCGACAAAAATTGTTGGTTTGATTTGGACAAACATGTTTGCAGGCCCTGAGATGACTATCATGTTTGTGGAGTACACCCAACATTTTGCTAGGTTTACAATCAGATTTTTCTGCGTGTAAAAGATGGTCTGTAACAAACTTTTAACACCTTAAACTATTAGCCTGAATCAGTGCGAAAATCGGCGACGCTGACACGAATTTTTGAGATTCATTCACTGAACCGCAAAACTGTGACATAAACAAACCCGGCGCAGTCGTGAGTGCCCTAGCTCATTGAGCAGCTGCAATGCGAGGCAGTTGCCGACCAACGCTCATTCGACGTTGCACGCACACACATAAAGAAACAAGTTTTTACACGAAAAGTTCGTATTTATGCGTGAAAATGTAATTTCGAATATAAGTTATGGTTGTTTTAAGAGCTTTGCACAGTCTACAACCATTCAATTGTTACGGTTTTCCGAGGCAGCGTGCGCTTCTGGATTGGCAAAATCAATGGGACGACGACACCAAGGGACGTTGGATGTATTCCATACGACCTAAGGTGCAAAGAAAAGCCTGGTTCAAGGGAATGGACTTGACGCGTGGACTCATCAGAACGATGTCCCGCCTTATGTCGAACCATTACTCGTCCAAGGCTCATCTGTACCGTATCAACATGAGTGATACGAACCTTTGCGACTGTGGGCAGGGTTATCAGGACATCGACCATCTCGTATGGGCGTGTCCAGATCACCATGTTCACAGAATTAAGCTGAAAGATACCCTCAGGGCCCGAGGAAGACCACCAGAAATCCCGATGCGAGACGCGTTATCTCAACTAGACCTTGATGTTCTCTATCCGATCTATCAGTTCCTCTTAGATTCCAAAATATCTATTTAGTTTTTCTTCCAGTTAGATTTCCTTCAGTTAGTTTTCCTTCTATTAGTATAACTCGCCTTCGCACAAAGCCGTCGTTTCTGGTTGCACCGGAAGCAAAGCAAGATCGCCCCAGCAGCTGGACACCGAGTTGCGGCTGAGGACAAAACGCAAAGGCCAGCAGAGCCAACCAAGACCCCTACACAATCCCCCTTCCCTTCCCACGCCTTGTCTTTAACATCAATCCCTTTCCTACTAACCCCGAGTAGGCCGCGGGTAATCGGCTTCCCTCCCACTAACATTTACACACAAGATCCTCTGTAATTATTAAGTCAAATGTAATTACAAAAGCCGACTCGGTCCTAACCAGGTCCCAGTACCGAAAAGGACCTAATAAAAATAATTTTATGAAAAAAAAAAAAAAAAAAAAAAACCATTCAATTGTTTGAAAATAGTCAAAATAGTGTTTAAAGAGAATTTTACGAGTCAGCCATATGACACGAATTGAGTGAGTGTAGCTCATTTTTTCACGTCTCTCATTCTCCAGCAGCCGACCGGCACAAGTCAGGCGGCAGTGGTTGAATAGACACAGTAGGCCTGCAGACACATGCTAGCAGTGAACTGACATTTTGGTTTGCTTCATGTGTACACGGTGGGTAAGAAGGGGATTATTATGCAACTTGCATGCACCTCGGAAATTCCTCCGGGAGGTTGTTGGGGGGACTATTCTGGGTCAGAAAAATCGATTCCCAAAATATTCTGTCGGTGAAAACTGATTTTATTTCGATTTGAAGTTATAAACCCTAATATATCACCTAAAACCTCAACAATACGTCTAAAATCTCGGTCTAACTCTGGACAAAGAAGTTAATTTTCATCAAGATATCAATTCTTCGTTCCCAAAATATATTCCTGACATAGTACACCTTAAATCGGTCCATTACTTGAGTCCCAGCGTCATCAGGAGGTGTAAAATAGTGTTATTTAAAAAAAAAATATTTTCAATTTGCTCTGGTACATCAACTGTCATGTCTGAATTCAAAAACTAATGTTGTAGCATTGTTGAAAACAAAATGAAGAACAATTTTGCAGAATAAAGTATGACATTTTATCCATTTTCAGTAAAGTTATGTCTGTTTTATTGGGGAAATTGCTGCCAATTTTCAAAATTCTTCGATATTTAACTCATTCCTGTTATAAACAGCTACTACGATCATACTCAGTAGAATGTAACAAAAATTACATTTTGGCGGTCAGTCAGGGGCTGGTTCCGGTGGGCGTACTGAGCTCAAATCCCAAATATGAGCTTGATTGAACTTAATAGGAGCTGTCGCTTTGCATTTGAACTTGAAATAGGATTCAACTCGTAAAAAACATGTTTTTCAAAAATGTAGATTTTTTAGGCACTTTGGCCACTGAAGCGTTTATTTTCAACATCATTGGCGTGTAGGCCAGATCCTTGCGCATGTTTTGGTATATATAACATTGAAGTTTTGAGCAAAATGAAATGGCGCGTCGCTTATCTTTTCTGCTGATCCGTTTTTTCGAAAAACCTGAGGGGGCCTGAGCTCCAGAGTGCATCAATTCAATGTTATATATACCAAAACATGCCTACACGACAATGATGTTGAAAATAAACGCTTCAGTGGCCAAAGTGCCTAAAAAATCTACATTTTTGAAAAACATGTTTTTTACGAGTTGAATCCTTTTTCAAGTTCAAATGCAAAGGGACAGCTCCTATTAAGTTCAATCAAGCTCATATTTGGGATTTGAGCTCAGTACGCCCACCGGAACCAGCCCCTGACTGACCGCCAAAATGTAATTTTTGTTACATTCTACTGAGTATGATCGTAGTAGCTGTTTATAACAGGAATGAGTTAAATATCGAAGAATTTTGAAAATTGGCAGCAATTTCCCCAATAAAACAGACATAACTTTACTGAAAATGGATAAAATGTCATACTTTATTCTGCAAAATTGTTCTTCATTTTGTTTTCAACAATGCTACAACATTAGTTTTTAAATTCAGACATGACAGTTGATGTACCAGAGCAAATTGAAAATATTTTTTTTTTAAAATAACACTATTTTACACCTCCTGATGACGCTGGGACTCAAGTAATGGACCGATTTAAGGTGTACTATGTCAGGAATATATTTTGGAAACGAAGAATTGATATCTTGATGAAAATTAACTTCTTTGTCCAGAGTTAGACCGAGATTTTAGACGTATTGTTGAGGTTTTAGGTGATATATTAGGGTTTATAACTTCAAATCGAAATAAAATCAGTTTTCACCGACAGAATATTTTGGGAATCGATTTTTCTGACTCAGAATAGTCCCCCCAACAACCTCCCGGAGGAATTTCCGAGGTGCAAGCAAGTTGCATAATAATCCCCTTCTTACCCACCGTGGTGTACGCTGGGTTGGAAACTTTTTGCAGGCCTGAGCCTGATAGCATTTTTTGTCTAGATTTTGACATATTCTGATTCCTTGGGAAGTCGCGAGAAGGTTTTTTCTAATTGATTTTTAGATACATGGAACAAATTTGCGGTTTTGTCAATTAAGTTTTCTTCATAAAAAAATAACTTTTGACAATTTTAACTCTTTGATTTTTTATTTGTTGTAATGATGTAGTCGACAAAATATAACGGAAGTTTTGTTTTTCGCCAAGTTATGAGTTATTAAAAATAGTAAATTTTTGAAAGTACCGAAAATTCCTTCGAAATAAAAACAAGAATCATTTTAGATGTAATGTTTTATTTTTTATTTTTTGACAAAATGCACTGTTTTTGAATTCAAGCCAATTTTGCGTTAGAATTTTCAGAAAAAAAAAATTAAACGGTATCACATTGTATGTCTTGGAAAAAAATAATTAAAAAACTCAAATAGAATTTAAAAAATCTGTAAATATGCTTTCCAAATGGTTGAGGAAATTGAGAAAACAGTTTTTAACATTAAAGCTAGGAGAAAATAAGTTTTCGTAACTTTTTTTTGCATGGCTCACGCTTAAAAATTGAAATAATCACGGAGACCATAATTCCAAAACACTAAATTTCAGGAAAATTATCACGTAACGTATTTTTTTAAATAACCTTTAAAATCTTTTGTTGAAATAACAGAACGTACTTACTAACATTTTAAATTGGCGTAATATTCAATGTTGGTCCTTTTAAAATGTTAGTCTTGATTTAAAAAATTTCAAAATATTTTTTTCGAAAAGATCGGAAAATTTCACGAATGTTTCATGTATTAACATTGAAAATCGGACCATTAGTTGCTGAGATATCGTCATTAGAAAATGGTGGGTTATTTTGGTGAGATTAAGAAAACTTCAATTTTCGTGTTTCTTTTTCTTAAAGCGGCTCTATCTCAGCAACCCGAGGTCCAATCTTCAATGTCTCTTAGACAATTTTATAGCAAATTTTCTGAACTTTTAAAAAAGAAATATTTTTAGAATTGGTCACTTATGGTCACTATTTTTAAAAATTGAAAAACTGCAAATATTTCGCTAAAATCAAACTTTCGGTAGCTATATCTTGAAAACGTAGCCCTTTATCAAAAAATCTGTAAAGTATTTTTCGATTGCGAATTCAATTTTGCATTGAAAAATAATGTCAAACTTGTTTTTGCATGAAACTTCGATTTTTTCCAAAAATCACTGTTTTTTTCAAAAATTCATAACTCGGCGGCAGATTTTTTGACCATGTTTCTCTATGGCTCAAAAGTTGCGGATTTTTGTCCCCTAAAACATATCAAAAAATCTCGAAAATCAAAAAATACATATTTTAGGAAATTGAGTTTTTGTAAAAAAAAGTTGATTTAAAAATCTGCAAAAAAAAATTCGTGTACCTATTTTTTTTCTCAATGGTCCTCAACAATACCTGCAACTTTGCCGAAGACACCAAATTGATCAGAAAATTCACTCAAAAGTTACAGCTGTTTGAATATTTACATACCATTTTTGTATGGACAGCAGCCAAAATTGTATGGAGACTTGTATGGGTGAACCAATGACGCAAAATAGCTTCATTGGTCATAGGAAAGGCCCCCACAAAGTTTAAGTCAAATAAAAAAATACAAAAAATAAAAATGGTCGAAATCGGCCGATTTCGTAGAGAGTTGCTCATATTACACCCTAATGTTGCATATTTTGAGAATACGTTGTTTTGATAAAGAAACAGCTCTCATGAACAAAGAGTACGGAGACTTGTATGGAAAACCAATGACATAAAATAGCTTGTTTGGGCATAATGAATGGATGGACTTGAAGTTTCCTAAATTTGCTTTAAATTTTGATGTAAATGTGTATCTTGAGAAGTTAAGTTGAGAAAAAAGTAACACGAAAAATATTACTCGTCTCTCGACTCTGCCCAAAGTTATTGACCATTCTTTTTTTTTTAAAAAAAAAGGTGTTTTAAAATGTATAATACACCTGTCCGGTTGGTTTCTAATCATTAGTTTCCAAAATATCTTAGATTTTACGTTTTTGCTAAAACATGTTTACATGTTTTTGCGGTGTTGTACATCGGAATTTCATGAAAATTCAAATAGTAGTTTATGCAACAAGTTGCAAAAAGAGAATTTTTCCGCACGAGTCGTACATTTATCCAACGAGGTTCACCGAGTAGTAGTTTCAGTTAGTTAGTAAGTTGTTTCACGACGGAATTGCAAAAATAATTTTATACGAGCCCGAACATGCTGAATATGATCATCAATGCAGAAAAATGATTTTCAGATTGTTTTTAGCTGATTAGATTTCGATTTCCATTACAATTTTGAAGTTTTTTTTTTATAATTGTTTTACTTTTACTTATTTTTTGAACCACATTTTATCATAATCCTTGAAAAATATTTGCAACGGTCGAACTTGAGAAAAATTCCAAGTCATGTTGATCGATTCAAGATATTTGTCCCTATTTTAGGTGTAAATGCAAGATATTTGTCCCTATTTTAGGTGTAGTACCTATTTTGGGTCTACCAAACTTAATTCAACGAAATCTGGCATAAATCTGCCTCTTGAGAATAGAGTTATCTACGTGCGCATGTATTGCGTGTACGTACACGATGGATTTCTAGGTTAAAATTTGTACCCGCCAGCAAAAACAAATGGTAAGATAGTGTGCGTGAGATCGGGCTTAGATAGCTCTATGATTGACTGTGACAGTGTGTGGACAGGGTTTAAAATGGATTTTTAATTTTATTTTTTTTTTCAATGACTGAAACGTTTTTTTTTATATTAAAATTCCTTTTCCCATAACATTCAGTAATTTTTCCTCACAACATGATCATACAAAACAATTTGCTCATAGCCAGCAGCTTCGACCTCCATCCTGGTGGTGTTCGTCCCAAAGTGACCTCCAATCGGATCCGGATAGATATTCTTCCGGTCATACATGTTCCGAAATATAATACCCCGCACTGGATCGCAAAGAACTTGATAGTTCTTCGAGTCCCGCTTGAACACCTTGTTCGTCCTGGAGTTGTAGTAGGACAGATCGAACCTGGTCGGACACAGCACTTGTTCACCCGCGAAGAAGGTCTTCCAATCGAATGGGTTGTCCTTGCTGCTGCTGCGCCGCAGTGCCTGCTCGTAGTCAATGTACCCGGAAATTTCCGCATTTTTCCGACAATGCCGCACGAAGATGATGGTCGAAAGCATCCCAAGCCGGTTGGGCCTTTCACGGACGGCGAGTTCACGCAGGAACGCGTCCGAAGTTACGAGCCCTCGGCTGAAGTAGGCGTTTGGATCTTGCGTCGCCCGGAAGTAGTCGCCAATTTCATTGCGGCGGCTTTCGAAGGCGGCTTTGGTGAGGGATCTGTAGCCGGTTTGGTACAGCCGCAGTCCGTTCTGCTTGTGGCCGAGGTAGCGCAGGTCCTGGGTTGTGACGAGACTTTGGAGGTAGTCCTCGTAGGTGGAAAATTCCAGCAGACGCACTTCGTCCTTTGACAGCTGCATTTCTCCTGGCATAAAAAGCCCAGTTAACTAGATTGCATTTTTGTTTCCTCCCACTAAGCTAATCTTCTCTTCCTCCCCTCACAGGAAGCCCTGGAGGTGCTCCGGACCGCGCCCAACTACGTCACGCTGACCGTGTGCCGGCCCCAGGACGAACAGTACCGGAAGCTGTCCCCGCCGAGCGAACCGCCCCGGCCACCGCTGCGGAATCCCCTCTCCAGTGAGCCCGCGTCCCAGCTGCAGTCGCCCCAACTTTCGTCCTGCTCGTCATCCTCGTCAAACATTGCGGCTGCTGCTGCCACCTCCAACAACAACAACCTTGGACAGCAGCAGCAGCTGTTGCACTTCCAGCAGATGCAGCAGCAGCTTAGTCAGTACAACAACAACAACAACAGTCAGCAACAGATGATGCCATATTACTATCCTCAGCAACAGCAGCAGTATATGTTTCCACCGCAGACGCTGGCTTTTGCCCCGGCCTCGGCGGCGGATCCCAGCCAGAGTGGTTTCAGTGGGGTAAGTTATAATCTCCAAGTTAAGCTCCTCTACGGCGGCGACCGACGGAGGATTTTCCCTAACTGGGTCATTTCGAAAGGTTAGATGTTAAGTTAATCCAAGGATTATTCACGGTAGGCTCTGGGATCTTTGTTGTGATTCTCTAAATTTTAGGATTCCCGGGAATCGAGACTTTGCCCTTTCTTCAAGAATTCCAGGGAACCCTGGAAATACTATTAAACGGCCCTTATTCGCATTACAGTCTCAAATTGCATTTTCAATACTGTTGAATTCAGGACGGTTTGATAAATAAGGTTAAATTTAGATTTTTTGGTTATCATGTTAAGGTGTAATAACAAAATCTATTTTTTCCAGCACAGCAATTTTTCAGTTTATTTTGAGGTCCTAAACAACTACCCAAAGTTTGAGATCGATTGGTTCAGTCCTCACTTTGCGCAAAACGAATTAATTTTCCATATAAATTTGTATGGGAAAAATCTGGTAAAATCATTTTTTTTTATTTTGATAATTAAAAATTCCACGTTTTAAGCTACCGTGAACTGGGGTGACTTTGATAGCCCGGGGTGACATTGATAGAAATTTGATTTGGCCACTAATTTTGATACATCCAATGTAACAGTCACATTTATGCATATATGTTCGATAATAAGCTATCCCTCAATGCTTACATACTCAAAATTCTCAAAAATGTTTGGATATCAATTTGACAGGCATTTGAAAAACCTATCAAAGTCACCCCGGGCTATCAAAGTCACCCCAGTTTACGGTATATTAAAACCGGACTCATATTCGGATGGTCTGGAATGTGCTCTACAACTTTCCCGAAGAGAGTATGGTGCTAACATGCTCTTATAAAAAGATACAGCGTGTTCAAAACTCGTCTAAAACGTATTTTTTGCTCGAAAATCAATTTTTAGACGAGTTTTGAGGACGCTGTATCTTTTTATAAGAGCATGTTAGCACCATACTCTCTTCGGGAAAGTTGTAGAGCACATTCCAGACCATCCGAATATGAAACCGGTTTTGATATAGCTTGAAACGTGGATTTTTGAAATATCAAAATCCAAAAAATAGGTTATTTCCATACAAATTCCCAAAGAAAATAGAATCGCTTTGCGCATAGTGAAGACTAAACCAATCGTTCCCAAACTTTGGGGAGTTGTTTAGGACCCCAAAAGGAACTGAAAAATTGCTGTGCTGGAATATCGTCCATACAAAATGTAGTGTTATTATGAAAATTTACCAGTTACCTTATAAATCATTTATTTTTCTAGAATAAAACGATCAAAATATTGTTTCATACATTTCGAAAATTATAACACACATTTTTTGAAAATACTCAAAATTTTCACAAAACTACGTATATTCTGAAAATAAAGTTTTTGACTATATGTGTATCAAATGATCGGGATTTGTTTATACATTTTGAAAGTTACAACACATTTTTTTTATAATATTCGATAATATAAATATTAGGATGTAACAAAAATGACTTTTTGGCGGGCATTCAAGGGTTTGTTCCGGTGGGCATACTGAGCCCAAATCCCAAATATGAGCTTGATTGGACGTAACAGGAGCTGGCGCTCCGCCCTTCAATTTTAAATGGGATTTAACCCGTAAAAATACTTTTTTTTTCAAAAAAGTCTATTTTTGAGGCTTTTTGGCCACCAATGCGTTTACCAAAAACATCACTGGCGTGTAGGCCAGATCCTTGGGCATCTTTTGGTATACATAACATTGAAGTTTGGAGCACCCTGGAGCTCGGTACAGACCTTCAAAGTTTGGCATTTTTTCGAAAAATCGGCCCCGGCAAAATCAAATGGCGTCTCGGGCGTCGCGAGGTGCGACGCATATCTTTTTTGCCGGGGACGATTTTTCGAAAAAATGCCAAACTTTGAAGGTCTGTACCGAGCTCCAGGGTGCTCCAAACTTCAATGTTATATATACCAAAAGATGCCCAAGGATCTGACCTACACGCCAGTGATGTTTTTGGTGAACGCATTGGTGGCCAAAGTGCCTCAAAAATAGTCATTTTTGAAAAAAAGTTTTTTTACGGGTTAAATCCCATTTAAATTTGAAGGGCGGAGCGCCAGCTCCTGTTACGTTTAATCAAGCTCATATTTGGGATTTGGGCTCAGTATGCCCACCGGAACAAACCCTTGAATGCCCGCCAAAAAGTCAATTTTGTTACACTCTAATAAATATAATAAAAACCTATTTTTTCAGCATTTTCAAAAAAAAAATTGTCGAGATGTATGAAAAATTCCCTATCATTTTATACCCATTTTGAAAAAAAAAAACAGAATTTTAGTGTTTTTTTTTTTAAAGACGTAGTTTTGTAAAAATTTCAAGTGTTTTCTAAAAATTATGTTATTCCTTCTGAAATGTATCAAAAAAATCCCGATCATTTGATACCCATTGTATTAAAAAAAAATTAGTATTTTTTAGAAATTTTGTAATTTTGCATGAATTTTTTTTTTTAAATGCATGAAAAATTCCGATCATTGATACACATATTGAAAAATACCTGAAATTTTGAATATATTTTCGAAAATACGTAGTTTTGTGAAAATTTTTAGCGTTTTCAAAAAAAATGTGTTATTACTTTACAGTGTATGAAAATATCCCGATCATTTGATACCCATATTGTGAAAAACTTAAATTTTTAGTATTTTTTCCGAGAATACGTAGTTTTGTGAAAATTCTGAGATTGATTTTTTACTGCTAAGAAAAAAGTTCCTTAACTTTCTAGTGGAGCACTGATGCACGACACCAAATTTTAAAATTTTGCATGGCTTCAAAGTTTGTGGACCAAAGTAAAGCTATTCTAGATGTATTAGGCCAACATTTACCCATTTGGTACATTGGTACATTTAGTAAAAATTGTAATTTAGAATAAAGTTATTTTGTTTAAAGAGTCAATCACCCAAAACTAAGTCTTATCTGGAAAATTTAAAAAGCAGCAGAAAAACCATATTTTTAAGTGGAGCGAATCGGAACTACATCTAACAAAAAATGTTCTACAAATATTTATTTTTAGAAAGCAAAAAAATGGCCAAAACAGCTGACTCGGTTAAGTTTATTGGAGAGTGAAAAATATAAAATTTCTGGTGTTTTCACGGAATGTATCATCCACAAAGCATTTTTTGAGGATTTTTGACACCCGCACCCCCTGCTTCTTAAAAATCCTTCATCTCTCCCTTTTCAGAATACACTGTAAAACATTTACTTTTGCATTTTAAATAAATGGGGCACTTGTATCTCTACTTTGTGGAAATATTTCTGCAACATCTACGAATTTTTTCTAGCATCCTTCTATAAACCCTCAGCCCGAAAAAAGGATCAAACGTAATACTAAATGAATTTACGAAATCGTTAGAAGAAAGACTCGGAGAAAGTATGTGTTTTTCTTGAACTCATGTTAATTAAACACTTTTGTGATTTGTTTTAAGACATTTTACTTGAATAAAAAGTTTGAGAGGCGATGTAATAACTGTTGTATTATTCTTCAGAGTGGACAAATCACTTTGCACTCTTCCACAAAGTTGTTCCCTGGAAAAAGGAAGGGTTATATAAATCAAATAAAAACAAGGTGCTCAAAATTCACTATCAATAGCTGTATTGGGTAATTTTGTCTAGATTTTCTTTGAATTATTATAAGAATTTGTAGTCAAATAGATTAGTTGATGACGATACGAATTTTGATCTTAACTCAACAAAAATGTCTAAAATTTAGAGTTGACTGTTGCTGCAAATATGCTTAGTAAGCGTAGTGCACTTCCCCGCTGTATGAAAAACACATAACTCTGGTGAAGCCACTTATGAGCTGGATATTAGCTTCCCTACACCACTGTTGCACCGGTTTAATGCCAGGCACGAACCATGTATAACGCCAGACCATGTCCGTATTATAACAAACGCGTTGCAAATTATATCCCATTCAGCTGGAAAATTATAAACTATCACATTCGCCGCTTCATTCCCACCGCACCATAAGCCAGAATAATTTCATTACGCGGGGCGGTGAATGCTAATGTTGGCATTTGGAATTCGAAAACGCTTAAATTGTGATTTTCCATTTGAATTCTGCACACACAAACTCACACTCTAAAAGCCATTACTCAGCTTAAAACACTGCTGCTAGAAAAGGTGCAAAACAGCTAGTTTTAAATATATAGTTTAAAGAAAAAGGCATGCAAATTGATTGTCCCCCAAGGACCACTAAGAGAAGTGAAAAAAAAGAAAATCTTTCCAACTTCATTGGAGCCATTCGAGCGTGAGACGATTTTTATTTTTCGTTTGAGGGAGCAAATGTTGCAAGACAAGGGAAAGGGAGCTACGGTGTGTTTGTCTAGCCCCATAACTTGGCAGTAAAATTGCCATTTATCTTGTGAGCTTGAGTTGACCCACTTTTTGGTAGGTTTTTTTTTCGTGGAAAAGTTAAATGTTTGCTTCCACCAAATTTTGTTGTTTTTTTTCATTTTTTTAAGCTGGTAAAATTGTTGCAGTTAAAATACATATAAGTAACAAAAGTTTAGCAAAGATGTAATAATTTTGAGAAAAAATTAACAGAATAAAACTAATATTGAAAATATTACAGATAGGAATATTAAAAAAAAATCAGAGATAATTCATAATTTTGCCTCAGAAAAAACAGCCAAAATCATAAAATAACTCATATTACACCAGCAAAGTAGCAAAATAATCCTCCAGGCTCGATGTTGCACCACATTACATAAATTATACCTCAATTGCTATGAAATTAAAAATAGAAACTGTGGGATGTTTGATAAAAGGTCGAATGACTCAAGGGCAAAAGGACAAAAGTTCAATTAGAAAGTTTGTAAATTTAGAGATATTTTAGTATTGTATCCAAATTGATAATTTTGCTCATGAAACATTTTTAATTATTTTTTTCATTCTTTAAAATTTGAGCACTACTTTGAAAAGATTGATATTGTTTTTTTGTAATTAAAATATTTTTGCATATTTCTTCAAAACAATTTCTGTGCCATTTTTTGTAAAGGACGTATGTATTATTGTATAGTTTTTTTAGTTTTATTCTTGTTTCTAAAATGCTTTTGTGAGATTTTTATTCTCTCACAAATGATTTTTTGAATTCTTATACAAGTTTGACGTTTTTTTGTTGAATAAAATCATATTTAAATATTCTTTTAAGATAATTTTGAGTCCGAACATATTGCAGATAACATTAATTTCTTTCAAAACAAATTACTCATGTTTTTGTAATTTTTTTTGTTTGAATATTGGACATTAGAATTGGACATTTATGCAAACAAAAGGGAAAAAAATCTTTAAAATATTGGATGAGATTTTTTCATTTGAAATATATTTTAATACTTTAAAAATAAATAATTCTTTTTTCTAAAAAGCAATATTTTTAAAATTTCATACCCGGAGGGCCTTTCCTTCCAATATCGGCCCGAAAAATCAGGGGGCGATTTTTCACGAAAACCTTAAAATTTTTTAATGGAGGTGACTGAAAAAAATGAAAATTTTTCTGCGTTGATTATGTTATTTAGCAGCATGTTCGGGATCGTTTGAAAATATTTTGATTTTTTCCTTTTTAGGAAAACTCAGATAAGTTTTCATCTAATGCATTTTACAACACTTTTTTCATTGAAATGTTAAAACCATATTTAAATGTTTAGTAAGAAATATAAGCAGGTTGAATTTAAAAGTATTTTAAAGAATTTTATGTTCTTTTAAAAAGTGGATTCTTTTCCTGCAATATTTCTGTCAATTTTACATACTTTTCGAATGTACTTTAATTCTGTCTGGAATGTGTTGGTAAATTTCTGACTAGAAAGCCTTATACAGAGACGGCTGAACAAAAAATAATTTATTGTGACTCTTTTTTCTTTTTTTTACACTACTGAATAATCTTGACTTTTTTTTTTTTTTTTTTGACTTGCACCTCCGTGTAAGCACGAGAGCAAGCAGCAGTGAAGTGCTCAGTGCTCCATCGTTTTTTCGATTTTTTTCGCCGTAAATTACCGTGATTACCCGCGAGTTTGCTCCTGCAGCATGCCAAAGGCCGGCCGTGGCCGTGGCAGTTCGAGTGCGGCCTCGAAAAACCCGCGAAGTTCGTCTACCGGCCGTGTCCAAAAAGGTAAACAAACCAACGCCGTGTCGACCGCCATCGCGCAGGGGAGCGTGAGCGCAGAAGGCATCGACAAAAAGTTACTACATCCCGGATATGTTCCAAGATCACCAGTGCGAACCCGTTCCGGTACTTCCGGTGCCACGACCAACACGTCAACATCCGCCAACATTCCCATCAGGAACGAGTTCCAGATGCTGAGCGACGACGAAGAAAACAACAACAACAACACCGACGGTAGCAGCACTACCGACGACGACGACGACGATCGTCGTGCACGGAAAAAAGTGCCGACACCAAAAACGAACAATTCTCCAAAGGAACGTAGACCACCTCCAATTTTTGTTTTGGACACGTTGGTGGACGATATTGACGAGTTGCTGGAAGGCCTCGGATATTGTCTGAAAATCGGTAAGTCGTCAGTGCAAGTCTACACATTTGACAACAAGAACTTCGACCTGGTTGTGGAGAAATTGAAGGGTAAAAACTTCAAGTTCTACACATTCGACCCCGTGCAGAAGACAGCCGTTAAGGTCGTCTTGCAGGGGTACCAAGACCGCCCGATCTCCGACCTCAAGAAGGACCTCTCGGGTGCTGGAATAACGCCGCGTGACATAAAAGTCCTCTCGCGGAAGACAACAGTCACAGGTACACACACACTGTACCTATTGTACTTCGACCGCGGCACCGTCAAAATTCAAGACCTGCGACGAACTAAGGCGTTGGACGGGTTTTGGGTAAACTGGCGGTTCGACTCAAAGTACCCGTCGGACGCAGCACAATGCCACCGTTGCCAGAAATTCGGCCACGGCTCGCGGAACTGCAACCTCCCGCCCCGCTGTGTAAAGTGCGGTGAAACACACCTCTCTGAGGCGTGTGCACTGCCGTGCAAGGCGGACCTGGGGGACAAGGCAGAGCAAACCAAGGCGCGCATCAAGTGCGCCAACTGTGGAGGTAACCATACCAGCAACTACCGTGGATGCAGTGCACGAAAAAATTACCTCGAGGAGCAGGAAAAGAGGAAGAAGAAAGCAGCAGCGTCCCACCCTCCTCAGCGAAGTACGAGCGTACCCGTGCCGGCTGCTGGGCAGCGTACGGTTCCCGCGGACAACTCAGCATTCCCCCCTGGCTGGGGGCGATCGTTTGCCAGCGTGGTTGCTGCCGGTAGCGGCAATGCGGCCCAGCAAGAAGTCACCGGGGAAGATCTCTTCACCCTGCCAGAGTTCTTTGCTCTCGCGGGGGAGATGATGTCGAGGTTTCGGAGCTGCCGTAACAAGGCAGAGCAATTTCTAGCCCTTGGGGAGCTGATGATCAAGCACTTCTACAAAGGATAAAATACTGTGATGTAGTTATAAGCTTTTTCTCTTTCTTTCCCCTTTCCTTAGCAATTTTAGCAAGTTTTTTTTTTAATTTTTCTTGCTCTTGTTAGTGCCATAGTTATAGAAATAATTGTTCCAAAATGGATTATGGTGCAACACACAGCTGAAAGAAACTCCAAAACTCTGTCATGAACTGCAAAAGAACTGATTGTATCTTGATTATTCAGCAATAAAACCGAATTGAATTGAATTTTTTTGACTTGTGACTTTATGCTCAATGGGGACCGGTGTGCGAGAAGTCGAATGTGCATTACACGTCGTCGCTTTGCTTGGAAAAAAAATGCGAAAAATTAGTGAAAATTTGGCTGTACTCAAACCAAATTGGTGTCATTCGTTTCACAACGATGTTATCCATCCGGAGGTGGTAAAGTTTAGTTGAAAAAAGTGTTTTTATAGTGATTTTTAATAAATTAGTTTTCGATTTCGGTCGCGGTGTTTGACATTTCGAAGGAGGAAAAAAAGAGAGTGAGAGTGAGAGCGAAAACACACATGTTCCTTGGACAAGAGCGAGCAGCGGTGAAGGGTACTCTCTGAGTGCATATTTGGTTGGAAGATGACACCGCCGGCTGAATATTTGCTTGCACCCTTACCAAAAATCATGATTTTTTGAGTTCCAAATCCCACTTTTCATACGATTTTTTCAGTTCAACCCATATAACCATTTTTATGGTTGTAGTACCTGAACTCAAAAAATCGTATGAAAAGTGGGATTTGGAACTCAAAAAGTCATGATTTTTGGTAAGGGTGTGGGTTTTACACAGTGTTTACAATAAAAGTGTTTGTAATTGTTTAGAGTGGGTTTAGCTGTGTTCTAGGTTCGAGGAATCGATTCTGTTTATTCCTCGTCCCGTCTGGGAGTCTGGGAACGTGTGTGAAAAGGAGAGGGAGAGTGAGAGGCCAAAACGGACGAACGTCACACCCTTACCAAAAATCATGATTTTTTGAGTTCCAAATCCCACTTTTCATACGATTTTTCGAGTTCAGGTACTACAACCATAAAAATGGTTATATGGGTTGAACTGAAAAATTCGTATGAAAAGTGGGATTTGGAACTCAAAAAATCATGATTTTTGGTAAGGGTGCACAAGCGTCACGTCACCAGTGTGTTTTCTGTCGATTCACAAACTTTTTGTATTTGTGGCAGATTTCTGCTGCTTAGGGGAGAGGAGTGTATTTTGTATTAGAAATTGGGATAGTCAAAGAATGTGTTATTTGTGCAATGAAAAAAAGAAAAAAATCAATCTGGTGAACGACGTGCTCTGCCTTTTTTCATGAGAAAAGTGGGAATGTGATTAAAGGGTCGAGATAGAAAATTCCAAATTTTGGTTTAACATTACGATAGAACGGCGAGCAGTCTCCAGTCTTCAAAACCCGGGTGAGCTCGTTCCTTGATTACATCTCAAGCATGTGTGTGTGTGTGTGGCTGTTTTCATTATATTGATAACTTTCAAAAATAATTTCAAGTCGAATTTAAAAATCTTATAAGAGTGTATAAGAGTGTGAATGAGTTTATCTGTTCTTTTTTCATATTTAGCCCCAAAAATATTTAAAACCGCGTAAAATTTACAAAATCGGTCGATAAATCCAAATCTTATTGAAAATAATCGTTATAGGGTCATTATTTAATAATTAAGTATACGCGTTCTTGATCATTTTGCTGTCGTTTCGTTAGTCTGTCAACTGTACCAGTAGATTGAAACAACCCAAATAATGTGTCAAATTTTCACGGTGAAAAACTCATTTTTATAGAATCGTTTATCGTAAGACACGCTGACATTTAGGATAGACCATTAGCACGCGTTTTTGAATTTTTTGACTCGATTGTGAGTAGCGGGACCTCGCGGTTACTCTTTAACGTGTTTTTCGGAGCCCTTTTACTTGATATTTTATTTTTCATAAGTCCTTCTTTTATCATCGTGGATTGGAAGGCACGCCGCCGGTTTAGTTCGATTAAGTTATTGTTTTAATTTCATTACAATCGGTTACGTGATGTTCTGTTTTCTTTTCGTTTATATTCGTTGATCGTTATAATTTATTCCAACAGGCAGATTTAGTATTAACTCATCATACTATCGATTTTATGAAGAGTAAAGCGTCTGTCATTTATTATTTTTGAAATTTACTCGCGTAATCTAAATTGTACAAACAGTAAAAATATACTGATAAGTCCAGCCCATAGCACTACTGCTCGGTTGGCACGCGTTCGATTTAAAAAACTTTTTAAATAATCAATTATTTGTCTTTCCGCAGCCGGCTGCCTAAGATTTAAAATTTTCAACCGATAAACAAAATGCTCATGGTCACATCACTGCCACTCGTGAATCCTGACCTCATACCTATCTACTAACCCCCTCAAAACTCATGTGATACTTTGTCGGAGAAGCAGTCGATTGGGCGGTCTCTATCACTCAAGTATCGGACTAACATTCCCATCCACTTCCCCGTGACTCTACCACTGGTCGTGGCCGGCGCCGGTATTGATCAGCATGATAGGGGCCTTTGAGAAGTTGCGAAGCGAGGAAAGATAGCACCCACTCATCTTCCACGGCTCGTGGATGTAACTTCTGGAGGTCCTGGTCAATAACGTAGTAGCAACTGCGGGTGGGCACCTATGCTTATGCTTATGCTTTTCGAATGTACTTTAATTCTGTCTAAAGATGTTATTTTCTAGTAATATTTTTGAGAGTTTAATTTTTTTTAGCGTATTTGATTTTGCTTTATGAAAATATTTTTAATAATTTTTTTGTCCAAATTTTTTATGCTTTCCAAAAACACTTTTTTTTAAATAATCATATCTCCTGAACCAGATTTGCTCTACTTTGGCCACCAAATATCTGAAAAGATGTCTTTTTTACTCCCCCTTTTTTTTTGAATCAGAATATCAAAAAATACGTACATTGGAAATTTAATCTTTAGTGGTTAAGTGAATCCGATTTTTTTTCCTTGCACCTATTCATTCCGAAAAGTCCTAATCATAACCTGCAACTTTGCCGAAGACACCAAATCGACCAGAAAATCGCTTCTCAAGATACAGAATTTCATTCATTTACATACCGTAAACTGGGGTGACTTTGATAGGTTTTTCAAATGCCTGTCAAATTAATATCTAAACATTTTTGAGAATTTTGAGTATGTAAGCTTTAAGGGATAGCTTATTATCGAACATATATGCAAAAATGTGACTGTTACATTGGATGTATCAACATTAGTGGCCAAATCAAATTTCTATCAATGTCACCCCGGGCTATCTAAGTCACCCCAGTTTACGGTACCCATTTTATATGACCAGCCCTCAAAACTGTATGGAGACTTTTAAGAAAAAAAAAAAACAAATGATGCAAAATGACTTCTTTTGACACAGGGAATGCATGGACAAAGTTTCATCCAACCAAAACTAACTTTATTTTCTGGCATCATCTCACGGTCACTGGAAACGGTCGTGGATAGACCTAGACTGCCGCTCGAAGCTAGTCCGTCCCATATGTAATTTCGTCAATTTAGAGGTAATGTTGCAGTTTGGTTCGAAATCATGTAAACTATCAGAAAACCCAATAAAATTTAATACTTTGTTCTAGAAAACCGAAGAAAACTCACTTTTTTGTAAAATTCTAACACGTAGCCTTATGGGCGGGACAAATTTGACATTAGAGGTTCCCAATCGGAGTGAAAAAGTTCGATTAATACAGTCATGCCTCGGTTTTGCACGCCTCGGTTTTGCACTGCCCCGGTTTTGCACCGTTCAGCTGCCTCGGTTAAGCACGGCCCAGTGCTTAACTGAAGCACAGAGCTTACGGGTTTTTGGCTATATGGGAGACATTGGCTTTAATCTTATGAAAAATCATGCAAACATCAAAAAATTATAGTGTTTTGGAATCGGGATGATGTCAGTTATCCATTAAAATTATTATTTCATGAAAATTTTCACAAAAATACGTATTTTTCCTGTATTTTGAAAATGCATTTTTTTTTTCTCTAAGGAATCCAAAAATATATTGTTATTGCAATATGGGTATCGAATGATCAGGTTTTTTCATACATTTCGGATGTAATAACAACATTTTTAGAAAATACTCCAAATTTTCACTAAACCATGTTTTTTCGAAAAAAATACTCAAAATTTCAATTTTTACAATATGGGTATCAAACGATCGAGATTTTTTCATACATTTCGAATGTAAAAACAATATTCTTTGAAAATACTCAAAATTTTCACAAAACTACGTATTTCCGAAAAAATACTCAAAATTTCCGTTTTTACAATGTGGGTATCAAACGATCGGGATTTTTTCAAACATTTCGAATGTAATAACAACATTTTTTGAAAATACTGAAAATTTTCACAAAACTACGAATTTTTGAAAAAATACTCAAATTTCCGTTTTTACAATGTGGGTATCAAACGATCGAGATTTTTTCATACATTTCGAATGTAATAACAACATTTTTTGAAAATACTGAAAATTTTCACAAAACTACGTATTTTTGAAAAACTTCTCAAAATTTCAGTTTTTACAATATGGGTATCAAATAATCGGGATACCTCTTGTAAAAAACGGAAATTTTGAGTATTTTTTCAAAAATACGTAGTTTTGTGAAAATTTTGAGTATTTTCAAAAAAATGTTGGTATACAATCGAAATGTATGAAAAATCCCGATCGTTTGATACCCATATTGTAAAAATTGAAATTTTGAGTATTTTTTCAAAAAAACGTAGTTTTGTGAAAATTTGGAGTATTTTCTAAAAATGTTGTTATTACATCAAAAATGTATGAAAAAAACTGATCATTTGATACCCATATTGCAATAACAATATATTTTTGGTTTCTTTAGAGAAAAAAATGCATTTTCGAAATACAGGAAAAAAACGTATTTTTGTGAAAACTTTCATGAAATAATAATTTTAATGGATAAGTGACATCATCCCGATTCCAAAACACTATAATTTTTTGATGTTTGCATGATTTTTCGTACGATTAAAGCCAATGTCTCCTATATAGCCAAAATCCCATAAGCTCTGTGCCTCGGTTATGCACGCCTCGGTTTTGCATCCCCCATATGCGGTGCTAAACCGAGGCACGACTGTAGTTGTTTAATTACTTCTCCGGCATCAGGCACAATTGTTTGAACATGGTCGCACTTTTTTTAAATTCAGTCGGAAAAATATTATTTTACTTGAAAAAAGTTTCATTTTTAACCACATGATCACTCCTAGTTCTGGCTCGATGCCACCATCATGCGACCGCGTGCTCCGTTTGTTTGTCAACAAAGCTGCATGTTGGATGGTGAGACGAAGTGAGGGGGGAGAGGTTTTGACATTGTTATGCCCTCATCTGACCCACCGCTTATTGCGGCGTTCGTTGAGCCGACGCTCGTTTCCAACGACCGAGTCCAGTAAGGAACTGATCGTACAATATCATTCGTACTTATGTCCTCTCGATCTTAAGTCTTCCGACCTTTTATAATACATTCAAACAGTGAATTTTAATTTGCCGGTAATAAAACCATGAAATCCATGATCTCTCTTTGATTATCTTGAAACTTTGTTTTAAGAGGTAATTTTGGTTCCTGATCACGAATTCATGGTCCATTTTTTAAATCCCGCGTCCGAGGGACGGTACAACCCCTTTCCACTTTTAAATATTCGAAATAAAACGCGTTATTTTATTTCCCGGAATCCCGTGAAATTTTAAACTACAAATTACAATTACCGGGAATTTCAAAATCCTTGAAAAAAAATTGTTATTTTGACTTACCAACCTCTTATCTCTTTTTTCATCCATCCAGGAATTCGAAATCATCCTCACCAAGCAGCAGGGCTCGCTCGGGTTCACCCTGCGCAAGGAAGACGAATCCGTGCTCGGACACTACGTGCGTGCCCTCGTGCGCGATCCCGCCCTCAACGACGGCCGCATCCGACCCGGCGACAAAATCGTCGCCGTCAACGACATCCCCATCTCGTCGATGACCCACGAGGAGGCCGTCATCTTCCTGCGACAGTCGGCGGAGGTGGTCAAACTGCGCCTCTACCGGGACCAAGCCCAGACTCCACTTTCGGCACAGAGTCCCACCTTTGGCCGGAGGACGGTCACGACGGACGGCGAGGAATCTACGCCGTGTCACGGAACGACCAAGCCCAAACCAAATCTCCGACCGGAAGCGTTAAACCTGCTCACGGACATTGCCCACCGGAAGCAATCCGCGACGACGACGACGGCGAGTAATTCCGGCGGAGGTTCCACAAGCTCCTCGGTCAAATCCAGCAACGCGTCCCCACGCAGGTTACGGCGAGGTCTGCAAGGTCAGAACTCCAAGCGCTCGTACGACAATCATGGCTTCCAAGAAACGTGCAGCAACTACTCCGACTCGGAAACGTCCACGATCGTGAGTCATCAGCAGATGGTGGTGGCGGCGATTCCGGGATCCGGCGTTTACCACAGCGCATCGTGTCGATCGTGTCGTGGGGCGGGCACGACGGTGATGAGCCAGCAGCAGCAGGTTCAGCTGAGCAGTCTGGATGACCAATACTACTGTGATGAAGAAATTGAGAGCTTGTACGATGAGGAGGATGAGGAGGGAGGCGATGGGGCGCAGAAGAGAAGGCCCAACTTTCTGGATTTGGCCGGGGAGGGTGGGAGTACGCCGATGTCGTCGCGGAAGCCGAGATTTCAGTTTTCGGGTAAGAGAAGTGTTCTTCTAGCTCAAAAAACTTGCAAAACAATACTTTGCAGTTGATGAATGTTTTTGTTAAAAAAAGCAGTAAGAACACAATATTTTAGGGAACGTTCTTTTATTACTTAACGCAGTTGGGGGGGAGGGGTGGTTGGAGGCCGTGTTACGCTCCATACATTTTTTTTTAATTTGTATGGAAATATTTTTACGATCCCATTTTTTTCGTTACGTAATAAAAGAACGCCCCCTTACTGGATTACAACATTATTCGCAGATCTACAATCTAAATTTAATGTCGACGATTCAATCAGCACAGAATCCCAGGGTTGTCATTTTAGTCGGAAAAAAATACAAAAAATAAATCGAGTATAAGCGATTTTCTTACTAGATAAAAAAAATCAAAGTTGTAGAACATACTTAGGCTTTATCCATAAAGTTCGTCACGCTTAAATCTGACAATTTACCCCTCCCCGGGTTTTCTGAAAAAATGCACTGAACGAAAAATACAAGCAAATTTTATGACATTTGAAGATATTTTAGTTTATAAATTAAATTTTAAGAAGATGTCACGAGATTTTCGTTCAAAATTTTTGAGGAAAAAGCAAAAGATACAAAATTAATTAACTAAACCAAGTCTAGAGTTTTTTTTTAATAGGTCCTATAAACATATGAAAGACTATAGTTTTTAGGACCTTTGAAAAAAAATTACGTTAAAGCCTCCATATTGACCATTGGTTAAGTCCAATCCTTGTGAAGTTACAGCGTTTTTTTGAAGAAAACAAATGTTGAAAATACAGAGGTTTTGGCAATTTTTATACGACGGACTTGAATTTTCAATATATTATTACTAGAAAGCTCGTCTGATTTTCCAAAAGTTTGCCTTTGACCAGTTTTTACTTTTCATCGCAATGATTGGCCAATTTACGATAATTTTTACTAGAGGTGGGCAAAACCACTCTTTTATAGAAGTCGCTCAATTTCATTCGCTCATTTAAAAGAGCGGCTCTTTTAAACGGCTCTTTCGCTCTATTTCAAAATTTTGATGAACAGGCTTTTTAAGAATGGTGAGATTTTTTATGTTTTTTAATTGCTTTTTTTAATGGTCTTTGCAGTATTTATGTCAAGATTCAAGATCAAGACACGAACCTAAACGTTCTAATAAATAATTTGCACCCAAACTTAAATCTAGGCTTTTGTCAAGAAATGCAATTAAATTAACTAAATTGCGTTGTTCAATTTTGGCAGAAATAAACGCAATTATCGGGAAATATCCCCTCTTTAACCTACCGTTTTTTAATCCTAAAGTACTTGAAATACGCCGTTGGACAACTTTGAGATTATTTTTTTACAAGCATTGAAATATTAAAAATTGCATTTTCTACAATTTGTTGGAAATTCATTGCATTATACTTATATATAAACTTGAAAATAGATACAAGTTCAAAATCATTCCATCTTGGAACGGTTCTTTCATAAGACCGGAGTTTCAAAAAAGGGCTCTTTTTTGTGAGCTATGGTTCGTTCGCTCTTTATAGTGAACCGGCTCTTTGAGCGGCTCGCTCATTTTTGCCCACCTCTATTTTATACACATATTGCTTTTTTTTGAAAATAAGAAAATTTCGTGGATTTTCTAAAAAATGCGGTTACAATCAATATTAATGCAATACTATATTACTATTCTAAAAAATGTAGACTAGTGAAAGTAATAAATAAAATAATACTTATAAAAAACTGTTGAAATCATGAGAAATTCCACATAATGTGTAACGAAAATTACAAAAAAAAATAACATTTAAGTATTTTTTTCGAAATTGAGAAAATTTTGAGCAAATTCAAAAAATGCTATTTCTATCGATATCTATGAGATAGTTGTGATCATTTGGTATCTATATTGCAAAAAAAAAAAAATTACCGTACCAGTATTTAAAAAAATACATGTAATATGAGGGTTTATTTTTTTTTAAATTCGTAGTTTTGTGAAACTTCTGAGTAATTTCTAAAAATACAATTGCTAACGATATCTATGAGAAAATTGTGATCAATTGATACCCATATGAAAATTTGAGTTTATTTTTCGAAAACACGTAGTTTTGCTTTTGAAAACTTTGGGAAATGTTCGATCTTTTGATATCCATATTGCTAAAACTTAAAATTGTAGTATTTTTATCGAAAAACGAAGCTTTGTGAAAAAGTTCAGTATTTGAAAAAAAACTATTGAAATCTTGAGATTTTTTTCCATCATTTTATACCAGTATTACAAAAGAAAAATAGTACTTTTTTCGAAAATGCGTCGTTTAGTCAAAATTTTGTGTTTTTTCTAAAAAAATCTGATCATTTGCTACCCACATTGTAAAAAGTTAGAGTTGTGTTTTTCATTTGAAAATATGTTTATTTATGAAACGATTAATGTCAAAAAATGTTGTTGAAATCTTTGAGAAATACCCAATTGTTTGACACCGATATTGTAAAAACATAAAATTTTCTATTTTTTTCAAAACATGCAGTTTTGTGATAATTTTGAGAACTTTAAATAAAAATGTGTTAAATATCAATATATTTTAGCAAGTTTTTTTTTTTAATTTTTGTTGCTCTTGTTAGTGCCATAGTTATAGAAATAATTGTTCCAAAATGGATTATGTACAACACACAGCTGAAAGGAACTCCAAAACTCTGTTATGAATTGCAAAAGAACTGATTGTATCTTGATTATTCACCAATAAAACCGAATTGAATTGAATATCAATATATATATATGAGTTATTTAAGATTTTTTCTCACTCACAATACAATATGTAATATAAAATTTGAGTTTATTTTCGAAAATACGTAAATTCGTGGAAATTTTGAGTTTTCAAAATAAAACTATTGAAATCAATGAGAAATTTCACATGATAAATCGCTTCTGATTACATTACAGCTTTAATTTTTATATTCAAACACTTCACCAGTTTTTCAACAAGCCTTTTTTATGCAGTTTCCAAATAAAAAAAATGGCAGATTTGGAACTATAAATATAAAAGAAAACGCAAAAGTTTGAGCTTTTTTTTATTTAAAATCATTGTCAAAATTTTTAAAATAACGATGAACAAGTTTCATCTAATGTGAGGAAAATACGACAAAATATGTTAATATTTTAATAATAAATCTTGTGTTTTATTAAATTGGTTTTAAATACAATACATGTTGAAACAGATATACTAAGCATTTGCAATGTATCATAATTTTCTATTACTATCAATAAGTGTAAAAAACTGCTTTTATTGAAGTTTTTCCTTAATTTTACAAATTTCGCATTTGCTGAAGTTTAGGAAAACAAAAAAAAATGTTTACAATTATTTTAACTGATTCTACTTTTGATGAATTTTACGTTATGGATTTTCTTCGCTTTGGAGATATTTTAGCTAATTAATTTTCTAAAATAAAATTTAAGTAGCATTTAGCATAAATTAAACTGACGGAAATTTTTCAATTTCGAGGATGCGTAGTTTTGTGAAATTTGAGTATTTCTCGTTTTCGTTTAAATAAAATATTACTACTTAAAATTATAAGAATTGTATAAAAAGTTTTCTGATATTTTTTAAAATTTGATTGCATGCAATCTTTTAAAACACCCAGCCCGTTGCATTTGTAAAATACATGAAAATATACGTATTTTTGTGAAAATATTCAAGTAATTTAAATTTTAATAGATTGCAGATCCCGATTCCAAAACATTATAATTGTTTTATGTTTGCGATTTTAGTTGTAACCTTAAGCTAAAACAAATCCGGATTTCTTTTTTTTAAACTGTTCAATTAATCAAATTTTCAGTTTTTGATTTTTGGGTGTTTTTGTATAACACTAAATCATGGCGGGCCAAAAAAATTAAAATTTAGTTCATTGGACCCTAAAAAAAACAACAATTCTAAGTTAAAAACATTGAAATATTTTAAAATTTTGCGATTAGGATCTTGTTAGAGTTGTAATTCAGTCATTAAGGCTCTTATTTTCAATTTACACAGCTTTTACGTCATACCACACGAATTATTATTCTAAAACTGTCCTCTCTCTTTCTCCCCCCTTCAAAACAGTGGCCAACACGAACGCGTACGAGCTCAACAACCTGGACAACGATGCGCTGGACGCGCCGACGATGTACGCCCTCAAGGGCAGCACCGATCCGACTGTGGCCGCTTCCGGTTCCGGCAGCAGCGACCGGGACCAGTTTATGAGCCTGCCGTGCGAAACGTTCCTGGTGGCGTGCAAAACCGAACAGGACCTGAACGCGGACTCGACCGACGCGATCTACGTGAAGCACTTTGCCCACAAATCGCCACTTTATTCGTCGGTGAATGTTCCGTTGAAGGAGAACGTGAGCGAGGTGGTGGACGCGGTGGAGAAGGGAGGTGAGTGGGATGATTTTAAGGTGACAGTTTGACTTGATTTGTCGAGTTGTAGACTTGGAGAGTTGTGGACTTGAAGACTTGTAAACTTGAAGACTTGTAGACTTGGAGACTCGGAGACTTGTAGATTTGAAGACTTGAAGACTTTTAGACTTGAAAACTTGAAAACTTGAAGACTTGTAGACTTGAAGACTTGAAGACTTGTAGACTTGAAGACCTGAAGACTTGAAGACTTGAAGACTTGAAGACTTGAAGACTTGAAGACTTGTAGACTTGAAGACCTGAAGACTTGAAGACTTGAAGACTTGTAGACTTGAAGACCTGAAGACTTGAAGACTTGAAGACTTGAAGACTTGAAGACTTGAAGACTTGAAGACTTGAAGACTTGAAGACTTGTAGACTTGAAGACTTGAAGACTTGTAGACTTGAAGACCTGAAGACCTGAAGACTTGAAGACTTGAAGACTTGAAGACTTGAAGACTTGAAGACTTGTAGACTTGAAGACCTGAAGACTTGAAGACTTGAAGACTTGTAGACTTGAAGACCTGAAGACTTGAAGACTTGAAGACTTGAAGACTTGAAGACTTGAAGACTTGAAGACTTGAAGACTTGAAGACTTGAAGACTTGAAGACTTGAAGACTTGAAGACTTGAAGACTTGAAGACTTGTAAACTTGGAAACTTGAAGACTTGAAGACTTGAAGACTTGAAGATTTGGAGACTTGAAGACTTGAAGACTTGAAGACTTGAAGACTTGAAGACTTGAAGACTTGAAGACTTGTAGACTTGAAGACTTGAAGACTTGAAGACTTGAAGACTTGAAGACTTGAAGACTTGAAGACTTGAAGACTTGTAAACTTGGAAACTTGAAGACTTGAAGACTTGAAGACTTGAAGACTTGAAGACTTGAAGACTTGAAGACTTGAAGACTTGAAGACTTGAAGACTTGTAAACTTGGAAACTTGAAGACTTGAAGACTTGAAGACTTGAAGACTTGAAGACTTGAAGACTTGAAGACTTGAAGACTTGTAAACTTGGAAACTTGAAGACTTGAAGACTTGAAGACTTGAAGATTTGGAGACTTGAAGACTTGAAGACTTGAAGACTTGAAGACTTGGAGACTTGAAGACTTGAAGACTTGAAGACTTGGAGACTTGAAGACCTGAAGACTTGAAGACTTGAAGACTTGAAGACTTGAATACTTGAAGACTTGAAGACTTGAAGACTTGAAGACTTGAAGACTTGAAGACTTGAAGACTTGAAGACTTGAAGACTTGAAGACTTGAAGACTTGAAGACTTGAAGACTTGAAGACTTGAAGACTTGTAAACTTGGAAACTTGAAGACTTGAAGACTTGAAGACTTGAAGACTTGAAGACTTGAAGACTTGAAGACTTGAAGACTTGGAGACTTGAAGACTTGAAGACTTGAAAACTTGAAGACTTGAAGACTTGAAGACTTGAAGACTTGAAGACTTGGAGACTTGGAGACTTGAAGACTTGAAGACTTGAAGACTTGAAGACTTGGAGACTTGGAGACTTGAAGACTTGTACACTACTCTTCTTTACTCAAGATTGACAAACTGGCAACACTGATTGACAGTAATTAGTTAATATTTCCCCCTGCCATTATCACAACCTCAAAAAACAACTCTTGGAAGTGCTCAATTTTTGCTTGTCACTTTGATTTAAGAAAGAGAGCACCACGAAATTGTGTGCGATCATGTAATTATCGTCCGATTCAATCGGTCTCCTCAACGAGCAAGAGAAAGAAAAAGGAAAGCTCAGCAAAAGAAGAAGGACAACTTTTCGGCCAAAGTTTCCCATCGAACAGAGAGGAGAAGACGCCCAACCCGGAAATTGGCGAATATTCTGCTTGGCTGGCCTCTATCTCAATTTCACTTTGTTGTAGCTGGGACCATTTCCCAGGGAACTATACATGCTAAGGTTGAACAATTTGAGGATGGAACAAGAGCGGTTGGAGGGAATCACCCGGAAGTGTGAAAACTTTGCACAATTTCTCGCAAGATAAGAGTCGACATCATTTAAATAAATTTACAATTCCCACGGTAGCAGTTTTCTTGTCGGATTTTAAGGAGGAAGGAAAATTCAAGGTGGTGGGGGCCAGATCAGAATAAAACTTTTTATCGTGTCTTTTGAGGGGAAAGCGACTCGGATAGTTTCCACACAAAAAGGAGAGAAGAAGGATGAATCGATTCTTTGGGGAAAAGTTTCACTCTTTTCTGAGAATGCACAAAAAAAGGATTCCCAAAACTTTTTGATTCAAAGCCTGACTGAATCTGGAAACACTGGCAAATGATTCAAAGAAAGTGGAACTTACAGCGCCAGGAGGAGCGACCCATTGCCGGTGACCGGAAACCATGAAATACTTTTTAACGAGTTTATTTGAAAAGGTTGATTCGACCGAACCGAACAGAAACTGTGTGCCTGTGGGCGACGAAGGAGAAAAATTGGAAACTTTTGGGGACTGGGAAATTGCTGGGCTCCATCGGCCATGAAGCTACAGTCGACTCCTACCATGGGTAAAATGGGAGAAATACAATCGAGAGTCTGGCATTGACACTGATTGCTTTAATTGGTTCGGCAAAGAATGGATTGGTTTATCCGTTTGGCAACCGATTTGGGGAAGCAAACTTGAACTTTGCGGAGGGATTTGCTTTCTACTTGTGTCATTTTTGCATGACTTAATTCTATTTGCAAAAACTCGAGGTTGTCAACTCTTTATTCAATTGAATCTTTTGAATTTTTTGACAAATGTATGTAATAAGGCGATAAGGGAAAGAAGAAAACTGTGATTTTTCAGTCAAAACAGCAATTCTGTGGAAAAGTTTGAATTTATCTTTTAAAACAACTTTTACTTAACGTCATCCTCTTAAATCTTGAAAACCATCATCACAACCTAGCAGGGCAGTATGAACCCTATGAACCACATCAGCATTCGTGATTAAAAGCTCCATAATTCCGACAGATGGCGCAAAGCATCGAAGAATGGCGACTCAAATTTTCTCTGTTCGGTTATAAAGAAAAGCAAACTTAAAATTGAATTTACAGCTCTTAGAACAACTTTTGAGAAAAAATTCAAATAGTACGAGTGTAAACTTTTTGCCCTCAATAAATTAACGCAATAAAAAAGATTTTGAAAAAAAATAATTATGAGAAAAAATATTGTTTAAAATGATAGAGAATTTGCAGCAAAGCTAAAAGACGCGTGTCGCCACCTATGAACAAATAGCGTAAACCTATGATTTTTAGAAAAAATGTGTTTTTTCCTTCCTAATCAACATTTTTATAAAACTTATGCCGGATTCGGATGAGAAAAATTATTTCCAACAATTTGGTGTATAACTTTCCAATATTTGTTTGATTTTTCTATGAGAAAACTGTAGATTTAGAAAAAGATAGTAATTTGGACTATTTGGCAAGAAAGTCTGTCAAAAATCAATACAAATTGTTGAATATACGTTAACACATCTGTTATCAACTATATAACGGTTTATTTCATTGATATATACGGGGAAACTCATTTTTTCGTGTTCCAAAACATGTTTTTTAAAGAAAAAGGTCACAAATTGTTGCGCGCCCAAAAGTTGATGTTCATTATTTTAAAGCAAAAAATTTTTCTCGTCTTTTGCAACTAGTTTCATGAAGATTGATGCAGGGAATCATGAGAAATAAGCGATTTTGTTCTTTAATCGACAGAAAGGCATACGACTTTAGGCAAGTAACCTCATTTTGGCGCCACCTACATTTGAAACGCAGTCGCACTGCAAAACCTCAATAGAGCATCAAAAGTTAACAAAGTATCTGCTCGAATTTTTGCTCAAAAGTTGTTTTGAACGCTGGAATTTAACAAAACAGAATTCGCATACATAACCTCAAAGGGCAAAAATTCCAATCGACATCCTTCGCTCTGTTCTGCTACTCAACACTAGGTGTCCCATATCGTTTAGCTTATGAATGCCAATATGAACCACAACATTGGAGTCAAATGCACCGCTTAAATTCGGTTTTTACTAGTAACCACTAGATGCAACTGTTGTTCCTACACAGAATCGTCACAGCGGTTTGTTTTGGCTCAGCCCCATTAATTACCAAAAAAAATATTTTTTAAAAACTATTTATTTAATTTTTGTTCTCATATTTCTACAATGGACAAACCGTAAGAATCAACACTAACAGCATAAAAAAGATGCAAGTGATTATGCCACACATGACCAATGTGACAAAGATCTTTGCAAAAAGCTCTTGAAATGAAATCTTTTTTAAGGCAATGCAAATTTGATTTGATTTTTGTCGGAAATTCTCCCAAAAAAAGGAACCACAATTTATATTTTTAAATAAATAAAAAAACACATTTCAAACATGTATAATTGACTGAAAACTATATTAAAAACATTGTATAAGGCTAGTACAGAGTTCGGAAGAAACGTAAAACTCCAAATAAAAAACGCTCTGGAAACGGTCTAGGTACGGCGCTTGTTTGAAATATGTTTTGATGAAAATTCAAATAATTGGATTTGCTTTTTTGAATGCGACTGAAATTAACAATTGTTGAAATAACATTGTTTTTGATATAATAATATTGAAAATTCTAAATTGGGTCCTAAAGCCCTATGTAAATTTTTATGTAAAACGGTAAAAATCACGATTAAAAGCCTTTTCTGATCACTTTTTTTTCATTTTAATGCAAAAAAATCAAATGGACAAGACAACATTTTTTCGATGGATCAACGCTTGGAACGAGCTGGACCTATTCTGTCAAGAAGGGTCATGAAGTTATTTTTTTATTGATTTTAAAATCCATTTTAAATGCTTTGCGGTCGAACAAGAGGTCATTGTACTCAGAAAAATAAGTTTTATCGTTGGGAACAATAATATCCCAAATTTAAGCTTAAATTTAGGACCCTATTGCCTTCAAAATCTAAAAACGCAGAACCTTAAAATGCCAAAAATTAAAAAAAAAATGTTTTTTGTTCAAAATTAAAGAAAATTGGAAAAAGCCAATAACAATAATTTAGATTTCTGAAAAAAAAATAAAATTCAAAATTTGATAAGTTATTAGAAATACAATAATACAAACATTCAAAAAATTAAAACTAAAAAATTCTAAGGTTTAAAAAAATAAGAAAAAAATGATCAGGAATTTAAAAATTCAAAATCACAAATACAGTTCTGACTCGATTATCCGAAACCTCGATTATCCAAAGTTTTGATTATCCGAAGTACGATTATCCGAAGGTTAGTATGGGACTTCGAATAATCAAATCACGAACAAAAAAACTCTCACTTGTTTTACTTTAAATATCAAATTTGAGTTCTGCAACCTTATTTTTGTCAACTTTGAATTGTTGAATGGCTTGTATTTTTTCAATACTTCATCACCGCCATTTTGTCCGCCATCTTGGATTTAAAAACTTTAAATCATTTTAGAGTAGTTAAGGGTCACTTAAGCTCAACAATAAAAAAAAAGAAAACGAAAAAAAAGTCTTTGATTCAATTATCCGAAGTAAAATTAATCAAGTCGGATAATCAAGTTAAAAAGTTTACTAAAATTTTAAAAAAAATAATTTCTAAAATTCAAGAATTTCAAAACAATTTAAATAATTACAATTTTAATATTTGGAAATTGAAATGCAAAAATTTTAAACTAAAAAAATAAAAAATAAATGGAAACTTCGACATTCAAAAATAAAAAAATGCAAAATTTTTAGATCGAAAATCCGCCAATTCAAATATGTAAAAATTAAAAACAAAAAAAAATTCCTTAATTCTGACTTTCTGAAATTTTGGAATTAAAAGAATTAAAAATAAAGGGTTGAATTATATGAAGACCTCACCCCAATTTAATTCCGGATAATCGGAAAAAGATTTATTTTTATTTCTCTCAAAATTTGGATCTCTATCCTAAAATAAGACTATAAAAATGTCCCAAAATTATCTGATTTTCTGTTATCTTTAAAAAAATGAAATTTAAAAATAATAAACTTAAGAACTTTATTTAATAATAAGGAAGTTTGAGAAATTTGAAAATTTATAAATTATGAACAAGTTTTTTTACGTTTCTAAAATTTGATGTTTCGATTTACTGAATTCACTTAGATGTAAGGGCATTTCTCCCATGAATGAGCAAATTTGTTTGATTTTTTTTATTTAGATAAAATTTGGTGTGACTTTGTATCACCAAAGAAGACATTTGGCATCAATACTTCGTCCATACAAGTCTCCATATAACTTGGGCAGCTTTTAGAAGACAAAAATGATTTTTTTTTAGGTGTAGCAAAAGTTGGTCAAAATTCATTTTTCGAAAAAAAACTTTTCTCTGGAAACCACAAAAATAATATGTTTTGTTATTTTTATTTAGATCTAAAATTTAAATTCTTCACGCAAAAATACAAAAAAATTGATATTGTGCACCGTTTTTAGTTTTTTTTTACCTGTATATGTTAAGACCATGTTAAAAAAATCACGGAAATCAGAAAATTTGCTTCAAAATTAGTTTTTTTCTACATCCCCTAAACAATGTGAAATTCAAGTAACGATAACTAAGCAACTATGCAACAGATTTTCAATGCCGAAAAATATTACCATCGAGAATAAAATTATTTTCTATTTCCGACCACATCAAATGTTATAGTTGATTTCACAATTCTGATTTTTTTTCGAGAGATCGAACCGTTTTACGATGCTTTAATTGTTAACATTGAAATTGGATGTTAATTGTTGAAATATCGTTATCACACACCCAACCGGCGGTCGCATGATTCTGATGCATGGCGGCATGAAAATATATAAGAATCTGCATGAAATCTGTCCTCATGCATTTTTTTGCGATATAGGGGTATGACATTTTTGCCCGTTGCCGACAATTATCGACATTACCGACGGCTATTTGGTTGTATTGAACAAAAAAATCTTACCAGAACGAGGATTGAACCATCAACTTCTTGGTTGTTGATCCGACACGCTACCACCGCGCCATGGACGCTTGATGAATTGAGAGGGACAGAGCACCAACACATTCTTCTCTCTGAAGTTTTGCTCGGGGACGCGCTAGCATTATATGTGTTGGTGAGAACTGCAGATCGCTGACATGTTTACACGCGGGCAAAAATGAGCTATGAGCTTGCTGCAAAAACTGTTATAAAATGTAACATTTTCTGCAGCAAATCCACTGTTGCAGATTCCGATATATATTGTTCCTTAGGGTGCAGTTTTAGAAAATCAAGATCTTTTTGAAAAATAGACAACATTCCCGTTTGAATTTATCCAACTTATGTCATAAGCTAAAAATGAGTATTTTCAAAAAAGCTTATTCTAAGCAAATTTTTTTTTTGGGAAAAGCCGAATAAAAAATGGGTATCCTTTTTAAGGTTATTTTTTAATGTCCTGAGCAATACCTATAACTTTGCCGAAGACACCATATCGATCCGTTCAAAAATAATAAAAAATCTTAAATGTATTTTCTCTCTATCCTCCCTCCCCCAGGCAAAAAGAGCCTCATGAAGTGGAAGGGCGCCACCCTGACGTCGGACGAGGACGACGAAAGCACGGCCAGCCCCGCCCAGCACCAATCCATGGACGGGTCGTCCCCCTCGCTAACGGGGTCGTCCTTCCCCACCAGCTCGACGCCGGACGCCGAATCGAGCCTGGCGGCAACGTTCGGAACGACCACCGGCAGCACCACCACGCCGACCACCGAGCGGGAACTGGACACGGCCAACGACGACGGCGGCGGCCTGGACGGTGACGGGAATAAGGTTGGAATCACTTATAAACTCTTTGAAAAAAATGTGAACAATTTTGTGATTGACAGATTTTCACCGTCGAGCTGAACAAGGGCTGGAACAGCCGGCTCGGGTTCAGCCTGAAGCAGGATCCGGACAGCAGGCGGCCGGCGATCAGTGCGATCTACAGCGAGAGTGTCGCCGCCAAGGACGGACGGCTGCGGGTCGGCGATCAGCTGCTGACGGTGAGTTTTGACCAGTCTTCCCGAAACGCGCGCACGCCGTACACGCCGTACAAGTTTTCAGTGCAGATGAACCTCAAACACACCAGGCTACCATGTTCGAGTTCTCCCCGCACGGCGCACTCAAGTTTACACGCGGTGTAAACACGGGGTGCACACCTCGGGTACAACGCCGTGCGAGCGAAGAGCGTATAAAGAGACGAAAAAATGACTGCTTCTCACTCTCTCTATGGTAAACACTGTAGCGTGACTGCAGCGGAGAATGAAACACCACTTTACAGCAGAGGGAGCGTGAGGGAAATATTTTTGTCTCTTTTTTGCGTCGTCGGCCTGCACGGGGTTTGTACCCGAGGTGCAAGGTTCGGTTTAAACTTGAGGTTCGTGTACGGGTACAGCCTGTACACGGCAGAGTTTAGGTTTGCTTGTACGCGTGCACACGCGGTGCTGGTGTTTGATCGAGTACAGAAAACAGAGAACGCGGTTGAACGCGGTGCACGGGGATCACTGGTTTTGACGTTTATCTAGCATGCCATGCAAAATTACCTCTACCCTTGTATCTATGACAACAACATGACAACAAATAACAAACAATCCGCAGGTCAACGACGAATCGGTGGAATCGATGTCCACCGGCCAGGTGATCGACCTGCTCCGCATCATTCGGGGCTCAATCTGTCTGCGGTTGGTTCGCATCGCCGTCCATCCGACCATCGACGCGGACATCATCCTCGAGGAGCAGCAGCCCAACCATTCCGAACAGCCAGAGTGTGGCGAAAACGTCGACCAAATCGAAGGGGAAACGGTCCAAGAGTAAGAAGAAGACTTTTGTAGAATTCCAGGTTGAACGCTCTCGTGAAAAAATAAGGTAAGCGAAAATTTGTCCCGAATTGTAGTGAAATCGTTTGGTTAACAAAACTGTGAGCAAGTCGAAATTAGTCAAAATAATATATTGAAAATAAAATATCTTTGAAAGTTTAAATCGAGCACTGTCGAAGGCGACTTCTTCCCTAAAACAATTAAACTTAAAAAAAAAATATCGAGAGCGACTAACAAAACAGGAGTACTTATACGAAAAGATAATTCATAATTCCACGACATTTAACGTAATGATCGAAATGCATTTGTTGTTTGATTAAGAAAGTAAACCTAGCTAAATAAATAAATTGAAGAGAAAAGCAAGAAATGAAAATAGTGTAGCGAAATTCGAAGTGATTTTAATCGAGTAAATAAATACCAAAAACAAAAATAAAGTTTATAAAACAAAAAAGCGAGCAAAGCGAAAACGAAAAGTTGTAAAATGAGTAAAAACAAACAAAAACCGATAAAATTTTATCACACGAAAAGTTAGCACGTTTCAATTGTAAGAAGAAAAAAATATTACCAAAACAATTAGCGAATATGGAAGGATTAAATCTGTCTGCCAGCCAGCGAAGAGTCTAATAAACAAATTAAACATTTATGAATAAAAAAAAGTCAAGTATTTATAGAAAAAAAGTGTAAAATAACGTGTTTTTTTAATGGGATTTGACGAATATCACAGCCAGCCGTTTACAGCCGAATGATTGTGGTAAGTACAAAGTAGTTCGGGAAGTATTTGTAACGTTTCTCAATTGTTATCAATTCTTCAGTTTTTTTGAAAATTATGAAATTTCAAATCTTCATTTAAAAATCGGGTTTGAACATATTTTGATAGTTTTTCCTTCCTAAATTGAATTGGTCATCATTTTGCTGTTTAAAAAAATCTGAATAAGTACAAGCTAAAATTAAAGCATAGAAAATTCCTCCAAATTCTGCCTATCTTAAGGTGAACCGGAACGCCAGTTCTGCCCATAATTGAAAATTCGGCTATTATGCCAAATCAAGTATTCCGAGAAAAACGCGTTTTAGTGTTTGTCACAAAATCTCCGTCAAGGCAATTTCCCATAAGAGTGGCATATTAGCCGTTTGGTTTTTGGCATCGGCAGCCAAGTCTAAACACTATTTCAGTGAAATTCAAGTTCCAGGAGATGCGTTGGAACATCCTCTACCGCCTGGTGCTAATATCTCGTTTTTGCCAAAAGTGGATATTAGCCGTTTTTTCAATGGTGGGCAGAGTTCTTGTACAACTTCCGTTCAACTGAAATCAATTTCAGTTCTCGACAGGTTGCTTGCAATCTTTTTATTTATCATCTACAGCAAACAAAACTTGTTAAAGCTACAGCGTTTTCCTTAAAGGTGCTTCCAATAACTCGAGTCGAGATTGCAATATGGCGCTGCCTTCCCGTTTCACCTTACAAATTTCAATATTTTTCTTTTTGCATGAACTTTGATGATTTTTCCTAAAGCTTATGTTTTGAAGTTATGTTGAATCACCAAATCTTCTAAATACAGTTTTGATGTTAAATCGAATTTACAATTGAGTGCTGAAAAGCTCATATTTTCATTTACTAAGTTTACTCATTTTCTATTTAAAACATGTAAACACAACTATCAACTTAAAAATTTAGTTAGTAATTTTCTGCAATTTTGCATACTTTTCCAAGATTTTTAATTTTATGCATTTGATTTAGATTTCTGATTCTTCGGCAGAGCTGTAAGAAAAAAAATCCTGATTTTTAATAAACTTTTTATTACAAAAAAAAATCAAAATACAGTCAGCAGACCAAAACCCGAAGTCAAGCATTATGACTTTAGGTCCTAAAAATAGTAGGGTCAACAGAAAAGATGCATTTGGCATGCTATTGACAAATTATCTCAAAAGTATTCCGAATTTGTGGGTGTTCCGAATATGTGGGATGACTGTACGCATTTTTAGGTGATTTATTTTACTTATTTTTTTTTGAATTTTTTTGGAATGGGCTAAAATCACTTATTAAGATGAGACTAACCTTGCCACATTCGGTGATTATTTTCAGTGTTTGATTTTTTATTGAAGGTTGAAGATACCGTAAATCAAAATCCCTTTCGATCAATAGCTGTACACTTCTTGGAGAGCATTTGGTGATAATATGAACAAAAAAATAAAAAAATATAAATATTAAAATAACAAGCCATAAACACAAAGATTTGACGTTTTGCTATACTTAACAAACACTACAAGATGCTTTAACCCGATTTTGGAAACTCGCTTCCGTTTCCCGGATATCGCAATACACACTTGTGACATAGACCAATTTATCATCAAAATGATCGTGCACACTTGTGACACGTCATACATGTTGTTGGAAAATGTGGAAAATTTTTCTTGTTTTTCACAAATTTATGTTGATACACATTTTCTGAAGGCAATGCAATCTTTTGTTTTTGAAAATATACTGATTAAGTCGGTTAAACTATTGATTTAAGCCTATTTTAGTTTGTATGGGAATTCTGTGCACACTTGTGACACGTAGTACAATTTTACTTTCGAAACACACTTGTGACACGTGCTTTTCAGATTTTTGATTACATAATTTACTGTATCTTTTAACTGGTGCAACCAAATTAGTTGAAACTTGGAGCGTTTGTTAAGCGATAGTATACGAACCGATTGCATAAAAAAGTTTTGCTATACCAATCATAGTTTTGAAAATATTTATCATCAAAGTTTAAAAATCGATTTTCTCGAAAAGTACTAAATGGTCGTTGTCACAAGATAGCACACAGCTGACGACATAATTTTTAGTCTTCAAGCGGAATCGTCGTCGACTTTCTTCGCCTTATTATCACTGAACCACGGCGCGATATTGTTCTCACATTTTTTGAGCTTCAACGACCGATTGTTATTCACGCACTTATAAAAATACTTGTTCTGTTTCGCGGCTTTGTGAAAAATACACGTGTGTTGGCTGATACAATGACTTTTTCGGTCATCGTATGCTCGCAAGGTAAATGAAATAGAAAAAGAGAAAAAATGGGATAAGTACAATCTAAAATAAAATTGAACACAGAAAGAAAGAATACAGAAACCTTATTTTGCAACTAGACAGAACTACCAACTTGTAACGAGAAGTTTACAAGAAAACAACTGAAGTTGTGAAATATGGGACAAGACAAACAAACTTGAATAGTTAATATATATAATAAAACAGATGGAACGTACCTTTAATCATATTAATAACAGTTATGCCCAAATTTCTTACCATTTTTTTTCAGCAGTTACATTTCTACAATAATGTATTGCGATTCCAAGTTTGAAGAATAGAGTAGTTAAAGTTTGTGAGGTAAGGGACAAGTTATAGCAATAGCAAAATAAATAGATGGATAGATTTTACTAAATTTTATCTTAAAATAATAGGAAAAATCTAGCTTGTTTTGAAAATAGCCAATGCACCAATTGCAAACATACAGCATTTCACGTTCACACCGTATGGAGTAAGTGTGATAAACTATATGTCCACATTCGGAGCATCACCTTTTTCAAAATACAGGAAATGATAGAAGGAAGACCCCATTATGTAGAACGGAAGGCCTCTGCAACACTTAGAACAGTCTGAGTTACTCAGATCAGACATCCTCTGAAATAAGAGAGAAAGACAAATATTAAAATTGTGGTATTATCACTAAATCCTATCATCCTTTCACCCCCCAAGACATGGTCTATCCTTCGTGCCTTCGTGTCTTGGGTGATGGCGAATTCTACCTAGAATTCACAACAGGACCCCCCTCGGCTCCAGTTTACAACATGACAGCGACGAGAACACAGCCGAATGGGAGTTGACAGTATCAAATGCATGCTATACCCTTTGCTTTGCTGGATACTTACTAATAGCAAAGGGCCAGAGTCCTGCGACTCTCAGCAATCGTGAATACTGCCCATTTGCCACAACAAGCCATAAACACAAAAACTTCAGATAAAATTTGTACCAGCCTAAATCATAGACAAAAACGATAATTTGGTTTGTTATTTTAGAAAAATTGATTACTGGAAAATGATTGTAAAAAACATTATGCAAGGCACAAAATACCAAGGGGTGATACAAAATGTCCAGTGCGCAAATTTATAATAAGTTCAAACTTGTTTTGTTTTAACTTATTTTTATCCGCTATATTTACGACTAATCTTTCTCAATTTATTAAGATTTTAATAATTTAAACCCCAAAATGATATCAGTAAAAGAAGTGACATAAAATTAGTTTGTTTGGATCGTTTTCAGGAAAAGGGAAATTTTAGGTTTAGGCAAAATAACAGTAAAAACATTTATTTTAACTATCAGTGTTCATGAATCCGGCAAATTATTTGAACTAAATCAAAAACTTAATTTTTTTTCCTTGCGTTTACACAATATGTTTATCGCAATCTAATTATTTTTTAATAGAGATGTAAAAATAAAATGCTCCAGCTGCACGTTTTCTTTCATTGATGTTTTGAATGACGTAACATGCTCAAACACATTTCTAGAGTTTTATTTTTTTTTTTAAATCCTATGAACAAAATTGGAATTTTTTGCCTTTTGAGCGTTTTTGTATACCCCTGACTAAAGGCGGTTTTAAAAGCACCCAAAAAGATAAAATTTAATATTTTGTTTATGACCCTTAAAAAAACTCTAGATTTAATTAATCATGACATCTTACAATCTAAGCTAGTTTCGCAGGAAATTGCAGTGGATTATCTGCATTTAAAATACATTGTACTGAACAATATCATCAAAAAATACTATTTTTTGTGACAGCTGCTACAAACACTTGTTATCTTATGGTTTGTTCAACTGTTTGAACTCCAAAATGAAAAAAAAAATCGAATTTGAATGCAACGATTGTTTCTAATTTCTCGGATTACTAGGCTTCTACGAAATCGTGAGAACTCACTAGCCCTAGTCTTTTGAATGGTATTTTGAGGCATTTTTGAAGAGGCGCCAAAGACATTGGAAAAAGGTGATATTCTTGTTAAAAGAACTATTAGCTTAAACTTAGTATTCTATTGCTTGAATTTTCAAAAATTGATTACTTCAAATCTAAATGCTGCTTTTTTGGCTTTTTTTAATGCCAAAATATGCTGGAGTTGAAGAACAGATGCACAGGTAGTCCTGAACTTTGCATTTCCATGTTGTCGGAGAAATGATTCGAAAAAAATATCTATCTTCAATCAACAAACAGTTTCCAAATGGTCATCCTAAACAATAAGGGGTGAGTTTTTTTGCAACTCACATGTTACACGATACAGAAGACCGGCCATTGGCTACGGCTCCCGCCTCATAAGCGGAAGGTTCCGGGTTCGATTCCCGACCGGTCTCCTTGAAATTATTCGACTATAATTGAACTTTGAATATGAACAAAAAACGCATGGAATCAGGTGGGATAAGAACTCACACCTTTGGATTGGAAGTCGGATGCTCTAGCCATTCGGCCACCGAGGGGTTGACACCCCTTGAGTGAATTAATCCGTAGTGGTGAAATAATGTCACAAGGTCATTTACTAAATAATACAACAATCCCTCTCCCAACGATTCCCCTACACACACCACACACCATATTCTATAAATAACTCGAAGTGGTTGGTACGGTATGTCCCCACTTCTTCTTCTTCTTCCCCTGATGATTCCATGAAATGTGGGTTCCGTTCATAGAATCTGTCTCTTGCGGTTAATGCAACGCAATAGGCCGGGCCGCTTTAGTGAGTGTAATACATTTCGGGGGTTCTCGAAAGTACTACAATCATTAATAATGACAAGAAAGAACTTGAGGCGTAATCTAACCATAAGTTCTTCCCGGATGCTTTCTTCGGACTGGCTGCGCTTGTGTTCGATTAGATTAGATTAGATTAGAACTCACATGTTACACGATACAGGGCTGACAATTTATCTCCAAGGTTAAACAAAAACTAGAGAGGATGCATGCAATTGTAAGGATAAAACTACTAAACCGCTGTGAGGAAATAGGGGTTAGCATGAGCTAAAAATTATGACCCACAATGTAATTTGTAAGTTGTTTGCAGCCAGCACACACACACTAGTAACGATCTCATTCGTATTCATTTATTCCTATCTGTTTGTGGTTGGATAGTTTGTCTTTTCAGTTTGATAGAGGGAAAGGATGAGCTTTTTTGAACGAGGAAGAGTCTCATTTTGTACTAGCAATAGTTGAACTTTTGTTAAATTATTAGAGGATTTGAGTGGTTAATATTTCATGGACTCCGTTTTCCGTGAAATTTCCCAAATAAAACATACTGATGACCGCACAAATTTGAGCTCATAAGTTATTAAAAACCGTTGCAACAGTTGGAAACACCCGGCATAATTTAGCTCCTCCACACAAAACTCTCATAAAATAAATCAGCAAAGCTTAACGCGCGTGGCCCTTCACTGCAGACCTCAACAGAAAAGCCAAAAATATGAACTGCCATAACTTGCTCCGCCACCACCAACGAAGCTTACAACCACACATCAGAATGAAAGCGGAAGACCCGGTCCTGTCCCGTCGTCGTCGCCGGAAGCTCATCTAAATTCGCTTGTTGTTCACCCTCATTTACATCGTCGTGCCCAGCAGAACACAACAACAACAGCGCACAACTCAAAATGCTTTAAATTTTTAACAAACTTGTACAGCAGGGGGGGGAGACATTTTCGAACCCCGCCACAATCGTGTCAGCAAAAGAGTGCTCACTTCCTGCTGGTGATGCCAAGAGGACGAAACTTTCGGTCCTTGGACGGTGATCAGGGGTCCACTTTCAGGGTGCAAACTCAATTAGCATATAAATATAACGGCATGCTGGCAACACTGGCATTGGAAAGTTTGCCCTTACGATGGGTGGTGGTGCGTTTTTCCTTCTTCAAGAGGTAGGCATCAGGGAAAACGTGGAAAAGTGAGCGGAAACCTGAATGCATTGATTTTTTACACTTACTTGGGTCATTCTACTTAAGTTTGGAGTATCAGGATTTTTACATAGGCTGTGATTTTTATAATTTTAAACTTTTTTTTTGCACTGTCAGTTGACGTCCTAGATCGTTTGAGGTCCAAATCGACCGTTTGTCATAAAACGTAAATCTTTCCCTACTCTCCTAAGCAGCGGTTCTCAAACTGTTCTATTACTGGGGTGACTAGTGCGTCCATCCTAGGAATTCCCGGGACGAAATTCCCGGGAATTCAAGAATCCCGGATTTTTTTTATAATTTGTTCCGTGAATTCCCGAAATAGAAAATTAAAGTAATTTTTTTTGTCAGGAAATTCAGATTTGGTTGTGAAAATAGATAACAAGTTGAATACTTAGTAAATTGTAAGAATTTTAAAGCATTTACATTTATATTCGACACATATCAGCATTAATTTGGCTTATTCGGGATTTTTTCAAATTTTAGTTTACAGATCCGCAAAATTCTTAGCGCTAAAAATATTTTCATTTAATTTCATATTTTTATAAAAGACTTGGTGTTATATTTCTGTTTATTTATGATGATAAATTAAAAAAAAAATCATATAAAAAAAAACTTTTTTTTCGTAAAATCGCGGTAACTCGTGATGTTTACAAGCAAACCCCTTATGTCTATATATCAAAATTTTTGTAATTGTCTGCTCTACAACTTTGTAGAACATTGTAACACTCTAAAAAATAACCCTGCAAAGTTAGAAAAAACACGAAATTTTAAAATGAAAATTTTTGTTCTAAATGAAAAAATGACCCTTCTGGGTCAATGTAGATTCGAAAAGTACATTAAATTTCCCATAAAATGACATGTTCCAAAAATTTTTACAGTCGAGTAACGGAAAATGGGAGAATTTTTAAAACTTTTTTAGTGTTTTTTTTTCGATGAAAAATACGTTTTTTTTCGGAATTCTGAGTACGCCATCAAATCGGGCGTCTAATTTTACATAAAAGTCCCTTTGACACCAAATTTCTATCTCATCACCGTTTCAGGCTGCAAATTATTGAAAAACACCTCTTTTTTCGCATGTTCAAAAATGGAAGGGGTCGTATCGCCCCTCCGTCACGAGATATCAAAAAACGGACCTCGGATTCGTGATCAGGGACAAAAGTTACGCCTTAGGACAAAGTTTCACGCAAATCGAAGAGGGGTCGGGGCAACTTTTCCCGATTTCGTGTCAGTTGGTAGAGAATTACCCTATCAAATTATTTTTCATGAAAACACCGGAATCTGGGGCAAATCAGAACGAATGTAACGAATTAAGACAGCTATTTAAGCCATTTTTTTGCATAATGTTTTGAATGACTTCGGTTTAAACAAGAACAGAACAGAACACAGCCAAAATTTACATTCTTTTGATCAATATAGTGTTTGACAGACTTTTGTTTTGCATTGCTATTCTTTGTTGACATAGATATTTTTTGAAACTGACAAAAATACACATTAAAAGATTTGTTATTTGCTAAAATTGCTATCAACAAGTACTTTGTTAAAGCGCGCCATTTTCAAGTTACATGTAACTATTTTCAATATTTTTTTTAAATATAGAAAAAGTCCAACCATTTTCACTCGGAAAAAACGAAAAGTTGAGAAATTACTCTACTTTTTTTTAACTATTTTAATTCATTCTTTCATTGATGTGGTATGGGCCACGACTTATAATAAAATACCATGAATTATATTATGTGATATTTTTTAGTAAAATACATGATTACCAAATATTGAATATAATTTAAACTTAAATAGGAGAAATTTAAAAATAGAATCCATAATTTCCAAGATACCAACAATTGAAATTTGAGGCTGAATGAGTAACACTTGAAAAAACGTTGCTTAATCCACCTTTAGGTGGGTGGTGCCTTCCTCACATTCATAAAATGAATACACTAAAAAGCCTAAAAAAAGTGTATAAATAACACTTGTTTTCAACAAAATATCTGAGATCCGGCCTAAAAAAAGTGTAATAAAAAAAAACAAAAGTACTCATAACTTTTGATAGGGTTGTCAGATTTTCAATCTTTTGGACTCTTTGGAAAGATCTTTTGATTACCCATTCAACAATAGGTCGCATGGTAGAACCGGACAATGTTTTCATCAAAATATGTGTATAAATAACACTTAAGTGGTTATAACTTTTGATAGGGTTGTCAAATCTTCCACGTTTTAAGCTCGTTCGAAAGGTCTTTAAAATACCTAAAATGTATAGCATGACGGGTTTTGTTAGAAAACCACCCTTTTTACAATCTTCCGAAGTTTAAATAAAATTGTTTTATAAGCATAACTTTTTAAGTACTTTTCGAAACTTCATAATATTAACTAGGGTCTTGTGGGACAGATCGAATGAGACCAAAACGGTCCAAATCGGTTCAGCCAGTCCAGAGATAATCGTGTGCATATTTTTCGGTGCAGGGACTTACAGACATACACACGCACAGACATTTGTTCAGAATTTGATTCTGAGTCGATAGGTATACGTAAAGGTGGGTCTACGAGGTCGAAAAAAGACGTTCATTTTTTGAGTGATTTTATAGCCTTCATTGAGGTGAGGAAGACAAAAATCGTGTTTCTTAAATTAATTTTAGTTTTGCTAAATTTATAATTAGTGAAAAGTTGTATAAACAATTTCCAAAATATAAAACATTAGAAATTTTTACCAACCATACGTCTTTTTTACAGAGGAGATAGTTGGCACTATTTGTAAATTTCAAACAAACTATAATAGAAAAAAAACTAAAAATTCAAAATTGGAGCAATTTCAGTAAAAATCATTTATTAAAAAAAATTAACGATTGCATTTTTTTCATTTTTTTTATTCAAAATAGATCTGTGGGTATTGTCGATAGTTTCAAAAAAAATCTTTTTTTAAACATAGCTTGGCCAATAGCGTGGTGCACGGTTATATTAAAACGACAAAAGTGTTCAATTTCATTTGAATCAACCGGAATTTTAAAGTACTATGAACCAAGAAGCTAGCCTGAAAATTTGAGCTTATTTGGTAATGGTTTAGTTGCTCCAGTTTTGATCTGAAGTTATCATGGAATATCAATGAATTTACAATGGAGAATTGTAACTTTTTACATCTTCTTATAGAAAATTTCCCAAAACCCTTTCAAAATTTCCTATTCATAAGTTTCTTATAGGTTTTGATCCGGGAAACATATTTGTAGAACATTGCAAAGCGCTAGGAATTGATCCCGAAAAGATTCAGGATGTTTTTTGGAGTTTACTTTTTTGGCAAAAATGCAAAACATGCTAAATTAACCTTTATCGATTCTGGATCAACTCCTAGCGCTTTGCGATGTTCTAAAAATATATACGGATCAAAACCTATAAGAAATCTCTTGGATGATAATATTTTATCGGGTTGAGGAAAATTTTCTAGAAGAAGAGCTAAAAAGTGAAAAATAAATCAATTAAATTTATTGAAATTCCATTCTAATTAACAGATCAAAACTGGAGCAACTAAACCTTAACCAAATAAGCTCAAATTTTCAGGATAGCTTCTGGGGTTATAGAACTTTAAAATTCCGGTTGATGCAAACGAAATTGAACACTTTTGTCTTTGTCATGGGTAATTCTCCGCCAACTCACACAGCAGTTGCCCCGACCCCTCTTAGATTTGCGTGAAACTTTGTCCTAAGGGGTAACTTTTGTCCCTGATCACGAATCCAAGGTCCGTTTTTTGATATCTCGTGACGGAGGGGCGGTACGACCCCTTCCATTTTTGAACATGCGAAAAAAGAGGTGTTTTTCAATAATTTGCAGCCTGAAACGGTGATGAGATAGAAATTTGGTGTCAAAGGGACTTTTATGTAAAATTAGACGCCCGATTTGATGGCGTACTCAGAATTCCGAAAAAACGTATTTTTCATTGAAATAAACACTAAAAAAGTTTTAAAAATTCTCCCATTTTCCGTTACTCGACTGTAAAAATTTTTGGAACATGTCATTTTATGGGAAATTTAATGTACTTTTCGAATCTACATTGACCCAGAAGGGTCATTTTTTCATTTAGAACAAAATTTTTCATTTTAAAATTTCGTGTTTTTTCTAACTTTGCAGGGTTATTTTTTAGAGTGTAACAATGTTCTACAAAGTTGTAGAGCAGACAATTACAAAAAATTTGATATGTAGTTATAAGGGGTTTACTTATAAACATCACGAGTTATCGCGATTTTACGAAAAAAAGTTTTGAAAAAGTTGGTCGTCATCGACCATGGCCGTTCATGGTCACCCGCGACAGACACGGACGACAAAACAAAGAGAAACGCAAAAAGTAACTTTTTCAAAACTTTTTGCCTTCCTCACCTCACTGAGGCAAGGCTATAAAATCACTCATTTTTCGTAAAATCGCGATAACTCGTGATGTTTACAAGCAAACCCATTATGTCTATATATCAAAATTTTTGTAATTGTCTGCTCTACAACTTTGTAGAACATTGTTACACTCTAAAAAATAACCCTGCAAAGTTAGAAAAAACACGAAATTTTAAGATGAAAAATTTTGTTCTAAATGAAAAAATGACCCTTCTGGGTCAATGTAGATTCGAAAAGTAGATTAAATTTCCCATAAAATGACATGTTCCAAAATTTTTTACAGTCGAGTAACGGAAAATGGGAGAATTTTTAAAACTTTTTTAGTGTTTTTTTCGATGAAAAATACGTTTTTTCGGAATTCTGAGTACGCCATCAAATCGGGCGTCTAATTTTACATAAAAGTCCCTTTGACACCAAATTTATATCTCATCATCGTTTCAGGCTGCAAATTATTGAAAAACACCTCTTTTTTCGCATGTTCAAAAATGGAAGGGGTCGTACCACCCCTCCGTCACGAGATATCAAAAAACGGACCTCGGATTCGTGATCAGGGACAAAAGTTACCCCTTAGGACAAAGTTTCACGCAAATCGAAGAGGGGTCGGGGCAACTTTTCCCGATTTCGTGTGAGTTGGTAGAGAATTACCCCATATATCCGTGAACCACCCTATTGGCCAACAACAATTCGTCCGTCAATCACTGCAATTACCTAAAATGTTGGCACTATTAGTAGAATTATTATAAAATCATGCAGTTAAACAAAATAGCAAATTTGTTCATTAGAAAACGATAGACAAAGTTTTATTGCCATGGATGACGCCAAAATGGGTTGAAATATCGAAAGTATATTTTAATGCAGGGTTAGCAAATAATACGTCATAATTATTTTAACATGGAATAATGATTTATTGAATAGATTGCAAATGTTAACTACAAATCAAAACAAATCAAATCACCAAACTCATCCATTTTCTCTCCTGGTACCGGAAAAGACGGAATTGACGTAACACCTTATAATATGGCCCTCTTAAATCTTGCGGTTTCGTCAACGGATCCACAGGCGTGTATCGTTCTTTTTGCGACAAGACTTCGCCTCCCGGGTCTCCTAAGTGTGAATGTATGGCACGGGGAGAGGGCACCGAATACCTGTATTAACACTTAGAATTTTTGCGTCTGCCTCGGGATTCGAACCGGCGACCTCTGGATTGTGAGTCCAGTGCGCGGTCCGATTGATCCACACAGGCATCCTCTCCTGGTACCAGGTAAGGACAAAGCGGGCTTTCGTAATTGCATGTTTTATAGCTTAAAGTAATTACAGAGGATATTTAGAGTCTAAGGTTAATGAAGGATCCGATTATCCGTGGCTTGCTTGGGTAATCACTTTGAACTATAGCACCGACCAAAAAAATTTTGCGCCGGCTCAACCCGAGGGGAAGCATGAGGTTTGGGGTCCCCAGAAACACATGTACTTTGATTTTTATCAACAAATATTTAGACAGGTCCGAATGGTTTTTCTCCCAAGTTTGCATGGAGAATTCGTACTCCCACATATTACATGCAATTTTTGCTTGGATGCAACATCGACGAACCGCCCTAATTCTCCATAACATACGACACTGTATAAATTTTACACTTCTTAGGCCACTTCAATGCATAAGTATGAATGATTCAGAAGTTACAAGCCTTACCCGACAAACTTCGTTCTGCCTTTTTTTCGTTTGTTGACGTTTTTAACATTTTTGCTTATTCAGCCTCCTGTGATCAAAATTTGATTTTACGTAATTTTTCCAATACAATCTGCAGATTTTCCGGAATCGGTTCCAGAGTTGCCAAAGTTGTTACTTATTGACGTAAGAACCTTCCTTGGACTTATACGAACCCAACGCAACAAAGAGCACCTCGATCCGGCATTCCGTGTTGAATTGATTCGCGTTCGAACAAAACCGTCGAAATTTGTTATATATAAGTTACGGAAATTGTCAAACTCAACACTTTGGAGTAATTAATTAAAAGAAACCCACCCTTTCATAATGGACGTTTTATAACTTATATAGAGATAGATAATGTTTTCGATTGAATTACGATATAAAACACAGCTGAAAGGAACACCAAAACTCTGTTATGTACCTAAATGAACTCATTGTAACTTGATTATTCACAAATAAAACCAAATTGAAAAAAATAAAAATTAATTTTCTAGACCTTGCGATTTTTTTACAAACTTTACTCACATTTTTTAATTTGTTTAACTAGGCCTAATGTGCATACACTCAATCCCCGATGGTTTGACACCAACTGTTGTCAAACGAACGGGGTCACGTTTTAGTTTGACACCCCTTTTACATGGAGTTCACACAAACTACCAAACGTTTGTTTTGATAGTCTGCGTGAGCGCCGTGTAAAAAGTGACAGTTCGTCACTTTTTGTTTCACTTTGACCAACCAACGGGGTACAAACTAAAAAGTGTCAAACGAAAAAGTGAAGTTGAGTGTACTTTTGAACAATAGTGTCTGACAGAGTTTGTATTAGTGTTACTATACTATTCATTTTTGAAATAGATATTCATTGAAACTGCCAAAAATACATATTAAAAGAGTTCTAAAACAGCTTTTTGATTTATGATTGCCATGAACAGGTGCATGTTAAATTTTGATAAATTGCGCTGTTTTCAAAAAAACATCTGGACCAGGAAGAGCAGCAGGATTCCAAAATCAGCCAGGGAATTTATCTGCGATAACGCAGAATGACACTCTCGCCGCAGTTCGTTGACACCCGTAAAAAAGAAAAACACCTTCTAACCGATCGAAACTTGAAAACACACACAATTTTACAGCAAAAAAGTCAAAACCTAGACAAAATAAAACACATACCACTGATTATAAAACAGCTCATTTATCAGTAAGTAAAAAGTCATGGTTGTGCTTGAACAGCCTCCTGCTTTGTAGATGTGAACAAAGTGGGATCATTCGAAAATCACGTTACGCATTCTCTCTATTCATCACCCAGCTAATAACTGTTTTCAATTATTTTGTATGAATAAAAAAACAAAGTCCAACCTTTTTCACTCTCAAAAAAACGAAGAATTGAGAAATTACTCTACTTTTTTCTTTTTTGAACATTTTTGATTCAATTTTTCATTGCTGAGGTACAGGCCACGGCTTATATCAAAAGATTATGATTTCAAAATTTTTAAGTTGATTTAAACGTAAATATAAGAAATTTTAAAATGGGATCCATAATTTCCAAGATACCAACAATTGAAAATTTGGGATTAAATGAGGGTAACACTTGTAAAAAAAATCATGTTTCGAAAATTAATTTTAGTTTTGCAAAAAAAAAATCAGTGAATGGTCAGATAAACAATTTTTATTCGACATTTGATCTCAAAAAGAGTCGAAAGTCAATATTTTCCACAATTGCCAAGTAGTTGCCCCTTTTAAAGCTGATTAAAAAAAATATTTAAATGCAGCAGCAAAAAATACGCCATGATTATTTTAACATGAAATGATGATTTTATTGAAAACATTGCCAATGTAAACTACAAATCAAATCACCAAACTCATATTATTTACTTTCCGATGCTAGGACCAGGTAAGGACAAAGTGGGCTGTCTTAATTAATTGTTCTTATAGCTTAAAGTAATTACAGAGGATATTTAGAGTCTACGGTTAATGAAGAAGCCGATTATCCGCGGCTTGCTCGGGTAACACCGGCCAACAAAATTTCTGCGTAGATTCAACTCGGGGGAAGCATGAAGTTTGGGCGTCCCCAAAAACACGTGCACATTGATTTTTTTCACAAATATTTAGACACTTTACTCCCACATATTACATGCAATTTTTGCTTGGATGCAACAGCGCAAACCGCCCTAATTCTCCATAACATACGACACTGTATAATTTTTACACTTCTTATGCCACTTCAATACATAAGTATGAATGATTCAGAAGTTATGAAATAAAGAAAAATCGAAGGGTTAAAATTACTACAAAATGAATCCAGCTTGAAAGCATGCATGCCAATAGTGGACTTAACTCCCTCACCCACACACTTACTGTGGCCCAAAGCTGGTTTATCCTTTTCCTCCGAAAAGCTCCCTCATGATGGGTTCACCAAATGCGGAAAAAGGGCTGCAAATGGCGCTTGGGTGATAGTTTTCCGGGGGAGGATATTTGAAAGCGATTTACATCTCATTACACTTTCAAAACTCGAGCAAACACCCACCCACCCACACCACACACTCTGGCACATTACACATTCACCACGCGCGAGCATGACTCTTTGGGCCCCGGAAAAAGGCAACGTTTTGTGCAAATTTTATACATCTGTGAGTTTGTGTGTGAGTGTGAGTGCGGTGAATGTGAAAATCACGCACTTGCTTCGTCATTCGGAGTTTGGTTTTGAATTTTGATTGAAAGTCCGTGCCGTCTGACCCGAACGAGAACCCAGAGAACCCAGTCTGGTGGGCGTTGGTGGAATTTGTAATATTGTTAAATTGATTTGTTTTGCGCTGGTGGGCATAGATTTGAGTGTGTGTGTGTGTGATTTCGCCGGAATCCGAGTGTGAGAATATGTGCGTCGAAATCTGTTGATGAGATTTAATTTTGCTTTGTTAGCTGGAATTGTAATGGGATTTGAAGTTTAATTGAAATTGGCTGGAAGTGTTTTAATTATAAATTGTGATTTGAAGCAGAACCAAAGTTGGGAGCAAGAATTGAAACAAGCTGAAATATTTCACAAAACTAAATAAATATAGGTTTTTTTTTTCTTTACTGTTCTGGTTTTTTTCTGTTCTTCTGATATTTTCTTTTTAAACTTTGCTTCCAATTCTCTTCATATTCTTCACAAGTCCACACAAAAAGGATTTTCCACTCGGTAACCTCAATTTGAAGCGTTTCCTGCTCAATCAAACCAACCGAATGATGTTTTGGAGATGCTCCCAAAGTGGCGCTTTCCGGTTCAATCTTCATCTGCGGAGGACTGACTTGCTGTTAGAAATTTAAATCCGCAAATCATGTGAGAAAAATTTGTTAGCAAAAGCACGGAATAGTAATTATTCAATTTTTATTTTTTTAAACATTCCGCAGATCTTGATCCAAAGCATTTCAATCACTTGAAAACTAAAGCAAAATTTATGAAAATCATTTTTTTTCCGTGCACCTTTCAAAATCCCCTTCGCAAGAAATTGCCTCTGACCACACCCCGGAAGGGTTTCATAAACCGAAGTAAATAATTTATTTGCCCATCGAGGACCAGATCCCGAAGAGAACGACGCATCGAGGATACCGGTTTTATCGGTCCTTTCCGGCGTGCTTATTGTATGGCGCACGACCCTCACTGCTATTTTTTTTCTGGTGGAACCTTCTTTAAAATATTTGGTTTTTTGGGGTTCGTTGTTGTTTTGGCTCCCAAGTGATTTGACGTCGACCTTGCGTTGAACCCAGATAATAATGAAGTTTGCGGTACAATTTGATTATGGTTGATGGGCGCCAGAGGGATCGAAAGAATTTGTGGGTCGTTTGTGGGTTTTAAAATGTAATTTGAACCTGGGAAAAAAATTATATGGTAGAGACTGCTTTTTTCATATTTACCGTCATCTGTGGCGAATTGGGACAGCTGAATTTTGCCAGATTCTTGCTCTATATTTTGATATTTTTGATTGATTCCGGATTGAACAGATAATTATCAACTAAATTTGTAAATCTATTTTCTAATTTAAAGCCTTCAAATGATTTAAAAACTATGGTATAATATATTATCCCTATTCAGACTGTAGTCCCGTTTCGCCCAGTTGACGGTATAAATCTCTGCATTGCTGGTTCCTCCATCAGAAGTTATCGCAAACAAATTATTTTTTTATTCAAATATATTTTTGCCTAGTGTTTTCCAAGTTTTCGCATATAAAACTCAACAGTTTGTTTTTGAAAGTATTTTTATCGATAAGTGTATCAAGTGTTGCATAACGCATGATCTTTTGAACGTATTTTTTATATTTTTAGATTCAACTTTGAAATAGTAGTTTATGCAACTCCAACCATTCTTTCAAATGAGAAAAGAAAGGAGAACTCGATGATAAATTTCCTGAAAGAAACCAGTTTGTACAACAAATTTGAACCTTTTTTCCAAGACATGAATGCCACAAAAGTGGTAAAATGTCTTTAATAAAAAACAAGTTGCAAAATGAAGATTTTTTCAGTGAGAGTCGTACATTTATCCTATGAGGTTCACCGAGTTGGATAAATACGACGAGTGATGAAAAAATCAAGTTTTGCAACGAGTTCCATACAACTTTTTTTGGAATTCCGAAAAACACCCATTGAGTGAAATTTTATGTAAAATTTTCATGTATTTTGTCAATAAATCGTTCAAATAAAAAAATGTTGAAAAGTGTTACTTTTCGAAACAAGTGCTGAAAAGTTCAACTTTTCAGCACCCATTTCAGTGCTGAAAAGTAGAACTTTTCAGCATTTATTTCGAAAAGTGTTGCTATTCGATTCTGTTATTTTTGGTACAGAAAAGTAGGCTATTTCATCGTTCAATAATGACAGGAAAAGTAAGTAGTTTCACGACGGATTTTTCTCTTTTCTTTAAATTTTTCTCATTATTTGAAATAACATGCTTCACACCTAAACTCCCAAGCTCGAGAAAAGGGGGAATTTCCATACATATTCCCCCTTTTTCTCAAGCTCGGGAGTTTAGGTGTTAATATTGGAAACTGTTTAAATTAGTATTTTTCAAAGAAGCATAAGAAATATACGGGCAAATTTTCATTCAAATGCTAAAAAAAATTGATCAAAAAGAACAATGATCGGTCACTCATAAACCGTCGTAAATTTTTCTCTAACCAATTTTTACCTTTTTAAATAGATTTTTTTCTTTTTGGCAAATGTCTCCAAAAATATTAAAATATTAAAAGTTATGTGATTTTCTTTATTAAAATAATTTAAATTTTATTTAAGTATTTTGAAAAAAATATACAAAACTGCTTAATATTTTTTTGAGCAGGTTTGTCGTTTGAATTTAATTTCAGGTTTCTAGTTTTCAAAAAAAATCAATGTACAAATGTATTTTTTCCATAAAATTTTGATAAAACTACTGATTTTGAAACATTTTTTAAAAAACAATCAAACCAACATGTTAAAAGTAACAATTGGAATGTGAATACATTTTTGGAATAACAGAAAAATAAAATATCTATAAAAAAAAACCTACAGGAAAAATATGTTTTCAATTATATTCTGTTTCACTGGACGAAATTATTTGACACGCTGATGCAAAATCAAATTATTGTTTTCGTTGCGCTCCCTCATTCTTAAACATAATCCATAAAATCAGGGAGCAAAACAAACAGTTCTCACATTAAAGCAAAAATAACAAAATGGCATGAAATTTAATTGAAAAAACATGAATTCCAAAACATAATATAACATAACATAACATAACATAACATAACATAACATAACATAACATAACATAACATAACATAACATAACATAACATAACATAACATAACATAACATAACATAACATAACATAACATAACATAACATAACATAACATAACATAACATAACATAACATAACATAACATAACATAACATAACATAACATAACATAACATAACATAACATAACATAACATAACATAACATAACATAACATAACATAACATAACATAACATAACATAACATAACATAACATAACTACTGGCATCATGTTCAAAGCCTTTTGTGGTACAGAGAAACCTCTTTTTACGCGGTGGCGTTACGCTTTTTGTTTTGTAGATTTCTCTTAAACCATACAATATTTTTGCAAGCTTCAAAAAGCGTTTTGTAGATCTGAACAAAACCTACAAATTGCTTTGAAAAGATTGCAAAAATGTTGCGTCGTTCCAGAGAAATCTAAAAATTAGAAAAACGTAACGCACCGCGTAAAAAGAGGTTTCACTGTACTCATTTTTAAAAATCAACTTGAGATTTGAATATAATTTGATAAATGAATGATTTGATGATTTATTTATGTGATAATTTGTTGATTTGATGATTCGTTGATACGTTTATTTAAAAATGTGTTGATTTGTTTACGTAAAAATTTGCTGATTTGTTGATTTCGTCGTTGTCGTGCTATCTTGTCGCACGTGCATTTTGCTCAAAATTGAGCCATTTTGTGCAGCTTTCAATACCTCAGCTGTTGATCTTCACAGATCCCCAAAATCGGATTTCAATCTTGAGATATTCAATAAAAACCGAAAAACTCAGTGCATTGTTATCACTCTTCATATGAAAGATGCTTCCATCTTGTCGTGCTATCTTGACACACCCTTATTTGTTTATTTGTTTATTAAAATCATCCGACAACTTGTGGTCTTAATGATAAAACTTAACTTAACTAAAGACAAATGCTAACAACATGAAACACAAAAACAGATTAAAGCTGGTGAGAGTACCAGAGTCGGGCTCGTTGTTGAAACTGCGGGGTGGAGATGTTGGGATCGTACAGGTGGGAAAATACGTTGAATCGGCTACACATGAAACGAACTGGTTCGTGCTGTCCATAGTTGGTGTTGCGGTGAGCAAGTTGTAGATATTGGCGTTGACGAAGTGGCCGAGCAGGTGTGTAGATTTGAATTTGAGCGCGAATCCAAGGAGTGTCAACTTCACCGGCCAGTACTTTGGCAACAAACGTTGCTTGTGAGACGTGCCGCCTCCGCTCGAGAGTCTCTAGCTGCAAGACACGACAACGTTCTTCGTACGTGTTCCAACCGGCAGGATTCCTTGCACGGCGAAGGGCAAGCCGGGTGAATTTTCGCTGAACTGATTCAATTTTAGCAGTCCAGGTGCTCTGGTACGGACACCACACTACGGAGCAGAACTCAAGGATGGATCTTACCAGCGCGCAGTATAATGAACGTAAGCACGCGACATCTCGGAAGTCATCAGCGATCCTAAAGATGAATCCAAGCTGTCGATTGGCTCTGGACACGATGTCATGGAGGTGGATAGTGAAACACAATTTGCTATCAAGGGTAACGCCCAGGTCACGTACTTGGGTTACCCGAGCAAGAGTGTTTCCGGCGATGGCATAGTCGAAGACCACGGGTTTGAGTTTACGGTGGAAAGAGATTGTGCTACACTTTTCTATGCTGATCGTCAGGAAGTTACGCACGCACCATTCGTTAAAGTGGTTTAACTGTCTTTGCAGAGCTGAGCAGTTCAAAACGCTTCTAACAACGGTGAAGATTTTGACATCATCAGCGTAAAACAACCGGCACCCTTCGCTTAGCAGCATCGACAGTTCGTTGGCGAAAAGTATGAACAGTAACGGACCTAAATTACTGCCTTGAGGAACGCCAGAGAGACTTATGAACATGTCTGACTCAGAGTTCCCAATCTTGACTCGCAGAATCCGGTTGGTGAGGTAAGACTTCAGCCAACGAACGAGACTGGCGGAGACTCCGAGTCTTTCCAGTCGTTTTAGCAAAACTCCGTGGTCAACCCGATCGAACGCCGCCTTCAAGTCTGTGTACACTGCGTCGACTTGAGCTCCAGCATCCATTTCTTGAAGACAATGTGACACGAATTGAGCAAGATTCGTGACAACAGAGCGTTTAGGGTAGAAGCCATGCTGATCCGTGGAAATGTAGTTTTTGCAAGAGTCAAACAGTACATTATTGACCAGAATTTCGAAAACCTTCGAACAAGCCGAGAGAGAGGTGATTCCACGGTAATTTTTGACGCTGCTTTTGTCACCTTTCTTGTGCACCGGGAACATAAAAGAGGCTTTCCACTTATCCGGGAAGGTGCTTTGCCGCAAAGATAGGTTGAACAGGCAGGTCAAGGGGGAAAGGAGTGCACCAGAACATCGTTTGATAACCGAAGAGGGAATTCCGTCGGGACCGGGCGAATAGGAGAGTTTGAGCTTGTTAATAGCAGCAGATACTTGGCAATTCGCAACTTCCGTGAGGGAACACTCGATAGCATTGATGGGAGTGTTCCTTGTGGCTTCGATAATTTCCGCCTCCGAAGCGAACCTGGAATTGAACGCGTCCTTGAAGTGGGCAGCAAACAGGGCACATTTCTCCTCTGAAGTCGCAGCAGCAACATCGTCCAGGTATAATGTGGGTGGCAGACCGTCCGCTTTTCTTTTTGAGTTCACGAATGACCAAAAGTTCTTAGGATTTCTCCGGAGATCACGCTGCGTCCTTATGACGTATCGCCTGTAGAGGGTGCGGTTGTACCCCCGGTATCTTTTGCTGGCAAGGTTGAATTTGGATTTGAAGAAAGGCGAGCGGTGATTGCTGAATTCTTGAAGAGCAGCTGTTTTGAGTCGGTTTAGTTTCCGTAGTTTCCGTAAAATAGCTGTAAGTGCGACAACTGGCTAAAGGGATTTCAGGTCAGAACGCGTTTGACACAGGTGCAAGCTCGACTTCCGTAAACATTTGTAATTACAACTCGGGATTCCTGCAACCAAATTAAACCAAAATTCGGAATAATGTACAGAATGGTCAACTGATCAAAACGTGTTTGTTATTGTTTACATTGCGTGTTTTTTGTTTGACCAAGGTCAACCATTAAAACGCGTTTTTCTTGGAACGTCAAAAATCGACGTGCGACAAAATAGCAGGGCAGCGTCGATTTGTTGATTTGATGATTTCTCAGGAGGGTGCTGTGTCCCTCGCCTAAACCAGACTAAAATTTATGATAAAACTGTCAGACCAAATCTGTCAGACCAGGACTGTCAGACCAAAGAGTAAAAAGTAAACAATCTTAGTCATTGACGAAGCTGCACACAAATCAAGAAAAGAAAATTTGAAAAAGAATTTTATTTTTTCAGTTCAATAACTGGATTTGGGCTGCAAAATTAAATGTACGCCAGAAAATGATTAAATAGTGCGGCGTCCTGTACACCGACAATTAAATAAGCAGTTAAGAGCCTTATTCGTCTACTTTAATTTTTGATCGCGTTTTCGGTTTACACCTGAAAAATCTTGAAATTATTTATGTGGATTTGTGATTTTTCTCGTTCAATCATTCCCTTGTGATTTCTAGAGTTTTTTTGAAAAGGTCTTATAAACATATGAAAGACAATAGCTTATAGGACCTTTTACAAAAAACTCTAGTAAAAAAAATTGTCTTTTAGCAGAAATTGGAACCTCATTTACTTCATTACAAATTAAGAAGACTTCTATAAAAAAAATCAAAGCAGCTTTTCGCCAATATAACAGAATGAATTTATGACCAAAAGCAGATTCTCAAAAACGATAAATACCAATGCAAATATAAACACTCCATCGTGAGGGGGAAGTCCATGTCGTTGAACTTGGTTATTTTCGAATTAAGATTACGACATTTCGTTTGCGATAAAACCCATTACCACGTCCATTATTGTGTCACCTTCAACCAACCCAACCCTCTTACTACGAGGATCAAAAAAGCTGAATTTCCGATTGTTGCCTCCGAGCAATCCTTAATCCTTGCTTGCTTGAAGGTACCAAAAGGGTGTTTGCGGTCGTCATCGTCCAGAAATATCTTGGCCTTGTGTGAAGCAACAACCCCGGCAAAGCAAGGAACACACCAAGACTCATAAAGTCATTCACAGTTTGGCCACTTCCAACGGAGCGGCAGAGGGTGACATTTTACGTGAGGCAAGGTGGCAAGGTGAGTCCGGAACCGGAAACGTCGGAGGGGACGAAGTGGGGAGAGAAGCGATTAAAGGACGACCACGATTGTGGATAATTATTATTGCTATCGCTCTATTTGTACTTAGGGCCGTGCTTTAGGGAGGAAGGTAGGGCCAAAATCAGAGCACGGAAAAAGATCTAGCTTGAAATTAAAAAGATTTAAATTAACGTTTATAAACATTTTAAAAGGTCATTAACTTAAAAAATAGGATTGTAAGATTTGATTTGTTTACATTTAATTTAATTTAAAAAAAAATTAATAGAAATATTTTTTTCCGTGCAACCCTTACTTCCCCTCGTCCTGTTCCGATGATCGTTATGACCGTTTCCCAGGACACCCTCGGGACCGGCAAGCCACAAGAAGCTTGAGATTGTTTCTGTGTCTGTGTGTCCAACCAAGTTCCCCTCCAACTAGGTCTCTGCGCGTATAAGAGGGTCAGTTTTATCGGTTGGGACCCGATTTCATCCCCCCCGAAGCACCACCAGGAGAGTTAATTAATAATTTTATTATCAGCTGCTTCACTTCGACTGCGACTGAAGCAGAAGTTGAGTTCCAGTCGAGTTGAGTTGAGTTGAGACTTGGACCACGGCATGACACCCTCATAAACGGACCCATTCAAGCACAGTTTATTTGGAGCACACAGAACGGGGGGGGGGGGGGTCGTTGAGGTCAGCAAGGTCGTTGTTTTTTGGTTTAATAAAAGATGAAGGACGAAAGGAGATTTTCTGATTAGCAATTAAAATTAATTTCCCGAGAGCATTCAGCTGCTGCTGGATGTCACTGGGAAGGAGTGACGATTAGTTTGAGTTTGTGTTTTATTTTGGTTGATGACAGTACAGTCATCCCACATATTCGGAACACCCACAAATTCGGAACACTTTTGTGGTAATTTGTCAATAGAATGCAAAATGCAACTTTTCTGCCGACCCTGCTATTTTTAGAGCCTTTATTTGGACATTCTCTTGCTATTCCACTAGTGAAAGTAATACTTTCTAAACAAAAACTGCATTTCAAGACTATTTTATCCAGAGCACCAAAACACTGCCTCCAAATTGCCTGTTTCATGATTGTGGGATGTTATTGTGTCTCCCACAATTGTGGAACACCTGAATTTAACTGATATTTTCACAAAAAAGTTATCAGACCATTCATAAAACATTACTAAGCATTAGTTTTATTGGTTTCAGAGTGTGAAGTCATTATTTTGAAAAAAAAAGTACTCCTGGAGAGAAAAAAAAGTTGTTTACATCGTAAGAAAAAAGTGTTCCGAATTTGAGGATTTCAAGGGTCAATGTTTTTCTTTGAAAACTTGATATAAAACGTAAAAATGTACAGCCGGTCTATACATCAATCGAAAGATCGCAAGAAAAGCTTTCACATGAAGGTAAAAGCAAATCATTATGTTCAATTATCGATTTTATATGATTTGTTGAACATTGGCCGATCCGTAAACTGTTCCGAATATGAGGGATGACTGTATAACAATGTTGGTTAATAGTAAGTTTTTAAGTTCATTTCAGCGTTTCAACAATATTTTGATAACTTTTTGCTCATGCTTATGGTTACCTGTTGTTATGGAATTTGCAAAAAAAAAAGTTCCAGCCAGGGGAGGCGACATCAATATCTCAAAATTTTTGACGTTTTCGCAAGTATGCTCAATGCTTTTTAATTTTTTTATTTAAACTTTGTCCGTCGATTCCTAAAGTCCAACTTTGCTATTTTGCATAATTGGTTTATCCACACAAGTCTCCATACAAATATGCTGCTGTTATCTTGAAAATAGTTGCTTCGATTTAGTAAGCAATTCTCTGAGATTTCGGTCATTCGATTTTTTTTGTATTTTTTAATCCGGCTGAAACTTTTTTGGTGCCTTCGGTATGCCCAAAGAAGCCATTTTGTATCATTAGTTCGTTCATATAATTTTCCATACAAATTTGGCAGCTGTCCATACAAAAATGATATGTGAAAATTCAAAAATCTGTATCTTTTGAAGGAATTTTTTTATCGATTTGGTGTCTTCGGCAAAGTTGTAGGTATGGATATGGACCACACTGAAAAATAATGATACACGGTAAAAAAACGATTTAATCCCACCTGGGGTGAGATAGAGCCTTTCTTACTAAAGAATATAACAATGGTAGAACTTCTTTCAATTCATAACATCGACTTTGTTTATTTATAACGTCAGCACAAAAGAAAGTGATATGATACAAAAAATCTTATGATGAAAGCAAGGTATTATAAATGATGTGTTTTCCAAATGAAATTGAAAACGCAATTTTCACCAAAAGAATATTTTTAATCGTACAAATTCTTAATCAAACAAGCGTTTATGACAAACGCGAGCATAGCAAGCTTCCCATGCGCCAGTGACAACGCACACCGCGGTTTTAGTTTTCTAGTTTCGGTACGAGCCCATAAACCAAACAAAGCAGGCGCAAAGCAAAACCGAGGTACAAGTGAACCGCGTATGCCGCACGGTGCAGGAAAGCTTGCCATTCAGCTTCTACAAAAAAGAGAGAGTCAGAGATTGCTACACACTCAATCGCAAGTACCTTAGGTAGAAAACCATTGGCGTCGCGAGCATTGAAAACTTTGAAAACGATATAAACGATGAAAAGCTTAGAAAGCTTAGAATGGAATCCAATGAAAGCTGTTGAATAAACTTACGAAATAACGAAAAAATGAAGCCTAATTTTAGGCGATTTTAGGAGCACACGGAAAACAAATTGATTGTAGTCGGATGAATGTCCTATGTCACAAAAGTTATTCAAAAACGGACAGGGCAAAAGAAACCGAAAAGCTACTATATCTTACACATCGGTAGACAAGCTACTACAAAACGAGTATATTTCGAGCCACAAAATATGTGCGCCAGCATTCTCGCGCCAGTATTCGAAACTGTCGACTTGGCGACGAAGCGTCGAAATTCGATGCAGTGTGATTTTTTATTGATTTTTCCGATTAAAATTCATGCTGACGAAGATGGAAATGACGTCCAGCCATAAAGTAAAACCTTTACCTTTCTTTAGTAAGAAAGGCAAAAATTTGGTGATTTTTAATTTCACTTTTTGTCACTAAAACTTGAATTGCAAAAAAACATTTTTTTTTTTATATGATATGAGTACATTAAATGCCAACTTTTCAGAAATTTCCAGAATGGGCAAAAAATCTTTGACCGAGTTATGATTTTTTGAATCAATACAGATTTTTTCAATAAATCAAAACATTGTATTGGTCGCACAAATTTTTCAACTGCCAAACAACCCACCATTTTCTCACGTCGATATCTCAGCAACTAATGGTCCGATTTACAATGTTAAAATATGAAAATTTGTGAAATTTTCCGATCTTTTCGAAAACAATATTTAAAAAAAAAATCAAGACTAACTTTTCAAAAGGGCGTAATATTGAATGTTTTGCCCGTTTAAAATGTCAGTCTTTATTTTAAATTTTTGAAAATATTTTTGTCGAAAAGATCGGAAAATTTCACGAATGTTTCATAATTTAACATTGTAAATTGGACCATTAGTTGCTGAGATATCGACATTAGAAAATGGTGGGTTGTTTGGGTGAGACTTCGAAAACATCAATTTTCCTGTTTTTAAACCTTTGCATGGCAATATCTCAGCAACTAAGAGTCGTATCAACAAAGTTCAGAAAAGCAATATTTAGAGAATTTTGTCAGCTTTTCAAAAATATTTTTTTCAAAACATGCAAACATGAGCACTTATTTAAAAAAATGAAAAACAGCGACTTTTTTTCAAAAATAACTAAATAAAATAAATGGCTATAACTTGAAAACGGTGCACTTTATCAAAAATTCACTAAAGTACTTTTTGATTGCAAATTCAATTTTACATCGAAAAATGAAGTTGAAAAATTTTTGCGTCCAATATTTCGATTGTTTGAAAAAATCTGTATTGATTCAAAAAATCATAACTCGGTCAAAGATTTTTTGCCCATTCCGGAAATTTCTGAAAATTTGGCATTTGATGTCCTCTAAAACATATCAAAAAATAAAAAAAATTAAAAATAGTTTTTTTTTTGCAAATCAAGTTTTAGTGACAAAAAGTTAAATTAAAAATCACCAAATTTTTTTTACCGTGTATCATTTTTTTCAGTGTAGTCCTTATCCATACCTACAACTTTGCCCAAGACACCAAATCGATCAAAAAATTCCTTCAAAAGATACAGATTTTCGAATTTTCACATATCATTTTTGTATGGACAGCTGTCAAATTTGGATGGAAAATTATATGAACGAACTAATGATGCAAAATGGCTTCTTTGGGCATACCGAAGGCACCAAAAAAGTTTCAGCCGGTTTAAAAAATACAAAATTAAAATTAAAGAAAAAAGACCGATTCCGTAGAGAACTGCTCTAGTGTCTTCGGCAAAATTGTATAGATTATGCTGCGAAAAATTGAATCCCTTATTAATCCAATCATGACACATTTTACTCCCTCCGAATATTTTAATTTTTGATGTGTTTTGGTAGAATGAAAGTGCCAACTTTTCAGCCTGATTGTAAATTTAAAAAAAACATTATTTTCAGAATGTTTCGAAAATATACTCGCAAAAATTGTTGGGATTTAAAATTGAACTGACATTGGAATGTAGTTTATACAACAACTTGAAAAAATATGTTTTTTTCGGCACGAGTCTCACATTTATCCAACGAGAGTGAAACTTTTATTTTCCTGCGAGTTCAACTTTTCAGCACTAATATCGGAAGGTACCTTTCGATACTGTTTTTGAGTTTGACAGTTTTGAGTGTTTTCCGGAATTGATAAATCGCTGCAAAACTTGATTTTTTAGCACCCGTAGTACTTATCCGCCTCGATAAATCTCGTGGGATAAATGTACAACTCGTGCTGCAAAAATCTTATATTTATATTTATTTTTATAGCGTGTTGTTTGTGAGTGACTACCAATTTTAGTTAAACCTTTTTTTTCATGAAATTATTTTTATTAGGTCCTTTTCATTGTTCTTAATGCTAAGCGTAATTACAGAGGATCTTGTGTGTAAATTATCGGCCGCGGGGAGCCGATTACCCGCGGCCTACTCGGGGTTAGTAGGGAAGGGAATGATGTTAAAAGACAAGGCGTGGGAAGGGAAGGGGGATTGTGTAGGGGCCTTGGTTGGCTCTGCTGGCCTTTGCTTTTGTCCTCAGCCGCAACTCGGTGTCCAGCTGCTGGGGCGATCTTGCTTTGCTTCCGGTGCAAACTAGAAACGACGGCTTTGTGTGAAGGCGAGTTTAGTTAAACTTTTCCAAAGAAATTGAATTTTCATTTTTTTCAAAATGTTGTTCAGAATTTTCCTTTTGTTAATAGCTGGAAAAAAAATCTCTTCGATTTCTTTAAACGGCCTTGTTGATCCGACCGTTAGTTGCTGAAATATTGTCTTGCAAATAATTAAAATTAATAAATTTTGATCAGGGTGTGAATTTTATAAAAATCTCTTTTTCTACACAAAGTAAAGCAATAAATTATTATTTTTTGTATTTTCTTTTAAAATAAAACTTTGCAGAAATCATTAAATCGATCATATAATTAAAAAAACAAGCTCATTTTATAACATTTTGCTGCCATTTTTTCTCCTGAAGGTCCATTTTTATTCCATCGGATTCAAACATGAAATGTTGCCCCCTTCAACAACAGTGAAAGCTCTCCAGCGATAGCTCTCTTTTTCAAACGATATGGATCATCATCATCAGAGGCCCACATACATTGAAAGGGGGGCTTACAACGGAGGGAGATGAATCAAAACCAAATCTCATTTTGGCCACGGGGTGAATATCCGGGTAGTGGAGATTTTTTGCGAACCTTTTTTTTGCGTTCAAATGTTGTTTAAACCCTTGAATGGCAAGTTTTTTTTTATTTTTTTTTTATTTTTGATATTAAGAAAAAAATGAAAAAAAAACTTTCTGAAGGTCGATAATCCAACAGTATTTTTTTAGTAGAAACTTATTATTTGTTATTTCAAGGGTTAGCTGGTTCCACTGTGGCCAAATCAAACTGTGTGCGGAAACCATGATATCAAGCTGGAAGTGATCAGCTGGATACATGTGGAGCTAGAGAGTGGACCAGCCATTCAGTTGGCTGAACATTGTGTTAAAAATGTATCGTTCATATTTGACGAATGCAGGCTTCATGGTTTTTATTACAGAAAAAAATGTGTAGAAAACTCTGAAATGAACTCTCTTCCTGTTGATCCAGTTGCCCGTTTTGTTGTACTTTCAATTGAGCATATTTTTTGTTGTTGAAATATTTGAACAACATGGAAATTACTCTTGGCATACATATGATGATCCAGCTGTAATTGAAACTTGATTGAAAAAGGATACATACACGTGTTGATTGAATTCAAAATAATTGATTTTCATCAAAAGTTTGTTCAGGTAGTGAAAGATTCCCTTAAAAATAGTACTAAAGTACCTTCTTCAATTGAATAAAAAGAAACTCAAAAAAGCTCCCCTAACCGCACTTGACTTCCGGCCAAAGTCGGCCAACTAAGCAAAACACTGCCCTAGTGTGATATGAGCTGCTGCTTAGTTAGCATATATTCTAACAAAGTGCAAGTTTTCCACCCAAACACACGCTCACTTGCCCCTGGATGCTGTTTTGTTGCTTGGTGGGGCCATTTTTGCGAGCATATCAAACTGTGGCCAAGTGGCAAAAAGGGACCAAACATTGTACAATGTGATGATGTATTGTGTGCTGGTGGCGCGGGAAACTTGCACTGCGCTTTTCCTCGGGCTGTTCAGCATATAAAAGTCCGTCTGCCGCCTTTTGAGCCGATTGGGGGCTGCATTTATTGGGGGGTTGAGCACTGGGCAGGAAAATAAAGACGAGAATTTGTGGAGTTTTGTTTTTAAAGGAGATGATGCATACAAGTTTTTGACTCAATTTTTATCCAATACTTACAGTTTTTTCATTTTCCTCGAGTTAGGAGGTCATTTTGAGAATCTGTTGTTCTATGAAAAAATTTGCTACTCTCTTTTTTTTTAATTTTCCTATTTATTTTTATAGTTTAGTGTTTGCACTCAGCTAGCCTAATTGCCTTTAAGCGATTCACCCAAGAATGAGCTAATTTGATGGAAATTCATTTTTTTTGATTTTGTTTGCTTCATTTAGTCTGTCTATACAAATCTTTACACAATTTTAGCAACTTTCCAGATAAAAATATTATCGAATTATTTGACATACAAGCAAATATCATCGATCAAATATCTCGCAATTTTAAATTGAACATTAAATATGAACATGAAACGGCAATAATCAAAAGAGATTCAAAATCACAGCATAGAATTGGTAGTCGGCTATCGACATTTTTGAGTTCTTCTTCACTTTTTTTACAATTTAAATCATAATAGCTTTATTCTACGGCAAAACAATTGAAAAAGAAATAAAAAAAGAAAAAGTTACTTAAATAATATGAAAAATACCAAGAAAGGCAAAAGCAAATGATAGGAGAAGGTAGAATATTACCAATATTACCAAAAAACATAGACTAAACAAGATAAATGCAAATAAAAATACTTAAAAAGAAACAAGAAAAAAATATAAAACAAAATCTCTTACAAAGCACTGTATGTTTTATTATACCTAATTTTAATGAAAAATAAAGTTTTTTAAAAAGAATATAATGTTTTGCGA